>NC_083097.1:152145254-152765527 GCF_949774975.1 Lagenorhynchus albirostris
AAACAACCCAATCCAAAAACAGACAAAAGTCTTGAATAGACATTTCACCAAAGATGATATACAAATGCCTAATATGCACATGGAAACATGGTCAACATTACTAGCCAAATCAAAACCACAGTGAAATGCCACTTCACATCCATTAGGATGGTTGCTATAAAACAAAAAATGGAAAATAACAAATGTTATCCAGGATACGTGGAGAAATTGGAGCCCTACTACATTGCTAGTGGGAATGTAAAATGGTATAGCCACTGTGGAAAACAGCTTGGTAGTCCCTCAAAAAGACAAACGCAGAATTACCATACAATCTAGCAATTCCACTCCTTGGTGTATAACCCAAAGAATTGAAAGCAGAGACTCATGATATCCAAAATACATAAAGAACTCACACAACTCAGTAGGAAAAAGCAAACAATCCAATTTTAAAAATGGTCAGAATATCTGAAAAAACATTTTTCTAAAGAAGACATATGGCCAGCAAGTACTTGAAAAGGTGCTCAATATCACTAATCATCAGGGAAATGTAAATCAAACCCACAATGAGAGATCACCTCACATCTGTTAAAATGGCTCTTATCAAAAAGACAAGTGATAAGTGTTGGTGAGGAGGCGGATATATTGGAGCCCTGGTGTACTGTTGGTGGGAATGTAAAATGGTATAACCACTGTGGAAAACAGTATCAAGATTTAAAAAATTAAAAATAGTATTACCATATGATCCAGCAATTCCACTTCTAGGTATATACCCAAAAGAATTGAAAGCAAGGTCTCAAAGTGATATTTGTAAATCCATGTTCATAGGCAGCATTATTTACAATAGCTAAAACATGAAAGCAACCCAAGTGTCCATTGACAGATGAATGGATAAGTAAAATGTAGTGTATACATACAATGGAATATTATTCACCCTTAAAAAGGAAGGGAATCCTGACATATGCCACAACACGGATAAACCTTGAGGCCATTATGCTGAGTTAAATAAGCCAGATACAAAAAGACAAATACTATATGATTCCACTTATATGAGGTACTTAAAGTAGTCAATATCATAAACACAGAAAGTATAATGGTGATTGTCAGGGGCTAGGGGGAGGGGAAAATGGGAGGTTATTGTTTAATGGGTTTCAATTTTACAAGATGAAAAAAGATCTAGAAATGATGGTGATAACAATTACACAGTATGAATGTTCTCAATACCACTGAACTGGACACTTAAAAATGGTTAAGATAGGGGAATTCTCTGGCGGTCCAGTGGTTAGGACTTCATGTTCACTGCCAAGGGCCTGGGTTCAATCCCCAGTCGGGAACTAAGATCCCACAAGCCTCATGGCATGGCCAAAATAAATAAATAAAAATAATTTTTTTTAATAGTTAGGATAGGAAATTTTATGTTCTGTGTATTTTCCCACAATAAAAAAAAAGTTGAGAAAAAGACAAAACTTCATTGTCTTCACCTCTAAACTTGTAATATATTCCTAATATATTCCTTATCTCTGTTAATGGCTTTATATACTATCTACCTATTCCCTCAAACTATAAGCCTCCTGGGCCACCACCCTGGCACATTCTATGGGTCATAGAATCTTGACTTTAGAAAGACACTTAGATCCACTCCCTCCTTTGCCTCTGCCTTGGTTCAGGTCCTTCTCATGTCATACCTAGAATATTGCAATAGCTTATGCACTATCACCAGCATTATGTTCAAAACACTAATCCGATCCTATCATTTTTCTGCATAAAAACCTTTAATAACTCATCATTGTCCACAGAATAAGCACAGCTCTCTCAAAGTTTGCCCAGCATAACTTTCCAGGTTTAGCTCCTATCAATCCCTACCCTAGGCTCCAGCTGCCATTCCACAGTGTCACACATACTGACACCTTACCATCTGTTACACATAGTTTTCCCATTATCTAAAATTAACTTTCTCTCCTCCATATAAAGAACTCTTAATCATCTTCTAAAGCTCAGAATCAACATCTCCTCCTCTTACAGAACCTCCCTGATTCTCCATTCTAAGACATTTGGTTGCTTCTTCCGTCAGTCAGTCAATAATAATTGAAGGCCAAATACATGCCCTAATACAAGGTACTAAGGTTACAGTAAACAAGACAGACCCAGGCCCTAACAGTCTAGTAGGGAATAAAAAATAATACAAAAAAAATTACAAGCCTGTTAAATGCTATGAAGGCAAATTATGGGAAACTATGGAATATAAGCAGAGAACTTTGTCAGAAGCTATTAGGGAAGGTTTCCCTGAGGAAATATATTTTAGCTTTAAGCTGAAAGATAATCAGGAACCTAGAGCCAAAGATCAGTGCTTACTCATCATCATTTACCCAATTAATTATATTGAGTGTCTACTATGGGCCAGATGCTTTGGACATATCAAGGATCAAAATTCCCTGCCTTCCTAGTGCTTGTATTTTCATTGATTACATTCTAATTCCTTCATTCATTTACTCAACAAATTTCTATTGAGCATACACCTTCAGGCACTATGTCAAGTGGTAAGAATAAAATATGAACAATACACAAGTCCTTGCATAAGATTACTGTCAAATTGATTCCAATTTTATATGGTGAATATAATTGCTAAGGCAATCTTGAAGAAGAAAAACAAAGCTTTAGGAAATATGCTACCAGACATTAGGATGTATTATAAAGCTATAATAATTAAGACTGTGTGGGGAATTCCCTGGCAGTCCAGTGGTTAGGACTCAGCACTTTCACTGCCAGGGCCCAAGTTCAATCCCTGGTTGGGAAACTAAGATCCCCGCAAGCCTTGCGGCATGACCAAAAAAAAAAAAAAAGACAGTGTGGTTTTGGCACAAAGGTAGACAAGCAGAATATTGGTACAGAACAGAGAACCTGGAAACATACCCACACATCTATGGACATCTAATATATGACAAAGTTGATACCTCAATGAAGTGGAGAAAGAACAGTCTTTTCAATAAATGGTGCAGGATCAGATTAATATCCACATGGGAAAAAAAGTGAATCTTCCTTCCTACCTCACACCATACCCAAAAATCAATTCCAGGTGTTTTTTAATCTGTGAAAGGTAAAATAATACATTTTTAGAAGAAAACATAGGATAATATTTTCAAACTTCAGAGTAAGCAAGTATTTCTTAAATAGGACACAAAGCGAGAACCATAGAAAAATGGACTATATTAAAATTAAGAACTTTTATTTGTAGGTCAATTATACTTCAAAAACAAACTAACTTATAGAAAAAGAGATCAGATTTGTGGTTACCAGAGGCGGGGGTTGGGAGAGGGGGAATTGGATGAAGGCAGTCAAAAGGTACAAACTTCCAATTATAAGACAAATAAGTAGTAGGGATGTGATGTACAACATGATAAATAGAATTAACACTGCTGGATGTTATATATCAAAGTTGTTAAGAGAGTAAAATCTAAGAGTTCTCAATATAAGGGAAAAAAATTTTTTTTATTTCTTTAATTTTGTATCTATATGAGATGACAGATGTTCACAAAACTTACTGTGCTAATCATTTCATGATGCATGTAAGTCAAACCATTATGCTGCATACCTTAAACTAATACAGTGCTGCATGTGAATTATATCTCAACAAAGCTGGAAGACAAAAACTTCTATTCATCAAAATACATAATAGGACAGTGAAAAGTCAAGCAGCAGACTGGGAAAAGATATTTTACTGTGAAAAAATATATATATATGTATTCACCCACAAAGTATTTGTACACAGTGTCCTTCTCCTTAGGAAAAGAAAAAGGCAGATAATCCAATAGAAAAATGGACAAAAGAGTTAAACATGTGCTTCACAAAACAGGATACCAAATGGCAAATAAACCTATGAAAGGGTAGTCAGCTGCATTAGTCACTATGTATGCAAATACTCCACCACAGGTAATTTTATTACATACCCACCATCATGACTAAAATGAAAAAGACAGACAATGTCAAGTGTTGATGGGGATGTAGAACAATTGCTGCTAAGACTGTAAATTGGAAGAACTACTTTGGGAAACTATTTGGCAGTTTCTACTGAAGTTGAACGTATTCATACCATATGACCCAGTGATTCCACCCCTAGGCGAATGAGCACAAAAGTTCACCAAAAGACACATACAAGAATATTCATAGGAGAAGTATACATAATAACCAAAAACTGGAAACAAATCAAATATCCATTTGTGTTATAATGGGTAATTTATTTGTGGAATATAATACAACAGAATACTATATAGTAATGAGAATGAACAAACTACAACTGTATGCAATAATACTGATTATTCTCACAAATATAATATTGGGAAAGAGAAAGCAGACATACACATACAAACATACTGTATGATTCCATTTATATAAAGTTCAAAACAGGCAAAATTAATCTATGGTGTTAGAAATCAGGATAGTCATTACCCTAGGGCGGTGAGGGAAGTATGAGAAGGTGACACAAGATGGGCTTCTTTCGTGCTGGTAATGTTCTGTTTCTGGATCTGGGTTCTGGTTACACAAGAGTGTTCACTCTGTGAAAATTAATCGTCATACATTTATGATTTGTGCACTTTTCTGTATGTATGTCATAATTCGATAAAAATTTACTTAAATGAGTAAAACAGGTATACATTTTTTAAAAACAGACATATATAGGGGCCTCCCAGGATATACTGCTAAGTAGAAAAGGCCAAATGCAAGTCAATAGAGACACAGAATAGTTCCGTCGTTACCTAGAGCTGGGAGTGGAGTGGGAGTGACATAAAAGTATGCAAGGTTTCTTTTTGGGGTGATAGACATGTTCTAAAATTATATTGCAGTGATGATTGCACAATTCTGTGAATATACTAATAATCATTGAAGTGTATACTTTAAATGGTAAATGTTATGGTATGTAAATTATGCCTCAATAAAGCTTTTTTTTTTTTTTTTTTTGCGGTACGCGGGCCTCTCACTGTTGTGGCCTCTCCCGTTGCGAAGCACAGGCTCCGGATGCGCAGGCTCAGCGGCCATGGCTCACGGGCCTAGCCGCTCCGCGGCATGTGGGATCTTCCCAGACCGGGGCACGAACCCGTGTCCCCTGCATCGGCAGGCGGACTCTCAACCACTGCGCCACAAGGGAAGCCCAATAAAGCTTTTTTAAAAGATAAGATATACATAGTTTGCTACATTTTATATATAAGAAAAAGTAGGAGAGAGTTAGAATATATATGTTTGCTTGTATTTGCAAAAACTGATGAAAGGATAAATAAACAAAAATACTTTTAAAGAATAAGGACAAAGGGGTTGGAAGCAGGCAGGAATAGACAAAAGGCAGTTTTGACCTTTGCATTATTTATACACTTCACCTAGTCAAAGAAAAACTTAGGTTTTTTAGGAGTTTGGGATTAACAGACACAAACTACTATGTGTAAAATAGATAAACAGGGGCTGCCCTGGTAGTGCAGTGGTTAAGAATCTGCCTGCCAATGTAGGGGGCACGGGTTTGAGCCCTGGTCCAGGAAGATCCCACATGCCACAGAGCAACTAAGCCCATGCACCACAACTACTGAGCCTGTGCTCTAGAGCCTGCAAGCCACAACTACTGAAGCCTGCATGCCATAACTACTGAAGCCTATGCACCTAGAGCCTGTGCTCTGCAACAAGAGAAGCCACAGCAATGAGACGCCCACGAACTGCAACGAAGAGTAGCCCCTGCTCGCCGCAACTAGAGAAAGCCTGCGTGCAGCAACGAAGACCCAATGCAGCCAATAAATTAATTAATTAAATTTACTTAAATAAATAAATAAATAAATTTTTTTTAAATAAAATAAACAACAAGGTCCTCCTGTATAGCACAGGGAACTATATTCAATATCCTATAATAAACCATAATGGGAAATAAATAAATAAGCTACAAGGATATATTGTACAACACAGGGAATATAGCCAATACTTTATAATAACTATAAATGGAGTAAAACCTTTAAAAATTGTGAATCACTATGTTGTACACCTGTAACTTATATAATATTGTATATCAACTGTATCTCAATTTTTAAAAATTCCATCCCCTGGGGGAAAAAAGCCTAATTTTTAAAAATTTCTTAAATTGAAAATAAATAAAAATGAATAAAATAAACTGAGTTTTAAATTAGTAACCACATAAAGAAAGAATTACTTCAAAGACTTTACAACACAGTATTTTGACTGCACATCCTAAGTGGGACACAATCCAAGAACAAAAAGATCTACAAAGAAATGTTAAACTTTCCTCAGCAGTTTTATTGTTTGTAGTAATTTCAGATTTATCATTTTAGATTGTCTTTATATTGTAGGTTAAAGCAAAGAAATAATTGTGTTAATGATATTAGGAATCAACATTTTCAATAAGAGAAATATACTATTTAAATTATATGTAATGTATATAATTTAAAAATCAGGGACTTCCCTGGTGGCGGAGTGGTTAAGAATCCACCTGCCAGTGCAGGGGACATGGGTTTGAGCCCTGGTCCAGGAAGATCCCACATGCTGCGGAGGAACTAAGCCTGTGTGCCACAACTACTGAGCCTGCACTCTAGAGCCCATGAGCCACAACTACGAAGTCCACGCGCCTAGAGCCTGTGCTCCGCAACAAGAGAAGCCACCACAATGAGAAGCCTGCACACTGCAACGAAGAGTAGCTCCCACTCGCTGTAATGAGAGAAAGCCCGCACACAGCAACAAAGACCCAATGCAGCCAAAAATAAATAAATAAATAAATTTAAAAAAATAATAAATAAGGAAACCAAATAAAAATACCCTAATGTTAAAATTGAGTGGATAATACCAATATGAATTATTTTTAATATGTATCTTTAAATTCTATCCACCAAAATGGACTAGAAGCAATGTCTCCACATTAGCAAAAGGTTTTCTATCATCCAGATTGTGGTGTCTAATATCATTCCCCACTAAAACTGAACAAACAAACAAACAACACAGGGCTCCTTAAAAGAATGTCTGAATCAAAGTCTGGTACATGGAAAAGCACAAGATGAATCTGGAGCAAAAGAAAAAAAAACTGTTGGAATGATGATCAATCAGAGGCCAGATTTATGAATGTTTGAGGCTCCAAAAGAATAATTCCTTTTCCCTTCACCCTCTTCCATTCCATCCACCATCTTTCCCCTCCTTTCTTGAACAATTCAGTTCTAAAGCAATTAGTTGGTACAAAATAAGATAGGCATTTGTACCTGGGATGGGAACAGCTACACTAACCAAGAATGTAATGATGGAGACTTTGAAGGAGTAAGGAGAGCGTTCATGTGAGAGAGTTGCCAGGTGAGGAGAGTAGAATCCATAATGGGGTAAAAAGAACATCCTGGCAGAACAGCAGCCTAGAGCAAAGTATCAGACCTGACCAGTGTGAGCAGTTTGTCCACACAGGGGGCCAGCCCAGCATGAGATGTCAGAGCCTGACTGGAGTGAGGAAGTTTCCCCCAAGGAGGGGCAGCCCATTTTGGGATACAGAGTCTGAGCAGGGTAAGAAAAGGTGATACAACATGGGATGTATTAGTGCCCTAGCTCTGTTTACTGAGAAGGCCAGAGAGCACCAACACCCCAATGACAATGAGCACACCCAGTGCCCAGTCTGTGGCTACTAAATACCATTCTCCACGAAAATGATTTAAGATTCTTTGGAGAAATGGCTGACTCCATTCCATTATATGGCTGGAACAGGTAGAGTATGAGATGAGCCTGGAGCATCTTGTTATGCCAAAAAGCAAAAAATAATGAGGAAACTGTGAAAAGGACAAAGGAGCCAGCTCAAAGGGACTCCCACTGGCCAAATCTGGGAAAATCTGAGCATCAAAATAAATAATAGTAACTGATTATAACCCACTGAATAAAATAGGAAACCATGAGCCCATTTGTATATAAATGAATAAATGGAAAGTTTGATGAAGAACAGGATATTTATACATGGCTTCGAAGTAATTTCCCACAATATACTTATTGATTACAAGCAATACACTTATTGATTATAAATTACAAGACTAATTTTGCATCAACAGTAAAAAGATATATCAAGGTTGTATACTATGTGAAAGGATACAATGATAACATAGCATCACTTCTCTAATATTTCTACCAGAGATACATAATCTGAGAAAATACCAAACTAAAACTGAAGAACATTCCATAAAATAACTGGCCTGTAATCTTCAAAAGTGTCAGGGTGATGAAACATAATGAAAGTCTAAGGAACTGTTTCAGAGGGAAAGAAATGAAACATATGACAACTAAAAGCAACACATGATTCTAAACTGGATCCTTTTGCTACAAAGGACATTATGAGGACATTTGGCAAAATTCAAATAGCTAATTTCCTGATTCTGATGGTTGTATTTTGGTTATTTGGGAGAATATCCTTGTTTGGATGAAAGACCACCAAGGTTTTGAGAAGGATGAGACATCAGATCAGCAACTCCTCTCAATGGTTCAAGAAAGGTTCTTTGCACCGTGCTTACAACTTTCCTATACATTTCGGATTGTTTCAGAAGCAGGAGGGGATTAAATCAAGGATTCTGTTAATTAAAGATTAAAACACCTTGAATCAATGAAAAAAATCAATTATTCCCTAACAATACTTTTCAAAAAACAGAAAAAAAACCATTTCTGCCCAAAGTAGATGTTTAAAGAAGTTCTTGCTTTAAAAATTAGTAATTAAAAGTAAAGAGTTAAGCATTTATACCCCTTTCACAGTAGGCAATACATTTCAGGGTAACTTAATAGTCCCAGTTCATGAAAGAAAGCTCTACCACACAGTAGTATGCCAGCTAATAAAGCACAGAAGGAATAAAATATAACTTTACAGATCCTAAGTAAATTATTGACTCAGCAAGGCTTATCAACTGAGGTTTAAACCATTATGTGAATGGTTGCTAGAGAACTGTATAAGCATTGAATGCCACAAAACACCACAAAGATACTTTCTGATCACAAGGGAGGAAAAAAGTACATAATGGAGAGATCAAACTGCTACCACCATAATCCAGTGGTCAATCTTAGCTTCACTATTGGTGAAATAACCAGATATTATATTATTACATTTTTCAGATGTGATTCAACATGAATCATACAACAGTTCCTAAGATGTATTCTAGCCAGCATGTTTAACTTAAATACACTAAGTGTTTAGATATAACTTACAGTTAAAGGAAAACAGAGCCAATAGAGATAAAAGCTACACATCACCACAAAAAAGCCACCAATGCATCTCAAACTATCTGTGACAGAGGACAAGATTTGTTTTGTTTGTTAATTTCCAACCCTTACAGCCTGGTCTTAGGGTGCATGACTAGTATGCAGCTTGTACCACATGTACTTCACCACAAAAGTCCAACAACATGTGAAATGGACTATACCCTGACAACCCACTGATTGTGCCACTGGATACTGTGGCAACAACAAATTTGCTAAAAAAACTTCTAGATGATTCCCCTCAATTTCTGTACTTACTACCTTAGTATAGATTGTTATGAAGAGCTCATGGACCACCACCACACCACAAACCATATATACTGATTTTTTTTTTCTGGCCCACGCACCACGTTGGCTTGTGGGATCTCAGTTCCCTGACCAGGGATTGAACCCGGGCCACAGCAGTGAAAGTGTAGAATCCTAACCACTAGACCACCAGGGAACTCCCTCACAAACCATATTTTTAGATAGACTGTTTTTTAGAACAGTTTAGATTCACTGAACGATTGAGCAGAAGATAAAGAGATTACCAATCCTTTTTTTTTTTTTTGGCCACATGGCATACGGGATGCTAGTTCCCCAACCAGGGATCAAACCCATGCCCCTTTCATTGGAAGCATGGAGTCTTAACCACTGGACTGCCAGAGAAGTCCCTACCAATCCATATTTTAAACAGCATTTTCCTAGGAGAAAGGGCAAAACTGAAGAAGACCAGTCCTAATACACAGTAAAACCAAGAATCCACAGCATCACTTTGCTGTACAGTAGAAATAAATACAACATTGTAAATCAACTATACTTCAATAAAATAATTTTTTAAAAAAATCTCAGAGAAAAAGAGATTGCCTTTGTGGTTACCAGAGGTGGAGGATGCAGGGAGGATGAACTGGATGAAGGCAGTCAAAAGGTACAAACTTCCAGTTATAACATAAATATAAGTACTAAGGATGTAATGTACAATATGATAAATATAACACTACTATATGTTACAAATGAAAGTTGTTAAGAGTATATCCTAAGGGTTCTCAACACAAGGAAAAAAATTGTTTTCTTTATCTTAAATTTTTATCTATATGAGATGATGGATGTTTATTAGACTTATTGTGGTAATTATTTCATGATATATTTAAGTCAAATCATTATGCTATACAACTTAAACTTGTACAGCCTGTATGTCAACAATATCTCAGTTATAAAAAGAAAGAAAATAGAAGAAAAGTTGAGAAATTTCATCAGATATCAGGAGTCTAAAAATAGAAAATGGAAATTGTAAAACTAAAAATTGCTATATCCAAAACTAAATATACCACAGGTGGACTTAATGTAGATTAAACATAGTAGGACAGAGGATTATTGAAGTAGAAGAAATGACAGTAGAAAATATCCAGATAGAAGCACAGGAGAAAAATACTATGGAATATACTTAGCATGTAAGAGAATTACAGGACACGGTGAAAAGTTCAAATATATATGAGTAATAGGAGTTCTAGGAGGAGAGAAGACAACAGAACAAAAATAAAATTTAAAGAAATACTGGATTAATTTAAATATTTTCTTTAAGAATTCACATATTTTTCAAAAATTTTCCTAAACTACAAAAGATATCAAACCATAGATTCAAGGAGTTCTCTGAACCCCAAACAGGATAAATACAACAAAATAAATAAATATAATAAAATACAAGGACATATCATACCAAAGTGCTAAAAGCAATGATAAACAGAAAATCTTAAAAACAACCATATATAAAAGATACATTATGATCAAAGGAACATGAATACGATTCATGACTAACATTTCAACAGAAACAATGGAAAACAGAAGTGGAATGCTTCAGAATGAAAAACAGCACTTTAAATTGATGGAAAAGGGACTTCCCTAGTGGCACAGTGGTTAAGAATCCACCTGCCGGGCTTCCCTGGTGGCTCAGTGGTTGAGAGTCCGCCTGCCGATGAGGGGACACGGGTTCGTGCCCTGGTCCGGAAGGATCCCACATGCCGCGGAGCGGCTAGGCCCGTGAGCCATGGCCGCTGAGCCTGTGCGTCCGGAGCCTGTGCTCCGCAATGGGAGAGGCCACAACAGTGAGAGGCCTGCGTACCACAAAAAAAAAAGAAAAGAAAAAGAAAAAAGAATCCACCTGCCAATGCTGTGGACACGGGTTCCAATATCTCCACATCTTTGTATTGCTGGTGGGAATATAAAATGGCATACCCGCTGTAGAAAACAGTATGGCCATTCTTCAAAAAGATAAACATAGAATTTCTATATAATCCAGCAATTCCACTTCTAGGTATAATACTTAAGAGAATTGAAAGCATGGATCCAAACAGATATTTGAACAGCAATGTTCACAGAAGCATTATTCACAATAGCCAAAAGGTAGAAGCAACCCAGTGTCCATTGATGAATGAATGGATGGATAAACAAAATGTGGTACATACATACAATGAAATATTATTCAGCCTTAAGAAGGAAGGAAATTGTGATACATGACACAACATAAATGAACCTTAAAAACATCATGCCAGGACTTCCCTGGTGGTCCACTGGTTAAGAATCTGCCTTCAGAGGGCTTCTGGGAAGATGGCGTTAGAGTAAGACACGGAGATCACCTTCTTCCCCACAGATACACCAGAAATACATCTACACATGGAACAACTCCTACAGAACACCTACTGAACGCTGGCAGAAGACCTCAGACCTCCCAAAAGGCAAAAAAAAAACCCCACGTACCTGGGTAGGGCAAAGGAAAAAAGAATAAACAAAGACAAAAGGATAGGGACGGGACCTCCACCAGTGGGAGGGAGCTGTGAAGGAGGAAAGGTTTCCACACACTAGGAAGCCCCTTCGCGGGCGGAGACTGCGGGTGGCGGAGGGGGGAACCTTCGGAGCCGCGGAGGAGAGCACAACAACAGGGGTGCGGAGGGCAAAGCGGAGAGAGTCCTGCACAGTGGATCGGTGCCGACCGGCACTCACCAGCCCGAGAGGCTTGTCTGCTCACCCGAGGGGCGGGCGGGGCTGGGGGCTGTGGCTCGGGCTTCGATCTGAGCGCAGGGAGAGGACTGGGGTTGGCGGCGTGAGCACAGCCTGCAAGGGGTTAGTGCGCCATGGCTAGCCAGGAGGGAGTCCGGGGAGATGTCTGGACCTGCCGAATAGGCAGGAGACTTTTTCTTCCCTCTTTGTTTCCTGGTGCGCGAGGAGAGGGGATAAGAGCTCTGCTTAAAGGAGCTCCAGAGACGGGCGAGAGCCGCGGCTAAAAGCGCAGACCCCAGAGACGGGCATGAGACACTAAGGCTGCTACTGCCGCCACCAAGAAGCCTGTGTGCGAGCACAGGTCACTATCCACGCCCCCCTTTCCAGGGAGCCTGTGCGGCCCACCACTGCCAGGGTCCCGTAATCCAGGGACAATTCCCCCGGGAGAACGCACGGCCCGCCTCAGGCTGGTGCAACGTCACGCCGGCCTCTGCCGCCACAGGCTCGCCCCGCACTCCGTGCCCCTCCCTCCCCCCGGCCTGAGTGAGCCAGAGCCCCCGAATCAGCGGCTCCTTTAACCCCGTCCTGTCTGAGCGAAGAACAGACGCCCTCCAGCGACCTACACGCAGAGGCTGGGCCAAATCCAAAGCTCAGCTCCTGGGCACTGTGCGAACAAAGAAGAGAAAGGGAAATCTCTCCCAGCAGCCTCAGAAGCAGCGGATTGAAGTTCCACAATCAACTTTATGTACCCTGCACCTGTGGAATACATGAATAGGCAACGAATCATCCCAAAATAAGGAGGGGGACTTTGAGAGCAAGATTTATGATTTTTTCCCCTTTTCCTCTTTTTGTGAGTGTGTATGTGTATGCTTCTGTGTGAGATTTTGTCTGTATAGCTTTGCTTCCACCATTTGTCCTAGGGTTCTATCCGTCCATTTTTTGTTTTCTGTTTTTTTCTCTTAATAATTATTTTTTATTTTAATAACTTTATTACATTTTATCTTACTTTATTTTACTTTACCTTCTTTCTTTCTTTTTTTCCTTCTTTCTTTCCTCCTTCCTCCCTTTCTTTCTTTCTTTCTTCTTTTTCTACATTTTATCCTGAGCCGTGTGGATGAAAGGCTCTTGGTGCTGCAGCCAGGAGTCAGGGCTGTGCCTCTGAGGTGGGAGAGCCAACTTCAGGACACTGGTCCACAAGAGACCTCCCAGCTCCACATAATCTCAAACGGCGAAAATCTCCCAGATATCTCCATCTCAACACCAGCACCCAGCTTCACTCAACAACCAGCAAGCTACAGTGCTGGTCATCCTATGCCAAACAACTAGCAAGACAGGAACACAACCCCACCCATTAGCAGAGAGGCTGCCTAAAATCATAATAAGTCCACAGACACGCCAAAACACACCACCAGATGTGGACCTGCCCACCAGAAAGAAAAGACCCAGCCTCATCCACCAGAACACAGGCACTACTCCCCTCCACCAGGAAGCCTACACAACCCACAGAACCAACCTTAGCCACTGGGGACAGACACCAAAAACAACAGGAACTACGAACCTGCAGCCTGCAAAAAGGAGACCCCAAACACAGTAAGATAAGCAAAATGAGAAGACAGAAAAACACACAAAAGATGAAGGAGCAAGATAAAAACCCACCAGACCTAACAAATGAAGAGGAAATAGGCAGTCTACCTGAAAAAGAATTCAGAATAATCATAGTAAAGATGATCCAAAATCTTGGAAATAGCATAGACAAAATGCAAGAAACATTTAACAAGGACCTAGAAGAACTAAAGATGAAACAAACAACGATGAACAACACAATAAATGAAATGAAAAATACTCTAGATGGGATCAATAGCAGAATAACTGAGGCAAAAGAACGGATAAGTGACCTGGAAGATAAAATAGTGGAAATAACTACTGCAGAGCAGAATAAAGAAAAAAGAATGAAAAGAACTGAGGACAGTCTCAGAGACCTCTGGGATAACATTAAACGCACCAACATTCGAATTATAGGGGTTCCAGAAGAAGAAGAGAAAAAGAAAGAGACTGAGAAAAAATTTGAAGAGATTATAGTTGAAAACTTCCCTGATATGGGAAAGGAAATAGTTAATCAAGTCCAGGAAGCACAGAGAGTCCCATACAGGATAAATCCAAGGAGAAATATGCCAAGACACATATTAATCAAACTGTCAAAAATTAAATACAAAGAAAACATATTAAAAGCAGCAAGGAAAAAACAACAAATAACACACAAGGGAATCCCCATAAGGTTAACAGCTGATCTTTCAGCAGAAACTCTGCAAGCCAGAAGGGACTGGCAGGACATATTTAAAGTGATGAAGGAGAAAAACCTGCAACCAAGATTACTCTACACAGCAAGGATCTCATTCAGATTTGATGGAGAAATTAAAACCTTTACAGACAAGCAAAAGCTGAGAGAATTCAGCACCACCAAACCAGCTCTACAAGAACTGCTAAAGGAACTTCTCTAGGCAAGAAACACAAGAGAAGGAAAAGACCTACAATAACGAACCCAAAACAATTAAGAAAATTGGAATAGGAACATACATATCGATAATTACCTTAAATGTAAATGGACTAAATGCTCCCACCAAAAGACACAGATTGGCTGAATGGATACAAAAACAAGACCCATATATTGGCTGTCTACAAGAGACCCACTTCAGACCTAGAGACACATACAAACTGAAAGTAAGGGGATGGAAAAAGATATTTCATGCAAATGGAAACCAAAAGAAAGCTGGAGTAGCAATTCTCATATCAGACAAAATAGACTTTTAAATAAAGACTATTACAAGAGACAAAGAAGGACACTACATAATGATCAAGGGATCGATCCAAGAAGAAGATATAACAATTGTAAATATTTATGCACCCAACATAAGAGCACCTCAATACATAAGGCAAATACTAACAGCCATAAAAGGGGAAATTGACAGTAACACATTCATAGTAGGGGACTTTAACACCCCACTTTCACCAATGGACAGATCATCCAAAATGAAAACAAATAAGGAAACACAAGCTTTAAATGATACATTAAACGAGATGGACTTAATTGATATTTATAGGACATTCCATCCAAAAACAACAGAATACACATTTTTCTCTAGTGCTCATGGAACATTCTCCAGGATACCTCATATCTTGGGTCACAAATCAAGCCTTGGTAAATTTAAGAAAATTGAAATTGTATCAAGTATCTCTTCCAACCACAACGCTATGAGACTAGATATCAATTACAGGAAGAGATCTGTAAAAAATACAAACAAATGGAGGCTAAACAATACACTACTTAATAATGAAGTGATCACTGAGGAAATCAAAAAATACCTAGAAATAAATGACAATGGAGACACGACGACCCAAAATCTATGGGATGCAGCAAAAGCAGTTCTAAGAGGGAACTTATAGCAATACAATCCTACCTTAAGAAACACGAAACATCTCGAATAAA
The DNA here is from genome assembly GCF_949774975.1 of Lagenorhynchus albirostris. Taxonomy (NCBI): domain Eukaryota; kingdom Metazoa; phylum Chordata; class Mammalia; order Artiodactyla; family Delphinidae; genus Lagenorhynchus; species Lagenorhynchus albirostris. The sequence continues at coordinate 152,160,931 of NC_083097.1, forward strand.
CAACCTAAACTTGCACCTAAAGCAATTAGAGAAAGAAGAACAAAAAAACCCCAAAGTTAGCAGAAGGAAAGAATTCATAAAAATCAGATCAGAAATAAATGAAAAAGAAATGAAGGAAACGATAGGAGAGATCAATAAAACTAAAAGCTGGTTCTTTGAGAAGATCAACAAAATTGATAAACCATTAGCCAGACTCATCAAGAAAAAAAGGGAGAAGACTCAAATCAATAGAATTAGAAATGAAAAAGGAGAAGTAACAACTGACACTGCAGAAATACAAAAGATCATGAGAGATTACTACAAGCAACTTTATGCCAATAAAATGGACAACTTGGAAGAAATGGACAAATTCTTAGAAATACACAACCCGCCAAGACTGAATCAGGAAGAAATAGAAAATATGAACAGACCAATCACAAGCACTAAAATTGAAACTGTGATTAAAAATCTTCCAACAAACAAAAGCCCAGGACCAGATGGCTTCACAGGCGAATTCCATCAAACATTTAGAGAAGAGCTAACACCTATCCTTCTCAAACTCTTCCAAAATATAGCAGAGGGAAGAACACTCCCAAACTCATTCTACGAGGCCACCAACACCTTGATACCAAAAGCAGACAAGGATGTCGCAAAGAAAGAAAACTACAGGCCAATATCACTGATGAACATACATGCAAAAATCCTCAACAAAATACTAGCAAACAATCCAACAGCACATTAAAAGATCATACACCATGATCAAGTGAGGTTTATTCCAGGAATGCAAGGATTCTCCAATATATGCAAATCAATCAACATGATACACCATATTGACAAATAGAAGGAGAAAAACCATATGATCATCTCAATAGATGCAGAGAAAGCTTTTGACAAAATTCAACACCCATTTATGATAAAAATCCTGCAGAAAGTAGGCATAGAGGGAACTTTCCTCAACATAATAAAGGCCATATATGACAAACCCACAGCCAACATTGTCCTCAATGGTGAAAAACTGAAAGCATTTCCACTAAGCTCAGGAACAAGACAAGGTTGCCCACTCTCATCACTCTTATTCAACATAGTTTTGGAAGTTTTAGCCACAGCAATCAGAGAAGAAAAGGAAATAAAAGGAATCCAAATCAGAAAAGAAGAAGTAAAGCTGTCCCTGTTTGCAGATGACATGATACTATACATAGAGAATCCTAAAGATGCTACCAGAAAACTACTAGAGCTAATCAATGAATTTGGTAAAGTAGCAGGATACAAAATTAATGCACAGAAATCTCTGGCATTCCTATACACTAATGATGAAAAATCTGAAAGTGAAATCAAGAAAACACTTCTGTTTACCATTGCAACAAAAAGAATAAAATATCTAGGAATAAACCTACCTAAGGAGACAAAAGACCTGTATGCAGAAAATTATAAGACACTGATGAAAGAAATTAAAGATGATACAAATAGATGGAGAGATATACCATGTTCTTGGATTGGAAGAATCAACATTGTGAAAATGACTCTACTACCCAAAGCAATCTACAGATTCAATGCAATCCCTATCAAACTACCACTGGCACTTTTCACAGAACTAGAACAAAAAATTTCACAATTTGTATGGAAACACAAAAGACCCCGAATAGCCAAAGCAATCATGAGAACAAAAAATGGAGCTGGAGGAATTAGGCTCCCTGACTTCAGACTATACTACAAAGCTACAGTAATCAAGACAGTATGGTACTGGCACAAAAACAGAAAGATAGATCAATGGAACAGGATAGAAAGCCGAGAGATAACGCCACGCACATATGGTCACCTTATCTTCGATAAAGGAGGCAGGAATGTACAGTGGAGAAAGGACAGCCTCTTCAATAAGTGGTGCTGGGAAAACTGGACAGCTACATGTAAAAGTATGAGATTAGATCACTCCCTAACACCATACACAAAAATAAGCTCAAAATGGATTAAAGACCTAAATGTAAGGCCAGAAACTAGCAAACTCTTAGAGGACAACATAGGCAGGTCACTCGATGACATAAATCACAGCAAGATCCTTTTTGACCCACCTCCTACAGAAATGGAAATAAAAACAAAAATAAACAAATGGGACCTAATGAAACTTCAAAGCTTTTGCACAGCAAAGGAAACCATAAACAAGACCAAAAGACAACCCTCAGAATGGGAGAAAATATTTGCAAATGAAGCAACTGACAAAGGATTAATCTCCAAAATTTATAAGCAGCTCATGCAGCTTAATAACAGAAAAACAAACAACCCAATCCAAAAATGGGCAGAAGACCTAAATAGACATTTCTCAAAAGAAGATATACAGACTGCCAACAAACACATGAAAGAATGCTCAACATCACTAATCATTAGAGAAATGCAAATCAAAACTACAATGAGATATCATCTCACACCAGTCAGAATGGCCATCATCAAAAAATCTAGAAACAATAAATGCTGGAGAGGGTGTGGAAAAAAAGGAACCCTCTTGCACTGTTGGTGGGAATGTGAATTGATACAGCCACTGTGGAGAACAGTATGGAGGTTCCTTAAAAAACTACAAATTGAACTACTATATGACCCAGCAATTCCACTACTGGGCATATACCCTGAGAAAACCATAATTCAAAAAGAGTCATGTACCAAAATGTTCATTGCAGCTCTATTTACAATAGCCCGGAGATGGAAACAACCATCATTGGATGAATGGATAAAGAAGATGTGGCACATATATACAATGGAATATTACTCAGCAATAAAAAGAAACGAAATTGAGCTATTTGTAATGAGGTGGAGAGACCTAGAGTCTGTCATACAGAGTAAGTCAGTCAGAAAGAGAGAGACAAATACCGTATGCTAACACATATATATGGAATTTAATGAAAAAAATGTCATGAAGAACCTAGGGGTAAGACAGAAATAAAGACACAGACCTACTAGAGAATGGACTTGAGGATATGGGGGGGGGAAGGGTAAGCTGTGACAAAGCGAGAGAGAGGCATGGACATATATACACTACCAAACGTAAGGTAGATAGCTAGTGGGAAGCAGCCGCATAGTACAGGGAGATCATCTCGGTGCTTTGTGACCGCCTGGAGGGGTGGGATAGGGAGGGTGGGAGGGAGGGAGACGCAAGAGGGAAGAGATATGGGAACATATGTATATATATACTGATTCATTTTGTTGTAAAGCAGAAACTAACACACCATTGTAAAGCAATTATAAAAAATAAAATAAAAAAAGAATCTGCCTTCAAATGCAGGGGACATGGGTTCGATCCCTGGCAGGAACTAAGATCTCACATGCTGTGGGATGCACCACAACTGCTGAGCCCATGTGCTCTGAAGCCCTCGTGCCACAACAAGAGAGAAGCCCACGCGCAGCAAGGAAAGAACCCTCATACTGCAACGAAGATCCTGCATGCTGCAACTAGGACCTGATGAAGCCAAAATAAAAAAACAAAACAAAAAAAAATTATGCTAAGTTCAATAAGCCAAACACAGAAGAACAGATATTGTATGATTCTACCTATATGAAATACGTAGAATACTCAAATTCATAAATACAGAAAGTAGAATAGTGATTACCAAGGGCTGAGAGTAGGGGATAATGGAGAGGTAAATGGGTACAGAGTTTCAGTTTGGGATAATGAAAAAGTTCTGGAGATGGATAGTGGTAATGGTTGTATACAACATGAATGTGCTTAATGCCACTGAGCCGTACACTTAAAAATGATTAAAATAGTAAACTTTATGGTCTGTATACTTTACCAGAATGAAAAATAATTAATAAAAGCAAAAGAGGACATTTTCTGACAATAAAAGTTGAGTGAATTCCCATTTGCAACAACATGGATACACCTAGAGAGTATTATGTTTAGGGAAATAAGTCAGACAGAGAAAGACAAATACTGTATGTCATCACTTATATGTGGAATCTAAAAAATAAAACAAATAAATGTATATAGCAAAACAGAAACAGACTCACAGATATAGAAAACAAATTAGTGGATACCACTGGACAGAGGGAAGTGAGGCGGGGCAAGGTAGAGATATGTGATTAAGAAATACAAACTATTATGTATAAAATGGATAAGCAAGAAAGATATATTGTACAGCACAGGGAATTATAGCCATTATGTTGTAATAACTTTAAGTGGAGTATAATCTATAAAAATACTGAATCACCAGGCTGTTCACCTAAAACTAATATTGTAAATCACCTATACTTCAAGTTAAATTTTTTAGAAATGTTAAAAAACTGAAAGAATTCATCACGAGCAGACCTGCACTGTAAGAAATACTAAATGAAATTCTTTAGTCTGAAGGAAAATAAGCCAGATGGAGACATGGAACTGCAAAATAGAATGAAGAACCCCTGTAAGGGTGACTACATAGGTAAATACAAATGAATATTGGAAATGAATATTGACAGTTTAAAACAACAAAGAAAATAATGTCTTAAGGAATTTAAAATATACACTGAAATAAAACATAGCAACAATAGCACAGAAAGCACAAAGTGTTAGAGTTAAACTATTTTAAGTTTCTAGCATTGTTCAGGAAGTGTGAAAAATACTAATTTAGGATAGATTGTAATTAGTTAAGAATGCATAGTATAATCCCTAGAGTAACCACTAAAAGAGTTATCAAATAATAATCAAATATCTAAATAGTTAAATAATAATAAAAAAATAAAAAGTAGAATGATAAAAAATCATTGTTCAATACAAAAGAAGGTAAAAAAATGGAATGAAGGAACAAAGAACAGAAAGAACAAACAAAATAAATAGCAAAATGGTAGAAATAAACACACTGTATCAGTAATTAAATTAAATCGAAATGAACTAAAACACTAAATAAAAAACAAAGATTGTCAGGATTTTAAAAATCCAACTATATGCTATTTACAAGTGACACACTTTAAATATAAGGTCATCAAGGTTAAAAGAACAGGATGAAAAAATAGGTGCCATACAAATACAAACAAAAGAGAGCTGGCTTAGCTAAATTAATATCAGACAAAACAGACTTTAACATAAGAAGTATTACTAGAGATAAGGAGAGGCATTACACACTGATAAAAGTGTTTGGCTGAAAAATATGACTTTCCTATTAGTATATTTAGAAATTAAATATAAGAAGCAAGGGACTTCCCTGGTGGTCCAGTGGTAAAGAATCCGCCTTCCAATGAAGGGGACGCAGGTTCAATCCCTGGTCAGGGAACTAAGATCCCACATGCCACAGGGCAACTAAGCCCACGCACCTCAACTAGAGAGCCCATGTGCCATAAACCACAGAGCCCATGCACTCTGGAGCCCGCATGCCACAACTACAGAGCCCACGCACCCTGGAGCCCACCCGCCACAACTAAGACCCAACGCAGCCAAAAATAAGAAATAATTAATTTTTAATAAAATGAAATATAAGAAGCAAAAAATAACAGAACCAAAAAGAAAAGTAGGGCTTCCCTGGTGGCGCAGTGGTTGGGAGTCCGTTTGCCAATGCAGGGGACAAGGGTTCGAGCCCTGGTCCGGGAGGATTCCACATGCCGCAAAGCGGCTAAGCCTGTGCATCACAACTACTGAGCCTGCACTCTGGAGCCTGTGAGCCACAACTACTGAGCCCACGTGCCACAACTACTGAAGCTCGTGTGTCTAGAGCACATGCTCTGCAACGGGAGAGGTCACTGCAATAAGAAGACCGTGCACCACAGGGAGGAGTGGCCCCCGCACGCCGCAACTAGAGAAAGACCGCGCAGCTGCGAAGACCCATCACAGCCAAATACAAATAAATAAAATAAATAAATTTATTAAAAAAAGAAAAGTAGACAAATCCACAGTCATTGTTAGTGACTTGAACACACACACACGCCCCTCAGTAATTGATAGAACTAGTCAAAACTCAGGATATAGAAGATCTGAATACACTATCAATCACATTGACATAATTGAATATTTATATAACACTATACCCATCAACTGCAAAATACGCATTCTTTTCAAATACAAATGAAATGTTCACCAACTCGACCACATGCTGGGCCGTAAAACAAATCTCAACGGTCTTCAAAAGACTGAAGTCTTATACAGTATGTTCTCTGATCACAATAAATTAAATAAGATATTAAAGAAAGCAAGAGAGGAGACTTCCCTGGTGGTCCAGTGGGTAACACTCCAAGCTCCCAATGAAGGGGGCCTGGGTTCGATCCCTGGTCAGAGAACTAAGGTCCCACAAGCCACGTGATGTGGACAAAGAAAAAAAAGCATATAAAAAAAACACATTAAATTCCCTAGTACCTAAAAAATATCTACTTCAAGGAGGATGCTTAATAAATGTTTAATGAATTTAAAAAGTAGGGCAAAATGAAGGATAGAATGAGAAGGTGTAACATACTTCTAATACCATTTACACCAACTAGGTTGGCAAAAGCTAAAGAAGTCGGACAGTACCAAGTGCTGGAGAGAATGAAAATCAATGGAAACTCTTACAGTTTGCTGATGAGAATATAAATTGATACAACCACTTTAGAAAACAATTTGGCATTAGCTTATAAAGTATAACATTCACATACCCTACCACCTGACAATTCAACTCCTAGGTGTGAACCCTAAGAAGTTCCTGCCCAAGTGCCCCAGGAGATAATTATAAGAATGTTAATAGTAGCTCTGCTCACTATAGCAAAAACTGGAAACATCTCAAATGTCCATCAATAGTAGAAAAGATAAGGCAATTATGGTATATCCACACAGTAAAATATTAACCCACAGTGAAAATGAATGAACCATAGTTGCTTGCAACAACATAGATCTTAGAAACTTAGTGTTGAATGAAAAAGGAAAATCACAGAAAAAAATACAAACAGTATGATACCATGCTTATGAAGCTCAAACACAAACAAAATTAGGGGGCTTCCCTGGTGGTGCAGTGGTTGAGAGTCCGCCTGCCGATGCAGGGGACACGGGTTCGTGCCCCGGTCCGGGAAGATCCCACATGCTGTGGAGCGGCTGGACCCGTGAGCCATGGCCACTGAGCCTGCGTGTCCAGAGCCTGTGCTCCGCAACGGGAGAGGCCACAACAGTGAGAGGACCGTGTACCGAAAAAAAAAAAAAAACAAACAAAATTAAACAATATGTTCTTTAGGCATATACGTAATTTTTAAAATTATTTATTTATTTATTTTTGGCTGCGCCAGGTCTTAGTTGCAGCAGGCGGGATCTTCGTTGCGGCACGCAGACTCTTCATTGCGGCATGCAGGCGGGATCTAGTTCCCCGACCAGGGATCAAATCCGGGCCCCTGTATTGGGAGCACAGAGTCTTACCCACTGGACCACCAGGGAAGTCCCTATAATTTTTTTAAAGCAAGGAAATTATAAATACAAAATTCAAAATAATGGTTAGGAAGAGATGGGATAATAGATAATGTTCTAACTCAGATTGGATGATCACTTCATGAGTGTTCATCATATTTTGATTCTTTATAATTTATATGTAATGTTTTATATGTATTAAATATGAACTTAAAATATTTTTTAAATAAGGAAAAAGCAGTAGAAAGGGTGATAGAAGCATGGAGAAATGAGTTGTTTACTTCTTCCTAGAAGAGAGGAGAAGTTAAGGAGAATTTCATCTAGTAGGTGTGTCAGGGGTCCCCAGGTTCAGTGATTCACTAGAAGGTCTCACAGGACTCAGAGTATAATTGCACTCACAGCTATGATATATTATAGCCAAAAGATACAAATAAAAATCAGCGAAGGGAAAGGGGGCATGGGGCAAAGTCCAAAGGAAACCAGGCACAAGCATCCAAGAGTCCCTTCCCAGTGGAGTCACACAGGATATAATTAATTCCTCCAGCATGACTATAATACCACTTGTGAAGTGTTGTCTACCAGGGAAATTTGCTAGAGCCTAGAAATCCAGGGTTTTTATCAGGGGTTAGTCGTGTAGGCACTCTCTGCCTACCATGTACCAAAATTTCAGGCTCCCATAAGGAAAGAAGGTGTTTAGCATAAACCATGTTGCTAGCACAGTTTAGGCTCAGTGATCCACTCCTATATGTTAGGGTAGTTAGGAACCCTCCTGAAATCCAAATTCCCAGATGCTAGCCAAAGGCCAACCTTGAAAGCAGGACTTTCAAAGGATAGCACTCTCAGTCCTGCTTTATCAACTTTTTTCTGCATAGTAAGTAATACTGCGGCTGATATTTGAGGTGAAACTTCAAGAAGTATGTCAAATGGACAAGGTAATGTGGTGGAAGGGCATTAAAGGTAAAGGTAAAGAGGTATGAAAAGATGCCCCAGTCGGGGAACAAACCACAGCGCTGAGGTCCTTTCAATATGGGTGGAGCACAAGGCACTTGGGAAAATATCAGAAGAAGGAAGTGTAGAGGGAAAGAGTCAGGCTATAATGGGCCTCTTACACCACAGTGGGACATTTTAGCTTTGTCCTGCAAGCGATGGGGAGTCATTAAAGTACTGTAGGTGAGGGAGTATAGTACAACGCCTGGCTGAAACAGACTGCTTGTGTCCTCCCAAAATTAAGATGCTGAAATCCTAAACCCCACTGTGATGGTATTAAGAGGTGGGCCTGGGCTTCCCTGGTGGTGCAGTGGTTGAGAGTCCGCCTGCCGATGCAGGGGACACGGGTTCATGACCCGGTCCGGGAGGATCCCACATGCCACAGAGCAGCTGGGCCCGTGAGCCATGGCCACCGAGCCTGCGCGTCCGGAGCCTGTGCTCCGCAACGGGAGAGGCCACAACAGTGAGACGCCCGTGTACCGTGAAAAAAAAAAAAAAAGAGGTGGGCCCTTTGGGAGGTGAATAGGTGATGAGGGTGATACCCTCATTCATGGGATTAGCGCCCTTATAAAAGAGACCCTAAGAGAGCTCCCTCACCCTCTCTAACGTGTGAGGACGGAGGGAGATGGCTATCTATGAACCAGGAAAAAGGTCCCCACCAGACACCAGAGCTGCCAGCACTTCAATCTGGGACGTTCCAGCCTCCAGAACTATGAGAAACAAATGTTTGTTATTTAATCTACTCAATCTATGGTATTTTGTTATAGCAGCCCAAATGGATTAAGACACTGGCACAAAATGTAGTAGGTCCTAAGTAAATCCTGTTGATTTCATGTGACTTAAACTACTATGCCAGTTCAATATCTATACAGATTTCTTGGCAATTCTTCAGCAGAGATGGTGGAACTTCATCGATCATTTTAGGCCACTCTAGATTTCCTTAGATACATTAAACTAGACTACATCACTCTGATCCATAATCAAATGCACAGACTATTAACTGAACCTGGTTCTAGGAATTGTGGGATCTAAAACTGGTTCTAAAAAAGCAGGATTTAGGGGGCTTCCCTGGTGGTGCAGTGTGGTTAAGAATCCGCCTGCCAATGCAGGGGACACGGGTTCGAGCCCTGGTCTGAGAAGATCCCACAAGCCGCAGAGCAACTAAGCCCATGCACCAAAACTACTGAGACCGCACTCTAGAGCCTGCGAGCCACAAGCTCGTGCTCCGCGACAAAGAAAGGCCACCGCAATGAGAAGCTCGCACATTGCAACAAAGAGTAGCCCCCACTCACCGCAATTAGAGAAAGCCCGCATGCAGCAACGAAGATCCAATAAATAGACAAAAATAAACAGACAAAACTAAAAAAACAACATAAATTTTTTTTTAAAAAGCAGGATTTAGGTGATAGGGTCTTCACCAAGATGGAGACTAAAACGTAGTATCAATTTGTTAAATTACCAGGAAAATGTAGCTTTCAGAATAAACTGGTAGCAACTACCATTTATTATGTGCCAGGCAAGGTGCTAAGTAGTTTATGGAGATTGTTTTCGTTAATCTTCACAACCACCATTTAAGATGGGTATCATTTTCTCATTTACAGATGAAGAAGCAGAGTCACAAATGTGAAATAATTTACCTACGGTCACATAGGTCATGGGTGCAGAATGGAGCAGTTGATGTCAAGCTGAGTACCTCATGGCTTTAACTGACTGCCTGTTTTTTTTCTCAGAGATTATTGGGGTTAATCCCCATCCTGCTTGCCTCAGACATCATCCGGGTCCAGAACATCATAGCCATCCGTTGCATCTCATATGGCTCTGAATATTCACCCCTTCTTCCCCAAGGCAACTTGGCAGTGCCTAAAATGGTTGAAATCCCTAGACTGCCACTAGAGTGATGAGAAGAAGCAGTCTTATCTGTTTACCCTAACTTGCCATACAGATATGCTCATTTTTTAAGTGGGCTATTACACGGAAAAAGTTGGGAAGCTCTACTTGAATCCAGTCTAATCCTCCTCCTCTCAAAATCCTCTGGAAATCCCAATCTATGATCAGCAAACTCCACTATATCCTCAATCTGTCCTTGGAAAGTCACTTTATTAAAACTTGGCATCCCCTGAAGACACTGCTTCCCTGTATGCAGCCCTGAAGACACTGTAATAAAAATGACCTAGCCTGAGAAATAGACTAGAATTGTAGCAAAGATGTACCCCCGCAGAGTGAAGGCAAGTCGTTTTCTACAGGCAACTGTTTTCCACAATTTCCCTCAGGAGCAGCCATGCTGTTTTGGATTAATCTCAGGTTCGAATCGAATAACACTTGTTCATATCCTGTTAGTAAAACCTAATCTATGGCCACTTGTAACAGCTGGAGATGTGTTCGCAGAGCTGAGAAGTAGAAAGCATCATATGGGGTAACCCAGAAACCATCATGATCCCCACAACTGTGGCTTCTTTGTCCCACCCTATGCACACTAGCCTTGGTTGTTGTATTACTCATGTTTTGTTTTGTTTTAATTTTCTGTTTTATTTTATGATGCTTTGACATCTTGGGACCTTGCAGACCAGGATGGAACTGCCCCTCTCAGGGTTTGCTAATTCCTAGAGATAGAAAGCCACCTGCCTTCAAGCACACCTTTCATATGCAAACCAACCAATCCAAACCAGTATCCCTAACCACCTCCTTTAGGGACTCTCATACACCAAACCAATATTCTCACTACCCTAAATCACCCTAGGGCCAGGTACCAGAAAACCAGGGACCACTCCTATGGCCCAGAGCCCTGTTGAAATTATTTAAACTAGTCAACCCAACCTCTTACCTTGCCTCACCCATTCCTTCCTGGGGAAACCACAATAAAGGCTCTGGGCAATGCTCTCCCCTCACACCTTCTGCCTCCTGACCAACCTTGGTGCTTCCCCATATGGCCCTGCATGGGCCTCTTGGGAACTGTACATAATAAAACTTTCAATGGCATTGAACTCCTGTGTCATCACTCAGTCACCTCTATAAATTAAGTCCTGGGCACAATCAAAACACTTGTCACTTCCATTACAGCAGTTAACATATACTCTCTGATATCATGTATAAGTAGATACTTTCATCTCCAGAATTTAATCTCCCTGAGAGTAGGAACCATATTTTACTAAAAAGCTCTGTAGGACTTGCCTGGTGGCGCAATGGTTAAGAATCCGCCTGCCAATGCAGGGGACACGGGTTCGAGCCCTGGTCTGCGAAGATCCCACATGCCAAGGAGCAACTACACCCGTGTGCCACAACTACTGAGCCTGTGCTCTAGAACCCACAAGCCACAACTACTGAGCCCACGTGCTGCAACTACTGAAGCCTGAGCCTAGAACAACAAGAGAAGCCACCACAATGAGAAGCCTGCGCACCACTACGAAGAGCAGCCCCGGCTCATCGCAACTAGAGAAAAGCCAGCGCATAGCAACGAAGACCCAACACAGCCAAAAAAAAAAAAAAAAAAGGAATATAAAAAAATAAATAAAATAAAATTTTAAAAATAAATAACAAATAAAAAGCTCTGTAGTGTGGGTTTGCATGCCCAAGAACACACACACACAGTCACTGTTTATTCAACTGAAATGTTTGCTGAACTGTGGCCAATTTCTGTCCCTTCACAAAGCCATTTCCCTGGGATTGTTCTTCTCCCATAGCAACAATACACAGTAGAACATGTTGAGAAGTGGTTCTCATTTTCCACAGGGAAGAAATAAAAAAGCCCCACAAATACAAGGCATCACCTGCACTGCTGGATCCCAATAAGGAGTCCAGGCCTGGACCAATATTAGAAGCATTTACACAAAGCAGAAAAATGGTGACACGGGCTGTTCAGACACTCAGTGCTGTAGCTCAGGACTCTGCCTCAGTGACACAGGGGACAAATCGTGACAGCATTCATTGGAGAATAAATGGAAGTTATTTTGAGCATCTAATTGGATTGGGAGTGGGGAACTGGGGATTATTTATTATTATTTCCAATAATGTATAGCATCTTAAGTATCCCATTCTCAAGATTTGCTCCACTGTGCTTAAAAAATACATATGCTTGAGTTCTGGGACTTTGACAAAAATGCCCTCTATCCCTTCGTATTTCTACCTGAACAATTCATGCTATGCAAATATGAGTAACTAGAAATCTTCTTTAAGATAAATAAGTAACATATAGTCATCGGTTTTTAGGCTGGTCATCTGGTATTGGCAAAAAGACATGGATTTGCAGTCTGAAGACTGGTGTGTTCAAGCACACTAGTGACTGGGCTCTGTCACTAACTAGCTGTGTGACCCTGATAAAAACCTTCACCTCTCTGTCTTTATCGTCAAATAAGAATCTATCATAAGAGAACCACCCTGAGGATTAAACGTTATAATGTATGTTAAAGGTGCTTCATAAACTATAAAGCACTCACAAACATCAGTCATCTATGGCATTGGAAGCTCCAGAGCCTGGCATGAGGCCTGACACAGAGCTGGTGCTCAGTATTTGTAGTCTAAATGAGTAAATACCACTGATGAGCTCTGTGATCTCAGGCAAGAAAAATCTCTCTCCTCCTCCTCTGATACCACTGTCCCCCTTGTTCACTGCACTACAGCCATACTGTCCTTTTTCCTGTTCCTCCTATTACAGCAAGCTCAGTCCTGCCTCAGAGCCTCTGCTATTTCCTCTGCCTGGAACACTCTTCCCCAGCTCTTTGCATGGCCATCCCCTTCTCATCAGTCAGGTCTTAGGTCAAATGTCATTTCTTCAGAGGCTTTCTCTTACCACCCTGACTAATGTTCCTCCCCTATCATTCACCCAATATATATTCCTGTTTTATTTTCTCCTCCTGTTGACTTGTTTATTACACTCTCCTTCACTAGAATAAAAAACACTCTACTAGAGATTCTCTGTCTGTCTTGTTTACCACTGTATTCCAATGCCTAAGACAACATCTAGCTCATAGAAAACTCTCAACAAGTGTTTGAATAACTGAGGTTGGAATAACTTAATATCAAAAGTTTCATTCATTCAACAAATGTTTTGTATGTACCTATGAGGATTCAGGCTCTATATCAATGTGCTGGGGATTCAGCTGAGAACAAAACAGACAAAAATTCCTGTTTTCTTGGGGCTTGCCTTCCAGTGGGGAAACAAACAATAAACAAGATAAAAAGCAAAGTACATACTATATCTGATAATAAGTGTTAAGGAGAAAAAAATAAATAAAGCAGTAAAGGAGGATATGAAGTGTGTTTGGAGGGGCGTACAGAAATGCGAGACTGAGCCATGAGGCTATATGGGAGAAATACATTCCAGAAGGCCAGGGTAACTGGGACAGGAATGAAGGGATTGGAGGCTAACAAAATAGAGGATGACGTCAGGGAGGTTAAGAGAAGTCAGATTGTATAGGGCCCTGTTGGCTAACCCAAGGACTTTGTCTCTTACAAAGAGTAAGATAGGGGACCTCCCTGGTGGCGCAGTGGTTAAGAATCCGCCTGCTAATGCAGGGTACATGGGTTCGATCCCTGGTCCAGGGAGATCCCACATGCCACAGAGCAACTAAGCCCTTTGTGCCACAACTACTGAGCCGGCACTCTAGAGCTGGTGAGCCACAACTACTGAGCCCACATGCCACAACTACTGAAGCCCACACGGCTAGAGCCCATTCTCCACAACAAGAGAAGCCACCGAGGGCTTCCCTGGTGGCGCAGTGGTTAAGAATCCACCTGCCAATGCAGGGGACACGGGTCTGCGCCCTGGTCCGGGAAGATCCCACATGCTGCGGAGCAACTAAGCCTATGCGCCACAACTACTGAGCCTGCACTCTACAGTCCACGAGCCACAACTACTGAAGCCCACGTGCCTAAAGCCCGTGCTCCGCAACGAGAGGCCACCTCAATGAGAAGCCCACGCACCGCAACGAAGAGTAGCCGCCCGCTCGCCACAACTAGAGAAAGCCCACGTGCAGCAACAAAGACCCAACGCACACAACAATAAATAAATTTTAAAAAAAAAGAGTAAGATGGTAAAGTTTTGGAGAATCTGAGCACCGGGGTGTCATGATATGGCCTGTTATAAGAGGATCGCTGGGGCCACTGTTTTGGGAATACCTTAAAGGTAAGCGAAGAGACCAGTAAGGATGCTACAATAACCACAGCCAAGACATAGTGGCTCCGGAAGACTGGGGAAGGAGCAGGTGCGGGGTTGGAAGATTAAATTTTGGCTTTTGACAGTTACTTTGGAGTGGAGTTTAGGGCGAGGTCTAGGCTGGGGGTCAGCATCTGGAACTCAAATGGCAACAAATGTTGCCCTGCTAGTGAAATGAAGAAGATATTCCCACATAACAGAGCCTTCATGCGAAAGAAGTGAGGTGTCAAATGCTGACCGGAGCAAGGTGAGAACCCTGAGCCAAGGACTGCACGAGCCTGTCCCGGAGGGAGGGGTATGCGGTGGAACCTGCGACCGACTTCCGAATCCACTGCACAAGCTCCGAAGTCCCAGCAGCGTCGACGAAATAGAACGGCCAGGGTCAGAACCGCAACGCAGCCTGCAGTACTCAAACCTCGCGAGATTTGTTGGCCGGGCAAAGCCATCCTCCCACCCACATCTCGCGAGACCAAGGTTCATGAGCGGCTATAGCCGGCTAGGGTTTGTGGGGAAGATGGAGTATTCCGCGTTGGGCACCGCGGAGGCTGCGGACAGCGGCGCGGCCCGGCCGTACAACAACTCGGAGGAGCGGGAGGGCCGGGAACCCGACGGGCTGCGCTTCGACCGCGAGAGGGCGCGCCGCCTCTGGGAAGCAGTGTCCGGGGCCCAACCAGTGGGGAGGGAGGAAGGTGAGTCCGGGGACTTCAGAAGCAGGAAGACACTCGCCCGCCTGCTCCTTTCGCGGAGAGTGGCGGAAGCGCGGGGCGGGGACGCGGACCAGCCCCCGGGTCTACGGTCACACCCTCTGGCGCCCGGCCCGCCCCCTGGCGTGATGCGCCCCGGGACTCCCTGACTCGTGCACCTCACCAAGACCTGGGCGCGTTGTGCCAGCTCCCCCGAAAATCCAGGCTGTACGCCACAAGAAGCGCGCGCAAATGGTCAAGGGCCTTCTCACGCTGTGGCCGCGTGGTTCTTTACCCCGCCTTCCTCACCCGCGAGAGCTTACTTCTTCCTAAACTTGAGGACTGGAATCCTCCGGGCGTGCCGTCCACGCCGTTTCGGAGACCCTCAGAACCTTCCCCGCCAGCCTCGTAACCCCTTCACCATCCCAGTCTCCAGGTTCCCCCACCCCTAGTGTCTCTTGCCTCCCTTCTCTCATGCCCCACACTTCCGAGGGCTCTAGAAGGCCTTCTCCATACCTCAGTGTGCCTCCTGAACTTGGAAACTGAGCCCTGGCTTACCCCTGTTTCTTGGTGTCACCTGTTTCCACCACTTGAATCCCTTTTCTAATATGGGAGCCAGGAGCCCGGGAGCCTGGCCGGGTATACTATGGCTCCAGCTTTTTGTATCCCACGCTTGACCCAAGGTTGTGGAGAACAGGATATACAAGTCTCTCTAGGGGGGCACTTCTGGGCTGAAGCTTCCCAGCTTGTTCTGCACTTGACCTAGCCCTGGGTAAGATGGAGATAGAAAGAGGAGGATGGAAAGAGCTGCTCTGACCCCGTTTTGTGACCCCCTTCACAGTCCTTAGCAGAGCTAGCTGCTTAACTCTAACCCAGAAGTACACAAACTGGGCTTTTGTGCTGATCCTGTCAGGTAATCTGCAGGGAAATCAGATTTCTCTAAAGGTTTGTTTGCTTGCTGAGCAGACTAATCTTGGAAAGTTAATATGTTGCTTGTGAACTGATTGTCCTGGGATAAAATGGAATTTTTGACCACATCCAAGGAAGATATGTTTAAATTTGGGGTGGTATACATACCTATACCCTGGTGTATATTTCTCCAATTTAAAAACTAGTCTAGTCTGACTCCTAAATTAATAAGAGGCTCCTATCCCCCTCACCCCCATACTTTCAAACTTGTTTGGCACAAAGTTGCCTCTCCTCCACCCTCCACCGCCTGCAATTTTCTTTCATTAATTTGACCAACATTCACTGATGCCTGCTCTGTTCCCAGGATTGGCTGGGCATCAGAGCTACAGAGTTGAGAATAATACTGGCCTTGCCCTGGAGGGGCTTGTAGTCTAATCCAGGAAGCAGACACCAAGACAGTTGCAGTATAATGTAGTGGGTGCAGTGAAGTGGGAAGTCTAAGAGTTGAGGGTACACAAAGAGGAAGCGCCCTTTGTCCTCAGGGGATACAGAAGGCATGCCTTGGACATTGAAGCAGAGAACACAGCAGCTGTGCTCTGGGAAGTGAACTGTTTATGTGTGTATGAATGCCCACAGTCATTTAGAACCCAGTTCACTTCCCTGCTCTCCTCACTTTGTCCAATAATTTATTTGAGGTCTAGGTAGATACCTAAAACACCGAGTCCTACTCACCTTGGTTTTTTATTTTCTCTTAGTTATAATTTTTGTTTTCTCATTGAGTTATAATTTACATACCATAAAATTCACCCATTGTAACTGTAAAATTCAATTAATTGTAGTAAAAGTATAGAGTTGTATAGCCCTAGTCCAGTTTAGAATATTTCCATCACTCCAATTTGTGCTCCTTTACATTAAATCCCCACTCTTACCTCCTGCTCTCGGCAACCACTAATCTGTTTTCTGTCTATAAATTTGCCTTTTCTGGACCTTTCAGTAAATGGAATCCTATAATATATAGTCTTTTCCATTTGGCTTCTCTCACTCAGCATGTTTTTGAGGTTTAGCCAAATTGTAGTGTGTATTAATACGTCATTCCTTTTTATTGCTAAATAGAATTCCATTGTATAAATCTTGTTTTTTTAATTCTCTAATAATCTCTGCCTTTTTTTTTTTTTTTTTTTTTTGCGGTATGTGGGCCTCTCACTGTTGTGGCCTCTCCCATTGCGGAGCACAGGCTCCGGATGCGCAGGCTAAGCAGCCGTGGCTCACAGGCCTAGCCGCTCCGCGGCATGTGGGATCTTCCCGGACTGGGGCACGAACCCATGTCCCCTGCATCGGCAGGCGGACTCTCAACCACTGCGCCACCAGGGAAGCCCAATCTCTGCCTTTTGAGTGGGCTGTTTAAACTATTGACATTTAATTTAGTTGTTGATATGGCTAGACTTACTGTCCGTACTTCATGACCCTATGAAAATCAGCCCTCTATGTCGCATTCTAGATCTCTCAGCCTCTGCCCCATACCTCTTCTGATTGTCTACAATATGGATACAAAATAAATCCTGCCAATCAGATGCCTTCTCGTAAGATTTGGAAGGCAGAAATGCAGTGAAGATCATATTTCTACAGCTATTGTTACTGTCAAGAAAGGTCGTGGAACTATGAGATCTTCTTACATCAGTGTTCCAGCATCCATTCTCCAGCTTCATATGTTAAGAGGCATGTTCAATGACAATGGAAGCTTCTTACTTCCAGCAAGGCTGCAGTGGAGGCCTCAGAGATTATAGCTCACCTGTTGGAACAGTTATGCATTGTTCCTAGAGACATTTCTGGAAGGCTCAACCTAGTACCTTCAGCCTTTCCAATGATTTTCTAAGCATCTAATTTCCTGTATCAAACCTATCCCCTCTGGTAATTGGATTAGAGTTGTATGTGGATATTTGGGAAACAGGGATTCACATTCAGGCCACCTTCTCAGAATTCTGATAATTCATATAAGTTCTTTTTCCCTCTGTGGACCTTAGCTTCCTCCAACCTCATGAATCTCTCACAGATTTTGTGAGTCAGGAATTCAAGAAAGGGTTGGCTGGACAGTTCTGACTCAAGGTCTCTTATGCAGTTGCAGTCAGGTAGTGGCTAGAGCTGAAACAGCAGTGGGATGCAACTTCTGGAGGCTGGCCGGGCATCTCTTTTTTCACATAGTCTCAGGGTCTCTCCATGTGATTTCATGCATGGAATAGTTAAGGCTTCCTCACAGCCTGGAAGAAAATCGCTTACATGGTAGCTGAAGACTTTAAGAGCAAATATTCCCAATTTGGTTCGTTTTTATAATTTCTGTCTTCCATGTGTCTATATGTTGCTTAGTAGTCAACCAGTGATTCAGTAAACACCTGGAGCCAGTAAAGTCCTCGGTTGGAGCTGTAGGTAGGTAGGAAATTACATTCAAAGTTCAGGCCATTTTAAAGTCAGCCCTGGCTTTTACTTTCTGTCAGGGCCTTTTGCATCTCTTCTGTGCATGTGTACAACCTCAGAGTTGGCCAGGAGTATGTGGCTAACTTGGGCCCTCTTAGGTCCCCACTGCCACACAGTCTCAACCACAAACATGACACAGCAAAGGCTATAGTAGAGCCTTTGGCCTTTCCTCCTCACCTACCTCTGAGACCATCACTTCCACCAATATTATCACTAGATAGGGGCATTGCCCACCACTACAAATCAAGTGATTTCCTCTTCCACAGGGAAGCTATTGGTTCTCACATCCTACCTCTTCCTGGTAGAACCTCTGCACTGACTGAGTGTGGGAGGGGATGAGAGCAGTCCCAGATTCCCGCTCTTCTCACCCAAAGTTCAGCAGATGTACAAGCATAAGTGCTTCCCAGATTGTTAAGTGCCTTTGGTCAATTTCCAGGGTACTGAAGGGATTGTTTTTGTCAATTTTGTTCAGTGTTTTAGTTGCCTTGGGTGAAGAGGATCTCCTCACTCTGCTATAGCCAAAGTCCCGCCTCATACTCATTTTATATTCAACTTCACTTCCTCTGCCTGACTTCTAAATTTGGAGGGTCCAAGACTCAGTCCCAGGAGTCTCAATTTGTATCCCCAGCTCTGACCTTTCCCTCAAGCTCTAGGCCTGAATCTGTAGCTGACTACTTGATATCTCTACCCATGTATGTGATAGACCACTCATGTTTAATATAGCCAAAGGAAACGTCTTTAATTTCTCCTCCAAGGCTGTCTTCCTCCAGTTCTCATCTGTTAGTTTCTCAAATTCAAAACCTAGGAGTTATCCTTGAATGCTCTCCTACTTCACCCCCTACATCCAATCAAAGAAATTGGATGTCAGATCTACTTCCAGAACATAATTCCAAATCCATCCACTTTTCTCATCTCCACTGACAACCTGCCTAGTCCACATTTCTTTCATCTATTGCCTAAAAGACTGCAACAGCCTCTTCCCTGTTCTTCCTGTTTCCATTCCTATTCCCATACAATCTGCTGACACAACGAATAGACTAACCTTTTCAAAACATAAGCCATATCTTGTCACCTCTCATTGCACTAAGAATAAAATCTGTAGTTCATACCATGGTTTATGAGGCCTTATACTCATTCCACATGATCTGGTAGGCCTCAAACTCTCTCCAACTTTATTTCCTACCACTATTCTCTCATTCACCATACTCTATCCACACTGTCCTTCTCTTCATTCCTTGCATATGCCAAACTCATCCCTGCCTCAGAGACTTGACACTGTCTCAGGCTGGAACAGTTTCCCCCAGACTTTCTTGTGGCTAACGCCTCCCTAGCATGGTCTTCACTGACTATACTGCCCCAACATTCTCTACCACTTACTTTGTCTGCTTGTTTTCATAATATTTCTCACTCTCTGTCACTATCTTGCTTATTTATTTACTTTGTACTCTCTCTTATTTGTTGACATGGCCCCAGCACTAAACCCATTGCTGGCACGTAGAAGGCATTCTGAATACATAATTGTGAACTGTGTGAATGTATTCTCTGAGGCCAAAGATGTGTATTTCATTTATTCAGCAGGTATTCACCAAGCCCCTCCTGTGGGTTAGGGATTTTATTTTTAATTTATTTTATTGAAGTATAGTTGATTTACAATGTGTTAATTTCTGCTGTATAGCAAAGTGATTCAGTTTCATATATATACATACATATACATGTATATTCTTTTTCATATTCTTTTCCATTATGGTTTATCACAGTATATTAAATATACTTCCCTGTGCTATACAGTAGGACCTTGTTGTTTAATCCATTCTATATATGATAGTTTGCATCTACTAATCCCAAACTCCCAATCCATCCCTCTCCCACCTCCCCCTTGGCAATGATGAGTCTGTTCTCTATGTCTGTGAGTCTGTTTCTGTTTTGTAGATAAGTTCATTTGTGTCATATGTTAGATTCCACATGTAAGTGATATATGGTGTTTGTCTTTCTCTTTCTGACTTCACTTAGTATGATAATCTCTAGGTCCATCCGTGTTGCTGCAAATTACATTATTTCATTCTTTTTCATGGCTGAGTAGTATTCCATTGTATATATGTACCACATCTTCTTTATCCATTCATCTATCAATGAACATTTAGGTTGTTTCCATGTCATGGCTATTGTGAATAGTGCTGCTATGAACATAGGGGTGCATGTATCTTTTTGAATTATAGTTTTGGCTGGATATATGCCCAGGAGTGGGATTGCTGGATCATATCGCAACTCTATTTTTAGTTTTTTTTTGGTTTTTTTTTTTTTTTTTTTTTTTTGCGGTACATGGGCCTCTCACTGTTGTGGCCTTTCCCGTTGCGGAGCACAGGCTCTGGACACACAGGCTCAGTGGCCATGGCTCACGGGCCCAGCCACTCCACGGCATGTGGGATCTTCCCGAACCAGGACACGAACCCGTGTCCCCTGCATCGGCAGGCGGACTCTCAACCACTGCGCCACCAGGGAAGCCCTATTTTTAGTTTTTTGAGGAACCTCCATACTGTTTTCCACAGTGGCTGCACCAATTTACATTCCCACCAACAGCATAGGAGGGTTCCCTTTTCTCCATACCGTCTCCAGCATTTGTTATTTGTAGACTTTTTAGTGATGGCCATTCTGGGTCAGGCATTTTATTAGATACTGGGTATACAAAGTCATAAGTGACATGGTCCTTGCCCTGTTTAGTCTTTGGGAGTCAGATTCTGAATATCCTTGAAAGGAAACCCCGTCTCCTTTAATAAAACAAAATCCATCATCTCCATGCGAGGAGAGAATGGCTGGATCCTGACTCCTGGGTAGCATTTTCCCTTTATGGGCTTTGCATTCTGAGGAGTCTCTCACCCTCCATTTAAAAAGCTCTGGCCTGGGCTTCCCTGGTGGCGCAGTGGTTGAGAGTCCGCCTGCCGATGCAGGGGACACGGGTTCGTGCCCCGGTCCGGGAAGATCCCACATGCCGCGGAGCGGCTGGGCCCGTGAGCCATGGCCGCTGAGCCTGCGCGTCCGGAGCCTGTGCTCTGCAACGGGAGAGGCCAAGACAGTGAGAGGCCCGCATACCACAAAAAAAAAAAAAAAAAAAGCTCTGGCCCAGATGTGTTCACAGACCCACTTCTGTTGATTTCTCTGAGCACGGCTGAGGCAGCCACAGTCTTTCACAAAAATTTACCAAACACTGTAGGAGAAAAATAGGGAAATAAACAAAAGACCCTCAGGGTCAGAAATATAGCCAGACAACAGCCCTTCTTCCCAAAAGGGCTGGCATAAATAAATAAGCTTTATATCTTGTGGAGTAGGGAGACGCACCTTAAAAGTTCCCCCCCGGGCTTTCCTGGTGGCGCAGTGGTTGAGAGCCCGCCTGCCGTTGCAGGGGACGCGGGTTCGTGCCCCCGTCCGGGAAGATCCCGCATGCCGTGGAGCGGCTGGGCCCGTGAGCCATGGCCGCTGAGCTTGCGTGTCCGGAGCCTGTGCTCCGCAACGGGAGAGGCCACAGCAGTGAGAGGCCCGCGTACCGCAAAAAAAAAAAAAAAAAAGTTCCCCCTCAAGAACCTCCCTCCAGAGAATCTTGCCCACTTTTTGGTCCAGAGTAGAAGATAAAACACATGAATTTGCCAGATTCTACCCCTGCCTCAGATTGTCGATGTCATGATAGAACTCATGCCTTGTGTGAGATTTTACTCCCTCCTCAAAAAGTAAAGCTTTGTTTTCCAGGCCCAACAATTAAGCACAGGTTAATACTATAGATTCCTATGGTGTGGAACTTGTGTGACACATTAGGTAATTTTTTTTTTGGCTGCATTGGGTCTTTGTTTCTGTGAGCAGGCTTTCTCTGGTTGCGGCGAGTGGTGGCTACTCTTCATTGCAGTGCACGGGCTTCTCATTGCGGTGACTCCTCTTGTTGCGCAAAACAGGCTCTAAGCGTGCAGGCTTCAGTAGTTGTGGCTCGTGGGCTCAGTAGTTGGGGTGCATGGGCTTAGTTGCTCTGTGGCGTGTGGGATCTTCCTAGACCAGGGCTCGAACCTGTGTCCCGTGCACTGGCAGGCGGATTCTTAACCACTGCGCCACCAGGGAAGTCCCTTCTCACTGTTCTTGATCTGATTTTGAAATATCTAAAATTACCTAACGGAATTCCATTTTGGCTGGCTCAGCTTTAACCTTGTTCCCAGAAGCATCTTTTCCCTTCCCGTCTTCCTCCACATGAAAGCGAAGGTTCTCCAGCAGGATGACAGACCCAGCAGCTAGGTCAGCACAAGCTTTCTAGTCCTTCAAGAACAAAACATCCTTGCCCAGCAGAGATTTGAGTTCTACAGCAACTGGCTGCAGGGAGTACTTGTCAGGCATGGGGACACCATCAGTCCAGCCCAGATGGCTCATAAGAACAACTGACTTGGCTCCAGTGTCCAAGCAGAATTTGATGCTTGGAACGGCAGCCTTGATCCTCTGGTTGTTTGTTATCTTGTTGTTCTTCCTAGGAACATTGAAGTCCACTCTCATGATGACCCGCTACCCCTTCACGTCCAGCTTGTCCAGAGTCAGCTTGTTAGAAAGTGACATCTTGGCAATTCAGTGGCAACAAGAGGCCGGGGGAAGAGACTGGGGCAGTGACAGCAGCAGAGACTGCATTTGCCACTTTCTTAATGTTCTTTTTAGAGAGAACTGCAAGCCTCTCACACCAGTATCTGGCTAGAATTGTTTCATTTTTATTGTATTTATTTTTATTGGTATTTACTTAAGTTTATAATTTAAAGATTCCTTTTTAAAAGAATTTACTTAGTAAAGAAAGTTGGCATAGGGACTTCCCTGGCGGTCCAGTGGCTAAGACTCCACGCTTCCACTGCAGGGGGCTTGGGTTCCATCCCTGGTCGGGGAACTAAGATCCCACATGCCATGTGGCACAGCCAAAAATAACTAAATAAATAATAATAATCATTTAGAAAGAAAGAAAGTTGGCGTACATAAAAGTATAAAGTAAGTTACAGGTGAGGTGGCACGAGAATATAGCGTGAGTCATGAAAGCAGTAGGGCAGGGGTGGCTGAGGTTTGCCGATTTAATAGTATGGCATTCCATTACTCAGTTCATGTGTTTGAGGCAGGGTTCAAAGACAGTGCTGTTGAGGCAGGTTTTTAACTCAAAGATTTTTTATTTTCCTCTCTGTAGTGGAACACATGATCCAGAAGAACCAGTGTCTCTTCACCAGCACCCAGTGTAAGGTTTGCTGCGCCTTGCTAATTTCTGAGTCCCAGAAGCTGGCACACTACCAGGTATGCCCTTGTACCTTTAGTACTGCTTTATTTTTCCAGACCCAGTGTCAAACCCCCACTTCTCCCTGGCTTGTGCAGTGAATTCCTTTTTAGCCACCCAGGTGTTGCCTCCATGCATGTTGGCTGTGACTTGAAGATTGACTTAATTTTTCTGAGTCTCATTTCTTCCATCCAAATCAGGATCATTATACTTACATGTTCCCATGCAGCTTGGTACAGTAGAAAGTACATGCTTTGGCTTTAAATAGACCTGTGTTTGAATCACATCTCCGCTACTCATCTTGGGCAAGAAACCTCACTATCTTCAGCCTCAGTTTCCTCATCTATAAGATTGAGATGATGATAATTTTCTCATAAATTATTGTGATGATTAGATTTGACAGCATTTAAGTACTTTATACAGCGTAGGAACTCAATAAACTAGGTTTCTTCCCCCACCCTCTCCTCCTCAAAAGTGTCTGTGAGGATGAATCAGATGAAAATCTAGTGTTTTTGAGTGCCTTAGATATGAAATGGCATTTAGCTATCTTTGATCTTTTTCCTGGGTTCTTGCAGAGCAAAAAACATGCCAACAAAGTGAAGAGATACCTAGCAATCCATGGAATGGAGACATTAAAGGGGGACACGAAGAAGCTAGACTCAGATCAGGTAATACAGCTGCCATGTTGAGACTGCTCACTTCCTGATGAAGCCAGCAGGCAGGTTGGTGTGGTGGAAAGAACATGGGCTTTGAGTCAGACTGACTTGGCTACAAATCCTGGCCCTGTTCTGTGATTTGGGCAAGTCTTATTACTTCTCTGAGCCTTGATTTCTTCCTCTATAATAATGAGGATGCTAATGTCAACTACCTTTCAGGATTTTTCCAAACTAAAATGAAGGAAGGTTTATTAAAGCACCCAACACAGAGCCTGGCACATAGTAGGGGCTCAGTAAATGGAGCCATTGTCAGTGGTTTGTTAGAATAGGACAGCTGTCCATTCCCTACTCAAGAAGAGAAAGTGGAAGAAAGCCAGGTTGCTTGCTTTCTTGAGATCTGGGGGAAAGAGCTGAGTTCAATACTTGAATATTTGGAATAAACAAGTGGAATAAACACTTTTCCAGCATGTTTGCTTTTTGCCTTAGAAATACTGTGAGAATTATGCTGAAACAACCCCAGTGCCTCAGGTGTACCATTATTTTTGTTCCATAGCAGGCTGTGCAAATGTCATGGGATGAAAAGTCAGCAGACTAGGGCCCAATACTAGCTCTACAACTTAATGGTTGGGTGACTTTGGACAAGTCACTTAACCTCTCTGTACTTCACCCATAAAATGGAGATAATAGTTCCTACCTCTTAAGGGTATTGTGAGGTAAAATTCCAATTCCTAGTGGATGCTCAATGAGTAAGAGCTTACACTACAAACTGTGCCTCCCTGTCATAGGGACCACAGGTTTGCAAGGGCCTTGCTTATCCCTTCTCCAAATTCACTGGCTCATCCCCTGGTTGCCCTTCTTGTGATTTAGAATCCAGAAAAACAAGATCAACTCTGTGACCCTGGGCAAGTCACTTCACCTCTTTATACCTCTGATCCTTCTACTCTCGGAGTGGCCCAGTAGTTCTAATGAGATCGTGGGCCCCTCCCCGTCCAACAAAGAGTTATCCAACCCAAAATGACAATAGTACCAAGGTTGAAAAATGCTATATTAGAATGAATACTGTATTCAGAAATCAGACATAAGAGAGAGGCTGGGAACTCTTAATATAGACTTGAAGTACATTGTTTTCTAGCCTAATCATAATCATGAAATAAAACCCAATGATCTGCTTGTTCATCAAACCCTGAACATCTGCTGTGTGCCAGACTCCAGCAGAGTGCTAAGGATAGGAAACAAAGATGAATCCAACAGTCTTTGCCCAAATGTTGCACTTTAGTTCACAGAAAAGTCTCCTAAGCTGTGACACTGTCAGTTTAGGGTGACAAGCGAGTGGTATGATAGAGGTCTATTTAATGCACTCCAGGAGTACAAAGGAAGAACAAGATTAGTTCTTCCTTCCTGGAATAATCACACAAAGTGGCTTGATAATTGTTTACTGAGTAATTTTCTTGAGTAAAAGTCTCTCAGAAGAGGTAATATTTAATCTGGGCCTTGAAGACTAAGCAGACATATGCCAGGCAGTAAAGAAAGGAAGATCATTCTAGGCAGCAGGAATGGCCCAAGTAAAACAAGGAAGTAGCAGAGAACAAAATGGGGAATGGTGAGTAGAGCATGGGATGAAGTAGCTGGAAAAGAATCCAGAAAGGTAGGTTGGGGTTAGTGTGTGAAGGGGGCCTTGAATGCTCATTCTCCTATGGGCAGTGGGGAACCAGTGAAGATTTTCTGGCCGGGCAGTGGCGTGATCAGACCTGTGTTCTTTCTCCTAACCAGAAGAGCAGCAGAAGCAAAGACAAGAACCAGTGCTGCCCCATCTGTAACATGACCTTTTCCTCCCCTGTCGTGGCCCAGTCGCACTACCTGGGGAAGACCCACGCAAAGAACTTAAAGCTGAAGCAGCAATCCACTAAGGTGGAAGGTACTGGTTTTCCTGAGTGGTGCTATGTATCGGGACCCCTCCCGTCCTCAAGGCACCAATGCCAGGTGCTCCCAGAAATGCTCACTGGGGCCACAGACTTGAAGAGGTTGAACTGCTTTTGAGAGCCCTTAAAAATATCAAAGTAGACCCAGCTTCAGTGAAATGCATCCTCGGAGTTGTACTCACCTAACCTCCCTTTCTTTGGTTACATCAGTTTTTCTCTATAGAAGCTTCTTAGCCCTGAGCTTTTGTCCTTAAAAATAATTATAAGTCAGGAGTGCCAGAGTCCTCCAGGCTATGCACACCAGGAGAGCATTCCATCTCCTACCTCTCTCACTTAGATTTTTCCCTCCTAGCATCCACCTGCCCTGTTGCCATGCATTCCAAGTTAAAAGCTAAATCCATGTCTTTTTCGTGTGCTCAGGTTATGCCCTGCTCACTTTAATCCTCAAAGCTGCCTGTTCTTCTCAAGACAGGGACTTGCCTTTCGAAGCTGAATACTTCAGTGCTGCCACTACTGCCCAGCAAACTGTATTTGCAACTGCCATGAATTCATTCCCAGTGCAGTGACTTCTAAAATAGCCCCCTTTATCTTGTCACCACTGGGGCTCAGCCTTCACTTTCATCTCATTAACTAATGACTTTCTGGGATTTTAAACCTCTGCTAACTGCAATTAGTCAAAACTGAAAGTTCTTTGATCTTTATTTTATTTTTTTCTTGGTAATTTTTGCTTCTGTCTTTATTTTGGACCAAGAAGTAGACTATACTATCTATAATACTTGTCCTTTTTTGAATTGGTGTATTATAAAAACAAGACAGTGATGTTTTGGAAGACTTTGAAGAGAGGGTAAAAAAATCACTCATAATTATACTCTCTTATTACACCCCAATCTAGTATTCCTGCTATGAAACAAGAGATAAAGTCATGGATGCCCAAGTTTAAATCCTGCCACTGCTATTTACCATCTGTATGACTGAACTTCTTTGTGCCTGAGTTTTCTCACCTATAAAATGTTGATAATACTACTTCATAGGTTTTGAGGATGAAATAAGGTATACAAGGAACCTAGGATGTAATAAATGCTCAGTAAAGGACAGTTCTCTTTTTTTTTGGCCAAGTGGCCTGCAGGATCTTAGTTCCCCGACCAAGGATTGAACCCAGGCCCTGGTAGTGAAAGTGCCAAGTCCTAATCACTGGACTGCCAGGGAATTCCCGACAGTTTTATTGTTAGTATTATCACCATCATCAAGATAGCCAGTGAATGGAATCCCCACATAAAATGCAGTAGTTGATCAGGCATCCACCACCTGGAGCGTGTCACTGGCTTTGCTTATGGTTTGTTCATCATTAAGTTATACTAGTACTAATTGCTTTTGTTTAAAGTCAGTGTTGGTACCATTTATGGTACCAAAAAGATTAAACATTAGACCAAGGGAAATTAGCTTAAGAACAGAACTTTATATGGTCACTTATCTTTAGGTTTATATGAGCTTAACTTTCTATAAATGGGAAAATTCCCTGGAATATGCCCGGTCCAAAGATTCCATATTCAAGGGTTTATGTTTTGTATTTACTTTTGGCCCTTGCCACATAACAGGTATGTTTTTATATAGTTATAATCATAGTGCATGTACCATTTGTATCCTGCTTTAACTTATGATTTTGTAGTTTAAGCACATTTCCATGTTATTACATGAGTTTACAACTATATTTCTGAAATTAAACATTTTCTAATGTAAAAGTAATACAAGCATGTTGTAGAAAATATGGAAAATATAGATAAATGGAAAGAAAAATACTCATAATTTTACCATTCAAAGATAACCACTGTTAACATTTTGGAGTACTGTTTCTCCTATAATCTTTTGTTATGTGTATGTGTGTATATCTGTGCGTATATGTGTTTTATGTATGTCTAGATTATGTATATAAACGTAAAATACTTTAACCTTATTGTTTTTATAAAAACAACGCATACTCATTATTGTTATTTCTAGTTCAAACAATGCAAAAGGTACAAAGAGGAAAGTAAAATACCACCCAAATCCTGCCATCAAGAGAGAAACACTGTTAATATGTTGGTAACATTTCAAAATACCAGTATACACATATAGATTGCACGTTATATCTTTTAATAATGACATGATCGTATCATATGTATAATTTTCTTTTATGCTCTTTTCACTTAATATAACATTTGTATTTCCCCATGTTATTAAAAACTTTTTCATAAACATTTTTAATGACAATATCCCATCACAGCACATTTATTTAACCAGTCCTCTAATGGTGAACATTTACGTTTTCCCCCTCTCCTTTATTAATGTTTGTAAATAACACTACAGCAAACATTCCTGTAGAATTCTCTTTCCATATTTCAAGTTGTTTCCTGAGAGAAGACTCCTGTAGCTCTCATTTTTACTGGATGTCTATTAAGTGGTTCCTCCAACTTTACTTAACCATTCACCTCTGATGCTTCTCTTCAGTATCTTTTAAAGAAAGACCCTTATGTTTCAGTGGTCATGATTATTTCTTTTCTGATATCAAGAATCTACATTCATTGTAGAAAAGTTGGAAAAGACTGAAAAGCACACTTCTGCTCAATGCTTTTGGTCTTTTTTCCACACATCACCAGTATGGTTTTTGTTGTTTTACAGAACCGAGGACATAAGAACCAGTTTGCTGTATAACCTGCTTTTTTTTTTTTTAACTCAACACCACATACTGAATATTTTCTAATATTACTGAATATTCTACAACATGTACCTTACTTTTCCAGTGACTTGCTGAAACAATGGCTAAGGAAAATCAAGTAGCCAGGGAAATTGAGATTTCCTATACTGGAAAACCATTGTGGGAAAAGCCAGCAAGTTACTTCTGGCTTGTTGAAAATCCTCAAAACTTCCCCCATTGAAGTGGTACAGAGATGAAAGAACATCTGTCTGTGAGTGCTGCTGAGCCTCACCTCTCCTCCACCATTGGTGGGGGTTCTAGACCACATTTTTAAAGCAGTGGTTACTAGATTGACACCATTCCAGCCACGTGGACTCATTAGTGAGTCATGGCATCCACTTTATAAAGCAGCAGTGCAGCCTGCAGTCAGCATCAGGACATTTGTTGGCCCACGGGAGGCTTACATATATGCCCATACCAGGCTCTGATTAACTGAATTCATGGACCACAGCCAGGGATGTTTTCTGAAGGTGAACGCATGGACTGTAGCCTTCAGATCTCCCTGCCACGCTCTGGCAGCCTGGCATAGAGGAGAAGCCATGGTCTTTAGGGTCACACAGGCCTGTATTCACTCATTAGCTGGGTGATCTTGGGTAAGTCATTTCACCCATCTGAGCCTCGGTTTTTCTCTGTATTGTGGCAAAATGACACCTACCTCATGGCATAGTTCTGAGGACCAAAAGAGAAAATATATATACAAATCTCATAACTAAATGTCAATGTCATCCTCCGCTCCCCCACTCAGCCTAGAAGGCAGTGTAGCCTAAAAGGCCCCCCTAGTATAGTGCCTTTTCTAAATGACCCTCCAGGCCCTCAGGCCCTCATTTTCTACATCTGTGCATTGACTTCCAAATCTATAACTGGGATACTTTGAGGATGGGAGTAAAACACCCAAACTTCTTGTCCTATTTGCTGTGAAGTTCTGGGGAATTCTGAGGGATGAGAAGATTGCAAGCATGTACATATCTAATCTGTTGTAATTTGTCAACTTGATAGTAGAAGTGCAGATCCCTCTCTGAATATAAGAAAATCAGGATTCATGTGCCTGAAGTAGTTAAAGCTGCCGAACAAAGTAGGCGGTCTTTGGGCTCCCTATATCTTCTCAATTAGAGAAGATTTTCACTGTGTGATTCACACAGGCAGTGCCACACCTGCAGGTGTGATTAACTAGTGACCCAGCCTTTCTTTGCATTCAGCATACGCGAAAGCCTGGCACCTTCTGGGTTTTTTCATTGTTTCTGTTTGAACTCTCTCACCGCAGCTCTGTCGAAACGCCTTACAAACCCTTTCCTTGTGGCCTCCACCTTAGCCTTGCACCAGAATAGAGAGATGATAGACCCAGACAAGTTCTGCAGCCTCTGCCACGCGACTTTCAATGACCCTGTCATGGCTCAGCAACATTATATGGGCAAGAAACACAGGAAACAGGAGACCAAGCTCAAACTTATGGCACACTACGGGCGGCTGGCCGACCCTGCTGTCACTGACTCATCAGGTAAGGGGCTCAGCTCACACCCAGAGCTGGATCGGGGCTTGACTGCTGGGGTTCCCTGGACCACCAAGGCTATGCTTTTCCTCCTTAGGTCTTCTGAAGCAGGCATTGCAAACTCAAATGCCTGCAGAGGCTGGACAGGAAATTTCAATATGTGAAAGAGCCAGTAGGGGATATGATCAGCTGAGGGTATGTGCCTCTCCTAGACAGCTCCAGCCAGTTGTTACCATATCTTTCAGTTTTTCAAAAGAATCTAGAAGCCAGATTTGAATAAGAATTCTCCTGATTTTTAAATGTGCAACTAAATTTTTAAAAGTTTAAACCGTATGTGAGTCAAACCTGCCTGCAAGCCAGATTTGGGGCAAGGGCCACCAATCTGTAACCTCTGATTTAAACTCCCTGTCATCCACGTTTCTTGTGTGAGGGCCTCAGCAGCCTCTGCCAGATTTTATAACGTCCTCAGAATCCCTCGTCTCCCAGCAGCTAAGGCCCACCTGTGTCCCTGGGATAGAGTGGTGAAGGAGACCACTCTGACTCAGAACATTAGCTACTGCCCTGACCTCCAGATACAAGTCAGCATCACAGGAGTGAGCATTCATAAAAAGTTAGGAGCCCTTCCCATCACAGTAACTACTCACAGCTTATAGTAAGGGTGGGGAGGGGGAGGTTATTATTTTCTCTTTTAGTCAGCAAATATTTATTGAAAACCTGCTGCATTCCCTCATTGGGGTATAGTAGTGACCAATCTGATACAGTCTCTGTCTTGTGGCGCCCACTTAAGCATTGGTGTGGGTCCCCAGGGCTTCTTCCCCAGGCCATGGAGATGCAGCACCAGACAGAGAGCACCATGGCATCCAGGTGCAAGGAAGCTCTTGCTCAGAGCCATCTGTGCTCTTCCCACAATCCTGGAGAGGTGAACACCCAGATGCCATAGATGTTCCAGACCACATATGGGCAAGGGGAACGATCATGCCTCTCTAACAACCCCCCAAACCCCAAAGCACCATACAACACAGGCCGTCCTTGGGCAATACTGACTGATGAGAAGGTGCAAAGTGGTGGCTATGCAGCAAGGGGGAGATTCCTTTAGCAGGGTGCCAAGGATCGCCTTTCCAAAGCCTTTGAAAGACCCTCTTTTAGAAACCTCTTCAAAATCAGAAAGGAATGACTAATATTTATTTACTGGTCCTACATATAGGTAGTGCCTTTCCCTTTAACAGGATCAATTCCATATGCTGAGGCATCTGGAAACTTCAGAACCAAGCTCCTCAGAGCCCTGCTTCACGACATAGCATCCAGCTAGCACAACCCAGTGTTCCAGTTCCTGCCCCAGCTTTACTCGGTCCTGCCCTGGTCATTCCCTCATTATCTCTTTTCCACTGGCAGGACTGAGGCACTGCAGTGTTTCAGGCTGCTTATCTTAACTTGTATCCATTCTTTTCTTTTATCTCAAGCCAAAGCCTCCTTCTTGTATTTACCCTCCTCCATTTGTCTAAGCTAAATTACCATATTTAATCCTAGAACTGTATCCTGGATCCTTTTTTCTGGCTTAAATCATTTGACTTCATTACAGATCAACTAAGTTCTTTCATGAAAATCTAGGTGGGGGGAAGGGGTATCACATCCTACTTTGATATTTATATATACATTATAATTTGATCCCCACAGCATTCCTATAAAATAGTTGTGATTTTCCCACTTTACAAATAAAGAAGATGAGACTCAGAGTGACTTGCTCAGGTCATACAGCTGATATGACCTGATGTTAATAAGTGACAGCATCAGTAGGGGTCTGTAGCTCTGTCTGGTTCCAAAACGTACACTCCTTCTCCCTGCCTTCAGCTCTGAGTGTACTTGGCTGTAGGCTCTCCGAGTCCTGGATGTCAGCAGAGACACTGAGCTCTCTCTGACCCCCTTCTTACAGAGGTGGGATGTTGACCTAGGGTATGCAAGCAGTGACTTCTGCTGACAGGGGTTCTGCCCTAGCAAAGGATTAGGTTGTTAGCAGCTTGGCTTTTCCCTGCTGGCTTCAGTCAACCCTTGTTCATTTGTTCTTTCAGACAGTCAGTCATCCTGCACTTACCAATGGCTGCTGTAGTCCAGGCCTTAGGCTAGATGCTCTCACACTTAATTACCTGACTTAATCCACACAACAACTCTGTTGTGCACATTTGATTATCACCATTTCACAAATGAGGACATTAGGATCAGAAAGATGAAATGATTTGTTCTGGGTCCCACACTAGGCTGTGGCAGCCAGCATTGAAACCCAAGTCAGGGTTCTGTGTTAGGTCCAGAGAACAGTTTCCATGGGGCTCCTGGCAAGTGTCTCATGATGAGTATGGGTCAAATGTGAGATGTATCTGATCCAGAGTGTCCAGATCTCTCCCACCAGGGGTGGATGCAGCATCTACCAAGCAGATTAAACAAGACTTGGAGTTTGCTTTATACTCCAAGCTCACATTCCTCTCATTCACTCAAGAATGTCAAAACTAAAACCTGCATATCATTCAGGTAGCCAAATCCTTCCAGCAGCCAGAGCTCTCAGCATCCCCTCTGGGTTACATAAACAAGACAGGTATTGTCCATATTCTTGTGGAGCTTAGAATCTAGCAGAGAAAACAGGCATTGAGCAATGAACTACAAGTGTGGCAAGCTTTAGAAAAGGAAACAAACAGGATGCTATGAAGATAACTTAAGATGGGGGACCAGGGACAAGAGAGATAGTGTGGGGCAACATGCTGCTGGCGAGATGAGCAAGTATCTAGTCATGGCATTGTGGGTCATGTTAGAGATTTGGACCTTTATCCTAAGAGCATTGGGAAGCTACTCACAGCTTCAGCATTATTAGATCATTCTAGTTACAAAGTGGAGAATGGCTTGCAATTAGGGAGGAAGGGTAGTGGAGAGAGACCAGCAGTGAGACTATTGCAATAATTCATACTGGAGAATATGGGAGGCTGGACTAAGATAGCAGTGGTAGAGGTAGACAGGAATAGATAGATTCAAGAGGTATGTAGGAAGTAGAATTGGCCATCCAGTGTGGGAGATGAAGGAAAGGGAACAGGCAAGGATGGTGCCCAGGTTTAGTCTGAAGCCATTAGGTGAATAACCAGGTTTTGGCAGCTTGAGTTTAAGATGCCCACGAGATATCAAAGTAGAGATGTTCAAGAGGCAATTGGATATATAGGTCTAGGCCTAAAAGAGAGGTCTGGGTTAGAGATATTGCCATTTTGGTAGGTCAGAAACTGTTAAATATTGGTAGTTTCATATGTTTTAAACTAATAAGTGGTCATTGAAGTCAGAGAAATGAATGAGATCCCTTAGAGTTTAGAGAGAAAGGAGCAAAGGATCTACGATTGAGCCCCCTGAAAATTCTGGCACATGCTACAAACCTGGATGAACCTTGAGGACATTCTGCACAGTGAAACAAGCCAGTCACAAAAAGACAAATCCTCTATGATTTCATTTGTATGAGATATCAACAGTAATCACACTCATAGAAACAGAAAGAATGTGGTTTGCCAGGGATTAGGGGGAGGGAGAAATGGGGAGTCTAATGGGTGTAGGTTTTTAGTTTTACAAAATGACAGAGTTCTGGAGATTGGTTACACGACAATGTGAAGATACTTAACATGATGAAAACACAAATTTCTCTAACCCAGAACTGTCCTTTACAATTACTGAATTGTACACTTAAAATGGATTAGATGGTAAATTTTCTGTTATTTGTATTCTACCACAATTTAAAATAATAAAAAGAAATTTAAAGAGAGAAAGAAAGAAAACCAAGATTGAGCCCTCTGGAACTGCCAGTATTAAATGGTGGAGGTCAAACATGAGACAGCAAAAGAAACTGAGAAGGAGCCACCAGAGAAGAAAAATCAAGAGTGCGGCATGCTGAAAGCCAAGGACGGGGAGACTTTGAAGAAGGAAGGAGTCACCAGTTCTGTCAGGTGCTGTTGAGAGGTCAAATATGAAGAGGCCACATAAGCATTCATTTTGTCCATTAAATTCAGATGCAGGGAAGCCTCCATTGGCCTCAGAAAGACTGCGTGTGTGCGTGTGTGCGTGTGTGTGTGTGTGTGTGTGTGTGTGTAGGAGGATAGGTTGCAAAGTAATTGAGAGACAAGGAAATGGAGAAGCAGTTGTAGACAGGGCTTTCAAAAGTCTTGGCAGTAAAGGGGAGGAGATACAGGTGCTTTTCCAAATAAACCAGATGTTTAAAAATCAACTCTAGTGACTTATACTTCATAAAATCACAGGGGTAAACCAGAGTATCAAACATGTAAAATGAAAATGGATTAGTGTGGGTACTGGACAAAGCTGGTTTTTTAGAAGCACCAATGAATTATTCACTTGCCCCAAATGATGATTTGAATCTAGCTTACAGATCAGTAAACTGTGTGCTGAGATGTACCTCACATAGGAGAGTCCAGAGACCTGTGGTGCAGAAGGAAAAATGGGAGCTTCACAGACCAGAGGGTAAATCCCAGCTCTGACCCCAGGTCAACCACTTAACCTCCCTGAGCCTGTTTCCTGCTCTGAAAAATGGAGCTAATCACCTATCTTGCAGCACTATTGTAAAAATCCAAGAGCATAAGTATCCAGAATTTTGGCATGGTGCTTGGTGCTTAATAGATGATAAGAGTGGGCTGTTGTAATCTGGGCATCAGTGACCCTTAACTGATAAGAATGGGTGGTTGTCACCCCCACACCAGCTTCAGGTTCAACTCTGGACTTTGTGGGGAGGGTGATCCTGCTAGTCCATTATGCATCTTTTCCCTGTTAGTATTGAACCATTAATTCTGGCCTTCAGTGTCTAAAAAAAGACCTGAATTCTGATTGCAGTAATTTTCCCCTTAAATGCTTTAAAGGGATGTGTCTTCCAGGAAATACCTGAAGATACAAGAGAAACAGATGTAGCTGGGAATGTCTGCTAGTTTATTGGATTAGAGGAGATCGTTGGTGTTCTCAGTAGCTGCAACTGCCATGGAAGGCTGGTTAAAAGATACTCTCCACTTCTTTGCCAGCATCACTCATGGAACTCATAAGAGTGATGATAAGCCAAAAGTTCACATTTATTGGATACTTACTAGGTCCCAGTTGCTTTTATTTGAATCATTACAATAACCTTATGAGGTTGATACTAGTATTAACCTCATTTTATAGGTAAGGAACCTAAGTCTCAGAGAAGCCCCACTTTTACAAATGAGGAAAGCAAATCCCAGAGAGACTAAGTAACTGGCCTGTGGTCCTACAAGTAAGAAATGATAGAGCTGGGATTTGAACCTAGATGATCTCACTCCAGAGCTGTGAGACTTTAGGATGGCAGATGATTCAAAAGGTGTCAGAGGGGAGCTTCCCTGGTGGCGCAGTGGTTAGGGATCTGCCTGCTAATGCAGGGGACATGGGTTCAAGCCCTGGTCGGGGAGGATCCTACATGCCGCAGAGCAACTAAACCCATGCGCCACAACTACTGAGCCTGCGCTCTAGAGCCCGTGAGCCACAACTATGGAAGCCTGCACGCCTAGAGCCCACGCTCCACAACAAGAGCAGCAAAGAGTAGACCCTGCTTGCCGCAACTAGAGAAAGCCCACGTGCAACAACAAACACCCAATGCAGCCAAAAATAAATACATTTTTTTTTAAAAAAAAAAGGTGTCAGAGGACTCTTGAAGTCATGTGTACAGTTGCCTGTCTTGCGCAGCTAGCACCTGGCATGCTGAATAAGTACAGCCTTGGCAGTCAGCCAAGCCTGCTTGCCATTTACTAACTCTGTGTTCTTGGACATGTAACCATGCCTTATTTTCCTCATCTCTAAGAGAATAATGATAATGGTTTTCACAGAATCATTATGAGCACCAATCAAAATTATATGAAGTGCATGGCCTATATCAGGCACTTGGTAAACAATAGCTGCTTTTTATTGTAAGTATGATGGTTGTGGTATATTTGGTTTATTGTTGAGTAAAGCTGAGTATCAGAAAGGGGAAGGGATTTAGCCAAGGTCACGTGAATGCAGAGCCAGGAGTCCAGCCCCATATCTTGGTTCCTGGCCCATGCTCTCTCTGCTAGACCATGTGAAGAAAGGCCACTTTGTCACTGGAGCAGCCCTGGTAGTGAGACAGGGTGTCTGTGAGCCCCACGGTAGAGAGAGAGAGAGATTGATTTTGCTAACAGGCCTCATAAATTACTGTTACTGCAAGCCCAAAGAGAGTGGCACCTTCCCAGAGATCTCTTAGCTAAAGGCATCCTTAATGAGGCTACTTAGCACAGTCAAGGTGGAAAAGACAGTTACACCAAATGTCACCTCTTTGTTCTAGCAATCTTTTATTTACTCAACAGGCAGCTACTCTGGACGAGGCTCAGTGCTGGGACTGAGGGCACAGAGGGGAACGAGGAGGTTCCCAGCCCCAGGCATACATGTGCCCCCTGAGCATTGAGGCCACTGGGATTCTTATCAGGGCCAATCACCTAACCTCACCCCACCCATCCATCTTCAGAAGGGCATTTGCACATGCTGTGGAAAGCAGCAGTCCCCAGGTCCCTTCTTATTGGATAACTAAGCATCTTGACTTTTATGTGTGTTTCAGCCGGGAAGGGCTACGCCTGCAAGACATGTAAGATAGTGCTGAACTCCATAGAACAGTACCAAGCTCATGTCAGCGGCTTCAAACACAAGAACCAGTGAGTAATCATACTTTGAAATTCAAGAGCCTGCAGCAGGAGCTCAGGGCTTTGGAAGCAGAACAAAGCCAAGGTACTCCTTGGCTAAAAGGGAATCCTGGCAGTCTTTTCTGCCAGTCAACAGAAGCTCAATCCATTAACAGAAAGTTCTCCCATCAGCTTCTCCCCAGCCTTTAGACCTGTTGGGCTGAAGGTTTTAGTAGAGAAACATAAACAATTCCCTTGGTGGTCTCCTAGATTTTTTGGCTGTCAGCAGTCTGGCTAGGGAAGCTCCCCCACCCCCACTCACCACTGGCCTGAAGACCTTAGTCTTCACTGCCATCAATTATGTGGCAAGAGCTCCCTCTACTGGTTATTACCAAATATGACCAGGTTCTTTCATCAAATATTGAACACCCTCTGAGCGGTAGCCAAGACAGACCCAGTCCCTACTCTTGTAACCCAACATTCTGATGGGAGGAGACAAACAGTAAGCATGTAAACAACCAATAATTACAAATTGTGATAAGTTCTTTGAAGGGACGAGATTAGCAGAGTCATCTGTTCATGATAATCTTGAAAATGACTAACATTCTTTGTTTGAGCTCCTGGTCTGTTGCAGGCCACATGCCAAGCAAATTCTCTCAGGTAATCCTCACAACAATCCTGGGAAGAAGGGGTTATTACTCTGATTTTACAGATATGGCAACCACCGTTCAGAGTGGTATTATGAGGCAGAGCCATAATTCACACTGAGGCTTGTCTGGCTCACAGCATGCTGCTCCAGGGCATCATGCTGACAAGGGGGTTGTGGCGCCATATGATATAAACAGGTGAGGTCCTGCCGGGGAGGGCCCACATGGTTCTGTCCCTGCCTCTCAGAAGGGAACTGTGCAGTGTGGGCAGTGTGCCACAACATAACCTTCTGAGATAGGAATTATCCCCGTTTTACAGATGAGGAAACAGTTTCAGTCAGGCAAGTCTGCTAAAATGATTGCTTTGACTTTGGTGATTGGTTCTGCATTGCTTACAGAGCCAAATGAATAAAAGTGGTAGAAGTACAGAGTGTTGGGGTCAAAACATCCCTGGTCCTCTCTGCTCTGCCTGAAGTCTCCTCTCCTACACTGCGGCTTTATTGATAGATATGTCTTTAACTGAGAGGACTCTTGAGGTTCCTCTTAGATATGGACTTGAGACAAGCCATAGAAACCTGGCCTGCATCTCACTCCTGTTTCAGCATACCTCCCTTGCAGCTTGGCTGGTGGCAATTTTGTCAGATAACGTGGAACCAGTCAGAGCCCTACCCTGGGACTACCCAGACTTGAAAAT
The DNA here is from genome assembly GCF_949774975.1 of Lagenorhynchus albirostris. Taxonomy (NCBI): domain Eukaryota; kingdom Metazoa; phylum Chordata; class Mammalia; order Artiodactyla; family Delphinidae; genus Lagenorhynchus; species Lagenorhynchus albirostris. The sequence continues at coordinate 152,199,485 of NC_083097.1, forward strand.
GCTAGTGTTGTTTACTGTTTTCTTCCTACACTTCCCAGCTGTGTGACCTTGGGTGAGTCAGTAAACCTCTTTGAGTCTCCAATTCCTTTTCTGTAAGATTATAGTACAATTTGTTGGACACCTAATTCAAACTCATTAATTTGCACCAGCAGCTCCAAATTAGGACCCCACACACACACTTTACAACCCAAGGAAACCGAATGTCAGGTAGATTAAGTAACTTTGCCCACAATCTCATAGTTACTTGGAGTCAGACCCAGGATTCAAACCTCTGACTTCAAAGTCTATTCATTTTGCTCTGCCATTTCCAAATGGAGCTCATTATCCTCACCTTATGGGATGATATAAGGGTTAGAGATAATATATGTGAGGTTCTAGTCCTGATAAGGGGAGCTGTTAGAGATAAGCTTTCACTCATTCAACAAAGATTTATTGTGTATCTATTATGTGCCAAGCCCTGTTTTGAGCACTGGGGCTACAGTAGGAACCAAGACCAATGCTGTTCCCTGATCCTTTGGATCCCCCTCTGGTGGTAGAAGCAGATCCTAAACAAATCCATAAGCATATAAGACAATATCAGGTGATGCTAGTGGGATAGTGATAGAAGAGCCACTTTACATTTCATTCCATGTGTTGGGGAGAATGGTCATTCTGTACCGTCCAGGTCACGTAGGGCCCTGTAGGCAGAATAAATGATTTGGTATAGAGGAAACACATACGCTGCAGTCCTGAATCTACCACACAAAAAAAGCTTACTGTGAGCAGGTCACTTATACTTGCTGAACTTTAGTTTCCTCATATGTAAAATGGGGGTGCTGGTCCCCCCCTTGCAGAATTAGCATGAGAATGAAATAGGATACTGGAAGCAAGACACCCGGCCTTGTGCCTAGCATGCAGTGGCCCTCAGTAAAGGAGAGCTGCCCTGCTTATTACGCCATGCCCTGGAAGAGCTGTACTACCGTTGGAATAAGCTACCTGGAATACCATCACAACCACTACAAACTAACCCTGTGCCTTTGTTCCTTCTCAAATTACAGGTCACCAAAAACAATGGCATCACCTCTGGGCCAGATTCCCATGCAAAGGCAACCCATTCATAAAGACTCAGCCACCTTGGAAAACTAGAGGTGTTTCTGTCCAGCACTCCAGGTTGAACCAGCCATGAGCCAACTTTCTGTGACTATGGTCAGCCCTTGGCTCCTTCTTCCTCCTTTCTTACACCTGGAGAATACACAGGCCTGAGGCAGGAGTGGACCACAGAGAGCGTCTGATTGGTCCAGGCAAATCCACCCCTGCTCCTCCCCTTTTTGGAATGGGCCCTGTAGGTCAGGATGAGGGAAGCAGAGATCTTGACAGGACTTGGGGTATCCCAGAATGGTAGTTTGGAGGACGGCCTTTCCCCTTCCCCAGCTCCTCTGGGCTATATGTCATGAGGCCCCAGGCCTATCTTTCCTTTGCAGGTCAGTTTTGGACCAGTCCCTGCAGCTGAAGAACTGAGCTCTCCCTGGGCTCTAGGTATCTCCAGTGAAACCTGGAGCTTTCACGCCAGACCTTGGCCTAGGCAGGAAAGGGCAGATGGAAGTGGCTGCCACATGGAAACTTGGAGTTAATATGACACTCCCTCTCCCCCAAAAGAGTGCAAGCTTTCCTGAGCCTGGGATCGGATGCTGGCCAGTTGTACAGATTTCTGCCGACTGTGAAGTCTCCTCCTAGAGCAATGACACAGTCCTGGCAGAGCATTGCTATTCCTCTTACCCCCCATTCTCCACAGTTCCTGAATGGTGCTAAGAATCTGCAGCAAGTGAGGACAAGCTAGAGCCGAAGGAGGCCTCAGTACCCAGTGGGATGGGTACTGGAAACCTCCAATAGAGGCCTTTCCCCTCCTCCATCAGAGGTGCTCTGACACAGGGTCATGTGGGAAGGTCCCCACATGCAAATTTCCTTGATGGTTTTGTACCCTTAAAAGGAAACTGCCTTGTGCCAGCCAGCTCAGAGGTTAATTGCTGCCCTTCAGCCCTGCTAGCCCTCTCCTTCCCCTTGTGCAGCAGACCATCTGCCCAGGTTGCTGTGGTGCTAGTCCTCCCCCATCATCCCCCAGGAGATTCTGGGGACCAAGGAGCAGGATGGGCCCCTAAGGGAAGAAAAGAGCTGGTGTAAGTTTCTGCAGTGAGGAAACAGACTTTTCCCTGACCCCACACCTAGATTTCTCTAACACTGCTGTGTTTTATGGCCTGGCACTTCACTGGGAGTGGACTTTACCTTGTAGCTTTCAAACAGGAATTCCAGGGAGAGTTACCATCTGAGGTCCCTCTTCACTGGGTCAAAGAAGCCTGCAGCTGCTCTCGTGATCTCCTCCCCACACTTCCTGTCCCTTCGCCTGTAAATGCCTTTATGTATCGTGTATGTGTGTGGGGGGGGTGCTTATGCTCTATCTCTTGGTCACTGAAGCATCTAAATAAACAATTTCTCCAATGAGCCAGACTGCAACTTAACAGACCTGGGATTTGGATCTAGTATGTGTGTCTTTACCTTTACCCTCACCCTGCTCAGACTTCCCAGCACCCTAAATACTGATTTGAAGACTTGGGACGGAGACAGGCATCCAGTTGCTTGGCAGCTCTGTAGAAAACTTGCAGATGCCCTAAATTCAATACAAGCCGACCTGCTCATCCACCTCCCCCCTGTCCTGGAGGGCCTCACAGAGGTCTTTAGAAGGTTTAAGCTGGGAGTCTACTTTGTTCGAGATGCTCATGTGGCTGCTGTGTGGAGAAGGAATGCAGGGGAACAGGAAAGGAGACAGACATACAGGGAGGCCAGAATGGCAGCTGTATCCAGGATGGCTCTCTCCAGGCTAACTCCTTCAGGGCAGAGACCTAGCCTCATTCATCTCCATTCCTCTAATGTACAGAGTGGTGTGTCACATAGTTTGTTGAATGAAAGAATGAATGAGGATGCATAAGAAGAGATGGCCTTTTCCCACTCAGCTAATACACAACAGTAGGTTTGTTCCATGGGACTTATCATAGCCCTGGTGATTCTTGGAAGAACCTTTTCCATGACCCAGAAATGAGCTGGGAAAGGAGTGCATGTGATGGAATCAGAAGCCCTTTGTACAACGTTTGTTCCAGACAGCCAAATTTGAGGAAGGTGCCCAGGCAGCCTCAGCTCCCATCCTTCACTCAGCAAGCCGTTCTTGGGCACCTGCTCTTCGCCAGCTGGGAAAGACCCTACACAGCTCTCAGCTTCTAAAGCCTAGACTGCCTTAGCAATTTCCCGAGAGTCCTTCTACCCCACCCAAGATGTCACAATCAGCCCCGTCTACCAGGCAAGGAAGTGAAGGACAGAGAGGTGAGTGAACTGCCATACTATGAGCCCTTGACCTGCAGGATCTCTTAGTCTAAATTTTTTTTCTTTTTTTTTTTTTGGCCACGCTTCCCATGGCATGTGGGATCTTAGTTCCCCGACAGGGATCGAACCTGTGCCCCCCGCATTGGAAGGGCGTAGTCATAACCACTGGACAGCCAGGGAAGTCCCAGGACCTCTTAGTCTGGATTCAGGAGTCCCTGCCAGCTGTGTGCCCAGCCCTGTTGGCCTGGGGATGCAGGAATGAACACTCTCTTGCCCTTGGGGAGCTCATACACTGTTAAAGATGATTATGGCAATAATTAGAGGGTATACAGGGTGCTGTGGGAATGCATAAGATGCAGGCACTAACTTAGCCAAGGGTATGAAAAAACTGAAGAAGTTGGGAAACTAGCATTTGATCTGTATAACAGCATTTTGAGCTAGGTGATGACATTCCATTTTATAGGAAAGGAACAAAGCTCAAAGAGGTATACTGATTTGCCCAAGGTCTTGCTGCTAAGAAGCAACAACATGGTGGAATCTGGTTCTCTAGATTCCTAGTCAAGAGCCCTTTACAGACAAGGACAGAGTACTTCCCACATGACCCCTGGGCCTGCCTCACTCATCTGGCATGGCCATGGTCTCACAGAGCAAGTAGCCACTCAGCAGGGGCAGCAGCAGAACCCACAAAACAGACTGGACAGGGCTCAATGGTTATTCTATATTCCAAGCCCCACACACACCTCTCATAATTTTACCCAAGATTCCTGGTATATTAGACTCTAGTTATAACTGTAAGAAACTTAGGACTATCCTGGTGGCGCAGTGGTTAAGAATCTGCCTGTCAATGCAAGGGACACTGGTTCGAACCCTGGTCCAGGAACATCCCACATGCCGCAGAGCAGCTAAGCCCGTGCGCCCCAACTACTGAGCCTGTGCTCTAGAGCCCAGGAGCCACAACTACTGAGCCCACGCACCACAACTACTGAAGCCCACCCACATGCCTAGAACCCATGCTCCGCAACAAGAGAAGCCACTGCAATGAGAAGCCCGTGCACCACAACGAAGAGTAGCCCCCACTCGCTGCAACTAGAGAAAGCCCACGCGCAGCAACAAAGACCCAACACAGCCAAAAAGAAATAAAAGAAAAAAAAGATAAACTCTAAAACAAAAAACATATACCAAAAAATAGGCCAAAAGCAGAGCACCAAAACTCAAAGAATATAGAAGAAGAAATATAGTGAATATAACAGAATCTAATAAAATTCAACTCAAAGCTATATATAAGAGACTGTGTTATAATAAAGTGATCCAGAATGTCTGAAAATGAAAGGTCTAGAAGATAATGGTAATCACCTAAATCTGAATCTCTCCACATATCATCCCAGAAAAAACCACAAGACCAACAGGACCAGAAATAACACCATCTATGACCAATGTCTTCAGCATTATTAGGAGACAAAACACCACAAACTTCAAATGACCAGCGAGCAGAGAAATAAACAACAAATTCTAACAGAGCTCCCACTGCTGCTGCAAGTCTGTGAGTACACAGAACAGAGAAAGGGAAGGCTTAAGAGACTGCATGAAAAATAAGAAAAAGATGAAAAATTTAAAGCACAGACAAAATCATCTTCAGAATTAGAATGTCCCACACCAAGTAGCCCCCACTCGCCGCAACTAGAGAAAGCACGCGCATAGCAATGAAGACACAACGCAGCCAAAAAAATTTTTTAATTAAAAAAAAAACTTAAAGCAGTTACCTAAAAAAGGAAATTTACTGATTCACCTAATGAAAAATCCTTGTACAGGGACGGCTTAGATTCAGGTTCTGACACCATCATCAGGAGGAATTTAATCTCACTCTGCTTTCCTGTGTGGCCTCTTTCCTGGGCAGACTTTCTCCAGAAGGTGGAGATGGCCACTGGCAGCTTCCGGTTTATATCCTGATAGATTGGTAACTGCAGTGGAAAGAACATCTTTCTCTTGGTTCCAACAAAAAATTCTGGAATTGACTCATTAGCTGGTTTGGATCTGTTCCCATCCCTAAACCAATCGCTGCAGCTAGGGGAAATGGTGCTCTGATTTGGGGCCTGGGAAAGAGTATCCTCCACCTAAAACACATTGACTGAAAGAGGGAGAGATGTGCATCCCTAAAAGAAGAAAGTGTGGCACATTGACTGAAAGAGGGAGTGATGTGCATCCCTAAAAGAAGAAAGTGTGGAGCTCCTTCTGTACCAGGGGAGAAGAGTGGATGTGGGTGGGAAAAAATAACTGTTGTCAGCCGTACTCAGTGATTATCTTTACTTGACCATTTCTTTAATTTTTTGAGATACAGCATACATTCAGTAATGTGAGCCAATTTTTAGAGTACAGTTTGATGAGTATAGTGTATACACCTGGGCAGTCGCCCTCCAGATCAAGATATAAAACATTGTCAGTTCCACAAAAGGTTGCCTTGTTTCCCTTCCTAGTCAGTATCCCACAGAAATAAACACTGTCTTGACCTCTATCACCATAGATTAGTTTTGCTTGCTCTTGAATTTTATAAAAAGGGACTCATACATACATCCACTTTTGCTCAATATTATGTCTGTGAGATTCATCCGTGTTGTGTGTATCAGAAGTTCATTTTTTTTTTTCAAAGTTCATTTCAGGGACTTCCCTGGTGGCACAGTGGTTAAGAATCTGTCTGCCAATGAAGGGACATGGGTTTGATCCCTGGTCCAGGAAGATCCCACATGCCGTGGAGCAACTAAGGCCGTGTGCCCCAACTACTGAGCCTGCGCTCTAGAGCCTGTGAGCCACAGCTACTGAGCCACGTGCCACAACTACTGAAGCCCACGTGCCTAGAGCCCGTGCTCCGCAACAAGAGAAGCCACCACAACGAGAAGCCCGCACACCACAATGAAGAGTAGCCCCCGCTCGCCGCAACTAGAGAAAGCCCACGCACAGCAATGAAGACCCAGCGCAGCCAAAAAAAAAAAAAAGAAATAAAAAAGTTCATTTCTTTCATGCTGTATAGTGTGCCATTATATGAATATACCACAATTTATCCACTCTACTGTTAATGGACAATTAGGTTGTTTCTAGTTTTGAACTATTATAAATAAAGCTATTGTAAAAAATTTTGTATGCGTCATTTGGTGTGCATGTGCACGCATATACCCAGGAGTGGAATTGCTGCATCATAGGGTAGGTATGTGTTTAGCTGGACTAGATAATGCTGAATACTTTTCCGAAGTGGTTCTACCAACTTACATTTCCACCTGCAATGTAGGAGAGTTTGTGCTCCACATCCTTGTCAGCACTCGGTATTGTTGATCTTTCTAATTTTGACCATTCTGGTGGCACCCAGGAATTTGAATCCAAGGGTCTTGTCTTCATATCAGGGCTCCTCTTACTCTGAGCACCCCTGAGATCAGGTTTGAATTTCTGTAGGCTGGAATGTTCTCCAGTGTGGCCCAAGACCCACAATACACAATCCAGAAGGTAAACATCAGAGGAAGTTCCTGCCCATGGTTCTGTGTCCAAGGGAGTTCTCACAGAGGGAAAGGCATCAGCCCTGGAGGGGCAGCCCAGTGCAGTGGCAAAGAACTCAGGCTCTGGAATGGGGCAGCCAAGGTTCAGACCCCAGCTCTGCCACTGCTGGGCTGTGTGATCTTGGTTAGTTGATCTGTGCCTCAGGGTAAAACATTAGTACTTACCTACCTTATAGGGTTACTGAGAGAATTAAAAGAATAGGTACATATGAAACAATTACAGTGACACATGAGAGATGCTATGTAAATGATGACCACTGTTTCTGTCATTGGCCTGGGAAGGTAAGTCTATAGGCAGATGAAATCTGGCTCAGCCCCCTGTATTAAGGCTCAGTGATTTATGAAATGCCAGAACATAATTCAGTCTGACTGAGGGAGGAAAAAAGGCAACATGTTGACCAAAGGCGGTTCTTCCCTGGGCTCCAGCAAGAAGTCATCTTCCACTGATACGGAACTTCAACTTATCTCAGGCACCCCAGGTGCTGCAGCCAATGACACCTGAGGAGAAGATGAAATGGAATCGTGCAGGTAAAGCTCTTAGCTCAGAGCTGGATGCACAGCAAGTGTTGGCAAGCAACTGCCCCTCAATGCAGACACAGAACTGTGTATGTACCCATATAGCTGCCAGGAGGAATGTCATGGAGGACACTGGTCTAGGATTCTGGATCCCTGGGCATTGGTCTGAGCCCTGTCACCAGCTTCATGTGACCTGAGGCCTAGGTATTTTCTTGTGAACTAGAAATTGGAAGAAATCACAGTTCTCAGCCAAAGTCCTAAAGAGGTGGTGATGGGCAGGGGTTCTTCCCAGAGATGGTAAAGAAGAAAGACCTTCCCTCATAGCAGCCCCTGTCAAATGAGCTGCTCCAACCCCTAACCAGGCCTTCTGATGGGTAGTCAATAGTGTCAAAAGAATAGGAAAAACAATTTCTCCCTCTCACCATCTGTCCACCTAACAACCTCACCTACTCTGCCCTGTGCCAAGCCCATACTACAGAGAGGGCAGACACGGCCCTGCTCTGGCACTCCCAGTCTCGTTGTCCTCCATTAATGCCGCTTCACCCATCCAGGAGCTTCAAAACCCTGAAGAAACCTTATGGTTCTGTAAATGGGTCAACTCTATAGTGCAATGACCCCACCAGCCACTAGGTGGAGAAAGCTCCTTTTTTTGGTGGGACATAGTAAACCAGCCTCAGGACCCTACGATTTGTTTGTTTGTTTATTTTATTTTGGCTGCATTGAGTCTTTGTTGCTGCACGCGGGCTTTCTCTAGTTGCAGCGAGCGAGGGCTACTCTTCGTTGTGGTGCACGGGCTTCTCACTGTCGTGGCTTCTTTTGTTGTGGTGCACGGGCTATAGGCATGCAGGCTTCAGTAGTTGTGGCACGTGGGCTTAGTAGTTGTGGCTTGCGGGCTCTAGAGCTTAGGCTCAGTAGTTTTGGCACACGGGCTTAGTTGCTCCACGGCATGTGGGATCTTCCCGTACTAGGGCTCAAGCCTGTGTCCCCTGCATTGGCAGGCGCATTCTTAAACATTGCACCACCAGGGAAGCCCCAGGACCTGCTGTTTGAATTAATGCCAAAGAGCATAGGATGACTTTTCCTGAGCCCCTGTATTTGATATTTCATTTAGCTCTCAAGACTACTTGGAAATGTTCAATTTAACAGGAGAAACTCAGAGGCAAAGTCTTGCAAAGCTTACACAACTAAGACATAGCATGGCGAGATAATGACCCCCCATGCTCCCAAGTCTTAGCATAACTTACCAGGTGTCCCTCTGGAAGATACCTCTGAGGACTGTAATTTAGTCACCTGCCTGGGAGTACACCTGATGTCTAGCCAGCTTATCAGCATTTCTTTTACTCTTTTTGCTTGAGTAATATCTCTGCTCCATTCTTAGACCCTGTGGTTCTGAGAGACTAAAACTACTCCCTGTTTGCAGAGATGAACCTGTGGCCCAGAACTGGGCAATCAGAATCATAAGTCTGGAGCTGTTAGTAGCCAGCTTTGCTAACACATAAGGATAGTCTGCCTGATAATTAAGTCAGCACAGAAGAAAACAGAGCTGAGAGATGAGAAGAGACTGATTTTTAATGAGCACCTGGATCCAACCATGCCTGAAGCTAATACTCTTGGGACTTTTTAGTTATGGGTCAGTCAGTTTAAATTGACTTTCTATCATTACAACCAAGAGTTCTGCCTAATACACGCTCCAGCTCCCCTTATCAACCTAGAGATTTCTACTCATCCTGAGAAGCTTTTTCAACTCACCCCAAGGCTGAGTTGGCTGCCCTTCTGTGCTCCCAGATGCCCTGTGCCCCCTCTAGCATTACTTTTAATATTCTGTGTTATGATCTGTTTAATTCCCTGTCTCCTCTTTTAAACCAGAAACCCTCTGAGGTCAGGAACTGGGTCTTATGCATTACCCTGGGTCCCTGGTGCTCAGCATAGGACTGTGATTATCTTAATAACTGCTTGGTGATTGAGTAAATTAATGGATAAGTGAATAAAAGTGGATATGGGTTGGTGTGGACCATTGCTGGAATTTTCCACAAATTTTTTTTTTTTTTTTTTTTTTTGGTTGTGCTGGGTCTTGCTTGTGGCATGTGGTATCCAGTTCCCTGACCAGGGATCGAACCTGGGCCCCCTGCACTGGGAGCACAGAGACTTAGCTACTGGACACCAGGCAAGTCCCTACACAAAAACTTCTTGAAGGAGCTGAGTCTCTAGTGATTATCAGGGTCAAAGGAACCAGGCTGCTGGGTGGGAAGAAAGTGAAAGGACACAGAAGTTATGGGGTATAGTAGATTGTTTCAATAATGGTCTCTCATGATTCTTTGCCTCCCTGGGTCTGTGCCCTTTTGCAGTGTGACTTTGTCACTCTAGGCATCAACATGGGGAGTCCATTTCCCAGCCCCTTGAATCTAAGCTGGCCTCGAGACTTGCTTTGCTCAGAGAATGCAGTAATGTGACATTGTGCAACTTTCAAGGCTAGGACTTCGGCCGTGCAGCTTCCACTCCTGCCACCGTGCAAAGAATTCTGGGCTAGACTGCGTGGAAGTGAGAGACCACGTGGAGAGAGAAGCCAGCAGTCTGTTCCACATATATGAAGGAGACCATCTTAGACTGTCCAGTCTAAGTGGAGTCACCAGCATAGGCGATCTCAGGAGGTACCAGCAGAACTGCCAGGCTGAGCCCAGCTAATCCACAGAATCATGAGGAATAATAATGTTTTAAATCACTAAGTTTTGGGATGGTTTATTGCACAGTAAAGGATCACAGAATCACCAAGTATCCATACCTTGTTTTGCCCTCCTCTATCTATTTATCTGTCTTCCTATAATAGGATTTTCCTGGAGGAGCCTCACCCTCAGCTCCTGTGGTCTGGGTGGGGATGACCTCTACCCTCCTGGCTTCTGCTAGAAGCTTTGGGAAAGAGTTGCCAAATAGGAGGGTCTTGAGCCCAGAGCTGTTGGTAACCTTCTTTGTCACCTCTTGGGGAGCATCTGCTGGAGAAAGGAGCCCTCAGGGAGAAAAGAGAAGAGAGAATGAGTCATGATCTAGCTGTTCCTGAAGACTGTCCACCCCTGGACTTTAAAATGCAAAAGCCAATCAATTCACTGTTTTGCTTAAGCCCATTAGAGTTGGGATATCTGTAACTTGCACCTGAGGGCCAGGAAGTTCGATAGGAGCTGAGCAGTTCCTGGCAGAGGGCTGTTAGGGTAGGAGAGAGGTCTCTGGAGTGTATGGGAAAGGGAATTTATTTTTCCTCAGTGCCTACTATATGCCAGGATCCTGGAATGAGACACAATCCCTGTCCTAGAGGACCTAATGGGTACAAGTGACTCATTACAATTGTGATAAAATGCTGGGAAGGAAAATGCCCATACAGCCAGAGCATATAATAGGGGGACTGAGACTGAACTGGGGGTGGGGCAAGGGAGATCTCCCTAAGGAAGTGACATTCACGCTGAGACTGGAAGGTTTGAATAGGAATTAGGCTGTGGGTGACAGGGGAGAGGTGCCGGGGAGGGGTACGTGATGTTCCAGGCAGAGGGAACAGCATGTGCCAAGGCATTGAGGCAAGAAGATGCTTGTCACCTTGAAGGAGGGAGAGTGTGTCACCAGGTAAGGGGAGAGACTAGCAGGAGCCACGTCCCTGAGGATGTATCAAGATTTTCAGCAGAAAGCAGCAAAAATAAACTCTAGCTAGTTTAAGTTCAAGGAACTACCAAGAGCACTAAAGAACTGGGCTCAGGCTATATAGACAGCATCCTGCCCGTATCACATCACAGAACAGGTACAGAGAGGACAACGTTGTCCCCACCAGTACTAAGCACTGGACACTGCTGCCTGTGTCCCTAGTCCAGCTAGCTCAGACATGGGACAAGATTTCACTGCCCTGTGCCCAGGAGCTCAGTCTTGTCACCACAGCCCCCACCAGAGAACATTCCTCCTGGGGCTCCCAAGCCCCACTTGTGGGTATCACTGGCTCTCTGGAGTGGATGGCTCAAATTGGCAGAACGTGGGCCTTAGCTGGAAGAGAAACTGGGGGAATAGCTAGCATTTTCTGCTCCTGTTCTAAGAGGTGAACTCTGCCACAGAAAATGGAGGTATTGCCCAAACCTTAGAAAAGGGTTCAGATGACAAACACCAGAGTAAGATCTGATCTTATGGTGGTTCTAAAATATGTCCATGCTTTTTTTAAAATAGTCCTCTCTTCAGGAAGTCAAGTTTAATTTCCTCTCCCCCACCCCAAGTGGGCTATAATTAGTGACTAACTTCTGACAATTAGAATAACGTAGGAATGACGGAGTATGACTCTGAGAGTAAATCATAAAAGACATGCAGTCAGTCTTTCTTGGATCATCAGCTCTGAAGAAAAACAGCTGACATGTCCTGAGGACACTCAAGCAGCCCTGTGGAAAGGCTCACATGGAGAGAAGTGAAGGGCTCCTGCCAACAGTCAGCCAAATGTTTGTTATTTTAAGCCATTAAGTTTGGGGTTAATTTGTTATGCAGTCACAGATAATTAATACAGGTCTTCATTCTAAAAGTAATGGGAAACCATTGAAAGGTTTTAAACAAATTGGAGCAGTGACATGAATTTGCTGACATGTAAACAGATGAGTAGTATGGCCTAAGAGCCAACAGAGGATGGTGGAGACACAAAAGGGAGAGGAGAAATTTCTACTGAGGAGGATATTTATTAGGAACCTCTTATTTATAAAGAGTTTTGAGGAAAAAGAAGTCAAATTAGGGACAAATTAGGGACTGGTGGCACAGTGGTTAAGAATCACCTGCCAATGCAGGGGACGCGTGTTTGATCCCTGGTCCAGGAAGATCCTGCATGCAACAGAGCAACAAAGCCCATGCGCCCCAACTACTGAGTCCACGTGCCTCAACTACTGAAGCCCACATGCCTAGAGCCCATGCTCTGCAACAAGAGAAGCCACCACAATGAGAACCACGTGCACCACAACAAGGAGTAGCCCCTGCTTGCCACAACTAGAGAAAGCCTGTGTACAGTAACGAAGACCCAACGCAGCCAAAAATAAATAAATAAAAGTAAATAAAATTTTTTTAAAAGTCAAATTAACTTAAGAAAAAAGTATTTGGCTCACATAAATGAAATGCTCAAAGAGGTAATGGCTTCAGGCATGGCTGGATCCAGGCATACTTCATCTTTTGGCCCTCTTGTTTCCTCTGTTGGCTTCACTCACAGGCAGGCTTACTCAAACAGCTCTAGGCTTCCATATTCATACTTCAGTAACCTCTGAGAGTGTTAGTTTCCCATTAGTTCCAATAAAAGGCCCAGATTGGCTCTTACTGGCCCTGTTTGAGTCTCATGCATGCTCACCCCAACCCAGTCACAATAGGCTGGGATGGAATATTCTCATTGTCCAGGTCCAGGGGCACATGCCCATCACAGGAGCCAGGAAGAAGTGTTGGCTCTACCCAAACATCTCATGAATTCAGAGTAAGAGAGGGCCAGGACCTCAAAGAAAATTAAGAGGCTGTTTCCAAAGAGAAGAAAAGGGTTTAAATGTCCAGATCAGCATGGTCAGGAAATGTCTCAGAGAAGAAGGAATGCTTGAGAGGAGTTCAGAAAGCTGAATGGCAGGCATCTGGTGGGATAGCTGGAGGGAGGGAAGGAGGGACAAGAAGGACTCAGGAAGGACAATCCCAGCAACAAGAACAGCAAGTGCAAAGGCACCAAGGTGTGAAAAATCGGACCTGTTCAAGAGGGCTTGCCTGCAGCTCAGTGCAGCTGGAAAACAGAGAGGGGAGATGGGACAGGAGAGAGCAGTAGACACCAGTTTTGAAGGGTCCTGAGTGCCAGGCTGAGGAGGTGGGGTTGCCAGTGGGTGTTGGGGAGAGAGTAGTTGAAGCTGAGGAGTGACTTGGTTAGGTCTGTGTTTTAAATAAGTCATTGTGGGGCTGATGAGGAAATTGGTGATACAGAGGCTATTATGTGCTTGCCCAATGCTCAGGCACTCCTTTTTAATAGACTCAGGTTTTGGGGGCTTCACTGGTGGTGCAGTGGTTAAGAATCGCCCGCCAATGCAGGGGACACAGGTTCGAGCCCTGGTCCGGGAAGATCGCACATGCCACGAAGTAACTAAGCCCATGCACCACAACTACTGAGCCCACGTGCCACAACTACTGAAGCCGGTGCACCTAGAGCCTGTGCTCCGCAACAAGAGAAGCCACCACAATGAGAAGCCCGCATACCGCAACAAAGAGTAGCCCCCACTCGCCGCAACTAGAGAAAGCCAGCGTGCAGCAATGAAGATCCAACGCAGCAAAAACTAAATAAAATAAAATTTTAAAAAAATATTTAAAAAATAAAATAGACCCAGGTTTTGTTAGGGGAGACAATGTGTCCACCAGAATGAATGTATGTACTTCCCAGCCTCCTTTGCAGCTAGGCATGGCCATGTGTCACTGTCTGGTCAAAGAGATAACATCAGAAGTTTCTTGGTGCAGATTCAACTCTTTGGGTCTTCTTCCTTCCTCCTGCCTGAACACAAATGTGATGGAAGGAGTTGAAGGTACCATTTTGCAACCATGAGGGAAAAGTCTAGAGAATTGAAGAGACCACAATCCTAATGACTTCAGAACCACCTTCACCCACCTCCAGACTTGGGGCTAAGTGGGGGATGAATAAACCCTCATTTTGTTTAAGCCCTTGTCATTTAGGTTTTCTATTATTTGTGTTGAAACAAAATCCTACACGGTCTAGGTAGTAATCAGGCAAGGTAGGAAAGGGTGAGGGTCCCTCTGGGACTTGTTTCCTAATTCCCTTCAGACCACCAACCCTCTAACCCTTCCTGCCCAGACTCTGCCACTTTCCAGCTATCCTGGCCTCCTCTTTTCTCCAAACAAATGTTCATTCCAAGACCTAGAGGGTGTACACCCAAGTCTATAAAGACCTGAGTCTGGCAAACCATGAAAACTCCCAGACATTCTGTGTCCTAATAAGCCAGGACACAGGCTCACAGTATCTGAGACCAGGAATGAGGGACCAGGGGTGCTGCTGAGATTCGGGGAAGTAGCAGGACTAGCCCAGAGAGAGCCTCAGATCCCTCGTAGCCCATTCCCCTCCATCGCACTTGGTGCAAGGGGGCCTTCCTGAGAGCACTCCCAGACTGCCAACATCAAGGGCAGGCTCCCTGCTTCCACCACCAAGGGCCTGGGCAGCCTGCAATTCCTGGCTTTGCTGTCACCAGAGTAGAAATTGGATGTAGATTCTCCCACTGGGTGGGGAATGAGGAGATATGAGGGCTGGAGGAGAGTCACAGTCCCTCCCTTTTGGTCACAGGAGTGTATTTCCCATACCTTGGAGCGGGTCCTATCTAGGCCCATAGTTGCTAGTATTGGTATTGGCTACTCTTTCCTGAATACGGGCTGTGTGCATGACAGTTTAGACACATCGTTATCACACTGAGTCCTCACAGAAGAGCTGTTACTCCCATTTTACGGAAAATGAAACTGAGGCTTAATGTTAAGTGACTTATCCAAGGTCACAAAGGTTTCAGCATTCAAACCCTCATCTGTCTGGCTCTAACACCCAGCCTTTCACCACTCAGTTTCTCTCAGTGTCACCTCCATTTTGCAAGCCACGCCAGACCTCCCCAGAGCCTGTGGGAGAAACCAGAAGAGAAAAGGGTTGGAAAAAATGGCAAAGTAATAATAACTGTCAATTCTGAGTAGCAACTGTATGCTATTACCCTGTGTGCTTTTTCTATGTTTTAAAATGTCCTCAAAATAAAAATTGTTTTAAAAGAAAGAAATGAAGGAAAGAAGCAGAAAGCGCAGGACTGGGTCAGAGGCTGGGGCCAGGCCTGTGCTGGAGTGGGGCCTGGTCAGGGGCTCAGGGCAGCCCTTCTGCACAAGAGCCCCAGTGTTCACTGGGCCCGGCTGCCATCCAAGAACAACAAGGTCGGCACCAGGCAGTGTCTACCCCCTCCCCACGACTCTGCTCCCAGGCAGGTGGTGGGTAGGGCCTGGCCTCAGGAGTCCCTCCTGGCCCAGCCTTGCAATCCAAGATTCCAGAGCCTGCCAACCCCTGCCTTGTGCCTGGTACTTCATAAGTGCCCCATCAATACTTGGCCAAATGGGCAGAGGGAGCAACACCCAGACCTATCATCCACAAACACACTCACCTTCAGGTGAATCTCCACCTTTCTGGGCCACAGTTAAGGATGGGGGCAGAAAGTAGGCTGATGTGTTAGCACCAACCAGCCCAGCTCTGTGGAGAGTCACCCTGAGCTCTCCCTCCCCTTTTTGTTCCCAAAAGAGTAGGGTTCAAGTCTCACTTCCATTGTTCACTTGCTATGTGACTTAGGGAATGACTTAGTCATTCCATCTGCCTGAGCTTCTGTTTTCTCACCAGCAAAAGGGAGCTAAGGATTCCTACCCCCATTTGGCTTGAGGGAAGGATCAAAGATACAATGAATGGATAACACCTAGCCTAGCCTGTTTCCTGGCATACAGTGGGAACTCAGCCAAGGTGAGGACTTCTTCCTTACTTCCTGTTCTGGTGAAACCCATTCTCTTAATTCATTCATTTCCTCCAAAACCCCTGAGGAAAAAGAAGTAGGGGGACTTCCCTGGTGGCACAGTGGTTAAGAATCCGCCTGCCAATGCAGGGGACACGGTTCGAGCCTTGGTCCGGGAAGATCCCACATGCTGCAGAGCGAGTAAACCCGTGTGCCACAACTATTGAGCCTGCGCTCTAGAGCCCACGAGGCACAACTACTGAAGCCTGTGCACCGAGAGCCTGTGCTCCGCAAGAAGTGAAGCCACCACAATGAGAAGCCCACACACTGCAACAAAGAGTAGCCCCCACTTGTCACAACTAGAGAAAGCCTGTGCACAGCAACAAAGACCCAACACAGCCAAAAATAAATTAATTAATTTGAAAAAAGAGGAAGTAGGGGTGAGCCCAATTTTCTGGATAAAGAGACTGAGGCAGAGACAGTTAAAGACAGGATCACAGGATGGCAGGCTGCTGGGCCTCTGTTAGGAGTGTGGTGTGTGTGTGTGTGTGTGTGTGTGTGTGTGTGTGTGTGTGTGTGTGCTTGAAAGTCTTTGAGAGAGATTGCAAATGTAACTGGTGATAGATTGTTTGCAAGAGAGTGAGACCATGAAGGCAAGACAGGTTTGGATGTTTCTCCCAGACCCCCTCCGCATGTCTCCTTCTGTTCTCTGTTTACTTATCTATCTTTCCCCATTACAATGTCAGCCCCTTTATCCCGGAGACTTAGAACAGTGTATGCCGTATAATGAACCTTCAATAAACGTTTGGTAAATGAGTGAATGAATGAATGAACGACCTTGTGAGAGATGGTCAGACCCTGCAGAGGGTCAGAGTGAGAGGTTGTGTGTTTGGGAGGGGGGCTGGACAAATGTGTGCAGATGTGGGGGGTAGGGGCAGGATTGTCAGTCTGAAGGACTTGGGCATCTCAGGGGACAGAGATTGCACAACTTGGACTATGGAAGCCTTATTTTGCTTTTGGCTCAGGTAAACCTGGGAAGTGCCTGGAAGCTGAATGAAAGCTATGTGGCAGCTCACCCCACCCCACCAATAACCACATTCACTGAGGAGCCAGCAGAGGACCAGCGGTGGGGAGCTGAGTCTCACCAGGAGTCCGGGAGGTCTGGTGAGGCCCTCTCTGGGCAGGAGGCTCCCACTTGCTGGGCATACCCAGTGCCAGGAGCCTCATCTTTCCAGGGTGCTCCAATAAGGAAGGAGGGGAATCAGGACGTTTTTAAAAGATAACAAACTATTTTCTTGGAACTCTGCTCAGTATTCTGTAATAATCTAAATGGGAAAAAAATTTGAAAAAGAATCGATACATGTATATTGTATAACTGAGTCACTTTGCTGTACACTTGAAACTAACACAACTTTGTTAATTAACTATGTTCCAATATAAAGTAAAAATAAATAAAATAAAATAAAAAATTGGGCTTCCCTGGTGGCGCAGTGGTTGAGAGTCCGCCTACCGATGCAGGGGACATGGGTTCATGCCCTAGTCCGGGAAGATCCCACATGCCGCGGAGCGGCTGGGCCCGTGAGCCATGGCCTCTGAGCCTGCGCGTCCAGAGTCTATGCTCCGCAACAGGAGAGGCCACAACAGTGAAAGGCCCGCGTACCGCAAAAAAATAAATAAATAAAATAAATAAATAAATAAAATAAAATAAAAAGATAACCAAATATTGTCTGATTTATCTTTGGGAGGAGACCATTCTTTTGTTTGAGAAGGAAAAGGAAAAATATAACTTTAATGGGCCTTTTAGTTATGCACAGGAAAAGCCTCTATCTTATTGAGAGTAAGGGCAGAGAGGGCTAGACTTCTCCGCATAACAAAGGAAAAGGAAGCTGCTTCCCCTAGGGCAGTGTCTCCACCAGCCAGAGCACTGACCAGGAGGTGTGCAAGAGACCCCAGTTGAAGGGTTTCCTTTCTCCTCCAGAAGCCTTCAGAGGAGCACGGGGCTTGGACTTAATGTGAGGGTTGGGTAGAGGTCAAGGGTCGGCTAACCTAGGACCTGCTCAGCAGAGCTGTGGGTGCAGGTGAGACAGACCTGAGCCTAGAGGAGCATGGTAGAGCTATTCCGGGTGCACCTATTGTGTACCAGGCACTTGAGATATAATGGTATGGCCTGCAGGCAGTTCCTGCCTTCTATTTACAGAATTAACTGTTTAGTTACAATTTTGGAACATGTGATGAGGAATTAACAAGTCCTAAATAATCACAGCTAACATTACAAAGCAAGTGCTGTATGTCAGGTAGTGTTCTAAAGGCTTACACATAAGAACATATCTACTTTATTTTTTCTTTTTATTGAGGTATAGTTGCTATACAATCGAATATATATATATATGCCACATCTTTTTTATCCATTCATCTGTTGATGGACGATGCTTAGGTTTCTTCCATATCTTGGCAATTGTAAATAATGCTGCTATGAACATTGGGGTGCATGTACCTTTTCAAATTAGTATTTTCATTTTTTTCCATATACACCCAGGAGTAGAATTGCTGGGTCATATGGTAGTTCTATTTTTAGTTTTTTGAGAAATCTCCATACTGTTTTCCACAGTGGCTGCACCAATTTACATTCTCACCAACAGTGTGTGAGGGAAACATGTCTACTTTTTGCAACCACTTCTTGAGGATGATACTATCATTATACCTGTTTTACTGATGAGAAAACGAAGACACGGGGATGGAGTAACTTGACAAGGCCACGTGTGATGGTGCTGAGATTTGAGTCCTGCAATTAGTGATCTGAATCACTTCACTCTCTGCTTCTTTCCCCATGCTCACAGGAGAGAAGATGTGTAAGAGGAACTGGCAAGTTAAGAGGGCTTCTCTGGGGACATGAGCTGAGACCTAAGAATGAGGTGGAACTATCCAGACCTAGAGCGGAAAGCTCATCCCAGGAAGTGGAACCACATGTGCAAGGCCCAGAGGTAGGGTGGGAGCAAGGAAGAAGTGAATGAAGGCTTCATCTGGAGGCGTGGGCGGGGCCAGGTCATGCTAAGAATCTCTATAGGAAACTATTGGGAAGTTTTAAAGAGATGGTTGTGGTCGGTACAGCCAGATTTGTATTTTAAATATCACTCTGAAGGTTGTGAGGAGAACGGATGGGGGTGGGGGCAGAGGGGGTGGTCTGTATGACGATTGCGCAGAAGACAGAGGAGCCAGGTTAAGCCAAGGTCTGTGGAGGTGGCAGCTCTGGACTGCTGGGTCTTGTTCCCTGGGAGGTGAAAAGCAGGGGATGGAGCGATGGACTAGAACTTGGAAGCCAGGCCTGGGTGGGGCAAAAGAGGCGGAGTCTGAAGGGGTGTGCCCAGCCGGGATTGGGCTGGCCTCCTAGGGTGCTCGGCGCATTTGGGTTTGAGGAGTGGCCTCCAGGTGAGCGAGACGCTGTGCCACCCGCTGTCAGGAGCTGGTCTAGGCCAGGCGGGACCAGAGATGGGCGGGGCGCTGGGCCTTTGCAGGCCAAGCAGCTGTCAGGATAGAGCTGGTCCAGGAGGGGCGGGGCCCGAAGTAGGTGAAACCCGAGGTGGGCGGGGCGTTGCACGCCGCTGTCGCGGGTGCTTTCCTGGCTCTCTGGCCGGGGGCTGAGCAGCTCCAGAGCGGAGTCTTCGGTCTCCCTGGGCGCGGGGGTAGGGGCTGGCGGGAGCTGGGACCGGGGCCACGGAGGACCCAGGTGAGTCGGAACCTTGTGCCGGGAGCGGGGCC
Source organism: Lagenorhynchus albirostris (assembly GCF_949774975.1). Classification (NCBI taxonomy): domain Eukaryota; kingdom Metazoa; phylum Chordata; class Mammalia; order Artiodactyla; family Delphinidae; genus Lagenorhynchus; species Lagenorhynchus albirostris. The sequence goes on from NC_083097.1 coordinate 152,219,127, forward strand.
ATCTAGAGGTTCGAGGTGAGCCGGGACCCTGTGCAGGCCCAGGCCGCGCTCCCAGCCGCCAGGGGGCGAGCGGCGGCGGGGCTCCGGGAGCTGACCCCTCCCAGCACTGGGAACCTGGGCGTCCGCTCGGCGAGGGGGTGAAGGGGACGGTAAATCAGTAACCCGCAGCGCACACAAGGGCCTTTTGTCCCGCTCCGTCCAAAGAGCACCCTGGCCGCGGAGCTGGTTACTCATTGCCCACCGGGGCGGGGGCGGGCCAGCTGTCCCTGCAGCTCCCTTCAGGACCCGCTGACAGGCACTTCCCCTCAAGGTGGCCGGGTAGGGGTGGAGGAGGAACAGCGCGCTGGTCCCTCTGCTGCTGGACCGTGTGCGCGCCCCGAATAGAGATGAGCAAGTTGAGGCTCCGAGAGGTGCAGTCATTTGCCCAGGCTCCCCAAGCGCTTGAGTGCGAGAGGCTGGAGAACACAGGACTCCTTGATGCCAGAGTCAGGCCCTTCGACCCCACGTGCAGGGCAGTCAGTCGGTCAGCTGCGGGCAGGTGACCCGACTAAGGTTCTGAGGTCAGGGTAGCCTGGGGGTGGGAATAAAATCCCTGGGCCTCTCACTCCACTCCCAACCCAGAGAACTGCCCTCCCTGCAGAGCAGAGCAGAGTGAGGGGATTTCACAGAGACGGGGCAATGGAAACCGGGGGTGGGCACAGAGACAGTGGCATCTGAACCAGCTGGAGAAGTGGGGACAGAGAGGTATGGGCAAGAGAGAAGACATGCCCGGTTTGGAAAGCCAATGGCTTCCCAGTGCTGAAGAAGCTGACTGTGCAGCCAATGAGATTGACAAAGGCAGGGAGGGAGGCCTTGGATGCTGGATAAACAGTGTGGACTGGATCCTGCTGCACACAGGCAACCATTAAGGGCTTGTAAGCTGGTGGGTGTTGGGGGGTGGGGGGAGGAACATGGCAGACTTGTAATTTTTAAAACATTGCTGAAAAACCCAGGGAGACGTTTGCAAAGGCCCAAGCTAGAGATGACCATAGCGTGCTCTGGGTTCAGGCAGGGAAGGTGAGATGGACTAGAGGGGGATTGGACAGGTTGTGCTCCAGCTGTAGGGGCAACCCAGGGAAGAAGCAGTTCAAAGGGGGAGATAATGGCTTTGGCCAGGACAGGCTAAGTGTCCCCTGCCTCAGAACCAGAGCTGGACAGGGGGGCAGTGGCTGAGGAGAGAGTGTGCAGTGGAATTCCCGGGCAAGGTGGATCCAGAGACACCAGTGCCACCTGACTGTTACCCAGCCCCAGGTGACAGCCAGTAAGCCCCTGGGACTACACTAGTCACCCTCTTCCCCTGCCAGCTGAGGCTCAGTTTTGAGTGTTCCTTTCAGAGGATGGAGACATCGTTGGTGGCATTTGGAGGAGGGTAACTAGATGGGGTGGGAGTGCACATCACACCTGACAGGAACAGCACCCGCAGCGGAGGTGACTGGCCGAGAGCTGAACAAGGATGACAGTCATGGGGACGGGGAAGGGGAAGAAAACATTCCAACATTCTGTGTGCCCAGCCCTACATACATTCTCTTTTCTCCTCAAAGTAGTCCTGTGAGGACAGCAGCCCAGAGAAGGACAGGGACTTGCAAGTTGGTAAGAGTCAGGATTTGAAGTTGACTCTGTCAGACACTGGAGTCTACATTCTTTACAAGAGCTTGTGTGCCTCTGACGGAGCTGTGGGGACACAAAAAAACAGAGGTAACCCCAGAATGCAATTCTGGTTCAGAATGAGGAAGAGTTTTTGCTTGCCGTAGAATGTACTGCCTTGTTAGTAGTGAGCACCCTGCCACTGCAGGTATCCAAAGCTGGTCATGGAAATGTCAGCAATGCTGTAAGGAGTGGGGGTCAGATCAGATAACATCCAGATGCTGAAGTTTGGCCTTGTATTATATTTCAGATTTTTTTCAGTAATAAATTCATTTATTCAGCAAAAAATAAATTATGTGTGCTGAGAGAGAGCAGAATATGTGTCTCCATTCTCTGCTTCCTTCCAAGGAAAGAATCCCAAGCCTGCCCTTTTTGTGAACTTGTGCCGGGGTCTCAGCAGGACCCAAGGAGAGCAGGAAGCCCAGCCCCAGCTCCGCACCACACAACCTACTGTGGGGAGGCCTTGGGCTCTGACAACAGCAGAGCTGGTTCTAGTCTCTGCCCTGACGCTGCCTAGCAGGGGCTTGAACAAGTCAGCATTTCTTGTCTCAGTTTCCTCATCTGCAAGATAGCGGCGTAGCGCCAACAAAGGTGCACGTCTAGCAGGAGTTCTTCGCCCTTTCTGTTTCAGGAAGGCAGTCAGTGGGAGGCCCAGCCTGGGTCCCTGCGAGCAGCAAGAAGGAGATGCGGCTGCTGTTGGCCCTGTTGGGGGTCCTGCTGGGGGCACCTGGGGCTCCAGCTTTGTCCCTTGAGGCCTCTGAGGAAGCGGAGCTGGGTATGGCCTCTAAGATGGGAGAGGGTGGCAGGGGTGGGAAGAGTGGGCATCGGGAGGGGGCTGCTGGCTGAGCAAGGCTGGAGAGGATCCTGGCCCAGGCTCTGAGGAGGTGGCAGCAGGGCAGGACCAACCACTGAGACTCAGTGTCTGGCTCCCAGCAAGCATCCACCTATCTCTGTGTCCACAAGAGAGACTGGACTTGCAGGGTGCAGGGCCCTGAGGTGGGCCGCAGAGCTGGTGGTGAGCCCCTTGGCTGTGTGTGTGTGTGTGTGTGTGTGTGTGTGTGTGTGTGTGTGTGTGTGTGTGTGTGTGTGTGTGTGTGTTCTGTGCACTGGGTGTGTGGCTTGGGAGGCCCAGCCAGCATGTGTGGTGTATGCACTGTGAGTGTGATATGCCCCAGAGGTGTAGGCGTGTGCCCTACATGTGGCACCTGTAGCATGTGCCTGTGTGTGTATGTGTTTCTTGGGACAGTGGCATGTCCTGTCCAGCATGTGTGCCATGCACCATGTGTGTGATATGCACCAGAGGCATGGCATTTGCCTTGCACATACCGTCTGTGGTTGTGCATGTGGTTGTGTGTATGTGGAAGAGCAGCGGTGTCCAGCATGTGTCGAGGGGTTGCTCCTGCCATGAGTGTGCAGCATGTTCTCTGTATGCAGGGGGCTGACTCAGCTCACTGACCTCTGCCCTCGGCCCACAGAGCCCTGCCTGGCCCCCAGCCCAGAGCAGCAAGAGCAGGAGCTGACTGTGGCGCTTGGGCAGCCTGTGCGGTTATGCTGTGGGTGGGCTGAGCGCAGTGGCCACTGGTACAAGGAGGGCAGTCGCCTGGCACCTGCTGGCCGGGTACGAGGCTGGAGAGGCCGCTTGGAGATCGCCAGCTTCCTACCCGAAGACGCTGGTCGATACCTCTGCCTGACACGAGGCTCCATGCTTGTCTTGCACAATGTCACCTTGGTTGTGGATGGTAAGGGGGTCTGGCAGTGGCTAAGGGGTCCCTGGGGAGAGAAACTCTGTCCTGGGCCTCAAATGCCTCCCTCTGTCCCTGACATAGACTCCATGACCTCCAGCAATGGTGATGAGGACCCCAAGACCCACAGAGGCCCCTCAAATGAGCACATTTACCCCCAGCAAGGTCAGTGTGACTCCTCAAGGACTCATTCCCCTGTCTTCCAGCTGGTCACTGAGAAGAGATCTGTGTGTAAACAGGTGGTCCTCCTGAGGGCACTGAGTTCTCCCTTCCCCTCCCCGCCAGCACCCTACTGGACACACCCCCAGCGCATGGAGAAGAAACTGCATGCAGTGCCTGCCGGGAACACCATCAAGTTCCGCTGTCCAGCTGCAGGCAACCCCATGCCCACCATCCGCTGGCTCAAGGATGGACAGGACTTCCATGGGGAGCATCGCATTGGAGGCATTCGGGTGAGTCTCCGGGTTCCCCCACCGGTCCCCTCAAGTCAAACCCACGGTTCTTTCTCTACTGAGAAAGGCAGCTGCAGGGCCCCAGAAGGAGCACTAGACTGTGGACTTGGACAGCTCTGGTTCAAGTTCCCACTCTGCCACTCTCTGGCAAGTGACTTAACCTCTCGACCTTAGCAACTCCATGTGTAAAGTGGGAAGGATCACTGACCAGCAGGTATTAATATGTTTTAGCAGCTCATTCTCATAAGACCCTACAGGGTCAGTTCCAGGCTGTAGTCTCAGAGGAAGCTGAGACTCAGAGAGGGCAAAAACTGGTTCAAGGGGGCACAGCTCAGAAGAAGTAGAGCTAAAACTCAAGGGCTCAAACTCACGGCTCAGATACTTCTTGGGGCCTTCTCCTTTGTTCCAAGGTCCCTAGCCTTGGCGTGGCCTTCCCAGGGCCTAGAGAGCTTGAGAAGACCCCCGCGGGCAGAATATAGCCTCCTCATGCTCTGGTCCCCTGGATGGGCATGGTTCGGTGGCCCCTCATGGACACTTCTCCTGCTCCCAGCTGCGCCACCAGCACTGGAGCCTGGTGATGGAAAGCGTGGTGCCCTCGGACCGTGGCACATACACCTGCCTTGTGGAGAACTCTTTGGGCAGCATCCGCTACAGCTATCTGCTGGACGTGCTGGGTGAGCGGGCGGGCGGGCGGGCGGGCAAGGCGGTGTCAGGGTGGGAGCCCTGACCCTGCCCTCAGGTGGGACCCAGTCTGGCAGGCAAGATGGGCTTTTAGATGACTCACTCAAGCTACTCAAATTATCCAGGTGGGTCCAAGAGAAGCACAGGGGATAATGTGGGCTTGGAGGAGCAGGGTTGGGCTGAGGAGAAACATGGGAAAGACATCCAGGCAGAGGGCACAGGCTGAGTAAAGGCCCTAGGCATAAAGAACACAATGCATTTGTGGGGACGTGTATGCCTAGAGTGTGGCATTTAAGCAGAGAGCCAGGCCTGGAGGGTTTTTGAGTGCTAGGCTGAGAAGTTGTCCTTGACCCCAAAGGCAATGGGGAGCCATGGAAGGTTTAAACAGTGTAAGAAGGGGATGAACGAGGTCTGAGCTGAGTATCAGGAAGGTCCCTCCCTTGAGCTGGGGGGGAGGCTGGAGGCAGGTGACCAGGGTGCTTCTGTGGGTGCCTGGTCAGGGCTGACGGCCCGGCCCCGCCCCAGAGCGGTCCCCGCACCGGCCCATCCTGCAGGCGGGGCTCCCAGCCAACACCACAGCTGTAGTGGGCAGCGACGTGGAGCTGCTCTGCAAGGTGTACAGCGACGCCCAGCCCCACATCCAGTGGCTGAAGCACATTGTCATCAACGGCAGCAGCTTCGGTGCCGATGGCTTCCCCTATGTGCAAGTCTTAAAGGTCCAGTCCCTGCCAGCACCTGACTCTACCATTCTCCCACGGGTGGTAGGGAGTGGTCCCCAGCTCCCTTCCTGGCCGCAGTGTGGCCCCAGGCCCTTCTGTGACCCCTGAATGTGTCCCCCTTCCCCAGACAGCAGACATCAATAGCTCGGAGGTGGAGGTCCTATACCTGCGGAATGTGTCTGCTGAGGATGCAGGCGAGTACACCTGCCTGGCGGGCAATTCCATCGGCCTTTCCTACCAGTCAGCCTGGCTCACGGTGCTGACAGGTGAGCTCCTGAGGGGGCCAGGAGAGGCTACGGGATTCTGCTGTGGTTCCACAGTGGGCTGTGACGTGTTGGGTAGATAGTCTTCCTTGGCCTGTGGGGTCTGGATTTGGGATGTGGTGTGTGGATTTGTGTGTTTGATTCTGCTTGTAGCAGTCCCTCTATGCGTGTCCACATGTGACTGTCCGTGTGACTCTCTGGGGTGTTGGTATGAGGGATGGGGTGTAAATGCAGTTTCCTTGGTGTGTGTCCCTATGTATGTTGGGAGCTATGAGGGCCTCAGTTAGAGGGAATGGGGCCAGCCATCTGATCACTGACTGGTCAGTTTCTGTCTGTATGTCTCCCTGTGGGCAGAGGAGGATCTCATGTGGTCGGCAACAGCGCCTGAGGCCAGGTACACGGACATCATCCTGTACACATCAGGCTCTCTGGCTTTGATGGTGCTCCTGCTTCTGGCCGGGCTGTATCGCAGGCAGGTGCTCCTCGGCCGGCACCCCCGGCAGCCTGCCACTGTGCAGAAATTGTCCCGCTTCCCTCTGGCCCGACAGGTACCAACCATGCTGTCCCCCACCTCTGTGTCCCCGTCGTGAGGCTCTGGGCCTGCTTTCCTGCCTCAGCTGGGCTTCAGCAGACAGACAAAGTCTCTCACTTTGCAGTTCTCCCTGGAGTCAGGCTCCTCAGCCAAGTCAAGCTCGTCCCTGGTGCGGGGTGTCCGTCTCTCCTCCAGCGGCCCCCCCTTGCTTGCGGGCCTCGTGAATCTAGACCTACCTCTCGACACACTGTGGGAGTTCCCCCGGGACAGGTATGCGGTGCTGAGTGACGGTGGGGATCAGACTCTGGGCAGGAATGATGCCCTGACGGCTGAGGCCTCATCTCTCTCATCTCCAGGCTGGTCCTGGGAAAGCCCCTGGGCGAGGGCTGCTTCGGGCAGGTGGTGTGTGCAGAGGCCTTTGGTATGGACCCCATCCGGCCTGACCAAGCCAGCACTGTGGCCGTCAAGATGCTTAAGGGTGAGTGTGGCAGCCTGGGGGAGATCCAGTGGCCTTGGGAGTAACAGACGGGGCTCTCAGTGCTAGCGGGTGCGCACTGAGGGCCAAGAGAGGCCACCCAATCCCACCCGAGGGCCTGGGGCCCAACTCTGCTACTGACCCTGGCAAGTCATTTCTGAGCTTCAGTTTCCTTACGTGTCACGTGGAGTAAATAATAGTCCCTGCCTCCCAGCCCAAGGTTTGTGGGAAGTGCCTGGTGCCTAAAGTCTTAACCACTGGGATGATGATGACTACAAGGGTTTAGGGTGATGGGTTTGATACCCCGTGTCAGCCTTGGCCTCAAATAACCTTGTCAGCCTTGAAGGCCTCCACCTCATTCCCCCACGATTCCCCCACAAATTGCACCCTCAGCCTCCCCCGGGCCCTGTCGCCCTGTGTTCACCACTGTCTCAGAGAACAGCCCAGGCAGCAATCCCAAGGGGCTCAGAGCATACCTGGGACCCACCATCGGGGCCTCTTGCTGCTGTTCCCCAGCCCCCTCTTCAAGAGCAGCCCAAACCGCTGTTCTGCTCCCCCCGGCCCCTCCTCTCTGCACAGCTGGGGCCACCTGGCACTTTCTGGGAGGCAGGGATTGAGAAATGTGCATTGTGAGGTCTGGTGGGGAGGGTATGTCATTGGCCCAGGGCCACAGGTCAGCCCCAGGGGCTCAGCCCCTGGTCCTTAGCCTTCTCAAAAGAAGCTGGAGCAGTGTCTTCCTGGCCTCCCTGTCTGCACCCCACTGGCAGCTCCCTGAATTCCCAGGCCAGATGGACACCAGGCCTTGGTCAGACAGACCTCAGGTCTCCAGCCCACTTCCCGCCCCCAGGAATTCTCACCCCATTCAGGGAGTAACACCAAGCCCTCCAGACAGAGCTTCCTTCCTGTTCAGAGCTCTTCCCTCTCTCTCCTGTTTCCTGGTCCCACTCACTGGCAGGCCTACCACTTTTTTTTTTTTTTAATTTATTTATTTATTTATTTATTTTTGGCTGTGTTGGGTCTTCGTTTCTGTGCGAGGCCTCTCTCCAGTTGCGGCAAGCGGGGGCCACTGTTCATCGCAGTGCACGGGCCTCTCACTGTCGCGGCCTCTCCCGTTGCGGAGCACAGGTTCCAGACGCACAGGCTCAGTAGTTGTGGCTCACGGGCTTAGTTGCTTCGCGGCATGTGGGATCTTCCCAGACCAGAGCTCAAACCTGTGTCCCCTGCATTGGCAGGCAGATTCCCAACCACTGCGCCACCAGGGAAGCCCAGGCCTACCACTTTTAGATCCTTGATCTTGTTGCATCCTTGCAACTGCTATGAGAGTAGGGCACGATCCATTGTCCCGTTTCATACAAGATAATCCTGAGGTTCAGAGAGGTTAAGAGATTGTTTCAAGGCCACACAGCCTAGCAGGAATTCAGGCCCAGACCTTCCTGACTCATGAGTCCAGGACTCCGTGTCCTGTCCCCAACCCAAAGTCTCGCTTATGTAGTCACCCTGGCTGTCATCCTTACAGACAATGCCTCCGACAAGGATTTGGCAGACCTGGTCTCTGAGATGGAGGTGATGAAGCTGATTGGCCGACACAAGAACATTATCAACCTGCTGGGTGTCTGCACCCAGGAAGGTGGGGTGGGGCAGGGCTAGGGACGGGGACGGTTGGGATGCAGAGCCACAGCCTCAGTAGCTTCCCTGTCCCCCCTCGCCTCTGTAGGGCCCCTGTACGTGATTGTGGAGTGTGCCGCCAAGGGAAACCTGCGGGAGTTCCTGCGGGCCCGCCGCCCCCCAGGCCCTGACCTCAGCCCTGACGGGCCTCGGAGCAGCGAGGGGCCACTCTCCTTCCCTGCCCTGGTCTCCTGCGCCTACCAGGTGGCCCGGGGCATGCAGTACCTGGAGTCGCGGAAGGTACAGGCAGCGGGCAGCACTCTGGACCACTCCAACTGCCCCATCCCCACACTTTCATGCCCTGCATTAAATGCCCCAACTTCTCCCTCCCCTTTTTCATTAGCCTGTGTCCCTCAGTCCTTCTGTACGCAGTTGAAACTGCATATCCCCATTCCTTCCTCACATACTCCCTACCACACAGGTAGGAAGAGGCAGTGCAGGAGAGAGGGTGTGGGCCCTGAAGTTAGTTGGCTTAGGTTTCCTCTCTGTGACTCTTGACTTCCTCTTCTGTAAAATGGGTGGATGATCCCTACCCCGAGGGTTACTGTGAGGTCCTGTGTGCCCAGCTTCCTGCTCTGTCCTCATAAACCCAAGACCCCTGCCCTGCCCCCAGTGCATCCACCGGGATCTGGCTGCCCGCAACGTGCTGGTGACCGAGGACAATGTGATGAAGATCGCTGACTTTGGGCTGGCCCGCGGCATCCACCACATTGACTACTACAAGAAAACTAGCAATGTAAGGGAGGCAGGGCAGAACTCAGTAGGGGCGGGGCACCGGGACCTGTGGGACTTAGCAGCAATGTGCCCTCTTCTCCCCTCCAGGGCCGCCTGCCTGTCAAGTGGATGGCACCTGAGGCCTTGTTTGACAGAGTCTACACACACCAGAGTGACGTGTGGGTCCTAGAAGCTGGGGCCCGGGGTGTCTGCAGGCGATCACAGAAAGGGCAAAGCTCTTGCCCAGGGTCGCACAGCCCTGGGACCTGAATGGGACTAGACTCTAAAAGAAACCCTAATCCTGACCCCCATGGTGGATCATAGCTGTGGGGTCCCCCGTCCTAGTCCCAGGGGTAGGGAGTGAAGCTGTGCCCTGCTGAGCCTGGGTTCTGCCTCCAGGTGGTCATTTGGGATCCTGCTGTGGGAGATCTTTACCCTCGGGGGCTCCCCATACCCTGGCATCCCAGTGGAGGAGCTGTTCTCGCTGCTACGAGAGGGGCATCGGATGGACCGGCCCCCACACTGCCCCCCAGAGCTGTGAGGCCTCACCCCACTCTCCCCCACTTTCCAGTCCTTACCCTCTGCCCTGACCTTGACCTCAGGGCCTGGCCATAGAGAGTGGTTAGCACTAACACTGTCACCACCTCCTCCTCAGCCCAGCAGGGAGGTCCTGGCCTGGTACCCTTCCACTGAATGGCCTCACTTACCCCACATCAAACCCTACCCCTTCCTCACACCCCCCACCCAGGGCCATGAGGTCCCCGCTCACCCAGGCCTGAGGCCCCTTCTGACCCTCCCCCACACTTCTCCCAGGTACGGGCTGATGCGTGAGTGCTGGCACGCAGCACCCTCTCAGAGGCCCACTTTCAAGCAGCTGGTAGAGGCACTGGACAAAGTCCTGCTGGCCGTCTCTGAGGAGGTACTGTGCCCCTACTGTCCCCTGACCCCCCTGTGCCCACTGCCCTCTGGGCCTTGTCCCACCTGACCACCAGGGCTGACCAGCACTGTTCCCCATAGTACCTCGACCTCCGCCTAACCTTTGGACCCTACTCCCCTGCTGGCGGGGACGCCAGCAGCACCTGCTCCTCCAGCGACTCTGTCTTCAGCCACGACCCCCTGCCCCTGGGGCCCAGCCCCTTCTCCTTCCCTGGGGTGCAGACATGAGAGCGGCACAAAGTTGTATGGGCAGGCCGGCCATCAGCCTTGGGCCTCCTGGCTGAGCTGCAAGCTGGTGGTGCTTGACCTTGGCACCCCCAGGCCCTGACCTAAAGGTACTGTCCCAGATCTCTGGTTCTGCTTTGGGGAGGTCTGTCTTTGGTCCTGGGGTCCCCAGTTGAGACTCCTGCTCTGGCCTCTGGGTCTCAAGCCAGAGTTCAACCCCAGTCTCAAGGCCTTGCCCTTGCCTTGGAGTCATGGCCCCAGTGTTCTAATGGCTTGTTAAGGTTCTGCTTGGCCTCCTGGGCCTGGGCACTCGGTCCTTGTTCCAGGGCTTTGGTTGGTCCTGGCTGTAGGGCTGTCCTAAATCTCCCCACTTCCCTACACCAAGAAAGGTCTTGGGCCTCTGAACCCCATGTCCCCAGGCCTCCCCTGCCTCCCCTCTGCTGCTTATCCCAGCATCTCGGCGGAAGGAGCACTGGCCCCTTTGCTAGCTGAGAGGCTGGAAGCCTGCCAAAACACAGAAGCAAATGGCCTTTTATAAATTATTTTTTTTTGCAATAAACCACTGTGTGCCTGCCTGGTGTCTTCCCTGCAGCGGGTGGAGGGGGAACAGGGTGGAGAGATCCCCGAGCTGGGAGTTTTGCCTGGGTGACACAGACTGAGAGCTCCATGCCCAGCCCTGGGTTTACATCCACCTCCAGCTGCGTCAGGGTGGACCCAGGAGCCTGTGTGAACCTCTGTCTTAGTCTGTCTGTCTTACCAGCACCATCTTGTATATGTGAGAGTGTGAGCGAGTGCTAACGGGCAGCGGAGTCCACACGGCACCATCCACTTGGCAGGACTCCTGTACCCTCTGCATATGCGTATGTGTGTGCGTACCCTGGGACTGTCCCCAAGGGAGCTGGCAGCACCCCTCCCCCATCTGCTCAGCATTAACCAAGCTGACCGTTAACACAGCGTGAAAGCCTGAAACTCAGCTTCGAGGCTGCTGCCCGCTCCCACGCTCTGTGGCTCAGGCTGGGGGCTTCTGGGGGCTGTGCCCGCCCCGCCCCACCCTGGCCAGTCTCCCAGGCAACAGCTGGTTGCCGCCTGGCTGGGCTGCAGCTGTCTCTGCCTGCCTGGTCCTTGCCTGGGGAGGCCATCATGGCCCTGTTCTCAAACACCCTCTGGGGGGTGGAGGGATCAGCTTCCCAGGGCTCTGAGCCTGGAACCTTCTCCAGCCCCATCCCAGTGGTTACTGCTGCTCTTCAGCCCCTGAATCACAAGGAAGAGGTACCAGACCCAGTGCCTGGTGTTCTCTTCTGCCCTGCCCTGCTGGAACAGGGGTGCCCATCCAGGACACATCATTTGTGGAAGCTGCCTGGATTGCCCCCATGGCCTCTCAGCGGGTGGTGGCTGAAAATACATACAGGGTCAGAAGGGACTGGATATAAGGATTTGGGACTGGGGCCATCCTGGAAGACTGAGCAGCAGCTCATGGCCATGCTTCTCTTCCTACTCCAGGTCTCCTGACACACCCATTGTGCCCTCTTTGCTTCACCGTGTCCCAAATTGAACTACTCATTTTCCCCCCAAAACTGTACCTCCTCCAGGACGCTCCATCTCAGAGGAAGCACCAGGCCTAAACCCAGGGAGTCATCCCTGACCACTTCCTTTCCTTTAAGAGCCCTGTTCCCTAATGGATGGAGAGAACACTGGACTTGGAGCCAGGAAGTTCAAAGCCTGCCACTTCCAGTGTCCCAAGGCCAGTGCTCTCACTTCTTTGATTGTCACTTTCTTTGCCTATATGAATGGGGTGCTCCTGCCTTGCCTACCTCCCAGGGCTTAGGGTTTAGGATGAAATAGGTCTTGGATGAGCACATGTTTAGGGAAGGACGCCCTGAAGAGTTCACATGGGTCATGCCAAGTGTTTCGTAGAACAGGTGCTTGGGGCTTCCCTGGTGATGCAGTGGTTAAGAATCCGCCTGCCCATGCAGGGGACACGGGTCTGAGCCCTGGCCCGGGAAGATCCCACATGCCGCGGAGCAGCTAAGCCCGTGCGCCACAACTACTGAAGACCGTGTGCCTAGAGCCCATGCTCTGCAACAAGAGAAGCCCCCGCAATGAGAAGCCCGCGCACCGCAACAGAGACCCAACACAGCCAAAAATAATTTAATTAATTAATTAATTAATTTAAAAAAACCAAACAGGTGCTTGGCCTTTGCGGCGGCCCTGAATGTCCCCCTCCCCGCCCAAGGTCTCCTCCATCCCCTTCCCTCCCATTCCCTTGCGGGTGGCTCTACAGGCAGCTTCCAAAAGCAGCTCTTGGCTTATGCTCCCCCTGCACTCAAGAACCCCCTCTGGCTCCCTGGAGTCCCCCAAACTTTCTGACTGAGCCCCAGTCCCCACTGGGGCCACTGGCCAGTGACTGTGTTCTTCACCAGCCTAGCCCATCACAGGAGAGGCAGATCCCTCACAGCCTGCCTGGGGAGGAAAAGGGTTGGGAGGCTAGAACAGTGTGTAAGGACAAGAGGGTGACAAATGAGAACCCCCACTTTCCACTTTCCCACTGTGAGCCCACTGCTGTGCCAGGCTCAGCCACCCACCACTCTCCCTCACCACAGCCTCGCCAGATAAAGATTTGTATCCCCAATTTAATGGTAGAGAAACAGGATGTGATGGGCACAGGGTCACAAGGGTTAGGGTCTAAGGAAGGAGATGAGTTGATCTCCCAACCCCAGGTTCCCGGCAGGTCCTGTATACATGGGAGATTCATCAGAGTGACAGGAGCAGCTGCCGCCTGGTAGATCCTGGGGTCCAAGAGGGGCTCAGCTGCCCACCCTGTGCCCCCTCCCTGCTAGCATCCCTGGCAGGCACGTGCTTACTGGGGCCTTTCCACATTCCTCACAGCCCATGTCAGAATGAGACAGATGCTACTAATTCCCCTGTGCAAGCTTTGCTGCTCCATCTCCCCTCCCCCAGGCCTGCTCTGGGCATCATGGCAGCATGTGGAACCTGACCCCCTTGGTCTGCCTGGGTTCTGAGCAGCTTCCTAGCTAGTGTCACCCGCCTCAGGAGCCTTTCCGAAAAGCACTGGGTCACCTCCGGACTCTACCACTTGCTGGCTGCTTGTGTCACTCAAGGCTCTGGTGGGAGCAACAGATAGACAGCCACTCAGATGTCAGAAGCCAGAGCCAAGGGGCAAGAGGCTGCTGGGAGGGAATCAGCGCCTGGGAGGGAGGGGCAAGCTGGCCACAGTGTGTGTGTGTTGCTGTGACCAAAGTTACCCTCTCTGAGCCTGAAACACAGGAATGACAACATGCCTTGAGGAGTGGTTGTAAATGTTCAGTCAAAAATGGCTGTTGCATGGGGATTAGGAGGGAATGGCCCCCAGGCCTGGGTTGCCATGATCTCATGCCCTTTTCATGGTAGCACTTCCCAGGAAGGCATTCTTGTCCCCATTGCCCAGATGAGGACACTGAGGCTCAGGAGGAAGTGACTGGCCCAATGTTACATGGGGGCAAATGGGAGAGTTGGTGCTTGGGACCAGGTGCCTATCCCACTGCGAGGATCATTCCCAGAGCCCTGGTGGCCCAGCCATTCTGAGGACCAGGAGAAGCTCTGGATTTCCATGAAGAAGAGGATACCTGTTGATGGAATATTCATGCACACTGGTGGATGGTCATTCGTGACACCCAAGCACAGAGTTGCTTGGTCCAGCACTTTGCGCTCCAGCCCTATGGCCTCCATCCCTGCCACCTCAGGGGCCTCACATGGGCTGTTCCTTCTGGGGGACACTCCTCTTCACCCCCTCACCTGGCTAAGCCCCACGTGCCCTTTAGATCTCACTTAAACCTCATTTCTGGGGTCAGCCTCCCAAGGGCCCCTTCCAAGTTGGGCGCCCCCTTCATGCTGAGCCCTCCTATTCAGAGGCTCTCATTGCTATAGAGAAGGATGCCCACAAGAGTCTCCTCCCCACAAAGTGTGATCCCCAGGAAGCAACCACTGTTTTGGTAGTTTTTTTTGTTTTTGTGTTTTTAAAATAAATTTATTTATTTTTGCCCACGTTGGGTCTTCGTTGCTGTGCACGGGCTCTCTCTAGTTGTGGCAAGCGGGAGCTACTCTTTGTTGCGGTGCCCAGGATTCCCATTGCAGTGGCTTCTCTTGTTGGGAGCACGGGCTCTAGGCGCGCGGGCTTCAGTAGTTGTGGTACGCAGGCTCAGTAGTGGTGCACAGACTTAGTTGCTCCGCAGCATGTCGGATCTGCCCGGACCAGGCCTCGAACCTGTGTCCCCTGCATTGACAGGCGATTCTTAACCACTGAACCACCAGGGAAGCCCGCTTTGGTAGTTTTTTAATCAGTAGTTCTAAAATTTTAGCATGTATCAGAATTACCTGTAGGGGTTGGATTGCTGGGTCCCACCCCAGAATTTTGTATTTGGTAGGTTTGAGGTAAAGCCTGGAAATCTGCATTTCTAGCAAGTTCCCAGGGGATGCAGATGCTGGGCTGGGGCCACACTTTGAGAACCACTTTTTTTTTTTTTTTCGGTACACGGGCCTCTCACTGTTGTGGCCTCTCCCATTGCGGAGCACAGGCTCCGGACGCGCAGGCTCAGCGGCCATGGCTCATGGGCCCAGCCGCTCCGCGGCATGTGGGATCCTCCCAGACCAGGGCACGAACCCGTGTCCCCTGCATCGGCAGGCGGACTCTCAACCACTGCGCCACCAGGGAAGCCCTGAGAACCACTTTTTAAAGAGGCATTCCGTGTTCATGGTTTAAATAATTGAAACAAAAACTTCAATGGCACAAAAAGTTTTCAATGAAAAACTACCCCCTTGTACCTACTCTCTCTCTCTGCTCCCCAGGGAAAACTGCCCCCATTTTCCAAGTCGTCTTGCATTGCCCCCCTTCCCCTGCCCATGTTCATGTAGCCCTTGATCCAGGTTAGCGGTTACTGTCCTTGCCCTCCCAACTCCCACTCAGGGCAGCACCAGGCAGAAGTGAGGCAAAGTAAAGAGTTGAACAAAGGGAGGGATGGAGGAGACCCACTCTCAGGTACAGACACACTCAGGTGTGCGCTGCCACTGCCCGCCCCTTCCCACACTCCGGAACCCTAACTGGGAGCCCCCCTCCTACCCTGCCACCTGCTGTTGGATTTAGCCTAATCCCAGAGTATGTGTGTGAGGCAGCTGCAGCTCTCTCTGGGGGGAGAGGGCCCCCCTCCAGAGGAAATCTCCTTTTATTCTCTTGCTACCGAAATCTGACCTTCATCGGCACCTGGGCCCCAAGGCTGGGGCCTGTCCGCAAGAAGTGGCTAAGGAGATGGCGTGAAATTGCCAACAGCTGAACTCACCCTGCCTCTCCCTGCTTCCTCTCCTACCCAGTCGCAGCTCACATGCCACAGCACCAGCCCCTTCCAGGCCCCCTAGTGCCAACCTCATGTTCTTGTGCTGGTACTTGGGGCCCAGCCTGACCTGGCCCTACTGATCGCACCCGCTGACCCTGCAGCATATGGCTGTGGGCTTCTCGCAGCTTTTGAACCTCCAGACCATCCTTGTTCCCCTCAGGGCTTGGCTCAGCTATCACCTCCTCCAGGAAGCCCACGCTAATCTCACAGCACTGCCTAGGCATTCTGCCTCTATGCACAACTGGAATGACCCATTTATGGCTCTCTCTGTCTCACTCAGGGCAGGGGCCTCATGGGCTCCCCCTTTAAGTCAGGTCCAGTGCAGGGCAGGCCCACAAAGTTTTCTCAAACGACTGAATGACCTGGTAAGGGCGATGATAAGGCTCCTGGTCAGGGAGGTCCTTTCCTTTAACAGCTGAGACCCCTAGGAAATCAGGTCCCAGGAGAGGAGGGTTGGCTCAAAAGGCTGAGATGGCCAGACCCATATTGGACAGCACAGCTCTACAACCTTGTAAAAGGGGTAGCCCATGGATCCTGGGGGACTGAGATTATTGTAATTGCTGGGGGACCCACTGCATGTGCTGAGGAAGGCTTCACCTCACATAGCTGAGCTTCTGCCTCTATGGTGTGGCCCCTTCCAAGCCACCCCCTGAAGGCAGACAGGCTAGAAATAAATGATGGATAACATGGAATTCTCTAGAGCAGCACTGTTCAGGAGAACCGTCTGCAGTGATGGAAATATCCTCTATCTGTACTGTCCAATATGGTAGCCACTGGCCATGCATGGCTATTGAGCACTTGAAATGTGGCTTGTGTGACTGAGGGATTATTTTATTGTAATTAATTTAAATATAAGTTTAAGGAGCTGTGTATTGACAGGACAGCTCTAGAGCCTTCACAAAGGGGCTCTAAGTGTTCTGATGGGGAATTTGCTCTGCGTTACACTACTGAGGGGAAAATTCAAGATGAAGCAGCACATGCGTGTCCCTGTGAAACATGTACCTGCAGTTGTAGGGATGCAATCGCTTGGGAAGGGTGGGCAGGTGGTCACCATGGCTGCTTCTGGGGAGGGGAACTAGGTGGCTGGGGTCAAGAAGGGAGGAGACCTTTGTTTCTTTTGATTTTTGTACCTGATACGTGTATTATTTATCTACAAAAATTGAAATTTTTTTGAAAAAAAAAAGAGGTAATTCCCTGGCAGTCCTGTGGTTAGGATTCTGTGCTTTCACTGCTGTGGGCCCAGTTTCGATCCCTGGTTGGGGAACTAAGATCCTGCAAGTTGCACGGCGTAGCTAATTAAAAGAAAAGAAAAGAAAAAATACCAGAGAAGAAAAGTATCCCCTCTGAGTACACACCAGTTTCCAAGGCTGCCTGGCCCAAACCTCAGGCTGCCCCAGAGCCAGTTTCAGAGTTTCCAGGGCCCAGCACCCTCCTACACAGCCACACTCTCCTCCTGCCACTTCACATACCAGCCCAGGCTGAACCCAGGCCCATGGGACGAAGCCTGAACTGACCCCTGCCCACTCCCCAAACTCCTCGCATACCCCTCCCCCATCGATTCTCCACCTCCAGTGACCTTCTTTCTGTTTTTCCACCACCCCAAGTTCATGAGAATCTCCGGGCCTTTTACTTGCGGGTCTCTGCTTGGAATGCTAGTCCACTGGTGTTTCTGGCTAGCTGTCAGAACAAAGGTCATCAGGACTTCCCTGGTGGTCCAGTGGTAAAGAATCCGCCTTCCAATGCAGGGGACGCGGGTTTGATCCCTGGTCAGGAAACTAAGATCTCACATGCCATGGGGCAACTAAGCCTGCTCACCACAACTACTGAGCTCTTGAGCCTCAACTGGAGAGCCTGTGTGCCACAGCTACAGAGCCCACATGCCCTGGAGCCTGTGCACTACAGCTAAAGAAGAGAAAACCTGCATGCCACAACTAGAGAGTAGCCTGCATGCCTCAACGAAGAGCTTGCACACCGCAACGAAATATTCCACATGCCTCATCGAAGATCCTGCGTGCCGCAACTAAGACCCGACACAGCCAAAAATAAATAAATAATAAACAATTTTTTTTAAAAAAGTCAAACACAAAAAAGTGATATAGGGCTTCCCTGGTGGCGCAGTGGTTGAGAATCCGCCTGCCAATGCAGGGGACACGGGTTCGAGCCCCGGTCCGGGAAGATCCCACATGCTGCAGAGCAACTAAGCCCGTGCACCACAACTACGGAGCCTGCGCTCTAGAGCCTGAGAGCCACAACTACTGAGCCCGCGTGCCGCAGCTACTGAAGCTTGCGTGCCTAGAGCTCGTGCTTCGCAACAAGAGAAGCCACCGCAGTGAGAAGCCCGTACACTGCAACGAAGAGTAGCCCGGCTCGCCTCAACCAGAGGAAGCCCACGTGCAGCAACAAAGACCCAATGTAGCCAAAAATAAATAAAATAAAAATAAATATTTTTAAAAGTGATATAAATTATTAAAGAAAAAAAGAATGAAAGTCATCTCCTAAGAGTGGACTCTCCTGACCGCTCTGGCCAAAGTACCCCCCCCCGTTATTCCATATTTTAGCCCCTTGTTTGTCTTCTTCTGTAATTATCTTATTTGCTCACTCTTTACTGGTTGCCACCTCACTAGAAGGCGGGCTCTGAGAAGCCGAGGGACTGTCCCATTCACAGTTGTACCTGAATGTCGACAACGGGGCCTGGCGCATGGTAAGTGCTCCCTAAATGTTCACAGAATGAATACGTGTTGAATGAATTTCTCAGATTCAAAATTTAAATTCCAGGCTGGTGAGCTGATCTCAAAGAGGCTTCCCAGCCCCTTTAGGAGCTAAGACAGTGCCCCCCAAAATACACACATAGTCTTGGACCACAGTGATGAGCCCTACAGTGTCCACCGAGGGATGGTCGACCCTCCTCTCACCCTCTGATGTGGGGCTGGGAACCCCAAGAGGGCTCAGGACCATCACTGCCCTTACAGCACCTAGGCGCCTACAGGGTGTCTGCCTATAAGCCAGCATTCTCCCACACTGTGTCAGGACAGCATGGGGCACCTAAGAACGGCCTACAAATCCACAAGGAAAAGACACCTCAAAATACTACAGGGACTACCCAGGTGGTCCAGAGGTTAAGACTCTGTGCTTCCACTGACCGGGTTCGATCCCTGGTCAGAGAACTAAGATCCCAGCAGCTGCACGGTGTGGCCAAAAATTTAAAAAAAATTTTATGGTGAGGGTATGATGAGGTGATTGAATGACAAGGAAATCAGAGGTTAGCAAGCTTATGAAGAGACCCTGAAACTCAAGAATTATGCAAGAGATGCTCTCCTTTTTCACTTATCAGACTGGTAAAAGTTAGCAAGCTAGAGAATGCCAGGTGTTGACAGGGATATGGGGGGCCCACCTGGACTGTGGGTGCAGCTATCCCAGAGCCACCTGGGAGCTTTCAGCTAATTATATAAACGAATGTTCTATGATCTAGCAATTTTTCCCTGAATATATACCACCCCCTTTCCCAAATCCTCACACGGGACCACATGGGGAAGTTTGGAGGAGGGGTTGGAGGCAATCTGGAATCCATCACTGGGAGATGGATGGACTACATGTGCAGAAGACCCAGTGGATGCGCAGCCATGTGAAGGGACCTCAGAAGCCTAGTGCTGAGTGGAAAGGGTAAGAAATGTAGTGAGCTCAAAAGCATAAAGCCATTTGCACAAAAGAAATGATGACACAGAGAACACACATGTTATAAGAACACACACAAAACCATTAGCAAGGCTGCCTGGGGCGCAGGGAGATAAGAGTGGGGAATGAGGCCCAAAGGGAATTGAAAAGCAAACAAAGGAATGAAGCCCCGAAATGAAGCCCAGGAGCAATGTACACCCAGGGCAGGGGTCAGTGATGCTTCCCAGAGGAGGTGACGTGGGTGACCAAGCTGAAGAAGAAACCACAGAAGAGGGCTGGGAGGCACAGTAAATCAACAAACATTTATTGAGCACCTACTATATACCAGGTGCCATTCTAGTCAGTGGTTATACCCTGTGATGAAGACAAGCCCCTGCCCTGAGGAGCTGGAAATCTAGAGGTGGGGACAGACATTAAATAAACACCCGTGGGCTTCCCTGGTGGCACAGTGGTTGAGAGTCCGCCTGCCGATGCAGGGGACACGGGTTCGTGCCCTGGTCCGGGAAGATCCCACATGCCGCGGAGTGGCTAGGCCCGTGAGCCATGGCGGCTGAGCCTGTGTGTCCAGAGCCTGTGCTCTGCAACGGAAGAGGCCACAACAGTGAGAGGCCCGCGTACCGAAAAAAACAAAAAAAAAACACCCAGGAAAGCGTTGACTATAATTAACACAGACTCTGAAGATCGATTGGCTGCAGCTGTGAATGTCTACCATGGGGACTGATCCTGGTCCGACCCAGGGAAGGGCTCCATTAGGAAGTGATATGTGAGTTGAGGGAGGGGAGCATTTGGCCTTGTGATGACTGTACGGAAAAGCATTCCAGGCAGAGGGAACTGTCTGCACAGAGGTTTGGAGGCAGGCAGGAGTGGGGAGAATCTGAGCCACTCCAGTTCAGCCAGGGGACAGAGCACAGACAGAGTGAGGGAGGACATGCTGCCGGATGAGGCTACACCACAGAGTGCCTTGCAGGCTTCGGATTTCACTCCCAGAGGAGTGTAGAGACCAGAGAGTGAGGGGCTGCTAGCGCAGATGTGGGGAGATGGGCGAGTGGACTTTTTTAGTTCCTGGTTAGAGCTGGAAACTGGGACAGCACCCCCAAAGGACACACGTGGTCTCCCAAGGTGACGGAAGTAATGAGTCCCAGAGCATCCACAGAGGGACTGTCCATTTCCCCTCCCATCCTCTGGCCTGGGACCAGCACCATCCTGCACAGCCACATTGCAGGCCCCCATGGCGGCCAGGCGATGGAAAGAAGTGGAAATTGAAGAATGTCTTTAGAATAAGAGGGCTTGCTAACGGTGGCAGGGGGGAGAGGAAGGTGGTCAAGAACTTGGAGGTTCTTGGGCAATGGCCAGGAGCTGGGTGAACAGGCTGGGTCCCTGTGAGTGTTTCAGGGGCCTGACAATGGGCTGCATGGAGGAGGGTGAGGCACACAATGGTGAAAATCTAAGTCAGACTAATGTAACCTGCTTCACCCTGAAAAAAATCAAACGGGAGCCAGTACCACCCCAACTCTCCCGTCCTGTGACTTGCATCCCAACCACCCCTTGGGCCCTTGGCCTCCTCCTCTCCTTTCCTCACTCACCTCTTCTTTCCTCTTTGGTCTCTGCACCCTGGGAGGGGTCTCCAGAGCAGGGAACAGGGTGGAGGGGACACGCTGTGGTGATGGTGCCACCTCCTGGAGGCCACAAGAAGTGTAGCATCCCACTTCAGCCTCGTGTTCGGTGTGGCTGGGACCTTGGGCTGTACCCATAGAGGTTTCAGGTGGGAATCCTGTGAAGAGATGACTTTCCTTGCTGGTGATCACGTCATTCCTGGAGGACTGTTCAGTTCTGGGTGCTCCATTTTTCAGAGCGGTGCTGATATGCCCTCTCTACCCTACCCAGGGGAACCGCCGTAACCGCCCCTGCTCAAAACCCTCCCACTGCCCTCGGAACTGGGGTAAGGATTTGACCCTGGCCTTAGGCATGCCTTGTTCCTATTAGCTTCAATCCCTACCTGTTCCCCTCCCCCAACACATGCAGCTCCATCCCTTTACACAGGTTTGTTCTCTCTTCCCTACCGGTTTTCCAAACTCTACTCCTCTTTCAGGTCTCAAACTCTCCATTCCTCTCCCCACCCACTAGAACTTCCAGCACCTCCACATTAACTACGCAAAGAGAGGAGGGAAGAGTGTTTCAGTCTATGGGAACAGCATTTGCAAAGGTCTAAGGTGGCTTCAAGGAGATGGGAAGGGCCAGAGACCAGAGAAGGTGACAGAGCTGGTAGGGCTATAGCAACTGACCACACATGGCTCACGGGCAGTGGTGAGGGGCTGAGTCCCCAGCGAGCAGTGGGAGGACAAGATCTTCAGCAGCAAAGGACATGATCAGATGTGTGTTTGGAAAGGTCAACACGAGGTTGCCCAGTGAGAAAGGCACTGGAAAGGCTAGAGTGGGTGTTAGGAGAACAGGTAGGGGCTACATAGGTGATAGCTGATGGGAGCTTGGTCCCCTGAGCCCCTACTTTTTGCTGGCCGGGTCCTGAGCTGGGGCTCCCAGTCATTGATTCCAGCCTCCCTAATGGGACCCCGACTTACCCCAGTTGTGTTCCATACCAGCTCTGACTGCCAGCTGTGATACCCTCCCCACTTCTCATCCCTGGTGTTATGTCCCCAAACACTGCCTGTCCCCTGGAGCCAGCACCTGTGCCTTGTGGGGGCTGCCATCTCATTTAGAGGAAGACAGGATGCTTGAGCTCAAAGTTGGGGAGTCAGTAGTGAGCAACAGAGGTGGGATTTGAAGTGAGGTCTGTCTGCCTTCTCCACCATACTAGGTGTCCTACCAGTTATAGGCAGGGCTTTGTCACCTGATGGCTGTGCGACTTTGGGTGGATCACTTTACCTTTCTCTGCTTTGGTGTCCTCTTCTATAAAATAGGGGCAATCATAGCAAACTTCCCAACAGGATTTGTGAAGAGTATATGGAAAAAATGCCCATAAGGGGTCCAGCACCAGACACACAGTAGGTGATCAATACATGGTTGCTGTTCACGTGAATACAGTCCCAGGAACTTAACATGCTTACTGGGGAAATGTACTTCAGGGTCCCGAATCAGGGGGAGGACAAAGGGAGCTCAGGAGAGATGGGAAGGGAGGAGAAAACAGAGGGATCATCTCGAGTCAGGTCTGGAGCTAGATGGCCCTGATTTCCAAGCACAGAGCAGGTGTCAAGGGTACCAGCTCTGAAAAGGCTTGAATGACACAGCGCAGAACCACCAAATGTTCTACAGTTAGAAAAGGCACAGCCAGTGTCCTAAACCTGGGTGGGATGATTTCTCCTCCACAGGTGATAGCACTGACACTGGAGGCCTGACGGAGCCTAGACAGCAGAGCACTGGCAGCAGGGAGCAAATTCTCAGGTTTCAGAAAGCCCAAGTCTAAGTAGCCCTTTTCAGGCCAAAGAATCTCCCTTATGTAATTTCCCATCTCGTCACACGGTGGCGATAGTGCACCACTGGGAAAATCATCTTTACCTGCTGTCTCTGGGCCAAAACAATAGCTAAGTACCAATGCCTGCTAGATGCCTCTAAGAGCTCTGGGAAAATCCCTACAAATCTCTATGAGGTAGAGTCTATTCATATCTCCAACTTACAGGTGGAAATGTAGGCTCACAGAAGTCCAGTAGGACCCATATGATCACCCGACCAGGATTTGAACTCTGGTCTGTATGTCTCCCAGTCTGCCTGCAGCAGTTGCCTGTCATAGGATGGCAGCTCCTGGTTCTCTCTCCTGCCCCATCACTGAGCAGTGCTGCCTTTGTGGAGTAGACTGCCCTGGGAGTAGAATATTAGACAGGACAAGGAGGACTTTCACTTCAGCTATTTCTTGTTTACCTTGTTTACCTCACTTACGTAGCTTCTGCATTGAAGCTGAGGTGATGGGACAGTTCCCATCCCTGGCATAGAGAGGAGCTAGGCTGAGGGACGAGGCAACTAACACTGAGCACCTCCTCTGTGCCAGGCACTATGCCGACATTCATTCCTACATGAATTCAGCACACAGTAATGAAGAACCCACTGTGTGCTTGTCACAGGTGACACAGTACTCCCAAGCTTTTGGCACACAGCAGTAAATACTTACATATTTATTTTATATGTAAAGATATGTTTTTAAATATTTATACTGTAAATGAGCCCTCAGTTTAACAAATATTTATTGAATGAAACACCTGCCTTCAGCCTTAGGCACCAGTGAGACATTCA
This sequence comes from Lagenorhynchus albirostris, assembly GCF_949774975.1. Lineage (NCBI taxonomy): Eukaryota > Metazoa > Chordata > Mammalia > Artiodactyla > Delphinidae > Lagenorhynchus > Lagenorhynchus albirostris. The sequence continues at coordinate 152,242,509 of NC_083097.1, forward strand.
GGTAGCAAGTTTGGAGCTGAAGGACAAATCCAAGCTAGAGACTGAGGCTCAGAAATTACTGGCATTTAGGAGATGCCAGTGACCAGATGGGATCCCTCAGGGAGTCTGGGTAAACAATCAGCAAAGACAGGAAAAAGAGGAGGCATGCCCATGATGGGGCGGCACAGAGAAGGGCTTGGGAAAGAGGTAGGAAGGGACCAGACAAGAGTGGGAGCTCCAGGAAATCTTGTCGGTTCCAAAAGGGTCAACAGAGTCAAATGCTGCAAAGTGGAGCAACAAAGATTATGAAATACCACCGGTTTTGGCCAGAGTGGGACTGCTGGTGATCTGAAGCCAGACTTAAGTGGGATGAGGAGGGAGATGAGAAAGGGAGGCCAGGGTCAGTGGAGGCAAAAAAAAAAAGGCAGAGTCTGGCTGTAGAGGCGTTGAAATCTTTCTCTTAACAGGGGAGGAGACTACACGGTTTGTGGGCTGCCAGGAAGGAGCAAAAAGACAGGAAGGCTTGGAGCTCCAGGGGAGCAAAAGGAGAAAGATGCACAAAAGCGGGAGGAAGCATTAGGGCGGGACCCAAAGCCCAAGAGGAAGGCTGGTCCAGTCCTCTTTTCTATCTCTGAGCGATGGGGCAGGGCTAGGGGCAAATTCTGATAAATAGGCGTAAAAGGCAACCGCCGGCTGGAACTGGGTTATGCCAGACATTGAAAGCCTTTTCCCAGCGCGGCCCCACGCATAACACAACCTTTTCTGAGGCTCCACGCAGGCAGAGCAGATCGCCCAGCCCACCTCCTGGCCTCTGGTGATTGGCCCGCGGGGGGCACCTGACCGAGCCGGCCAATCAGAGGCGCTCTCCCAGGAATGAGGTCCCACGTGTGGGGCAGAGCGGAAGATGAGCTGTTGTGGGACCCCGGGGCTGTGCGGGTGGCGTGGGTACAGCCATTCTCAGCCCCTGCGGAACTCAGAAGTTGAGGCCCGGCCTCCCCCAACTCCGCCCGGTTCCTGCCTATCCGACTGCTACGACCCCAAGTCCTTTTTGCTGAATCTCCTTCTCTCCTGCCAGCTACTGCGGCTAAGCCGCGGTATGGTCATCGCTGTACCACTGCCTTGACTGGTCCAAAGTGGTGATTTGGCGGAAGACAGACCCAAGTTCCAGTCATCGTGTGACCTACGACAGGTGTTTAACATTGCTGACGCTCATCTGTAGAATGGGATTCTTAATGCCTACTGAGGTGTTTTTGTGAGGATTGTAAAGCCCAGTGCCTGTACACCGTGAGCTCCCAAAAACATAGGTTATATTTTTTATGATTGTTGATATGCCTACCTTTCAGGAATTCACAATCCTCATTATTTTTTATTCCTCTTCTCTTATTAGAATGTAAACTGCTTGTCCATGGGAATGTGCCTGTATGCCTTTTTAGTCTTCCAACTCCATTATTCCTTCACTTGGTCTGACAAGGGTAAATTTAACCTACAGAAACAGTAGCGGGACAAAGTATACAAAACCATGGAATATATAGCACGGAAAATCTCAGCAGTTAGCTGGGGATATTCATAATGCAACAGTGATGTACTGGAAAAAAACATCTTAGAAAACTGCCAAGTACCAGCTCTGTGAGCTCAGGCAGATCTTGACCTCTCTGAGCCTCGTGAGAACAATAATCATGACTGTAACAACTGCAGGACTCGCCATGTGCTAGACACTATTTGAAGCTGATATTAACATTTCAACAACATCACTTGACAGAGGACACACAAGCACAGAGAGGTTCTATTACTTCCTTAAGTTCACACAGCTATTAAGCGGTAGAGCAGCGGTTCAAGCGAGGCTTCTGGGCCAGAGGCTGTACCCATAACTTCACTGTGTGCTACCTCTCAGGCACCAGCACAGGCAGCTGGCACACTGAAGACCCACTACACAGAACTATGGAGAGGGCTAGGGCTAACAGGGCAAAGTCTTCTGCATCCAGGAACCAAAGGAGGCCAGTATGGCTGAAGGGTGTAGAGGCAGGGGAACAGGGTAGACAATGAGCCTGGACTTGCAGGCAGGTTCACATCTTGCACGGTGTTCTAGGCCACAGTGAGGAGCTGGTGTCAGCACAGTGGGAGCATGTGACTAGGTGTTCCGAGGGCATTTCAGACCCCTTGTTGCCACAGACCTGAGATGCAGAAGGCAGCAAGGGCCTCTCTCTTACTGTTAGCTTCAGTCCCTGCCCAGCCTGGAGATCCAGGGCCTATCATATCCCTAAGTCACCTGGCTGTCCTCCAGGGTCCCCTCCCTGGGCAGGGCTAGAGATGCCACCACCTTGAGGCCCCCTGAACTCCTCCTCTCTGGTCTCTTAATTGCCTTAGGCTCATTAATATGACTAATTAGATAGGCCTTCTGAAATCACCTGCATCCTCCCATTGGCTACTATACAAACCCTGAGATGCCCTATTATTTAAGGCCTCTGCAAGTATCCCTGGGGCTTATTATGAACTCTAGACATATCAACTGACTCTCCAGGCAAGGGGCCCAGGATTTGTGGGAGCAGGGAAGCGCTTTTGTTGACTGTCATGCCTTAGTTGTTCATCTCATTGGTTCTGTCTTATCACTGACTCCTCTGGAAACTCCCTGGCATTCTCCTCAGGAAATGTTGCCTGTGGTCAGGGGCCCTGGGCTATGGCTTCCCTCCTGCCTCTGCCAGCCTGGGGCCCAAGGCCAACTTCACATGCACCCTCTCTAGCACTTCCCCCCTTGACCTTTCATCTGATAACCTTTTCACCCTAGAACCCTGGAGGGGATCCAATCATGAGTGGAGGGTGCCTACTGGTTAGGCCCAAGACTGGGCTCCAGCCCCAAGGTCACTCAGCTGTCCTCAGCTTCCTTGAGCCTGCAGCCCCTCCCTTCCCCTTCACTTCCTATCTCTGGAGAAAACAGAGGTACTGGGTGGGACCTCTCTCAATTTCCTTCCCTTCCCACTTAAAACATAGCTGAGGCCCCTTGCCTTTCCCTACATGTCCTCTGCTCTGTGGTCCATCCAACCACCTATGACCCCATTCATACACCCTGCACCTCCTTGACCTCAGTGACTTCTCATTATTGTACCCTCAACTTTCCCCTCTCAACTGGCTTCTTCCCAAAAGCATTGTACTTATTCGAGGATTTATTCATTCAATCCACAAATATTTATCAAGCATCTACTCTGCACCAGTCCTTGTTCTGGGCATTGGGAACAGAGCAGTGAACAAGTCCTAACTTCTTGGTACTTCCATTCTAGACAGTGAGAAAGATGGAGGTGTGGACCAAAAAAAAAAAATTAGGCAATTAAGACTTTGTAAGTTGGGGGGAGGGATATATTGGGGGTTTGGGATTGACATGTACACACTGCTATATTTAAAATAAAATGCCTCTCCATAAAAAAAAGAAAAGACTTTGTAGTACTGGCATAAAGATAGATCTATTGATCAATGGAATATATTGAGAAATGAAAAAGAAACCCATGCTTCTATGGTCAATTGATTTTTTGACAAGGGTGCCAAGACCATTATTCAAGAGGAAAAGATGGTCTCTTAAAAAAATGGTGCTGGAACAACTGGATATCCACATGCAAAAGAATGTGAAGTTTGATCCCTATCTCACACTATAGTAAAGTAACTCAAAATAGACCAAAGTCCTAAATATAAGGGCTAAAACTATAAAAGTTTAAGGAGAAAGCATTGGGATAAATTTTCATGACCTGGGTTAAGCAATGCTTTCTAAGATATTACCAAAAGCACAGCAACAAAAGAAAAAAATAGATAAATTGGACTTCTTCAAAATTAAAAGCCTTTGTATTTCAAAGGATACTACCAAGAAAGTGAAAACGGGGCTTCCCTGGTGGCGCAGTGGTTGGGGGTCCACCTGCCGATGCAGGGGACACGGGTTCGTGCCCTGGTCCGGGGGGATCCCACATGCCGCGGAGCGGCTGAGCTGGTGAGCCATGGCCGCTGCGCCTGCGCGTCCGGAGCCTGTGCTCCGCAACAGGAGAGGCCACAAACTGTGAGAGGCCCGCGTACCGCAAAAAAAAAGAAAAGAAAAGAAAGTGAAAACACAACCTACAGAATGGGAAAAAATATTTGTAAATCTTATATCCAAGAAGGACTTGTATCCAGAATACGTAAAGCATCCTTATAACTCAACAACTAAAAAAGACATTACCCAATTTAAAAAAATGTGCCAAGAGGGGACTTCCCTGGTGATCCAGTGGTTAAGAATCCGCCTTCCAGTGCGAGGGATGCGGGTTTGATCCCTAGTCAGGGAACTAAGATCCCACGTGCCGCAACTACTGAGCACACAGGCCACAACTAGAGAGAAGCCTGCGCACCGCAATGAGGAGCCTGCGCTCCGCAGTGGAGGATCCCACAAGCCGCAAAAAAGATCCCGCATGCCGCAACCAAGACCCAACACAACCAAAAATTTTTTTAAATGGGTTCTCTTTAAAAAATAATAATAAAATATCAAAAAATGTGCAAAGAATCTGGATAGACATGTCTTTTTAAAAAATAATTTATATTTTTTGGCTGCGGTTGGGTCTTTACTGCTGCACGCGGGCTTTCTCTAGTTGCAGCAAGCAGGGGCTACTCTTCATTGCGGTGCACATGCTTCTCATTGTGGCAGCTTCTCTTGTTGTGGAGCTCTGGCTCTAGGTGCGCGGGCTTCAGTAGTTGTGATGCGTGGGCTCAGTAGTTGTGGCGCACCGGCTTAGTTGCTCAGCGGCATGTGGGATATTCCTGGACCGGGTCTTGATCCTGTGTCCCCTGCATGGGCAAGCAAATTCTTAACCACTGTGCTACCAAGGAAGTCCCTGGATAGACATGTCTTAAAAGAAGATATACAAATGGCCAATAAACACAAGAAAATGTGCTCAACATCACTAGTTGCTAGGGAAATGCACACTGACTGCTAATGGGTACAAGGGTTCTCTTTAAATGATGAAAATGCTCTGGAATTAGATAGTGGTGATGGCTGCACAACTTTGTGAGTATATTAGAAACCACTGGGGAATTCTCTGGCAGTCCAGTGGTTAGGACTCTGTCCATGAAAAAATTTGTACACAAATGTTCATAGCAACATTGTTCATAGTAGCCCCAAAGTGAAACCATCACTGATAAACGAAACATCAACTGATAAGTGAAATGTATATCCATAGAATACAGTATTATTCAGCGATAAAAAGGAATGCAGTACTGCTACATGCCACAACATGGATGAGTCTGGAAAACATCATGCTCAGTGAAAGAAACCAGACATAAAAGACCACATACTGTATGATTCCATGTATATGACATATCCAAAACAGGCAGATCTGTAGAGACAGAGAGTAGATGAGTGGTTGTCAGGGCCTGGGGGGAGGGAGGGAATGGGGAATGACCAACTGCTAATGGGTACAAGGTTTTTCTTTAAGTGATGCAAATGCTCTGGAATTAGATAGTGGTGATGGCTGCACAACTTTGTGAGTATATTAGAAACCACTGGGGAATTCCCTGGCGGTCCAATGGTTAGGACTCTGCCCTCTCACTGCTAAGGGGCTGGGATTTACTCCCTGTTCTGGGAACTAAGATCCCACAAATGCAAGGTGTGGCCAAAAACAATTTTTTTTTTAGTTAATTAAAAAAAAAAAGAAAGAAACCACTGGATTGTACATTTAATTTTATTTTTTAAATTTTATTTTTTGGCTGCGCCACATGGCTTGTGGGATCTTAGTTCCCTGACCAGGGATTGAACCCCGGCCCCCTGCAGTGGAAGCTCAGAGTCCTAACCACTGAATCGCCAGGGAATTCCCAGATTGTACACTTTAGAAGGGTGAAGTTCATGGTATATGAATTGTATCTCAATAAAAAGAAAATAAAGAAATAAGTGGGGAAAAATCAGATCATTTCAGAGAATGGTAATTGCTATAAGTTACCTCAACAGGAAGATGTAATAGAGTGACCTTGGGTCAATTAGGGGTCCTCAAGGTGAGGGAGAAGCCAAGTGAGCCTGTCTGAAGAGGGACTCTTGAACTGATAGATGGAAAGAGCCCTGGCAGAGCTGGGAGCGGAATCTTCCAGACATAGGAACACAGGCCCTGAGGTGGAATGGTTTACACAAGACCAAGTCCCTTCTGCCTTTAAAAAAAGCCCTCCCTCCTAGCCCCTCTCCAACAGTTGCTGCCTCCTGTTCTACACAGATACATGTTTTCCAGTCATGGTTTTTGCCTAAGGTCTTCACCTGGGGGATGTGAAGACTTTCCAGATTGTTCCGAGCATAGTTGGAGTTAAGGGTACAAATTCCCAGACCTTTAACTTCCATCTGAACTCCTTGATCTGCCTGAGAAAACACCTCTCTCTAGTTCTTTCAGATGGCTTCCCACTCATGAGAGAAAAGCCACATCTCACCCAGATGAATCTCCCTGAATGGGCACCTCTGGAGAGGAAGGTGCTGGAGAGCCCTCAGAGCTTCCCAAGGACTTACTTCACCCAGTAAACTCAGGGCAAGACTTTGGCCTTGTCTGTCAGTCCTAGAATTAGAACCCAGCAGGGGGATGGTTGTCATGGGGAGACATATTAACATGCTGGTTTTAATTGAGAAGTGGAGTCAAATCTTTTCCGATTGAAAGTCAGTCTGAGTGCTGCTTCAGCAACACATATACTAAAATTGGAACACCACAGAGAAGATTAGCACGGCCTTTGTGCAAGGATGATATGCAAATTCATAAAGCATTCCATATTCTTATATTAAAAAAAAAGTCAGTCAGTTGGCTGAGGGATTTGATGATGGGGCCTGGTTTTGGCATTTCAGACACATGAGAGACGTTTTCTATAAATTGATAGAGTTGAATCTACAGCCCCAACGTTTTGATTAAGATATATTTAAAGCACACATGTAGTACACCAAAAATTATATTATTTGCAATATATGACTTAAAATTAGATATCGACTTTCAAAGATGAGTGGGTATATACATATTCTCTTAAAATTATTTTCTTATAAGTTTATTTACTTATTTATTTTTGGCTGCGTTTGGTCTCTGTTGCTGCGTGCAGGCTTTCTCTAGTTGCAGCGAGCGGGGGCTACTCTTCTGTGGGCTTCTCGTTGCAGTGTCTTCTCTTGTTGTGGAGCACGGGCTCTAAGCATGTGGGCTTCAGTGGTTGTGGCACATGGGCTCAGTAGTTGTGGCGCACGGGCTTAGTTGCTCCGTGGCATGTGGGATCTTCCCCGACCAGGGCTCGAACCCATGTCCCCTGCATTGGCAGGCAGATTCTCAACCGCTGTGCCACCAGGGAAGCCCCTCTTGAAATTCTTTAAAGGGGTACTTGATCAAAAAATTTGGAAGGCTGGGCAGTCCAGTGGTTAAGACTCCGCACTTCCGCTGCAGGGGACCCAGGTTTGATCCCTGGTTGGGGAACTAAGATCCTTCATGCTGCTCCACATGGCCAAAAAAAAGAAAAAAATTGGAAGACCATCCACTTTACTAAACCCTTACCCCAGAGTCTCATCCCTGCCTTTATATTACCTGAGCTCCTTTTAGTATTTATTGAATGACTACTGGGTATAAACTCTGAGCCACCCCATCACTTGCCAGAGCAGGACCTTTTATAAGCCACTGCTTCTTTCTCAACCTCTGTTTTCATCTGTAAAATAGGATAATATCCTCTTTTTGCAGGGAGAAGATGGGTGGTTGGGTGTAAAATGGTAACCCTTAGGCAGGCAGAAGGTAGAGCCACTCTCCTGGCCACAGGCTACAGACCTCCCCCTTCCTCTGACTGCATCCCCCCAGAACCCAGCATTCTTCAACTTCCCCTTCTTCCCCTGGGAATCAGTATGTTCAGAAGTGCTCCTCTGGAGGCTAAGGGTACATCTGAAAAATCAAGTGCCCAGAGAAGGAGAGGTTTGGGGTTGGGGAGGGAAGACTGACCTGTCGGGCTGGGAAGTCTGGTGGCATCTGAAGGAGGTGTCTTGTGAGCAGCTGCTCTGTGTAGGCCCTGCCTACATTCACATATTTAATCTGCACAACCACCCCATTTGTGAGGCTCAGGGAGAGGATGGGACTTGCTGGTAAGCGGCCCCGGCTGCAATTTGAACCGACATCTATCTAACTCCAGGTCCTATAGGCTCTCTTACACTTTCTGAAACTGTTGTCTGGCACAGAGACTTGTGTGTTCCTCAAACATCCCTGAATCCTTTTAGGGATGGTTTTACACAATCATTTAGTCCACAATTTGAGCTATAATTCTTCTGTCTTTTGGAGACACAGACTTAGAGAAGAGGGGAGGGGATAGATGAAGCATTAGGAAATGTTTCTCCAGCACTTACCCTGATCCTCACAGTCCTGGGCTTGGTCACTGGAGGTCAGAGAAGCATATGCGCTCTGTCTTGTATAAGGGGCTCACCAACTGGCTGGGACCAGAAATGTAAAGCCAATAGTTACTGCAGGGGCTCATTCAGGAAAAAATGACTGCCTGTAAGGGTGGAATCAGGGGAGACTGCCAGGAGGAGGAATCTTCTAAACTGGGCCCTGAAGGATGAGTAGGAGTTTGCATGACAGGGGAAAAGGCAGAGTGACCAGCATGAGTGCAGGCTGGATGGGATGTGGCCTGTCCTGGTACAGTGAGTATACTGGGCAGCTGGGGAAGTGATGAGGGCAGGAGGGCAGGGATTAGTGGCCACTACACACAGGGCTTTCAGAAAAGAATGTCTGAGAGACAGAACAGTAGAAGGTGAAAATTTGAGTCCCTGGGGTGGGGGCTAGGGCCGGGGCTAGAGGGTCAGATTAGCTGACATTTTGGGTAGGAAGGAAACTACTGGAGGGCTGCATGGCTTCAAATGTGGCCAAACCTTCCTCGATCTTAAGTTCCTGATCCAGTTCTGGGGAAACCACTCGGTGAGAGAGAAAGAAAACAATTCTTGGACCCATCACAGGGATGGTTGTGGTGTTCACCAGATTAGTTTGGGACTAATCACCAAAGGCCTCCAAACCTGGCTGTTTCATCAGAAAGCAGATGCTGCTCCTGTCCAGTGAGGATGAAGAGCTTGCACTGGGAGTTGGGGTTGGGAGTTTGACTTTGAATAGGTCACGCTTCCTATCTGGAATATGGGGCTAACAAGAGTGCCCATCTCAGGATTAAATGAGAGAGTGTCTTACAGAGTAGCTGGCACAGAAGAGAAGTCACACTGTTATTATAACCTAACAGTCCTAGCATATCCTAAGGTAAGGCCCTTGTGTTTCTAGAGGAGGTATCAATCTCTTCTGGACACTGCTGGCAGAGTGAGCTTTCAACTACACAAGTGAGATTTTTAACCTGCTTCTTAACCTTCCATGGCTCCCTGCTGCCTTCCAGATAAAGCCTGAATTCTTTAACTTGACCAAGAAAGCCCTCCACTGTCAGGCCCCTGTGGCTTTCCCCATCTTCATCTGAGGCCTCTTATTGCACTCATCACCTCTACTGCTCCCGCCACGCACTACCCTCTGGTCACACTGAACTGTGGTCAATTCCTCCAAAGCAAGGTATTTCTCTGGGCTCTTCTGCTGGAATCTCTAGCTCATCCCCTTCTTTCCAAACTATTCCTGTGAGTCCTTCTGGACTCCCTCTGGATGTCACTTCTGTGGAAGCCCTTCCCTGACTGTCCCTGAGGCCACCCCAGCTCCCCCAGCAGCTCTCTGGTTTCTCTCTCAGTACTCAGCTCTCTACCTTGTTACTTATTCTCTGCCTTTCCCACAAGGCTCTGAGGGGGAGCTCAATAATTATCTGCTGAATTAATGAATGAAAGGGGGGGCAGTTGTAAGAAAAAAGAAGTACACTGGTGGAATGTCTCGACAGGTATCTCTTTCAGCAGGTTAGGAGTAACAGTAATTTACAGATGAAGAAACTGAGGCTAAGGTAATCTCACTTTGCCTGCCACTCAAATTCCTGAGCACCTGTGGGCAAGACACTGTGCTGGGCCTTCTCACAGACAGTATCTGGAAGGTGTGCTGGCTAAGAGCAAGGGATTTGAGGCTGATCACACCAGATGACAGGATGCTGAGACCTTGCAGAAGGGCTTAATCTTTTGGACCTCATTTCTTCACAGGGCTGCTAAAGGGTTAAAGGAACTCATGTGTGTCAAGTGCAAGTGCCCAGCATGGTGTCCAGTACACAGCATAGACTCAGAGAGTATTATTGATGCTAATCTCTGTCTTAAGGATGGGAGGCGCAGGCCCAGAAAATTTCCCTGTGCTGAGACAAGGAAGGCCAGCCACAGCCAGCCCTATCCCTTCTTCCCCCACTTCAGAAGCCAGTGTCCTTGTGAGAATATTAGGTCCTGTGGGTTCCCTCAGCCCAGATCTGGCACACATGAGGGGCTTGGCCAGTGCCTGCTGGATTGGGGAGGCTCCAGTAGGGGCTGCTGTGAATGAGACCTCTGCAGCCATATTCCACTCTAAGAGGCAGGAAGGGACACTTGAGTCATTCCAGGAAAGTCCAAGAGATTTTCTCTGGGATTCCAGTCTTTTCCCCGAGACCATCAGTAAGCTGTTCATCCCCAGCTGCCTGTCCCCCTTTAGCCCCTACTCCTATTCCGTGGGGCCTGGGAGGTTGGAGAGCAGGGTTCCTATATGGCAGGGATGTGTAGAGGTCAGCCCTGGGGGGAACCACTGTCCCGGCCCCTCTTCACACCTTAGCACCTTTATTTAACTGTTTCTTCCTAAGGCCTGGGGCTTCCTAAGGCAGGCATCTCATCCTTTGTTTACCCAGCACCCAGCAATACTGCCTGGAATGCAGGAAATGGTTACTGAATGAAGCGGTGAAACACATTTCAGCATTCATCAAGTGCTTAGTCTGTATAGGCCCCTAACACTTACTTTCACCTTGCAGGATCCTCACAGCCACCCTGTGCATTGGAAGCCATAGGTGAGGAAACTGAGGCCTGGGGCTGTTAATCGACTGGCTCAAGGCCATACAGTGGCAGCTCACAGGCCCTCAGGATGGTCGTGGGAAAGTAAAGTGTTGAGAGTAACCTTAATGAATTGGGGCAACTGGCAGGGGGTAACTGTCAGTCAGAAATGATTGGCTCAAATTATTAGGTGTGAAGAAGGAACCAGTCAGAGCTCCCCCACTGAACTGCCTAGAAGGGATTAGCAGGAGTCACTCCTTAGTAGAACAAAGGGCAGGTCCCTGTAGGGCAGTACCCTGGGGTGTAGACCCAGCTCTTCTCTGGCTGGTCCTAGCACACAGAACACTGTCAACTTGATTTCGCACCTGGGAACAGTCAGGGTACCTCATCTCTTCAACAGAAGGAGGCCCTCTGGGGTCACAGTGCTCCCCTCATCACTCTGGTTCCAGGGGGCGCCTTCCTTCAAGACAGCCTGCTGCTCTCTTGGCAGGAACTGCATCCCAGCACTTAGGTGTGGTAAGGACCTGTTGTGTATCTCCTTGGCTGGTCTGTGGGCCTTGGAGGACAGGAGGCTAAGGGTATCCTGAGCTCCAAGCCAACTGGGGCCAGTTTTGGGGTGAAGGTTGGAGAAGGCCGAAGGATGAAATTTAGAGAGCTCCGCGCCAAAGCCAAAACCGCGCAGAGGAACGCCAAAAGTGGCCTTTCTCCCAGGTGGTCTCACGGTTAACAGATAGAAGGATGGCGGGTAAACACTCCACTGGGGCAATAATTATGCACATTTACTAAGCCCTGGGAGGAATGGTAGTCACGTGGCTCTCGAGGGCGCCGCCCTCAGCTTTGAGATGGAGTTAACTCTAATCACAGAAGGCTTTCTGGAGGAGGCGGAATTTTTATGGCGGTCGATTGTGGTTTTCTCTGAATAGCGAGGATGAGTTTCGCACTCTAGGGACCAGATAGGTCCCGAGGTGAGCTTTTTGTCGGGGAGCAAGCCTGGGGCGGGGGTCGGAGTTGGATCGGGTTAGGGGAAGGACCTGGGGGGGGTCGGCGTCGCGGGGTCAGGTTGTTTGCGTTCCCCCGCTTGCCTTCACGTTGTCTTTTGTGATTGGACGCGCTGCAGCCGCGCTAGGCCGGTGCTACGGGGTCCCGGGCACTGGGTGCAGGCCTCGAGGTGCCTGGCGCCCAAGAGCAGAGCGCCCCAGGCCAGGGATTAGGCCAGCAGGCTTGGCGGGGCCAGCCCGGCGGTCCGCCCTCCCAGCGCTGTTCCGCCGGGGTCCCGATGCTCAGCCCGCGGGGGTGAGGCGCGCGCTCCCCGGGGAGCAGGGTTGCTGAGCAGGCGGCCTGCGCCGGGCGGAGGTGGCACGAGAGGGCCATCTGCCTGGGTGCAGAGAACTGCAGCGTCCGCGGTGCGAAGCGCGACCCCTCCGGGCCCCCAGCTCGCGTCCACTGCCCCGCGCGCACTCATCTACTGACGCCCGCCCGCGCCCCCGGCCCAAGTCCCAGTGCCAGGCCCAGACCCGGACTAGGCGCGGGAGGCGGTGCAGGGATTGATTAGTGGACCCCTCCCCCAGCACTCCCCTCGCCCCGCCCGAGGCTGCGAGGACCCCTGGGCCCGGGGGTGGTGAGGGAGCTTCGTCCCCGCGGTGCCCGGGCTGGGGACTCGATCTCACTGGGCGGGGGCCGCACCGCGGCAGGCCGAGGTGCGGGCGCGCTGTCAGACTGCTGCCCGGGTCGGGTGCGGGGGGGGGGCGGTGGGCTCAGCGCGGGGGTCGCCCGGCCTCATCCCCCCTGCCGAGGCCACGGCTGGGCGGGCAGTGCCCGGGCCGGTAACCCGACCCGACCCAGCTCCCGGGAGCCGCTCACCCCGCACGGCCGGGCAGGGGGAGGGAGAGGAATGGGGGGGAGGGGGAAGGGAAGGGGTGGTGGGTGAGGGGCTGTGGGGACCGCAGGGCCGAGTCCCCGGCCTGTCTGCGCTGCTCTAGGGTGGCTGCCTTTGGTGCCTGGACGAGCCAGCCCCCTGCCTCGCGGGCGTCGGGCCTGCGGCAGAAGGGAGCCCTGGGGCTGTACAGGCTTGGCTCGGGGAGGCAGACCCGAGCTGCTGCCTCCATTTTGTTTCCTGCTCAGCTTGGTCTGTAGTGGTGGTGGTGTGGGCTTGGGGTGCGGCCGGGCAGGGGGTTCACCTGCGGCCGCGCCTGCTCGGGGTTTGAGGCCTCGAAGACCCCAGCCCCAGCCCCCAGGTGAGCCCCGCGGTAGGAGGGGGGTTGCCTTGGCCTCGGGCCGAGCGGAGCGGGCTGAGGGCAGGTGCCCAGTGGATGGGGAACCAGGGCTGTAACCTAAGATGGAGGCCGGGACTGACGCGGGCCCGAGCGGGGCTGGCGGGGCGGTCGGACAGGCCTCAGCCCGGCCAGGTGCCGCCGGGGCTGGGGCTCGAGACCGGTAGGGTGCTGGAACCGTGTGCAGCCCGGGGCCGGCGCAGCTCCCTGAGGTAGGTGAGGGGATCGGAGTGCCACCCACGACGCCCGCAGGCCCCGACACTCCGGTGAGGCGCGCGAGGCCCCTGGGGAGCCCGCCTCAGGCCCCGCCCGGGCAGCCGGGCCGGCCCGTAGGCCCGGGCCGCGAGCTGGCGCGCAGGGGGAGGAGAGGGGGCGGCAGCGGCGGCTCCGCTGATTGGGCGGCGCGCTCGCGAGCCCGACTTCACCCGCCCTGAACCCCGAAGAGTGAGGCAAAGGAGCGCGCGCCTTGGGGGAAGGGGTGCGCGCGCACTCGGGGCCCCAGCCGCACGCGGGCCGGCGCGAGGCGCTCGGTCGCTCGCGCCGCCGCGGGGGCGCGCGCGGTGGGGGTGTGAGGAGGAGGAGGCGGCGGCGGAATAGGCCGGGGCAGGTCGCATTCGCTGCCTTCTACCCTGAAGAGAGACGCGGGGGGAGGGGGGTGCGGTGAGCGGCTCTGCGCTCTCCCCACCGCTCCGCTCGCGCCCCAGTGTAATGAGGGTCACCCCCTCCCCCCAGCCGGCCCGGGAGGGGGCACGGGGCACGGTAACTAGTGCGCTGGGGTGGGCGGCGGGCAGGAGCGAGCGGAGGGGGGAGGCGGGCGGGCGGGGAAGATGGTGGTGGCCGTGAGGTGAGGGGCGCGGGGGAGGGCCGGGCGCGGCACAGGGTTGGTGGCCGGCGGCGTTGCAGCCGCAGGCCCCCTCCCCCTCCATCACTACCAGCCGGGCTCAGGCCTAGCCGGCCGGGACGCCGCGAACTTCCTCCCCGCGCGGCCAGTGCCCCGCCGGCCTCCCGCGCGCACCTCGGCCTCCGCCTCCCTTCAGGTAGCCGGCTGGGGGGCACGGGGCCGGCTGCCCTCCTGCAGCAAACTTTGCTTGTTGCTGAATATTGATGAGTGAGATCGGCTCGGCCAGGAGGTGCTGCCGGCGCTGCGGGAAGGAGCGCGGCCCGGGCAGGCGGCGGCGGCGTCGGCAGCAGCCATGTTTGTCAAGCTGTAGCAGCTGCTGCTGCCCTGACTCGGCTTCACTGGCTGCCTCCGTTTCTCCCCCTGCCGCGTTCCAGGCTCTGGGCCCTGCAGCCGTGGACCGAGCAGGCCTGCAGTCAGAAAGGCGAGCTTCGGGGTGCACCCGCTTCGGCCGACTCGCCTGCGGCCAGAGCACGGCCGCTGCAAAGGCTCCGGCGCCGGCTGGGGCGCAGGGTGCAGCGCTATTGTGACCGCTGCGCCCGAGCGAGCCAGAAAGGATGGGGGGGATAACGTTTTTGTGCAGCGTCCCGGAGCCCCCCTCGAACCCTACAGCCCCCTGCCTTCGGGAGATCCGGCCACAGGATCCCCAGCGGGGGAATGGAAGGACTATTGCTGTTTGAGATTTGGAAATTTCTACTGCCAAAGGGATTTTAATTTTAGATCAGCCCAACTGTCCACCAGTCTGCAGTGCAGAAAAAAGGGACGGCTGTTTCCATGTGGCAAGATCTGCCTATCTCCGGGAAGATGGAGTTTGCGGAGTCTCTCCGAGGCCATTTTTCCATCGTCAGCTGGGGAACTTTTTCCGCCCATGGAAGTGCAGTAGAACTAGGCTTCGAGGCCACTAGGCCTCTTGAAGTGGCTGCCATTTTGAAGATAAGAGCCAAATGGCCTATTAACTCAGATTAATTGCTGTGTTTTTGGATTCCAGGTTGATGCTGGCCCAGGATGGATCAGACCTGTGAACTACCTAGAAGAAATTGTCTGCTGCCCTTTTCCAATCCAGTGAATTTAGATGCCCCTGAAGACAAGGACAGCCCTTTCGGTAATGGTCAATCCAATTTTTCTGAGCCACTTAATGGGTGTACTATGCAGTTATCGACTGCCAGTGGAACATCCCAAAATGCTTATGGACAAGATTCTCCATCTTGTTACATTCCACTGCGGAGACTACAGGATTTGGCCTCCATGATCAATGTAGAGTATTTAAATGGGTCTGCTGATGGATCAGAATCCTTTCAAGACCCTGAAAAAAGTGATTCAAGAGCTCAGTCGCCAGTTGTTTGCACTTCCTTGAGTCCTGGTGGTCCAACAGCACTTGCTATGAAACAGGAACCCTCTTGTAATAACTCCCCTGAACTCCAGGTAAAAGTAACAAAGACTATCAAGAATGGCTTTCTGCACTTTGAGAATTTTACTTGTGTGGACGATGCAGATGTAGATTCTGAAATGGACCCAGAACAGCCAGTCACAGAGGATGAGAGTATAGAGGAGATCTTTGAGGAAACTCAGACCAATGCCACCTGCAATTATGAGCCTAAATCAGAGAATGGTGTAGACGTGGCCATGGGAAATGAACAAGACAGCACACCAGACAGTAGACACTGTGCAGTCAAATCGCCATTCTTGCCATTAGCTCCTCAAACTGAAACACAGAAAAATAAGCAAAGAAATGAAGTGGACGGCAGCAATGAAAAAGCAGCCCTTCTCCCAGCCCCCCTTTCACTAGGAGATACAACCATTACCATAGAAGAGCAATTAAACTCGATAAATTTATCTTTTCAGGATGATCCAGACTCCAGTACCAGTACATTAGGAAACATGCTAGAATTACCTGGAACTTCATCATCATCTACTTCACAGGAATTGCCATTTGTAAGCAGTTTTTGGTACAACTTAAATATATACTTAAATGTATATATACAGGCAACTTAAAGGGAAACTATAAAAACCAGTTATAACTAATTGGTTTTTTGTTGTTTATCAGTTCACAGATGAAAGCCTATTGCTAACGATAAGCTCTTTGGGGAAATTTTACTTTGATTTAAAAAATCATCTTCTATTATATGAGTTTGGTTCTTTTTTGATTTTTCCCAATTAACCCTCCATTGAGGACTGGCTAAGAGTTAAACTTTAAGGGCATTTGATTGAGTTCAGATTTAAATGTTCAAGGTGGAGGTATACATTTGTTTAGCTTTTTCTTTTTTAAGTGAGCCTGGCTTTGGCTTGCTGGTATCATGAGTACAGGTGAACCAGTTAATTACCTGGAGTCCTGTTTCTGCGTAAGGCATGGCTTATATTTTTAGTTGATGGGGTGACTTTTGCTGCAGGTTGAAGTGCATTTGGGGTAAACATTCAGAGTAGCTAAGATGAGAAGGCCTTCTTGGACATCAGTCAGAATTTAAATTGGGCTGATTTTCCTGAACTACCTGTTGTACAGCATCCTATGCTTCAGGTACCTGCCACCATTAAAACCTTTCCAAGTTTTAAATTTTGAAGTGTATAAAAATGTGTGGTATGGGTGTATGTGTATAGAAATGGAAAAAAATGTAATTTGAGTTACTCATTAGTGCTACATACTATTGTTAGATAGTGGTAAATGATAAAGTTTTTTTAAAAGTTTGATCTTACGCAGAATTTTTTGACTATTCGTAGTTAGCTAAATGATCAGTTGACTTTTCTTAGCTTCAGTTTAATCACCTTTAAAATCTGATTGTTTTAACTTGATTGTTAAAAGATTCCTTTCAGCTTTAAATATTTGATTCTGATTTTGTTTCTGTCCAGACACATTGTCATGGTCACCTGTAATGTCACCAAAGAGGATCCAATTTCCTCCCAACATACTGCTGAAATACTATGTAAAGATTTAATCAGAGAAAATTTTATGGTGTGTGGTGATAGTTATGAGTGCATTAAACATTCATTTTAGTGTATAGCCCTGCTGTTCTTTAAAGTTAGAGAATGTGGGTGTGTCACTTTTGTTTCTGTTGATTCATATCTTAAATATGCTTTAGTACTCCTTGATTTCTTAGCTTGCAGTTGCAGATTTAAAAAATTTGTTTTGGTAGTAATCTAGAGGCTGTATTGTCTGAGGTATTTTTCAGGGTAGATAGGCTGTATTGGCAGCCTATTGGCAGCTCAGACAAATCCTTCTTCGTGGGTTCATGTTGAAATTTATTTTACATGTATATAGTTTTGTCTTTTGAACTACATAAAAAAACTTAGATCTGAAGGTGGAGATACATATTTCTCCAGAAGCATACAAATATAAATCTATCAAAGAAATGTCAGTGGAGTATAGGTTCTATTAAAAACAGTTGAAAATACTGGAGCCTATAGAAAGTATGTTATGCATCTAAAATGAGAGTTAACAAACTTATATAAATGTAGAAAAACTTTTTTCAGGTAGAAAATCTAAATTGCTTAAAGATTATGGACTTGAAGAAGCAAGTATCTTTATTCTTTTTTTTGCCCCCCCCACCCAGCTCTGCTGCTCATGGCTTGCGAGAGCTTAGTACCCGGACTGGGGACTGAACCCGGGCCACGGCAGTGAAAGCGCCAAGTTCTAACCACTGGACCGCCAGGGAACTCCCATCTTTATTCTTTCATTCCGGTTGTAGATGAAATCTGTTGCTTTGATTTTCACTTTTGGTGTGTGTATATATATATTTTTTGCCTTTGATATTTTTTAACTGAGGATTTAAAGCGAAATCAATCTCAAAATGCAAATGTAGTTGAACAATAAACCACACACTTGATGTTTTGAGACTATTCACAGTTGATTGGTTGATGTGGCAGGTACAGAGTGCTTACTCTGTATTAGATCCTGTGTTCAGGGCTAGAAATTAGAAAATCTTTTGCAAATGCTATTTGTCTTTTTTTCTGTCTGTAATATTGTGATAGAATGAGATTCTCCTGGCGAGATTAAGAGTAGTTATTAGGGTTTTAAGCCCTCTGTCTGGAATTAGGGAAAGACACATAGTTCAGCATCATATTGCCAGTTGTTTTGTACAACTAGCTATCAGCAGACTTTTCGCCTCCTGTCATAAACGAGCAGCCTCTTCAGTTTACCTTCATGTCCTTCAGTTTTTTCTGTGTACAGTGATGTGAAATGGTTGTCATTACAGTTAATAATCCTGACCTGGTGCTTTTATATTTAATTGTGTTGATACTGTCTAATTTCTGCCTATGTACATATACAATGTACAGTGCTTTGTACATTGTAGATACTTGGAAAAAATCTTCAAGGAAGGTTGGTCCCCAGAGCTCCAAGTTAAAGCAGTCAATAACTTACAGTTTATTAAGTGCTTTGGTCTGTATTATCTTATTGGGTCTTCATAGCCTTGTAGTAAAAACAGATGTCATAGAAGACATAGATCAACCTTCAAGGCACTTGATGTTATTGGAGACAAGACTGAAACCCTTGAAACCATAGAATTATCTGAGTACTCTTGGTTTTCTTTAGTGACTTTTGAAGGTCTCTGACACTCTTGCCTGGGCCTGAAGTGACTCATGGTTTTCTCACTAGGCTTATTGCAGCAGTTGTTTGTTTGCTACTCTTCCTCACTTAGATATTTTATGGAGATAAATATGAATAGAGTTAATTTATGCTATGGTGGTATTCATGAATTTGGGGATCCTCAAAGTTCTTAGGATGTAGCCAGCCTCCAGGATGGTCTGACATACATTTTATATTAGTGATCCTCTTTATCTAAAGACTGCTAAAAATGAATACACTCAAAATGAGGACTAAAATTTCATAAGTAAATAAGGAGAAAAAGGTTTATTTAGGATTTTATATTGAAAAGTAAAATGAAGAATTATAAAAGTAAGTTTTATTTATTTATTTTTGAAAAGACACATATATATATCTTTTAAATATTATTTTTTATTTATTTATTTTTGGCTGCCCTGGGTCTTCGTTGCTGCGCGCGGGCTTTCTCTAGTTGCTGTGAGTGGGGACTATTCTTGCGGTGTGCGGGCTTTTTGCGGTGGCTTCTCGTTGCGGAGCACAGGCTCTAGGCACGTGAGCTTCAGTAGTTGTGGCACATGGACTCAGTAGTTGTGGCTCGTGGGCTCTAGAGCGCAGGCTCAGTTGTGGCGCATGGGCTTAGTTTCTCCGCAGCATGTGGTATCTTCGTGGACCAGGGCTGGAACCCGTGTCCCCTGCATTGGTAGGCAGATTCCCAACCACTGCGCCACCAGGGAAGTCCTTAAAAGTAAGTTTTAAACCTTTATCAAAATTTTGATTATGGGACTTCCCAGGTGGTCCAGTGGCTAAGACTCCGTGCTCCCAATGCAGGGAGCCTGGGTTTGATCCCTGACTAGATCCCACATGCTGCAACTAAGAGCCCGCACACGGCAACGAAGATCCCACATGCCGCAACTTAAGACCTGGTGCAGCCAAATAAATAAATACTAAAAAAAAATTTTTTTTATTATGATGGCAACTATTTGTTATAATAAGGCAAGAATCAAATAGATTTTTAAAAATTTTGTCCAGCAAAATTGTACCATAGGAGATGGCATACTTTATTTTGCTTCATTTTCTCATTATGATCATAAGGAGGATAAATTTTTAAAAATATTTAAGGACTTAATCAGTTTTACTGAGGTTTTTGTTTTACGAATATCCATTATGGAAAATTTCAGGTGTATACCGAAAAAGAGAAAATAGTTGAATTTCCATGTGCTCCTCACTTAGCTTCAAGAATTACTGATATTGGGACTTCCCTGGTGGATCAGTGGTTAAGACTCCGCGCTTCCGCTGCAGGGGGTACAGGTTCGATCCCTGGTTGAGGAAGTTACACATCCCGCGAGGTGCAGCTACTCCCCTCTCCCTGCAATAAAAAAGAATCACTGATATTTTGCCAGTCTTGTTCTATCCTCTCTCCACTGTGTCATTCACTAACATTTCTTAACCCTTTGATGTTCATATCACTCTTTGAAGCTCCTGTCCTGTATCCTTATCAGTTGTCACTTGTTTACTGGTTGACATAGATCAACTTTTCCTTGCCTGTAATTGGGGTGATTCTTCTTTATTATTTACATTGACTTTAAGGAACACAGCATCTTTTTGCCAGATTTGTTTGCAATTTTACGTTGTAATTGACTTGCAATGTAATACTAGTTAGTGCTTCATTAGGTAGTGACAGACACTGTATCGTACATGGGATGGATGTTTGTATAGAGACTTTTTCTTGGCCACTTAAAAATAGATATCTTGGGACTTCCCTGGCGGTCCAGTGGTTAAGAATCCGAGCTTCCACTGTAGGGGGCATGGGTTTGATCCCTGGTTGGGGAACTGAGATCCCGCATGCTGCGTGGTGCGGCCAAAAAAAAAAAAAAGGTATCTTGGTGTTGTAACAATATCCACCCGGTACAATCTTGGAGATCCAGAAAATACTCAAAAACCACTCCATGTACTAAGTTCTGTGCTATGGATGTTTACATGGTTAAGGAGATCAGTGGAGAGATGAATGAAACTTAGAGCTTCAAGGAAGAAGTGGGACTTGAATTAGTCTTGACTGGGTTAGGTTTGGTTAGGTTTAGAAGGGTACTTTGGATAAAGAGAACTAAATTGAACATAGTATTTTCAGAAGGTTGGGTAGGATGGGTGTCCTCAGGTAATAAGGCCTAGAAATCCAGACTGTGGCATTTGGTATTGATGTGATAGGAACTGGGATCCAGTGAGCAATTTCAGCTGAGAAGTGATTCAATGAAATCTGTGTTTGGAAAACTTTGGCTAGTAGAGAGTAGAGGCAATGTTAGGATGTAGGAGTCTGTTGCAGTAGTAATTAAAAATTAGAATTGATCAGAGTCAGTAGTAGAAAGAAAGGGGGTAAGTCCAAAAGATTATTTCAGAGAAGGGAAAATTGGCAGCCCTTTTAGGGTTGCCTGGATTGGAGGCAAAATTGGAGCCTGGATTTAAGGAATGAAGGAAAGAGATAAGTGCAGACGATGTCCACGGCTTGTCATGTTGGTGCCTGAGACAAAAATGATTCCTCAGGGGTTTTCTCCTCTTCCCTTCTCATCATCCCAGCAGTTCTCTACTCCCTGCTTTTCTGTCTCCACACGTCTCAGTTTCTGCTCCTTATCTGACTCTGTCCTTGCTGGAGGCCCTGGTTTTATTCATTACTCTTTCCTCTTTCCCTCTGGGATCTTTATTCTCAACCTTCACTGCATCACTTTTTCTGCCTAAAAACAGAATGACATCTTCCTATTCTAAAGGAATCTTCCTTTATCCTGTAACCTCTCCGATTATCTTTCCTCTTTACTGGTGAATTTCTTGAAAAAGTTGTCTACTTTGTTTACGTCTCCTTAAGCTCTGTGAATTGGCTTCTTTTTTTTTTTTTTTTTTGCTGTACGTAGGCCTCTCACTGTTGTGGCCCTCTCCCGTTGCGGAGCACAGGCTCCGGACGCGCAGGCTCAGCGGCCATGGCTCACAGGCCCAGCTGCTCCGCGGCACGTGGGATCTTCCCGGACCGGGGCACGAACCCGTGTCCCCTGCATCGGCAGGCGGACTCTCAACCACTGCGCCACCAGGGAAGCCCTGAATTGGCTTCTGTACTCTGTTGAAACTGTTCTTTTCAGAGTCACAAATGACACCTCCATACTTATCCTACTAGATGTGCAGCATTTTGACCACGACTCCTTTTATGACTGCTTGTTCTCTTTTCTTCCTCTTTCCGTCATTCTCTGCAGCCTCATCCGCTTTCATTGATTCACTTTACTGCTTCTCTACTGTGTGAAAACTCTCTCAATCTGACTTCTGAGCTTCAGACCAAGAAACTCAAACTGCCACCCGAGTTTCTCTTCCATCTGTATCATACTCACTTTTTTTTTTAAAGCTTTTAAAAAAATTATTGACATTGCTTTTTTATTTGTTTATTTATCTATTTATTTGGCTGCGTTGGGGCTTCTTTGCTGCGCGTGGGCTTTCTCCAGTTGTGGCGATCAGGGGCTCCTCTTTGTTGTGGTGGCTTCTCTTGTTGTGGAGCACGGGCTCTGGGTGTGGGGGCTTCAGTAGTTGTGGCATGCGGGCTCTAGAGTGCAGGATGAGTAGTTGTGGTGCAGGGGCTTAGTTGCTTCGCGGCACGTGGGATCTTCCTGGACCAGGGCTCGAACCCATGTGCCCTGCATTGGCAGACGGATTCTTAACCACTGCGCCACCAGGGAAGTCCCCATACTTACTTACTTTTGACCCTATCTCTTTTATTGCCAAACATGCTTTTCCTTCTGTCTTAATGATGGCATCATCCTCCATTTCTTCTCGAGGCTGGAAACCTTGGAGTCACTTATTTGTTTATATGATTCATAATACATTTGAGTGCCTCCTCTGTGCTATGCACTGCTAGTATTAAAAAAGGGAAAGACGTAGACTTGCTTTTAAGGAACTTTACTGTGGAAAACAAGTGTAAACAGTGACAATAACAGAATGCCACGTGGTCTGATAGGTGTTATAGGTACTATGGGAGTGTGGAGGAAGGCATGCCTGGAGTAATCTGGAAGAACTTCATAGAGGGTTATATATAATTTGAGCAGAGACATGCCAGTAAGTAAGAAGGAATAGCATATGCAAGTGGCAGGAAATTCTTTGATAGGAATCTGAGAGGAGTGGGGTTGTCAGGAGATAAAGTGTAAATATAGGCCTTGTATTCCATGCTGTAGGGTTGAATTTTTATGCTATTTCCATTCTACTATGATGTCTTTATTACTGGTCTTCATATAGTTTTTCTCTCCAGTCTGTCTGGAGAGACAGACAAAATTACCTCTGACCTCCAAAATGAGAAAACTAGGTCTCTGGTTAAAGCTTTATCTTCAGTGCCTCACTCCTCTCCCCATTTGCCTAACAAATAAGCCCAAATTCAGTGTCCTCTTTGATAGGACCTCATCCCGACTTTCCCAAATCTCATATGCTACACCCAGGGAATCTTGGCAGGGTTCAGCCAGGCTGAACTGTTAGCCTTTGTCTCCCTGATGTGATTCATCTTTTTGCATCTTAACAACGTGTAGCATGGTGCCTTCTTTGTAGTAGACACTTATATATTTATGGAGTAAAAGAATGAATGGTGGGGCTTGCCTGGTGGCGCAATGGTTGGGGGCCCGCCTGCCGATGCAGGGGACATGGGTTTTTGCCCTGGTCCGGGAGGATCCCACATGCTGCGAAGCGGCTGGGCCGGTGAGCCATGGCTGCTGAGCCTGCGCGTCCGGAGCCTGTGCTCCGCAACTGGAGAGGTCACAGCAGTGAGAGGCCCGCGTACCGCAAAAAAGAAAAAAAAAAGAATGAATGGTGCTATTCCAGAGATACAAGTTGGGAATGGGAGTAAATTTTAGGTAGGAAGGTGATGAGTAGACTGTGAATGCTCATCCTCAATGTACCAAATTTCAAAACTTCAGTGATTTTTTTTGACTTTATCTCCTCATGCATTTAATTTCTAAGGGCTTTGAATTTGTGCTCCCTGTATCTCAAGCATTCATTTTTCTCTCCATTCTCACATTTAATCTCTTAATTAAGGATATTAAATCATAATAGTTTTAACTTGGATAGATCCCTTGAGAATGTACTGTGCTACCTGTTTAGTAGAAGTCCCTTTAATCTCTCTGAGGCCCAGTTCCTCATCTCTAAATTGGGCGAATACTGTGTAGCCTACACGTTTGAAAGGATGCAACAAGATAATTTATCTGAAGCAGCTAGCACAGTGCTAGTTCTGAAGTAGGTGCTCAGTAAGTGATGCCTATTATTATTATATGCCAAGAGCCAAATGGACATTTGGAAGAGTTAGTTGTGAATTTTGAGAAACGTATCTTTGCACTTTTGCTTTTTTCTCTATTCTTGTAAACTGTTCTTCCTTAATCGGTAAGATAAAGGCATTAAGTATTTTTTCTGTTTTTGTTTAATAATCAGGAGAATTTGATCCATTTTTTTGTTTGGTAATCAGGAGAATTTGATTTGGGCCATAGGATCAGTATCTCTCTGCACTCCAGCTATTAAGTAGTTTAACTTTATTACTTGTTGCTTTTTGCCGGTTTTCTTTTGTCATGGATATAAATGTTTCATTTCCACCCCCTGGTTTTCAGGAGAGACCACCTCTTTTCTGGTGGTGGGTTTGATTTTCACTGAATGATCATTTCTGAAACTTTTTTAATGATCTCAAAATGTAGCCTTTTGAAGAAATTGCTATGAATAGTTTTAGTTAGAAAAGTAATATAAATTCATGGTAAAAGTGAAAAATGGAACATTAAAACAAAAAGGAACTTTATTTCTGTCACCCTTCATATGCTCCCTCTTTTTTTTTTTGGGCGGGGGGCCCACACTGTGCAGTTTGTGGGATCCCAGTTCCCTGACCAGGGATTGAACCCCAGCCCTCTGCAGTGAAAGCACAGAGTCCTAACCACTGGACCACCGGGGAATTCCCAGTTGTCACTCATGTTCATTCTTTATATTTTATTAGAATTTTCTTTGTGTTTATGTACCTTTTTTATCTTTTGGTAACATGAATGGCCTGATAAACATATTTTTGAATACCTAATGCGTTGAGGATATCCATTCATATGAGCATGTAGGTAGATCTCCATTTTTTATTATTGAAATTTTTATTGAAATCACTAAGTTCACATGCTGTTGTTAGTTGTTAGAAATAATACAGAGAGATCCCATGTATGTTTTGCTTGATTTTGCAATGATAATGTTTTGCAAAAACACCTAATATCACAACCAGGATATTGACATTGGTATAATCCACCAATCTTATTCAGGTGTCCCAGTTTATGTTTTTCATATTTTTTTTTTAAAGAAAATTCTATAGTTCTATAAGGACATATTCCAGATGTCCCTGGTTTTACTTGTACTTGTTTGTGTGTATGTACTATGTTAAGTTCTCTGCTTTTTTATCGCCTGCGTGGGTTTGTATGTGCACTACCACACTCAAGATGTTGAACACTTTTAATGCCACAAGGATATCTTCTGTGGTCCTTTTATATCACACCCATCTTCTTCCTGGCAGTTCCTCCTCCAACTTTTGCCAACTACTAACCTGTCCTTTGTTTCTAAAATTTTGTCATTTCAAAAATGTCCGTAAGTGGAATCATGCAGTATATATATAGCCTTTTGGGATTGGGTTTTTTTCATTTAAAATTCCCTGGAGAGTCATCCAAGTTAATTGAGTATATCAATATTTTATACCTTTTTATTACTAAGTAGTATTCCGTGATACGTATCTACCACAGTTTGTTTAACCATTCACCTGTTGAAGGACATCTGGGTTTATTCTAGCTTTTGGCTATTAGAAGTAAAAGTGCTGTGAACATTCATATACAGGTTTTGTGTGAACATAAATTTTCATTTCTCTGGGATAAATGCCCAAGAGTACCATTGCTGAATCATATGGTACTGCATGTTTACTTTTATAAGAAACTGCCAAGCTGATTTCCAGAGTAACTGTACTATTTACATTCTCACCAGTAGTGTATGAGTGATCCAGTTTCTCTTCCTCCTCACCATCATTTAGTGTTTTCACTATTTGTTTTAACCTTTTTTTTTTTTTTTTCTTTGCGGTACGCGGGCCTCTCACTGCTATGGCCTCTCCCATTGCGGAGCACAGGCTCCGGACGCGCAGGCTCAGCGGCCATGGCTCACGGGCCCAGCCGCTCCGCGGCATGTGGCATCTTCCCGGACCGGGGCACGAGTCCGTGTCCCCTGCATCGGCAGGCAGACTCTCAACCACTGCGCCACCAGAGAAGCCCTGTTTTAACCATTTTGATAGTTATGTAATGATATCTCATTATGGTTTTTGTTTTTAATTTATTTATTTTACTTTCTTTTTTGGCTGTGTGGGTCTTCGTTGCTGCACACAGGCTTTCTTTAGTTGTAGTGAGCGGGGGCTACTCTTACTGCGGAACACAGGCTCTAGGCATGCGGGCTTCAGTAGTTGTGGCTTGCGGGCTCTAGAGCACAGGCTCAGTAGTTGTGGTGCACAGGCTTAACTGCTCTGCGGCATGTGGGATCTTCCCGGACCAGGGCTCGAACCCATGTCCCCTGCATTGGCAGGCAGATTCTTAACCACTGTGCCACCAGGGAAGCCCTCATTATGGTTTTTATTTGCATTTCCCTGATAGCTAATGATGTTGAACATCGTTTGTTTGTTTGTTTTTGTTTTTGCTGTACACGGGCCTCTGACTGTTGCGGCCTCTCCCATTGCGGAGCACAGGCTCCGGAAGCGCAGGCTCAGCGGACATGGCTCACAGGCCCAGCCGCTCCGTGGCATGTGGGATCTTCCCGGACCAGGGCACGGACCCCCGTGTCCCCTGCATTGGCAGGCGGACTCTCAACCACTGCGCCACCAGGGAAACCCTGAACATCTTTTTGTGTGTTTATTTCCCATCTGTATATCCTCTTTGGTGAAATATATTCATGTCTTTTGCCCATTTTCTAATTGGATTGTTTGATTTTAATTGTTGAGTTTTGAGAGTTCTTTATGTATTCTAGATGATCTACATTCTTTATAATACCTGTACACAAGTCATAATTTTTAAGTATTGTTTCTACTTTTAGATAACTTATTAAAGAAACAATAAAATCATACAGACTTGTGGGTTCCCCTTAATAAATTGGAACAGATTTTAGTGTTCGTTACTGTTCTTAGGTGAAATTACTTTATTAAGGCCTCTAAAGTTCTTTTTACATGTCCAGTGACCTTACATAAAATATCAATACCATAGTACTGTGTTAAAGATTGTTGGAAGGATAAAATCCATTTTGGAGGATGAACAATTATATTTACACATTAGATTAAATTAAAAATAATTACAGGTTATATGATGTCTCCGCATATACCAGGCAGAATCTGAAGGTAGTCTTTCTTTGTAAATTACTGAGGGTATATTCCTCTTGGCATCTCTAATTTCTCTTGATGCAGTAATTGGAGCTGTTGGGGATCCCTGGTGAAAGTCGGCAATGTTCAAGTTTTATCTATACCCAGTAAAAATAATAGACATCAATGCCATGCTAATTGTTATTGGATTATTATATCCAAAGGCATTTTTTTAACATTTCAGTTGGTTCAATGGACAATGTATTGAATCTAATCAGCATATGAAGAAAACACTTCCACCATGCCATGATCTGTAAAGAATTGCAGAGCAGTTGTTGAGAGGTAATACAGTTCTACATTTGAAGTGCTTCCTTTTTTTTTTTAAACATAGTAGAGCTTTGAGGCAGAAGTGTTATAGTGCAGGTAATTAAACCACTGAAATTAGTTCTTTGGTGGAGCAGATATTAGAGTTTTAAGTAAAGTCTTGGTAGGTACCTTATTAATTTCATAGTAATGTCTGTGGAATTATTTCCTAAGGATAAACTGCTGGTAGGGGAATTATCAGGGCAATGGGTTAAATGTTTTGTCTCAGGTGTACCTACTTCTTTATGGCTTTCCAAAAGGAGTGTACCATTTCACACAGTTCTAAATAGTGTATATACGAGTACAGCATTTTCCTCCCTTTGATAGCATGCCAACTTTGATAGCATTGATGTTTTAAGTTTTTTACTTCATTAAGTAGGTGTATACTTCTACCGCAAGTTTGATTTTATTAATACAACTTTATTGTTGAAAATTATTTCTTTGTTTCTTGTTTGTGTTTCTCCTGTGGCCTTTGCTGTCCATATCCTTTGCTGACTTATCTGTCTGGATTGTAGTGTTTTATAGCCATTATCCTTTTATCTTACAGACATAAATATTTCTTCTCAGTCTGTTTTTCATTTTAGTTAATTTTCTATAGTTGTAGACTCGAAGTTTCATTTTTCATGTATCCAGATCTGTTTGGAGTAGTTTCTTTTATCGATTCGAAGCTTCTATATGTTGGATAAACCAACTTTACGCACTTGTAAAAATTTGAAGAAATTCTGTCTGCTACAGCCTTAAATTGATCTAATAGGGATTTTATTTTAATATCCAGCACTGTGCTGATGATAATTTTTATAGTCTTTAATTTTCTTTTTGAAGACAAATTCATATAGCTGTGCAAGGAATGTTTCCCTTTGTATTAGTTATCTTTTAAAAAAAAATTTATTTATTTGGCGGAGCTGGGTCTTAGTTGCGGCACGCAGGATTTTTCTAGTTGTGGCATGCAGGCTCTTAGTTGCGGCGTGTGAGATCTAGTTCCCTGACCAGGGATCGAACCCAGGCCCC
Source organism: Lagenorhynchus albirostris (assembly GCF_949774975.1). NCBI lineage: Eukaryota > Metazoa > Chordata > Mammalia > Artiodactyla > Delphinidae > Lagenorhynchus > Lagenorhynchus albirostris. The sequence goes on from NC_083097.1 coordinate 152,270,781, forward strand.
CTGCATTGGGAGTGCAGAGTCTTAACCACTGGACCACCAGGGAAATCCTGTATTAGTTATCTATTCTGCCTAACAAATTACCCTCAAACTGAGCAGTCTAAAACAATAAACATTTCTCTCACACAGGGTTAGGAATCAGGGAGTGGTTTAGCTGGATGGTTCTGGCTCAGTCTCTCACGAGATTACAAGCAAGATGTCCATCACTGCTGCAGTCATCTGAAGGCTGTAGGATCCTTGTCCAGTATGGCTCACTCATATGGCTGTTGGCTGAAGGAGGCCTCAGTTCCTTGCTATGTGTGCCTCTCCATAGGGCTGCTCACAGTATGTAGCTGGCTTCCCCCAGAGTGAGTTGTCCAAGAGAGGAGAGACCTAGCAAGGAGATCCAAGGAGATACAATGTGGTAGGGGAATACCCTGAAGTGTGGATCACTGGGGGCCATCTAGGGCAACTGGTTACCACGCCCACCCAATAAGAAATAAGTAGTTTTAATTAAAGGAGAAAGCTTAAGTATACAAAGTAGTGACACTTTAAAAAACGTATTTATTTATTTATTTATTTTTGGCTGCTCTGGGTCTTAGTTGCGGCATACATGATCTTCGTTGTGGCATGCAGGAACTTTAGTTGTGGCATGAGGACTCTTACTTGCGGCATTCGAACTCTTAGTCGTGGAATGCATGTGGGATCTAGTTCCCTGACCAGGGATTGAACCTGGGCCCCTTGCATTGGGAGCATGGAATCTTACCCACTGGACCACCAGAGAAGCCCCATTAACTTTTTTTTTTTTGCGATTTGCGGGCCTCTCACTGTTGTGGCCTCTCCCGTTGTGGAGCACAGGCTCCGGATGCGCAGGCTCAGTGGCCATGGCTCACGGGCCTAGCCGCTTCGCGGCATGTGGGATCTTCCCGGACTGGGGCATGAACCCGTGTCCCCTGCATTGGCAGGCGGACTCTCAACCACTGTGCCACCAGGGAAGCCCGCCCCATTAACTTTTTATTTTTATTTTATTTTTTTAATAAATTTATTTATTTATTTTTTGGCTGCATTGGGTCTTCATTGTTGTGTGCGGGCTTTCTCTAGTTGCAGTGAGTGGGGGCTACTCTTTGTTGCGGTGCACAGGCTTCTCATTGCAGTGGCTTCTCCTGTTGTGGAGCACAGGCTCTAGGCGTGTGGGCTTCAGTAGTTGTGGCTCACGGGCTCTAGAGCTCAGGCTCAGTAGTTGTGGCTCATGGGCCTAGTTGCTCCGCAGCATGTGGGATCTTCCTGGACCAGGGCTCGAACCTGTGTCCCCTGCATTGGCAGGTGGATTCTTAATCACTGTGCCACCAGGGAAGTCCCCCCATTAACTTTTTAAAAAATTAATTAATTAATTATTATTTTTTGGCTGCGTTGGGTCTTTGTTATTGTGCGTGGGCTTTCTCTAGTTGTGGTGATCAGTGGCAGCTCTTCATGCAGTGTGCGGGCTTCTCATTACGGTGGCTTCTTTTGTTGCGGAGCATGTGCTCTAGGTGCCTGGACTTCAGTAGTTGTGGCACGCGGGCTCAGTAGTTGTGGTGCACAGGCTTAGTTGCTCCGCGGCATGTAGAATCTTCCATCCCCTGCATTGGCAGGCAGATTCTTAACCACTGCGCCACCAGGGAAGTCCTAGTTTTAATTTTTTTTTTTTTTTTTTTTTTTTTGCGGTACGCGGGCCTCTCACTGTTGTGGCCTCTCCCGTTGCGGAGCGCAGGCTCCGGATGCGCAGGCTCAGCGGCCATGGCTCACGGGCCCAGCCGCTCCGCAGCATGTGGGATCCTCCCGGACCGGGGCACGAACCCATGTCCCCTGTATCGGCAGGCGGACTCTCAACCACTGCGCCACCAGGGAAGCCTCTATATTTAATTTTGATAAAATATACATAGCATAAAATTAACCATTCTAACTGTTTGTTTTTTTGGCCGTGCGATGTGGCTTGCAGGATCTCAGATCCCTGACCAGGGATTGAACCCAGGGCCGTGGCAGTGAAAGTCCGGCATCCTGACCACTAGGCCACCAGGGAACTTTCCATCCTAACTATTTTGATGTGTACAGTTAAATAACATTAAGTGTGTTCACATTTCGTGCAGCCATTCTCCAGAACTCTTTCCATCTTAGAAAACTTACCAATTGAACAACTTGCCACTTTCCCCTTCCTCCCAGCCCCTGGTAACCACCATTCTACTTTCTGTATCTGAATTTGACTGCTCTGAATACCTCATGTAGAATTATACAGTATTTATCTTTTTTGTGATTGCCTTATTTTACTTAATGTAATGTCCTTAAGAGTTCACCTATGTTGTAGTCCGTGTCAGAATTTTCTTCCTTTTTAAAGATTTTCTGCTGTATACCACATTTTCTTTATCCATTTATCAGTCGATGGCCACCTTTTGGCTATTGTGAATAATGCTGATATGAACATAGGTGTACAAATACCTCTTCTGGATTCAGTGGGGATTCTTCTTTTTTTGGGGGGCGCATCATGCAGCTTGTGGGATCTTAGTTTCCCACCCAGGGATTGAGTCTGTGCCCTCAGCAGTGAAAGTGTGGAGTCCCAACCCCACGGGACTGTTTTAACATTTTGAGGAATGGCCAGACTGTTTTTGGACAGTGGCTGTACCATTTTACAGTTGTGATTTCTTCATATTCTTGCCAACATTTGCTTTTTTTTTTTTTAAGCCATCCTGGTGAGTGTTACATGTTATCTCATTGTGGTTTTGATTTATATTTCCCTGATGATGTTGACCATCCATTTATGTGCTTTTTGGACATTTGTATAGCTACTTTGGAGTCTGTGTTGTAAATCCTTTGCATATTTTTAAAAAATTGGGCTATTTTTATTGTTTAGTTGTAGTTCCTTATATATTCTGGATTAAGTCCCTTATCAGATATGATTTGCAAATATTTTCTTCCATTCTGTGGGTTTTTTCATTTTCTTGATGGTATCCTTGAAGCACAAAATTTTTTTTGTTTTCTTGTTTTTTAAATGTTTTTGTATTTGGCCATGCCGTGCAGCTTGTGGGATCCTAGTACCCTGTTCAGGGATCGAACCCTGGCCATCAGCAGTGAAAGCACAGAGTCCACTGGACCACCAGGGACATTCCAAAGGTTTTTAATCTTGATGAAGTCCAATATATCTATTTTTTTCTTTGCCTTGTGGTGTCATATCTAAGAAACCATTGCCTAATTCAAGATGAAGAAGATTTACTCCTGTGTTTTCTGCTAAAAGTTATGTTCTTACGTCTTACACTTAGGTCTTTGATGCATTTTGAATTTTTGTACATGATGTGAGGTAGGGGCCAAACATCTTTTGCATGTGGGTACCCAGTTGTTCCAGCACCATTTGTTGAAAAGACTATTCTTTCCCTATTGAATGGTCTTGGCACCCTTGTTGAGAACAGATATAGATTTATCTCTGGGCTCTTAGTTCTGTTCTGTCTATTTATATGTCCTTTTTTTTTTAAAGATTTATTTATTTATTTCGCTACATCGAGTCTTAGTTGTGGCACGTGAGATCTTTATTGTTGCGTGCAGAATCTTTTTTTTAAAATAAATATTTATTTATTTGTTTATTGTTGGCTGTGTTGGGTCTTCGTTGCTGCGTGCAGTCTTTCTCTAGTTGTGGCGAGCGGTGGCTTCTCTTGTTGTTGAGCACGGGCTCTAGGCATGCGGGTTTCAGTAGTTGTGGCACGTGGACTCAGTAGTTGTGGCTTGCAGGCTCTAGAGCGCAGGCTCAGTAGTTGGGGTGCACGGCCTTAGTTGCTCCATGGCATGTGGGATCTTCCCGGACCAGGGCTTGAACCCATGTCCCCTGCATTGGCAGGTGGATTCTTAACCACTGCGCCACCAGGGAAACCCTGGCAGGCGGATTCATAACCACTGTGCGATCAGGGAAGTCCCTGTCATTTTAATTATAATATGTCTTGGTATAGATTTGTTTGGGTTCATCTTGTTTGGGACCCTCTGTGTTTCTTGTACCTGGATATCTGTTTCCTTCTTGAGGTTTGGGAAGTGTTCAGCCATAATTTCTTCAGATATACTTTTGTTCCCCTTTTCTCTTCTCTTTCTGGAATCTCTGTTATGTTTAGATTAGCACGCTTTATATTATCATAGGTTTCTTATATTGCTTTCAGTTTTTTTATCTGGCTTTCTGTCTGCTGTTCTGATTGGGTGATTTCCATTATTCCGTCTTCTGCATTATTCAGTCTGCAGTTTATTGTCTTTAGCTCAGGTTTTATCCAGCAAGTGAGTTTTCTAATTTTTCTTGGCTCCTTTTTATAGTTTCTAGTTCCTTTTTACAGTAATCTACATTTCTATTGATAGCCTTTCTTTTTTTACGGTAATCTACATTTCTATTGATAGCCTTTCTTTTTTTTTTTTTCTGCGGTACGCAGGCCTCTCACTGTTGTGGCCTCTCCCGTTGTGGAGCACAGGCTCCGGACGCGCAGGCTCAGCGGCCATGGCTCACGGGCCCAGCCGCTCTGCGGCATGTGGGATCTTCCCGGACCGGGGCACGAACCCGTGTTCCCTGCATTGGCAAGCGGACCCTCAAACCACTGTGCCACCAGGGAAGCCCTCATTACCTCTTTTTTGAACTCAGTGCCTATTAGACTGAAGAGATCTGTTTCATTGTTCCTTCTTTCAGGAGAATGCTCTTGATCTTTTAATTGGTAGTGGTTCTTTTGCTTCTCCATTTTACTTATAGTTCTCTTACTCTATGAGTTTAGGAAAACAGTTGTCTGCTGTGGTCTTAGAGGGGTATTTTTATGTGGGAGTGTCCCTGTGTAGCCTGCATAGGTTTAGTATTTTTTGGTGTGAGGGCTGTTTTTAGTATGGATGCCTGCCACCTCTTTCCTCAATGTGTGCTGGCCGATATCCCCTTGATAGGGGGTGTAACTGGTGTTGTGGTGACCAGAGCCCACACTGGAAGTTGAGCGGGGCCTCCTCTTTGCTCTGTGGTTGTCACAGCCCTGTTAGGGGCAGAATCCGCTCCTTAGTTTTTGGAGTAGAAGGTCCCACATCCGTTTCTAAGCTGCTGTGTGAGGTCGGCAGGATTGGAGCGCTTCCACTGGGAGAGGAGCTACTGAGTATTCCTCCACTGGAGCTGTCCACCAGGGAGCGCGCTCTGTGGTGTCACCTGCAACCCATTGTGTGGGCTCACAAAGTACACTGTTGTTGGCACTGTCCTTGTTCCCTGCTCAACCTTAGGAATGCTGGCAATAGACCCTGGTGACCCTCAGGTGCTGTGTTTACAAAGCCACCAGCACAGATCCACCAGCTCAGATCCAGTGAAGTCAGGTACCAGGACTGGAGTAGTCGCGCCATGTGAGCTATGGAAGCAGCCTGGACCCTGGCCCAGCCTCCGCGTGCATACTCCCGCACAGCCCACAGCTGCTAAGGCCAGACCTGTCCCAGCCTCAGGGGCACCCGTTGTCTACTCATGTCCCACAGTCCGAGTTTACAAAGCCAGCAGCCTTGCCCTTTTCTTTTTTTTTTAACATCTTTATTGGGGTATAATTGCTTTACAATGGTGTGTTAGTTTCTGCTTTATAACAAAGTGAATCAACTATACATATACATATATCCCCATATCTCCTCCCTCTTGCGTCTCCCTCCCATCCTCCCTATCCCACCCCTCTAGGTGGTCACAAAGCACCGATATGATCTCCCTGTGCTATGTGGCTGCTTCCCACTAGCTAGCTATCCTTGCCCTTTTCTTTCTTTCTTTTTTAAAAATAAATTTATTTATTTATTTATTTTTGGCTGCGTTGGGTCTTTTTTGCTGCATGTGGGCTTTCTCTATTTGTGGTGAGCAGGGGCTACTCTTTGTTGTAGTGCATGGGCTTCTCATTGTGGTGGCTTCTCGTTGCAGAGCGCGGGCTCTAGGCGTGTGGGCTTAAGTAGTTACGGCATGCGGGCTCAGTAGTTGTGGCACATAGGCTCAGTAGTTGTGGCTCACGGGCTCTAGAGCACCTCAGTAGTTGTGGCGCACAGGCTTAGTAGCTCTGTGGCATGTGGGATCTTCCCGGACCAGGGCTCGAACCCGTGTCCCCTGCGTTGGCAGGCGGATTCTTAACGACTGCGCCACCAAGGAAGCCCCTCTTTGCCCTTTTCTTGATTAAGCATTTGCTTGGTTGTTCCAGACCTTTTTAGTAGTTTCCCCAGTTCTCATAGTTTTTTGTGTAGTTCTTTGTGATAGTTTTTCCCTTGTTCATCTGCTATTTTTGTGGAGGTACTGGCCCTTGAAGTTCCCTACTCCCTCATTTCTTCTGTTGTCACTCGAGACACGTTTGACTGTTAGAACCTTTCCTCAAAATATTTTTGGAGTTTATTTTTTGTAATAGTCTTCAGACCTTGTTTTTATTAGGGAAAATCAAGTAAGGATTGAATCTGGTGAAGAAGTTAAACTAATAGATCGCAGTTTAGGTTCTACATTTGGTTTGGAATTAACATGAAAGGTTTTTATCATGTAATATGTAGAATTGACTTGTTAATGGTAGTTTTTGACAAACTGCAGATAAATCTGGCCACCACCTGTGTTTGTAACAGCCCTTGAGCCAAGAACAGTTTTTATGTTTTTGAATGGATGAGACAAAATCAAAAGGAAGATATTTTATAACATGTTAAACTAATATGAAATTCAAATCTCAGTGACCATGTATGAAGGTCTGTTGGAATAGTTGGGAAAAAGACTATGAAATATTTACTGTTTGGCCCTTAACAGAAAAAGTTTATCGCTCTACTGTGTATATTATCCTAAGAGTTATTAAATGGTCTTGTAAGGACAATACTTGTTTACAGGTTCTGGTGTGTATGTCAAAATATTATTTTGTTCATAAGCACATCTCATATTTTAAGTTTTAATGAATGAAAACAGTAATTCATTAGTTAAATTAACTACAAATACAACTTTTCTGGTTAATCGGAAGGATGTTTATAGGTAGTCTGATATTCATATTGTCATTTGGTTAGCATTTCTTCTTACTCTCTTAATACTTTTCCTTGGTTTTCAGAAACGTGGATAAAAAGTTCTGTGTTCCCATAATACTGTTACAGCATTTTTCATAATATGTTTTGATTATTGTTCTGTCCTGTATCCCCGAGTAAACTTACAACTTCAAGCTTGGGATTGTGTTGTCTTTATTTTGTATCCTTGAGTCCTACTACAGTTTCTCATAAGTAGGTAAGCAGCAAATATTTTTAGGAGGAAAGAATGAGTATTGTTAGAGAAATATCTAGGTCATTTCTCATCTTGATCCTCCTGCAGAGAGGAAAGCTAGATTTATACTTTAGAGATATAAATTAAAATAAGTAGGGACTTTCCAGAGACTGAGTCAGTTGTAGGAAATTATACATTCAAGGCACCAATAGCCAAAATGGTTATTTGGTTTTTAACTTATCAGTGTATAGCTTGCACATATTTATTATTTTATTGATTTTGTTTTTGGGCTGTGTCATCAACTATATGGTCACAAAAGATGAAGATTAGTTTTCTGTGGTGAGTAGAAAGATAATTTGAATGCATGTATGTTATAGAAAGTAATAGCATTTAAAAAGTCTCATTCGGGGTAATTCTTGCAAGGGCAGATAATCTTAAAGCTTTGACAGTAATATGTAGTATATCATTTAAACCACGTGGAAAAGGATATTTTGTATGTCATTTAAAATAATAGGCAGGGTAAAGTTTTAAAAAATTAATCTCCAGAATGGCAAGTGATATATCCTGTCTGCATTTTACAGTAAAGCTTACTTGCGATGTGAACATTCAAATTAGAAAATTCTACTTTTTCTTCATTTCACTGTCTTCAAACTCAGTGTTTTGAAATTGAACTGTTAAAAACTATTCTTTCAGTTTTTATCATTGCAAATCCAGAACACTGTCTGCATTTACCTGAAATGTTTAAAATAGGTTTTGTCATTACTTTTCCTGATTAGTACAGTATAAATCTAAAAGGATTGTCTTGGAAGAGCTTATAACAACTTAAAATTTTTTTTAAATGTTTATTTTGCAAAAAATCCTCTGGTGATGAGCTCAGGATTCTTTAACTCCAGAACTTAGTCCAGAGCCCAGGCCCAACTTTTTGCATAGAGCAAGATGATGGGTACCCAAACTTTGGGGATTAGTCAGAATTGAGCTTGACAATTAATGGTGTCACATTGGAAATTTGGTTTTGGGTTTCTCAGTAGTAAATGGAGGTAATACCCACCTATTAGCATTTATTGTAATTCCATTTATATTATATGTAAAAAGGCTTGGCACATGGTTGAAGGTTCTCAGAAATGTTTTTTTCCTGTAAACCTGAGATTCAACTTGGTCCCAATTTTTAAAATGTCAAGATTTTTCTTTAAAAATTCAAATACTGGCCCACAAACATTGGGTTTTCAAGTTATGAATGTTACCTATTAGCTCAACATACTTACTTGACTCAGTAGACCTAAGACCTTTGGGCTCTTCCTTCATCATTCAAATTGGTGTTTGAGCCTGTTTGTTCACCAGAAACTTTGGATACACAATTTCCATAAATCCAGCAGGTTTAGCTTTGAGAATCTAAGAAATGTGCATAAAGTGTGAGACTTGTTTTCTGTTCCCTTCATATTTGTATCAGGAGCCTCTTAAAAGATGCTATGGCTTTTCTTTTCTCAACTGCTCTTTGTATTTTGTTATTCCTATTTCTTTGTGGGATTCAAACCATACACCACTGAAGGAGATTAGTTAAATTTCTGGAATATTCCTAGTAGACTACTGGCAACTGGAGGAGAAAGTGCACACTGGCTATGATTTTTAAATATGTGTGACACTTCAGCAGATGCTTTGCACCTTTGTGCATTCAGACTTTCCCTTTGCATTGCATGCTCTGTTTTCCCACCTACATATAATTACGACTTAAAGTTGCTTTATGTTGCAAGGACTGAAGTGGAAGATAAAAACTTTTACAGTATCTCATTATTTTTTAAATCTTTCATTTATTCGTTCATTATTCAACAAATATTGAGCATTAACAGTGTGCCAGACAGTATTTTAAGCACTGGGAATAAAGTGACCCTCATGGATCTTCCGAGTCCTGTGGGGAAGACAAACAATTAATAAGATATTCCACAATACTTATGTAACAGCAGTTAAACTGAGGATTAGGAAGAAGAGAAGTAGGGAATTCCCTGGTGCTCCAGTGGTTAGGACTCCGAGTTTTCACTCCCAGGGGCCCTGGTTCGATCCCTGGTTGGGGAGCTAAGATCCCTCAAGCCGCACCACAGGGGCGGGGGAGAGGAAGAGGAGAAGTGTAGGGAACTCGTAGCATGCATCCTGGGGAGACTTGATCTAGTTTGGTGCTCAGGGAGTCTTCCTTAAGAAAGTGATGTGGAGACTGGGAATCCAAAGTTAACTGGGACATAAAAGGGGCTGGGAGTGTGGTGATGAGAGTAGGAGAGAGGAATTTTTTTTCTTGGCATGTGCTAATATCTTTTTATTTTTTAAATTTTTATCGAAATATAGTTGATTTATAATGTGCTTCAGATGCACAGCAAAGGGATTCAGTTATACATGTATTCTTTTCCATTATAGATTATTACAAGATAGTTCCCTGTGCTTGTTGGTTATCTATTTTATATGTAGTAGTGTATGTATTTTAATTCCAAACTCCTAATTTATCCCCACCTCCCTTTCCCCTTTAGTAACCATAAGTTTGTTTTCTGTGTCTGAGTCTGTTTTGTAAATAAGTTCATTTATATCCTTTTTTTTTTTTTTTTTTTAGATTCCACATATACAGGACATCATATGATTGTCTTTCTCTGCCTGACTTCACTAGTATAATAATCTCTAGGTCCATCCATGTTGCTGCAAATGGCATTATTTCATTCTTTTTTATAGGGGAGAAAGGAATTGAAAGAGCATGTTAGGCAGAGGAACCAGCTTGAGTAAAGGCTATAGTAGTTTCAGTAATTGTGCGAAGTCTGTGAGCTTATGATTGAATCCTGGACATCCTGAGGGTCTGCCATTCAGGTTTCCTTTCTTTTTTTCTTCTTCTTCTTCTTTATTTAAATTCAGTATTAGATTGTGCATTCACACTGACTAGGGTGAGAGGAAACTCTTTATACGAATGCCCAGATTTTCCTCTCTGCTCTAATTATACTCTCTCAAGATGTCTTCCAAAGAAATATTTATTTCAGTTAAGATTTTAGAGTCATTCCTTTTTGTTTCCTGCTTGAAAATGGTATTACTTATTACATTTGTAACACTTACATGTTTTATTTTAAAAGATTTTAAAATTTTTATTTATTTATTTATTTTGTCTGCTCTGGGTCTTCGTGGCGGCACGTGGGATCTTTAGTTGCAACATGTGAACTCTTAGTTGCGGCATGTGGGATCTAGTTCCCTGACCAGGGGTCGAACTCAGGCCCCCTGCATTGGGAGTGCGGAGTCTTAGCCACTGGACCACCAGGGAAGTCCCTAAAGATTTTTTTTTTTTTGATGTGGACCATTTTTATAAATTTATTTATTTATTTATTTATTTGCGGTACGCGGGCCTCTCACTGTTGTGGCCTCTCCCGTTGAGGAGCACAGGCTCTGGATGCGCAGGCTCAGCGGCCATGGCTCACAGGCCCAGCTGCTCTGTGGCATGTGGGATCTTCCCGGACCGGGGCACTAACCCGTGTCCCCTGCATCGTCAGGCGGACTCTCAACCACTGCGCCACCAGGGAAGCCCTATAAATTTATTTTTATATATTTATTTTTGGCTGCATTGAGTCTTTGTTGCTGCACGCAGGCTTTCTCTAGCTGCGGCGAGTGGGGGCTACTCTTCGTTGCGGTGTGCAGGCTTCTTTATCCATTTGTCTGTTGTTGGGCGTTTAGGTTGCTTCCATGTAGTGGCTGTTGTAAATAGTGCTGCAATGAACATTTGGGTGCATGTGTCTTTTTTTTTTTTCCATGTGTCATTTTGAATCATGGTTTTCTCTGGGTATATGCCCAGTAGTGGGATTGCTGGGTCATATGGTAATTCTATTTTTAGTTTTTTAAGGGACCTCCGTACTGTTCTCCTTAGTTGGCTGTATCAGTTTACATTCCCACCAGTACTGCAAGAGGGTTCCCTTTTCTCCACACCCTCTCCAGCATTTGTTGTTTGTAGATTTTCTGATGATGCCCATTCTAACTGGTGTGAGGTGATACCTCATTGTAGTTTTGATTTGCATTTCTCTAATAATTAGTGACGTTGAGCAGCTTTTCATGTGCTTCTTGGCCATCTGTATGTCTTTGGATAAATGTCTATTTAGGTCTTCTGCCCATTTTTGGATTGGGTTGTTTGTTTTTTTAATATTGAGCTGCATGAGCTGATTTTATATTTTGGAGATTAATCCTTTGTCTGTTGATTCATTTGCAAATATTTTCTCCCGTTCTGAGGGTTGTCATTTCTTCTTGTTTGTAGTTTCCTTTGCTTTGCAAAAGCTTTTAAGTTTCATTAGGTCCCATTTGTTTATTTTTGTTTTTATTTCCGTTACTCTAGGAGGTGGATCAAAAAAGATCTTGCTGTGATTTCCGTCAAAGAGAGTTTTTCTATGTTTTCCTCTAACAGTTTTATAGTGTCTGGTCTTACATTTAGGTCTCTAATCCATTTTGAGTTTATTTTTGTGTATGGTGTTAGGGAGTGTTCTAATTACATTCTTTTACATGTAGCTAGCTGTCCAGTTTTCCCAGCACCACTTATTGAAGAGACTGTCATTTCTCCATTGTATATCCTTGCCTCCTTTGTCATAGATTAGTTGACCATAGGTGCATGGGTTTATCTCTAGGCTTTCTATCCTGTTCCATTGATTTATATTTCTGTTTTTTTGCCAGTACCATATTGTTTTGACTACTGTAGCTTTGTAGTTATACTCTGAAGTCAGGGAGTCTGATTCCTCCAGCTCTGTTTTTTTTCCCTCAAGACTGCTTTGGCTATTCGGGGTCTTTTGTGTCTCCTACAAATTTTAAGCTTTTTTGTTCTAGTTGTGTATAAAATGCCATTGGTAATTTGATAGGAATTGCATTGAATCTGTAGATTGCTTTGGGTAGTACAGTCATTTTCACAATATTGATTCTTCCAGTCCAAGAACATGGTATATCTCTCCATCTGTTGGTATCATCTTTCATTTCTTTCATCAGTGTCTTTTTTTTTTAAATTTTATTTATTTATTTATTTTTATTTTTGGCTGACTTGGGTCTTTTGTTGCTGCACGTGGGCTTTCTCTAGTTGCGGTGAGCAGGGGCCACTCTTCGTTGCAGTGCGCAGGCTTCTCATTGCGGTGGCTTTCTTGTTGTGGAGCATGGGCTCTAGGCACATGGGCTTCAGTAGTTGAGGTGTGTGGGCTTCAGTAGTTGTGGCACTTGGGCTCAGTAGTTGTGGCTCGCAGGCTCAGTAGTTGTGGCGCATGGGCTTAGTTGCTCCACGGCATGTGGGATCTTCCCAGAGCAGGGCTCGAACCCATGTCCCCTGCATTGGCAAGCGGATTCTTAACCACCGCGCCACCAGGGAAGCCCTCATCAGGGTCTTATAGTTTTCTGCATACAGGTCTTTTGTCTCTCTAGGTAGGTTTATTCCTAGGTATTTTATTCTTTTTGTTGCAGTGGTAAATGGGAGTGTTTCCTTAATTTCTCTTTCAGATTTTTCATCATTAGTGTATAGGAATGCAAGAGATTTCTGAGCATTAATTTTGTATCCTGCAACTTTACCAAATTCATAGATTAGCTCTAGAAGTTTTCTGGTGGCATCTTCAGGATTCTCTATGTATGGTATCATGTCATCTGGAAACAGTGACAGTTTTACTTCTTCTTTTCCAATTTGTATTCCTTTTATTTCCTTTTCTTCTCTGAGTGCCGTGGCTAGGACTTCCAAAACTATGTTGAATAATAGTGACGAGAGTGGACATCCTTGTCTTGTTCCTGATCTTACAGGAAATGCTTTCAGTTTTTCACCATTGAGAATCATGTTTGCCGTGGGTTTGTCGTATATGGCCTTTATTATGTTGAGGTAGGTTCCCTCTTTGCTCAGTTTCTGGAGAGTTTTTATCATAAATGGGTGTTGAATTCTGTCAAAAGCTTTTTCTGCATCTATTTAGATGATCATACGGGTTTTATCCTTCAATTTGTTAATATGGTGTATCACATTGATTTATTTGCATATATTGAAGAATCCTTGCATCCCTGGGATAAATCCCACTTTATCATGGTGTTATGATCCTTTTAATGTGCTGTTGGATTCTGTTTGCTAGTATTTTGTTGAGGATTTTTGCATCTATATTCATCAGTGATATTGGTCTGTAATTTTCTTTTTTTGTAGTATCTTTGGTTTTGGTATCAAGGTGATGGTGGTCTCATAGAATGAGTTTGGGAGTGTTCCTTCCTCTGCAATTGTTTGGAAGAGTTTGAGAAGGATGGGTGTTAGCTCTTCTCTAAATGTTTGATAGAATTCACCTGTGAAGCCATCTGGTCCTGGACTTTTGTTTGTTGGAAGATCTTTAATCACAGTTCCAATTTCAGTACTTGTGATTGGTCTGTTCATATTTTCTATTTCTTCGTGGTTCAGTCTGGAAAGTTATACCTTTCTAAGAACTTGTCCATTTCTTCCAGGTTGTCCATTTTATTGGCATAGAGTTGCTTGTAGTAGTCTCTTAGGATGCTTCGTATTTCTGCAGTGTCTGTTGTAACTTCTTTTTTAAAAAATTTATTTATTTTATTATTTTATTAATTTATTAATTTATTGTTTCTGACTGCATCGGGTCTTCATTGCCGTGTGCAGGCTTTTCTCTGGTTGTGGCGAGTGGGGGCTTCTCGTTGTGGTAGCTTCTCTTGTTGTGGAGCATGGGCTCTAAGTGCGTGGGCTTCAGTAGTTGTGGCTCGCGGGTTCTAGAGCACAGGCTCAGTAGTTGTGGCGCACAGGCTTAGTTGCTCCATGGCATGTGGGATCTTCCTGGACCAGAGCTTGAACCCGTGTCCCTTTCATTGGCAGGCAGATTCTTAACCACTGTGCCACCAGGGAATCCTGTAACTTCTCCTTTTTCATTTCTAATTTTACTGATTTGAGTCCTCTCCCTCTTTTCCTTGATGATTCTGGCTAATGGTTTATCGATTTTGTTTATCTTCTCAAAGAGCCAGCATTTCTTTTTATTGATTTTTGCTCTTGTTTTCTTTGTTTCTATTTCATTTATTTCTGCTCTGATCTTTATGATTTCTTTCCTTCTGCTAACTTTGGGTTTTGTTTGTTCTTCTTCCTCTAGTTCCTTTAGGTGTAATGTTAGATTGTTTATTTCAGATTTTTCTTGTTTCTTGAGGTAAGCTTGTATTGCTATAAACTTCTTCCCTCTTAGAACTGCTTTTGCTGCATCCCATAGGTTTTGGATCATCGTGTCTTCGTTGTCATTTGTCTGTAGGTATTTTTTGATTTCCTCTTTGATTTCTTCAGTGATCTCTTGGTTATTTAGTAACGTATTGTTTAGTCTCCATGTGTTTGTGTTTTTTTTTCCTTTTAATTGACATCTAATCTCATAGTGTTGTGGTCTGAAAACATGCTTGATATGATTTCAATTTTCTTAAATTTACTGAGGCTTGATTTGTGACCCAAGATATGATGTATCCTGGAGAATGTTCCATGTGCACTTGAGAAGAAAGTGTAGTCTGCTGTTTTTGGGTGGAATGTCCTATAAATATCAATTAAATCTATCTGGTCTATTGTGTCATTTAAAGCTTGTGTTTCCTTATTAATTTTCTGTTTGGGTGATCTGTCCATTGGTGTAAGTGAGGAGTTAAAGTCCCCCACTATTATTATGTTACTGTCGATTTCCTGTTTTATAGCTGTTAGCCTTATGTATTGTGGTGCTCCTATGTTGGGTGCATGTATATTTGTAATTGTTACATCTTCTTCTTGGATTGATCCCTTGATCATTACGTAGTGTCCTTCCTTGTCTCTTGTAGCATTCTTTATTTTAAACTCTATTTTATCTGATATGAATATTGCTACTCAAGCTTTCTTTTGATTTCCATTTGCATGGAATATCTTTTTCCATCCTCTCACTTTCAGTCTGTGTGTCCCTATATCTGAAGTGGGTCTCTTGTAGACAGCATATATATGGGTCTTGTTTTTGTATCCATTATAGCAAGCCTGTGTCTTTTTTTTTTAAGCCTGTGTATTTTGGTTGGAGCATTTAATCCTTTCACATTTAAGATAATTATCAATGGGCTTCCCTGGTGGCGCAGTGGTTGAGAGTCCGCCTGCCGATGCAGGGGACGCGGGTTCGTGCCCCAGTCCAGGAAGATCCCACATGCCGCGGAGCGGCTGGGCCCGTGAGCCATGGCTGCTGAGCCTGCGCGTCCGGAGCCTGTGCTCCGCAACGGGAGAGGCCACAACAGTGAGAGGCCCACATACCGCAAAAAAAAAAAAAAAAAAAAAAAGATAATTATCAATATGTATGTTCCTATTACCATTTTCTTTATTGTTATGGGTTTGTTTTTTGTAGGTCCTTTTCTTCTCTTGTGTTTCCCACTTAGAGAAGTTCCTTTAGCATTTGTTGTAGAGCTGGTTCGGTGGTGCTGAATTCTCTTAGCTTTTGCTTGTCTGTAAAGCTTTTGATTTCTCCGTCAAATCTGAATGAGATCCTTGCTGGGTAGAGTAATCTTGGTTGTAGGTTCTTCCCTTTCATCACTTTAAATAAATCATGCCACTACCTTCTGGCTTGTAGAGTTTCTGCTGAGAAATCAGGTGTTAACCTTATGGGAGTTTCCTTGTATGTTATTGGTCGTTTTTCCGTTGTTTCTTTCAATAATTTTTCTTTGTCTTTGATTTTTGTCAATTTGATTGCTATGTGTCTTGGCGTGTTTCTCCTTGTATTTATCCTGCCTCGGACTCTCTGTGCTTTCCTTTCCCATGTTAGGGAAGTTTTCGACTATAATCTGTTCAAATATTTTCTCTGGTCCTTTCTTTCTCTCTTCTCCTTCTGGGACCCCTATAATGTGAATGTTGTTGCGTTTAGGCTGTCTTCATTTCTTTTCATTCTTTTTTCTTTATTCTGTTCCATGGCAGAGAATTCCACCATTATGTCTTCCAGGTCACTTATCCTTTCTTCTGCCTCAGATATTCTGCTATTGATTCCTTCTAGTGTATTTTTCATTTCAGTTATTGTATTGTTCATCTGTTTGTTTGTTCTTTAATTCTTCTAGGTCTTTGTTAAACATTTCTTGCATCTTCTTGGTCTTTGCCTCCATTCTTTTTCCCAGGTCCTGGATCATCTTCACTATCATTATTCTGAATTCTTTTAGTGAAAGGTTTCCTATCTCCCCTTCATCTAGTTGTTTTCTGGGGTTTTATCTTGTTCCTTCATCTGGTACATAGCCCTCTGCCTTTTCATCTTGTCTGTCTTTCTGTGAATGTGGTTTTTGTTCCACAGGCTGCAGGACTGTAGTTCTTCTTTCTTCTGCTGTCTGCCCTCTGGTGGATGAGGCTATCTTAAGAGGCTTGTCCCCCTGCTGTTTTTTAATATAAAAAGATTTTAATAACTGAATTTAAAAAATTTTTATTTTATATTGGAGTGGAGTTATAAACGATGTTGTGAGTCAGTTATACATATACATGTATCTATTCTTTTTCAAATTCTTTTCCCATTTAGGTTATTACAGAGCACTGAGCAGAGTTCCCTGTGCTATATAGTAGGTCCTTGTTGGTAATCTATTTCTTTTTTTTTCTTCTTTCTTTCTTTTTTTTTTTTTTGCTGCACTGCATGGCTTAGGGTATCTTAGATCCCAGACCAGGGATTGAACCTGGACCCTCAGCAGTGAGAACAGAGTTCTAACCACTGGACTGCCAGGGAATTCCCTATCTATTTTATTTTATTTTTTAAAAAATATTTATTTGGTTGCACCGGGTCTTAGTTGCGGCATGCGGGCTCTCTTGTTGAGCTCAGTAGTTGGGCTCAGTAGTTGCAGCACTCAGGCTTAGTTGGCCCGCGGCATGTGGGATCTTAGTTCCCTGACCAGGGCCCGAACCCACGTCCCCTGCATTGGAAGGCAGATTCTTTTTTGTTTGTTTGTTTTTGTGGTACGCGGGCCTCTCACTGTTGTGGCCTCTCCCGTTGCAGAGTGCAGGGTCAGCGGCCATGGCTCACAGGCCCAGCCGCTCTGCGGCATGTGGGATCTTCCCGGACCGGGGCACGAAGCCGCGTCCCCTGCATCGGCAGGCGGACTCGCAACCACTGCACCACCAGGGAAGCCCGGAAGGCAGATTCTTTACCACTGGACCACCAAGGAAGTCCCTTGGACTTGGTTTTTTACTTTTAAGCTTCAAATGGAATCTCATACAGAACACCAGTATAGAACAGAAAAAAGATGGAGCTGCTTTAATTTGGGATAGAGAGCAGGCAGGTTTTCTTCTCACTCTCTTGGGCAGCACCTGAGGGGACTCTCCAGGACACTCTTTCTGAGGAACACAATGGAAACTACCTTTGGCATGGAGTTTCTTTCTTCTTCTTTTTAAAATATTTATTTATTTATTTATTTGGCGGTGTCCAGACTTAGTTGCAGCACATGGGGTCTTCGTTGCAGCGTGCAGGCTTCTCTCTAGTTGTGGCAGAGTGCATGGGCTCAGTAGTTGCGGCACGAGGGCTCTCTAGATGTGGTGTAAGGGCTTAGTTGCCCCCGCGGCATGTGCGATCTTAGTTCCCATACCATGGATCGAACCTGCGTCCCCTGCATTGGAAGGCAGATTCTTAACCCCTCGACCACCAGGGAAGTCCCTGGGATGGAGTTTGAAGAGAAGGATTTTCAGAAGTCCAGAGGGAGAGATCACCTAAACCAATAAATGTAAAATACATTGTTAGAGGGGGAGAAAAGTTGGTGTCACATGTGGAGGAGGCAAGGGGGAAGGAAGGCACTTACTGTGTTTGGGCTGTCATGAAATTATTTCTGTTCTTTAGAATAGTCTAGTAGTAGATAATGTTAATTAAAAGTTTCTTTGGAGATACATACTGAAATATTATGAATGGTATCTGGGGATTTGCTTCAAAATAATCCAGGTATGAAGTCTGTAGGTCACCACAGCCTGTACCAAAATTCTTGCATCCTGGGCCTCTCCATTGTATGAGGGATGGGGTTGTATGATACTAAGACTGGAAAGACAGCATGGCTTTAGGGAAAAGACACTAGAATAGAAGGCCAGATGTTCTAGTCTTTTTGTTCTCTTGAGAAAATCACTTAGGTGTGGCAAAGAACTGTTGGTTTTTTTTTTTGTAAGGTACATGTAAAGTTTAGAGTAAAAATTGTTCTTTTTTTAATTGCAAAAGACTATATACAAATTGTTTTACTGTGTTTTCTGAAAGTATCTGTGTTTTCCACATGAGCTAACTCTAGACTTAAGTTTAATATTATCCGTTGGTGACTTGCCTTTTAACAGCATTGATTAGTTTTGACCCAGGTAAAGAAGTACAGTAAGGAGCATAGATGTATGTGATGTGTCGGTTTTTTTTGAAGAGACAGGCATCTTCTGTTAATTGAATTATGCGGTAAAGGTGTTGTGAGGAACATTTGCCTCATGAGAGTTTATGAGCAGAATTCCCTTATTGAATGAAGAGAGTAAGGTCACTAATTGTGTTGAGGTTAAGTACAGTTACCAATACTAAAGGCTGATGTTTTTATTTATTTTTCTGTGTTGTGACCTAGTGTAAAGAGCACAGGCGATTGAACAGAACACAGACATGGCTCTGTTTGGCATTTGGCCAGCTCACTTCCCATTTCTGAGCCTCAGATTCTACAGCTATAACAAGGAGATAGTAATTAATACCTGCCTCATTGTCAGTATGAGGTTTAAAAGAAAAACAAAATATATAAATATTCTTAGCAGTTTCTGGTACTTGGGGTATCAGATAAATGCTTCCTTTTTCCTGTGTGACTGTTGAAATTAGTCAGTTACCTCTTGCTTGTGTCAGGATACCTCTTTTTTTGTTATCCTGTCTTACCTCTTCTCCCCCCAAAAACAAACTCACTCAGGCCTGTAATTACAATAAAATACTAACTAGCTATATGATGCATTTGTTTTCAACCCTGGCTGTTCATCAGAATCACCTGTGGAGCTTTTTAAAAAAATTGGATGCCAAGAGCCTCCCCCCATACATACTGAATCAGAATCTCCAGGCCTGTGGGTGGGTAGGAGGTTCTGTATTTTATAACTCCTCAGGTGATTCTGATGTACAGCCGGGGTTGAGAACCATTGATCTGCTTCCTCTAGCACTCAGAAACAAATCCCTGAAAGGCTCAGACTAAAGCAGAAGTCAGAGGAAAAATAAGCCCCAGGTCATACCCAACAGTGATATGATGTAATGATAAATGAGAATTGCTGGGTGCATAGTAGATTCTCAAACACTGAAAGAAAAATTTATGGCCAGAAAGACTATGCAGAGTAAAATTGATTTTTGTTCGAGTGATTTGGCACTAGATTTTCTATTGTAGGGAAAATGCCTATGGTCATTGTTTTGAAATTCTCCAGATTAAGAGCCCAAGGATAGCCCCAAACTAATGTTTAAATCATTCAGTTCCAGTATAACATACAGGCATAGCTGCATACAACAGTTTCTTTTGTTGTGTCAGGCTGGAGAGTATAGCTCTCCTCCCTGCTTTAATTTAAGCCTTCTAGGGTTGTAGAGGGCTGCACCCTTTCAGGCCTGTGTTCTGCACTGTCACCAACCCTGTTTTATTGTGGGTCTGAAAATTCTTATGGCATAAAGCCAAAGGCCTGGGCTAGCAGGAAAGCCTTGGCCTGCATGTTTCTGTTCCACCTCTTGAGCAGGCTGCCCTCTGTGAGCAGCTTCATGCTACATACAGGCTGGGCTTTCACTAATAGTCTCCTTAGCCTCAACCTTACCGTGTGGTCCTCAGTACACCAGTTTCCATGACTAACCTAGCAGCTGCTCTGCTTTCCAGCTTTCATTGGACCAGTTCCCTGCTTTTACGCTGTCCTTTTCCAAGACTTCAGTGATTCCCTTTGATCTATTGTCCATGCTTTCTCTTTGATATATTGTTCCTGGATCTAGCCAATAAGCAAGGGTCATTTCTTACTCAGTAACAATTAAGTTTTACACAATAGTCTTTAGTCTTTTGCCTTAGCCTGCTGCAGGCTAAAATTGTAATGCTGCCAGAAACCATTTATCTAACTACTTGTTGCTAGATTTTCTTACATCAGTCTCAGATCCCCCTTTCTTCTCAGTGCAAGTTAATAGACCTAGCTGACTCCCATCTACCAGGTAGAGAGGATTGGTGGGAGGAGACTTCAAGTACTCTAGTTCACTCTTTTGTTCTGTGGTTGGTGTGGTGGAGTAGGGATCAGAAGATGCTGGCCTCTAATCCCTGCCTTTTCTTGAAGGCTTCTAGACTTCTGACAGGGTCACTCTGAGCCTCTGTTTCCTTGTCTGCCATAAATATGGGATAATAAAATCTGTGCTGCCTACCTTACTTGGTTGTTTTTGAGATTCATATGATATAATGGATGTTAAAAGATCTTTGACAACTAGAATACACACATGTATTTATTAGGCTATGTGGCTGTGAGTGAGGTGGGAGTAATGCAAATGCTTAACATAGTATTTTACTTTTTATACTATTCTGGAGTTGAATATTTCCTTTGCAGTTTTGGTTTGAGACTGGGAAAGGAAATCACAATTCTTGTAAGGTAGAAGAATTGTAATCACTGACTAAAAATAGCTATCATTTATTTACTTAAAATATTTATTTATTTATTTATGGCTGTGTCAGGTCTTAGTTGCGGCACTCGGGATCTTTTGTTGTGGCACGCAGGCTTCTCTCTAGTTGAGGTACACGGGCTATGTAGCTGTGGCATGTGAACTTGGTTGCCCTGTGGCATGTGGGGTCTTAGTTCCCCAACCAGGAGTTGAACCCGTGTCCCCTGCATTGGAAGGCAGATTCTTAGCCACTGGACCACCATAGCTATCATTTATTTTTGGTAACTTGTACTCAATTAAAAATAGAGTTGTTCAGTTGAAACAGCCTGCTACAAAATTGGAGGCATTATTATACTACTTTCACAAGCAAAGAAACAAGCTCAGAGAGGTAAAGTAACTGTCCAGAGTCTCACAGGTGGTTTAAGAGCATAGCAGAAATTAAGCCCATGCATTTCTCTATTCTGGCAGTGTGTATAATTCCTCATTTAATTGTAAGCAAATGTAATGTATATAAGGGATTAAGACTTTAAAGACTTAGTGAATTACAAATGCACAGAATAGTATAGATATTTATCTTCTTTTTTTTTTTGCGGTACACGGGCCTCTCACTGCTATGGCCTCTCCTTTTGCGGAGCACAGGCTCCGGACACGCAGGCTCAGCAGCCATGGCTCACGGGCCCAGCCGCTCCGCGGCACGTGGGATCTTCCCGGACCGGGGCACAAACCCACGTCCCCTGCATCGGCAGGCAGACTCAACCACTGCGCCACCAGGGAAGCCCAGATATTTATCTTCTTACCCTGCTTTATCTCATAGTCTTAGACAAGTCATTTGGTCCCTCTGTCTTTCATATTCTGTTTGGGAATAGTTTATCCCTCAGAGAGGACGTTCATTTTTAATGTTATAATACCATATAGATCATGTAACAGCATTGGAATTGTGTTACTACTTAAATATATTTAGGTCAGTTATTTGGAAATTGAAATATTTTTGTAAACATAGTGTTAAATGGAGGTTAAGTGCCTATACTGCCATATTAATCCTTAAAGTAGTTTAAATGTACCTTTTCAAAGAAATACAGTGAATAATGTTACAGCAGCTGCTTTTTGAGTTGTAACTATGTGTTAGGCGCTTTATAACTTTATGAAGTATGATTTCAGAGAGCCTAGGTTTTTAACCATTACACTGTGCTCTTAAAATGATACCTTTATACTAATTAACATAAAAAATAAATAGAGCCCTTAAATGTTGCAACTTAGGGTAGAATCAGGTTTGAATAGAGGAGGAAGAACAAGTTTCTGATATCAGGGTTTTGAAGTAATGTAAGTTAACACCTATAGTGCTAACACATTACCAGCTACTGGTACTTAACATATTAATAATGTTTACATAGGAGGCTTCCCTGGTGGCACAGCGGTTGAGAGTCTGCCTGCCAATGCAGGGGACATGGGTTCGAGCCCTGGTCGGGGAGGATCCCACATGCCGCGGAGCAACTAAGCCCGTGTGCAACAACTGCTGAAGCCCGTGTGCCTAGAGCCTGTGCTCTGCAGCAACAGAAGCCACTGCAATGAGAGGCTCTTGCGGCACAGTGAGGAATGGCCCCCGCTCGCCGCAACTAGAGAAAGCCCACACGCAACAACGAAGACGCAACGCAGCCAAAAATAAATAAATAAATAAATAAAATAATGTTTACATATTAGCTTATTCAATACTTCCGGTAGCCCTGTGAAGTAGGCATTATTAATTGTCCCCATTTTACAGATGATACAAATGAGGCACAGAGACAAAAGCACTTTCAGATATTTATCAAGGCAGGCAGTTCAGAGGATTATAATGCTTATTTCTTGGGCTTCCCTGGTGGCGCAATGGTTGAGAGTCCGCCTGCCGATGCAGGGGACACGGATTTGTGCCCCGGTCTGGGAAGATCCCACATGCCGCGGAGCAGCTGGACCTGTGAGCCATGGCCGCTGAGCCTGCGCGTCCAGAGCCTGTGCTCCGCAACGGGAGAGGCTACAACAGTGAGAGGCCCGTGTACCGCAAAAAAAAAAAAAAAAAGCTTATTTCTTTGGTGCACTTTTCTCACTGTGGTAGGAAATTCTGTCTTGCTGCATTTCTATACATTTTTATTTTTCCCTTCAAAGGAAATGTGTGTTAAAATTTACTTTAAAATAGTATGCAAGATATACTAAAAACCATGAAATTGGATACTTTAAAGTGGTTAAAAAGGTGGTTTTGTGATATGTGAGTTTTATCTCATTTTAAAAAAACTATGCACATAATACATGTTCAGTGTACAAAAATTAGAAAATGTAGATAAGCCAAAAATCACTTGACAGTATCCACAGATCCATTTATCATTCTGACCTCTATCCTTCCAGACATTTTTTGTGTATGTTTGTGTATGAAAATGTATCTCTGTAAGATTTGAGATCATTGTATTGCATGCCTTTTCCCTTAGTATATATGTATAAAATTTCTGTATAGCATTCAAATGTATAGGTGTTCTGTAATTAGCCAAGTCTGTGTCCAACATCTAGATTATTTTCGTTTCTTCCATCATTTAAAAAGTGAAGAGATTAAGTTACATTTAAAGTACAGTTTTTCTAAAGTATGCCATGTTCTCTCAAATCATTTCTGAGGTATTTTTTCTTTTCTTTTTTTTAAATTCAAGTATAGTTGCTTGTTTCTGAGATTTTAGTCACTGCCCTCCGTGGCTGAAGAAAAGGCTCTTGGCAAACCAGAAAATGTGTTGACAGCTGCAGAACAGCTACAGTGACTTTGCTTGTGTGAATAGACTTTTTAAAGTTAGTTAATGTGTGTGTGTGTGTGTTTTTTTTCTTGGCCCCGCTGTGCAGCTTGTGGAATCTTACTAGTTCCCCGACTAGGGATTGAACCCGGGCCCTGTCAGTGACAGCCCCGAGTCCTAACCACTGGACCGCCGGGGAATTCTCTTAAGTTAGTTGTTCTTGATAGGGGAATATTGGATTTCCAAGATATTTGGGGGGATGTGAGTTATATTTAAATATTTTGGAAATTCATATGTAAAGTGTAGAATCCTGTGTAAAGAAAATTCTGGTTTATCTTCTGGGAATAGACTGGTGCAATGTTAAAAGCATTTTTTTTTAATTTTAAGTTTTATTTATTTATTTTATTTTTGGCTGTGTTGGGTCTCCGTTTCTGTGCGAGGGCTTTCTCTAGTTGCAGCAAGTGGGGTCCACTCTTCATCGCGGTGCGTGGGCCTCTCACTATCGCGGCCTCTCTTGTTGTGGAGCACAGGCTCCAGATGCGCAGGCTCAGTAGTTGTGGCTCACGGGCCTAGTTGCTCCGTGGCACGTGGGATCTTCCCAGACCAGGGCTTGAACCCGTGTCCCGTGCATTGGCAGGCAGATTCTCAACCACTGCGCCACCAGGGAAGCCCTAAAAGCATTTTTATTGGAGTCAGGTTTGAATCCCTGCATTGATATTTTAGTACTAGTTTTGTGAACCTGGGCAAATGACTTAATTTCTGCCTCAGTTTTTGCATGCATGATATGGAGAAAAACACACTCCTACTCTATTCTTAGAAGCTACTGTGACATCAGAGATAATTCAGTATTAAGTGTTCAGCAGAGTGCCTGAGTTTTATTGTAACCAAATGTAGCTGGCTAGATCACTATACTTAGTAATTTTACTTAGCAGTTACTCAGTGTGTGATGTGGTTGAGATGCACTTTTAACCCTCTTCAATTCTGACTTGAATGAAATACTGTTGTGAGACTGGGTTGGAGAGTTATTTTGTTCTGTTTTTTTTTAAAACTATCTTTGAAGAGGGCTGGGGACCCTAGAATGATTTTGAGCACTCACACATGACTATGAATGCTTCAATCGAAAATAATTGAAAATAGCTGGGGGGGCTTCCCTGGTGGTGCAGTGGTTAAGAATCTGCCTGCCAATGCAAGGGACACGGGTTCAAGCCCTGGCCCGGGAAGGTCCCACATGCCGCGGAGCAACTAAGCCTGTGTACCACAACTACTGAGCCTGTGTTCAAGAGCCTGCAAGTCACAACTACTGAGCCCACGTGCCACAACTACTGAAGCCTGTGTGCCTAGAGCCTGTGCTCCGCAACAGGAGAAGC
The DNA here is from genome assembly GCF_949774975.1 of Lagenorhynchus albirostris. Taxonomy (NCBI): domain Eukaryota; kingdom Metazoa; phylum Chordata; class Mammalia; order Artiodactyla; family Delphinidae; genus Lagenorhynchus; species Lagenorhynchus albirostris. Next base: position 152,295,586 of record NC_083097.1, read on the forward strand.
CACAACAATGAGAAGCCCGTGCACTGCAATGAAGAGTAGCCCGGGCTCACCACAACTAGAGAAAGCCCGCGCACAGCAACGAAGACCCAACACAGCCAAAAATAAAAACAAACAAACAAACAAAAATTAAAAAAAATAAAACGAAAATGGCTGGGGATGTTTCTAACACACAGTAATAAAACATTAAAAGTGGGTTCCATTTTCACTTGTGCTTAGAAAGGTTGAAGGCAGAGCCAAGGGAGGCAGAGAGGAAGGTTGGTCTGTGACCCTTCCCTAGAACCTAGGGTTAACTCCATAGCTTTCATGAAACCAAATTTGTTAGCATACCCAGTTTCTGAATAGACTAACAGCAGTTCATGACACCATGACGGATAAATGTTGGAGAAAGAGACACCTCCATTGTACCAGAATATTTGTTTTGAATAGCCAAAGTGTGCCCCCTTTCCAAAATCTGGATATGTGGGAGATTAACTGGTAATCTGAAAGTTGCTTAGAGAACTATAGCTTTTTTTTTTTTTTAAGAACTATAGCTTTGAAATATAATACTCTGTGACTAAATTCTGATATGCTATCCTTGTCCCAAATTTAGTGCCCGTTCCCAAGCCAGGGAGTTTTGGGGAATATGTTGGCCAAGCAATTCTAGCAGAGCTTAAAAAGAATCCTTACCTGTTTCTACCCCTCAGGACTTAGTCCTCAGGCACCTTTCTCTACTATACTCACTTTAAAAAAAATTAATTAATTAATTTATATTTTTGGCTGCGTTAGGTCTTTATTGCTGTGCACAGGCTTTCTCTAGTTGTGGCGAGCCGGGGCTCCTCTTTGTTGCAGCGCACAGACTTCTCGTTGCAGTGGCTTCCCTTGTTCTGGAGCACGGGCTCTAGGCACACAGGCTTCAGTAGTTGTGGAGCGCGGGCTGAGTAGTTGTGGTGCACGGGCTTAGTTGCTCCGCGGCATGTGGCATCTTCACAGACCAGGGATCGAACCTGTGTCCCCTGCACTGGCAGGTGGATTCTTAACCACTGCGCCACCAGGGAAGTCCCTGTACTCACTTTCTTGATGATCTTTTGTCATCAAGACTCCGCAAAGTTCTCTCTAGTCTGGATCTTCAGAACTCCAGAATCATATATACATTGGCTTTCTTGACTTTTTCATTAGGTTGTGAAATTGGAGTGTTATACTTGTTCAAAACCAGATTCCGGATGTACTTCCCCAAACCTGCTTTTCCTGTAGTCTTCTCTATTTTAATAAATGGGAACTCCAGCATTGCAGTATTTAAGTTATAAAGGAATGATCCTTGATTTCTCTGTTTCTGTAGCATACACATCCAATCCATCAGCAAATTTCACTGGCTCTTCCTGCTTCGTGCCCCCCCTCCCCCAATCCCAGCTAGGTTCACATAACTATTACATCTCATCTGGAGTGGTCGCTCTGCTTTTCACCCTGGCACCCTAAGGCTGTTTTTACCATGGCAGTCAGAGTGATCCTTTTAAAATATCAGCCCTTCAAAGACTTCTATCTCACTCACAGTAAAAGGGCATAATAGGATATGTCTTGGGCTTCCCTGGCGCAGTGGTTGAGAATCTGCCTGCTAATGCAGGGGACATGGGTTCGAGCCCTGGTCTGGGAAGATCCCACATGCTGCGCAGCAACTAGGCCCGTGAGCCACAACTACTGAGCCTGCGTGTCTGGAGCCTGTGCTCCACAACCAGAGAGGCTGCGATAGTGAAGAGGCCCGCGCACCGCGATGAAGAGTGGCCCCCGCTTGCTGCAACTAGAGAAAGCCCTCGCACAGAAATGAAGACCCAACACAGCCAAAAATAAAAATATAAATAAATAAGTAAATAAAAGATTACTATTAAAAAAAAAGACATGTCTTCCTCTTCCTGAATCATTTTTTTGACTTTATTTCTTCCTATTTTGTAGGTCACATTGACTTTCTTTTTTTTTATTATTAATTAATTAATTAATTATTGGCTGAGTTGGGTCTTTGTTGCTGGGTGTGGGCTTTCTCTTGTTGCGGCGAGTGGGGGCTACTCTTCGTTGCGGTGCACGGGCTTCTCATTGCAGTGGCTTCTCGTTGCAGAACATGGGCTCTAGGCGTGTGGGCTTCTGTAGTTGTGGCTCGCGGGCTCTAGAGTGCAGGCTCAGTTGTTGTGATGCACAGGCATAGTCGCTCCGCGGCATGTGGGGTCTTCTGGACCAGGGCTCGAACCCGTGTACCCTGCATTGACAGGTGGATTCTTAACCACTGCGCCGCCAGGGAAGCCCGAGTCTTCATTATTGATTTATAGAAATTCAACTGATTTTTGTGTGTTGACTTTGTATCTTCATACTTTGCTGAATTCATACATTAGTTCTATAAGGTTTGTGTGTGTGTGTGTGTGTGTGTGTGTAATTTTTAGGATTTTCTACATATAAGACCTGTGAATAGAGATATTTTTACTTTTTCCTTTCCAATTTTGTTGCCTCTTATTTCTTGTGTAGTTGCTCTGGCTAGAACATCCAGTATTATGTTGAATAGAAGTGGAGAAAGCTGGCGTCCTTGCTGTGTTCCTGATCTTAGAGGGAAAACTTTCAGTCTTTCACCACTCAGCAGTATGCTCTCTGGATTTTTCATATATGGCTTTTATTATGTTTAGGTTGTTTTCTTCTTCTTTTTTCTTTTTTAAAAATATTTATTTATTTATTTTTGGCTGCATTGGGTCTTCGTTGCTGTGCACGGGTTTTCTCTAGCTGCGGCGAGCGGCTGCTACTCTTTGTTGTGCTGCACAGGCTTCTCGTTGCGGAGCATGGGCTCCAGGCACGCAGGTATCAGTAGTTGGGGCAGGCGGGCTCAGTAGTTGCGGCTCGCGGGCTCTAGAGCGCAGGCTCAGTAGTTGTGGCACACGGGCTTAATTGCTCCGAGGCACATGGGATCTTCCTGGACCGGGGCTCAAACCCGTGTCCCCTGCATTGGCAGGCAGATTCTTAACCACTGCGCCACCAGAGAAGTCCCAGGTAGTTTTCTTCTAATCCTAGTTTGTTGAGTATTTTTTTTATCATGAATGAGCATTGAATTTTATTAAATGCCTTTTCTGCATCAGTGGTGATGATCATGTGATTTTTATCCTTCATTCTGTGAATGTGGTGTATTAAATTTATCTATTTTCATATGTTGAACAGTCCTGTGTTACAGTAATAAATCCCACTTGGTCATGGTGTTTTGTTTTGTTTTGGTTGTTTTTTATTAATTGAGATATAATGACATAATAGCATTATATTAGTTTCAGCTGTTCAGAACAATGATTGATACTTATATTATGGTTTTTTAATATGATGTTCAACTTGTTTTGCTGAATTTTGTTGAGGATTTTTGCATCAGTCTTTATAAAGGATATTGGTCTAGGACTTCCTTGGTGGCTCAGTGGTTAAGAATCTGCCTGCCAGTGCAGGGGACATGGGCTCGAGCCCTGGTCTGGGAAGATCCCACATGCCGCGGAACAGCTAAGCCAGTGTGCCTCAACTACTGAGCGTGCACTCCGGAGCCCGCAAGCTGCAACTACTGAAGCCTGAATGCCTGGAGCCTGTGCTCTGCAGCAAAGGCCACCGCAATGAGAAGCCTGCGCACTGCAACGAGCAGTAGCCCCCACTCACTGCAACTAGAGAAAGCCTGCGTGCAGCAGTGAAGACCCAGCATAGCCAAAAATAAATAAATAAATAAAAATAACTTATAAAAAAGGATATTGGTCTGTAGCTTTTTCTTTGTCTGACTTTGGTATCAGTAATGCTGTCCTCAAACAGTAAGTTAGAGTTTATTCCTCTTTAGTTTTTTTCGAAAAGTTTGAGAAGGAGTGGTGTTAGTTCTTTAAATGTTTGGTACAATTTACCAGGGAAGCCACTGGGTCCAGGGCTTTTTTTTTTTTTTTTTTGCCACGCCTCACAGCATGCGGGACCATAGTTTCCAGACCAGGGATTTAACCCGTGCCCCCTGCATTAGAAGTGCAGAACCTTAACCACTGGACCGCCAGGGAAGTCCCTACAGGGCTTTTCTTTGTGGGGAGATTTTTTGATTACTCACAACTGATTCAGTCTCCTTACTAGTTATAGGTCTATTCACATATTCTGTTTCTATGTCATTTAGTCTTGGTAGGTTTTGTGTTTTTAGGACTTCATCTGTTTCATCCGAGTTATCCTATTTGTTGGTGTACAACTGTTGCTACTGCTCTCATAATCCTTTTTATTTCTATAGGATCAGTACTTATGTCCCCACTTTTGTTACTTCCTTCCGTGTGTTACTGTTGGCATGTTATTTCTTTTTCATCCTCTTTCAGTCCCTTTTTTGAATTTGATCTGAAGTGTGTCTTCTAGACAGTGTAGTTGTATAATATTTTTTAATCTCTTCTGTCAATTTCTGCCTTTGAATTTTAAATCCATATACATTTTATGTAAATAGTGATAAGGTAGGATTGATATCTGTCATTTTCCTCTTTGTTTTTTATGTCTTGTATTTTTGTTCCTCTAATCCTTTGTTACTGCCTTCTTTGGTGTTAAACATTTTCTAGTGTAACATTTTTTTTTAAATTTTGTATTTTTTTAAAATTTGGTTTTTGGCTACGCCCCGCTGACATACGGGATCTTAGTTCCCTGACCAGGGAATTAGCACCAATATGTTTCATCCAACTGGACATACAGAGATATTAGGGAAAGCTGTTCTGAAATGCGCCTATCCGGCCAGTCTAAGCTCACATTGACATTTGTTCACTCTAGTCTTCCCTGATATTCTCCAAGTGCCTTAAAACAGGAATTCATCTTTGTGTTTCTTGTAGAGCTTTGTATGCAGGTGTTTAGTTGAATTATGGGCTTTACAAGGAGTTATTTTGGAGTCTTTCTTCCCCATGTGAGATTTTTAAGCTCTTCTGAAGAGAAGAGTCATATTCCTTTTTTTTCCACCTTTAATTTTCCCTTGTTATTTTCTCTATTTTCATGTTTGGAAGCCTCACTTTGGTCTGGACTTCTTGCCTGTTTCTAATTTTTTATATACTAAAAAATTAGTATATAAATGGATGTTGCTGTTCATTAATAATATGTATTTGTATAGACATTTTTCCCCAGTAAGTTTGTATATATTGTTTTATTTGGTCATCCTGGTAAATGAATTAAATAGTAAGGAGGAAATTAATGTCTCAGGTTTATGAAAATCTTTACCCATGATACCTTTAATTTAATGAAACTTTTATTTGTGTTTCTCAGTGACTTTTTTTAATCATAGTTTTGGCATAGTTTCTAAATAGTTGGTATATCATATGTGTGGCTGTGTATTACATTTTCAGTATTCCTTAACTTCATCTGCACTTTGCATATTTCATGGAGTTTTCAGCATAATTTGTTTAACAGGTCCCTTGTTGGATGTTAACTTTTTTAAAAAAATTGAAGTATAGGTGATTTACAACGTTGTGTTTCTGGTGTACAGCGAAGTGATACAATTATACACAAACACATTCTTTTTCTGATTCTTTTCTAATTTAGTTTATTACAAGGTATTGAATATAGTTCCCTGTGCTATACAGTATGACCTTGTTTATCTATGTTATATACAGTAGTTTGTATCTGCTAATCACAAACTCCTAATTTATCCACCCCCTCTTTCCCCTCTGGTAACTGTAAGTTTGTTTTCTATGTCTGTGAGTCTGTTTCTGTTTTGTAAATAAGTTCATTTGTATCATTTTTAAGATTCCACATATAAGTGATATCATATGATATTTGTCTTTCTCTAGGTCCATCCAGGTTGCTGCAAATGGCATTACTTCATTCTTTTTTATGGCTGCATGGAATTCCATTTTATATGTATACCGCATCTTTATCCGTTCATCTGTCGACGGACATTTAGGTTGCTTCCGTGTCTTGGCTATTGTAAATAGTGCTGCAGTGAACACTGAGGTGCATATATCTTTTGAAATTGGAGTTTTTTCTGGATATTTGCCCAGGAGTGGGATTGCTGGATCATATGGCAACTCTATTTTTAGTTTTTTGAGAAACCTTCATTGTGTTTTCCATAGTGGCTGTACCAATTTACATTCCCACCAACAGTGTAGGAGGGTTGTTCCCTTTTCTCCACACCTCTCCAGCATTCATTATTTGTAGACTATTTATTTATTTATTTATTTATGGCTACATTGGGTCTTTGTTGCTGCGTGCAGGCTTTCTCTAGTTGCAATGAGTGGTGGCTACTCTTTGTTGCAGTGCATGGGCTTCTCATTGTGGTGGCTTCTCTTTGTTGTCGAGCACAGGCTCTAGGTGCGTGAGCTTTAGTAGTTGTGGCTCCCGGGCTCTATAGCGCAGGCTCAGTAGTTGTGGCACATGGGCTTAGTTGCTCCGCGGCATGTGGGATCTTCCCGGACCAGGGCTTGAACCTGTGTCCCCTGCATTGGCAGGCAGATTATTATTATTATTATTATTTTTTATGTAGAATCTGATCCATTCTTTTTTTCTTCCAATTTTTATTTTTATTTATTTATTTTTGGTTTCATTGGGTCTTCATTGCTGTGTGTGGGCTTTCTCTACTTGTGGCAAGCGGGGGCTGCTCTTCCTTGTGGTACGCAGGCTTCTCGTTGCGGTGGCTATTCTTGTTGTGGAGGTGCAGAGCATGGGCCCTAGGCATGTGAGCTTCAGTAGTTGTGGCACGCGAGCTCAGTGGTTGTGGGTCGCGGGTTCTAGAGTGCAGGCTCAGTAGTTGTGGCGCACGGGCTTAGTTGCTCTGCGGCATGTGGGATCTTCCCGGACCAGGGATCAAACCCTTGTCCCCTGCATTGGCAGGCGGATTGTTAACCATTGCGCCACCAGGGAAGTCCCTGTAGACTTTTTAATGATGGCCATTCTGACTGGTGTGAGATGGTATGTCATTGTAGTTTTGATTTGCATTTCTCTAATAATTAGTGATGTTCAGCATTTTTTCATGTGCCTGTTGGCCATCTGTATGTCTTTGGAGAAATGTCTGTTTAGATCTTCTGCCCATTTTTTGATTGGGTTGTTTGTTTTTTGTCATTGAGTTGTAGGAGCTGTTTGTATATTTTGTAATATAGAGTCACATTGTTTGCAAATATTTTCTCTCATTCCATAGGTTGTCTAGGATGTTAACTTTTTGTTGTCATAAATAACTGCTTTAGATATCTTTTTACAGTTCTTTTACTTTTTTGGATTATTTCCTTTGGGTTAAAATATTGGGAGTAGAATTAATAGTTATTTTCATTTTCATGGTTCGTGGTAGAGCAAGTGTTTCTTTCCTGGTTTTATTATGTCTTAGGGTGCTGATGCTGAATTAACTGACTTGTTTAAGGTGACACAATTTGTGATAGAGTCAGAAGACGGCTCATTACTGCTTTGTATGATTCTGGCTTCTGGCTTTAAGCAGTACCACTCATGGTCTTTCTTATCCATCTGTTATTGAAGCCTTGTGTTTTATGGCTTTACTTCCTGATCACTGATATATTCCTGATATATTACTACTACAGTCACTTTGTAGTAGTAATATATGGCAAAGACAGAACCAGTATCATGTTATAGATTGATTATGGCTGAATTTGTCATAAAGCATGTAATAATCATGGGGTTTTATTGTTATTGGGATAGTAGTTGAGAGTTTGGGATCCTGAGTTGGACTGCCCAGGTTTGAATCCTGTCTCTGCTACCTACTACATAACTATATGACTATAGGCATATAGTAACATAGGAGTAATAATATAGTATCTACCTTAAGAGGATTAAAGGAGGAACAGTGCCTGGTATATAGCAGACATCAAGTAAATGGTAGTATATTTAAAGTCGTTTAGGACTCAGATAAATAAGCAAGTCCATATTTATCAATGATTGCCAAATAAATGATTACAAATCAGATTATATCCGAAATTTATGGGAACCTACTTAAATTGTAGTTTTCAGTACAGGGGCATGTAAAAGAGTTTTCTATTCCATCTTGGTATCATGGTTTTAAAGTTTCAAAGCCAACTAGCTCTGAAGTAATTTTTTTTTCTGACAACTTACAGAATGATAACAGGCAAAAATGGCCCTTGGGGCTTGCTTTTCAAAAAAAAATGTTTTAAAAGTTGTAGTTTCTGTCTCATTTCCGAGTAACTCTATATACATGAAGAACTAATGACACTATTTTCAATAAGGATATTCTGTGAGATTTACTTCTCTCTGAATGCACAGTCTTAAAGTTGAATGGTAACTTACAAATCATTGAATTGAGCCCAATACTTTGATATCCTTGAGCCCCAGGTATTACTCATCGTTTTTATTTGAATGATTTCAGTCAATTCATGCAGCATATTCTTTATTGGACACTTAATATGTACTAGGTGGGTACTGTTTTAGGCATTAAGGAGGGACGACTGAGTCTGAGGGAGGAACTCACCAAGCCTTTTTTAGGACATAGCATTTATAGAAAATCATAATATTTGTATGCCCCCTTGGAGTAAATGGAGTAGGTTATCCTTTGTCCAAGTACCTTAGGTGCTGCTTTTAGCTACCCAGAAACAGCTCAGCACATGTGAACTCCTTTGTGTGGTTTATGGCTGCGGGGGGAGCTCAGTCCTACTAAACACAAAGCCATCTTCCTCTCAGAGGGCAGGAGACCTCCGTACTGTTGATGCGGTGTTAAAGGCATGGGTATAGGTTTAGAGCTGAGATGGAAGCATTTGGATTGCAGATTAATTAGGTATTATTTTTGGAGAAAAGATGCAGCCAGGGTCTCTGCATTGGATATGTCCAGGGAGCTTGATTCATATTGTGTTGTGCTTCAATGGTATCCCTTGGAGTTGGGCAGTGTACTGTTCTGGATGCAGCCTCTCTTGCATGTCCTGGGAAAAATATGTCAGTTGTGCTGACATTGCCAGAATCTAGCCTGTAGCTTTCAGGATTATTTCAGTAGGCCATTATTGTAAATTAATTAATAAGAATGTCTGTGTTTGAGAAGGATGTAGAGTATCACCTGCAGAAGGGACCACAGTCTCCCCTTCCCCCAGTTTACTGAGATAAAGTTGGCATATGTAGTGGTATCAGAGTCTCTTGACATTGTTAAATTTCTTCCACCCCCCACCCCCCACCCCTGTTGTGTTGTGATCCAAGGACTTGGGCAAAGATATCTTTTCCTTGGGATGATTCTGTTTATCTATTATTTCAGTTTTTAGCTCTTTAAAAATTTGAAATAGCTTATTTATTTTCCTAGAATGTAGGTAGTTTACTTATGTAAAGCAAATGTAAATTGAGAGCTACTACTGACTTTATAAAGCGCTGTGTTATAAATAGTTAAGACAGTAATTTTTAATTGTACTTATTTTGTAATTGTGGTTAAGCTGGAGTGTTTTCATCTAGTATTCATTGGTAATGCTTTCTCAGAAGGCTAGTGGAAAGATGATATGTTGTTTCAAAAGGTTCTGATTTTTATTGATGCCCCATGTTTTGTCTGTTTCAAGTGTCAGCCCAAGAAAAAGGCTACGCCACTGAAGTATGAAGTTGGAGATCTCATCTGGGCAAAATTCAAGAGACGCCCTTGGTGGCCCTGCAGGATTTGTTCTGATCCGTTGATTAACACACACTCAAAAATGAAAGGTAATACTTGCAGTTGATTATACATGATAAAATACAGTATGGAATTGTCAACTTGCAGTTTCCGTTAGTAATAATTCATTCTTACCTTTGAGCATTTTGTTAATGAATTGTTATTATGTATTTTGTCTTTTCTGGATTTTTTTTTAAGGTTTGTTTTATTTTACTCTATGATTTAAAAATTCTCAATTATTCTATCTGTAGATGCCAGAAAATGTTAGGCTTATTAGCTAAAGTCTACATTGTCCAGAATCACTTTTCAGTATATTTATGTTTTTCTACTTCAGTCTTCAGGTTTGTATCATTTTTGTTAGTTTTAAAGCTGAAACAGTTATAAAGATTGCTTATAAGTCATTTTGAATTTTAAAGTCTTGATTTAGACTATTCTCTGTAGTTACTAAAGTTTGTTACTTATTTGGTTGTTCTGTATGAATCTTACGTGTCTTAACTTTAAAATGGTATAACGGGCTTCCCTGGTGGCGCGGTGGTTGAGAGTCCGCCTGCCGATGCAGGGGATGCGGGTTCGTACCCCGGTCCGGCAGGATCCCACACGCTGCGGAGCGGCTGGGCCCGTGAGCCATGGCTGCTGAGCCTGCGCGTCCGGAGCCTGTGCTCCACAACGGGAGAGGCCGCAGCAGTGAGAGGCCCGCGTACCGCCAAAAAAAAAAATGGTATAAGATAAGGGCTCAAACTTCATTTGAGCTCCCTCTTTCCTGTTAAGATAGTTTGTGATTTTATTGTAGTTTTAATATATGTGTTTTAGGTTTTAAATTGGTTACATACACACAAGATTAAAAAAACTCTGGTCTGCCCCACTCTTTACCTCTCCTTTCAAAAAGTAACCAGCTGTTATTAATGTTTCTTTCTAGACTTTCTTTATGTAAATCCAACTATATAGTTTCATCTCCCTACCCCCTTTGATTGAATTTAACGTAAATATAGCATATTGTATGTATGTTCTACAGGGTTTTTTTGGGGGGGGTTAAAAATTTTATTTATTTAATTAATTTTTATTTTTGGCTGTGTTGGCTCTGTTGCTGTGCACGGGCTTTCTCTAGTTGTGGTGGATGGGGGCTATTCTTTGTTGCGGTGTGCGGGCTTCTCATTGCGGTGGCTTCTATTGTTGCGGAGCACGGGCTCTAGGTGCGTGGGCTTAAGTAGTGGTGGCTGACGGGCTCTAGAGCACAGGCTCAGTAGTTGTGGCACGCGGGCTTAGTTGCTCCGTGGCATATAGGATCTTCCCGGACCAGGGCTCGAACCCGTGTCCCTTGCATTGGCAGGCGGATTCTTAACCACTGTGCCACCAGGGAAGCCCCTGTTCTACAGTTTTTTCACTTCTTGGAGATTTTTCCATTGAAAACTTTTTTTTTTTTAAACAGCTCTATAATTTTCCTCTTTTTGAATATGGTGTACTTTATATAACCATTCCCCTGTTGATGGATATTTAGGTTGTTTCTAATCTTGTGTTAGAAAGATTACACATAAAATACATACGTATACACATACACATGTGTGTTTGTGTGCATACAAAACAGTGCTATAAATAATAACTGTGTTTCATGTCTGTTTATCTGTAGGATAACTTGCCTAAAGTAGTATGTTGGATTTTATTTTATATTTTGAATATTAATAGTGAAGTTCCCAAAGACCTTTATAGCTCACTGTTTAAAGAAAATGATATCAAACTTTGTGACCTGTTTGGACATTTAAATTCTACTGTAGAAAATTCTTTTAGTCCTCCCCCTCTACCCTTCCTATGCCTGTTTGACTGATGGTTTCTTACTCATTGTGATATTCTTTATATGCACTAGTTGGGTCTATGCCATTTGTTCAACAAGTAATAAGTACATTCTATAGGTACTATGCTAGCTAGGTATTGGGATCCAGTAATTGGCAAAACATTTTGCTTCCCTTTGTGTATAATTAGAGTCCAGTTAAAGGGTGAAGGCACCAGCAAGTAATCAGACAAATAGATAGTTAACTGAGAGGTGTGTTCAAGGCAAAATATTGATGTACAGTCACTGATATTAGTGGGGGTACCTAACCTGGACTTTTGGTTCAGGGGTAGTCAGGGCCAATTTTGCTAGTAAAATTATCTTTGATCTGAGACCTGATAGGACAAGTAGGAATTAACCAGGGAAAAAAGATGGTTCCAAGCACAGAAAGTAGTATATGTTCAATCCCTGAAAGGGCTGCCGCCCATAGACTGATGGAAGGTGGTACAGTATGAGGCTGGAGAAATAGATATGGGTCAAATCATGCAGCATTTTGTAGACTTCATTAACAATTTTGTATTTTTTCCTAAGAACAATAGGATACCATTAAAGAGCTATGAGCAGAGGGAGATGTGATCTGATTTGTGTTTTTTAAAGTTCACTCTGAGTGCAGTGTGGAAAATGATTTGGAGAGGGACACAAATCAGAGGAGATAATCAAAAGGGTCATTGCAGGGATTATGGTGAGATTATAGTTGTGAATAGGGAATGAAGAACTATTTAGGAGATAAAATCTATATGATTTGCTAATGGACAGATAATGGGGAGTGAGGGAGAATGAAGCCTAAGGTTTCTATACCTCAGGCAGGTTCCCAAGTTTTTAGCTTTACCAGTACATACATAGTGTCCTCATTTCCTGAGAGCACTGGAACATCTATAACTTAGAGGTGACATCTGCTTGTTGATATTAGTCAAAGCCATGGGTAGGGCATGGATGAGATGGCCTTGGGATAAAATATACGGTGAGATAAAAGGTGGCTCTGAGGAAGCCAACGTTTGAGGTCTGTAAGGAGGAGACTTCAGTGTGCAAAAGAGATGGGGGAAAATCAGAGATGGAAGAGAAATACCAGGAGAATATGGTATTGATGGTGACTAGAGCGTTGCTGTTGTTGTTGTTTGCCGCTGCATGAGGCATGTGGGATCTTAGTTCCCTGACCAGGGATGGAGCCCATGCCCCCTGCAGTGGCAGTGTGGAGTTTTAACCACTGGACAACCAGGGAATTCCCTAATAATAGTTTTTAAAAAGATGTTTCTTAACTTGGTTTATTAGAGCATAGAATTAGTGTGGCTCTTTATAGTACTGAAGGGAACTAATATTTGAATAAACCTATTGTCCTAAAATTCCTACCCATGACTCTGTCTTCCTGACACCTTCCCTTCATAACCACTCTTGGAGGAATCATCAACTTTCTCCACTTCCAGATGGCCACTCGTTTCTGAACGCACTGAAATTTCTCATTCTCTCCTTTTATTCCACTAACCTTGTTCTAAGCAGAGTCATTAGTGACCTGGTAGTACAGTGGATACTAGTTTTTAATTTTTTGGTTGTCTCGTGCAGGAAAATTCTTCCTCGTAGTAACTATCTATCTTGTTCTTGACTTTCATGTTCTCTTCTCCTCCTTCTCCTTCTCCTTCTCCTTCTTTCCATCCTTATTAACTCTTGAGTTTTAACTGTCATCAGTAAACTGAATTCATATCCACAGTGCTAGTGTTTCCCCAGGCTTCAAATCTGCATCCCAACTCTATACTTGAAGCTTTCACCAGGAGGTCCTTTAGGCAGTTAAGGTCAGCTTGTTTAAAACTGACCTAACTATTTTCCTCCTCAAACCAGTACTTTCTGTTTCATTTCCTGCCTTAGTGAATAAATTACTGCCACTTAGTCACTTAAACCAAGTACCAAGTAGTTACCCTTTCTTCCTTCTTGTGTCCTATACCATTAAGTCTTTTTCCTTTTTTTAAAACAGCTTTATTGAGATGTAATTCATATAGCATACAATTCACCCCTTTAAAGTATACAATTAAGTGGTTTTGGTAAGTCACAGAGTTGTGTAACCAGTAAATTTTAGAACATTTTCACCACCCCAAAAAGAACCCCATGGGGACTTCCCTGGTGGTCCAGTGGGTAAGACTCCACACTCCCAATGCAGGGGGCTGGGATCGATCCCTGGTGGGGGAACTAGATCCCGCATGCATGCCACAACTAAGAAGTCCGCGTGCCACAATTATGAGGTGCATACCACAATAAAGATCCTGAGTGCCGCAACTAAGACCCGGCGCAGCCAGATAAATAAATAAATATTTAAAATAAAAAAAAAAAAAGAGAAGGAAAAGAAAACCCATGTCCTTTACCTACCTTCCCCCTAATCTTTTTTACCTCCCGTACCCCTTTGCCCTAAGCGACCAGTAGTCGACTTTCTGTCTCTATAGATTTGCCTATTTTGGATATTTAATATAAATGGAATCATATAATATGTCCTTTGTGACTACTTTTTTTACTCAACATAATGTTTTTAAGATCTATCCATGTATCAGTGCTGCATTCCTTTTTTTTGGCTGCATTGGGTCTTAGTTTCGGCACATGGGATCTTCCTTGAGGCACATGGGATCTGTTGTTGCAGCAGCGTGAGGGCTTCTCTCTAGTTGTGGCCTGCGGGTTTTTCTCTCTCTAGTTGTGGTGTGTGGGCTCCAGGGTGCATGAGCTCCGTAGCTGTGGTGCGCAGGGTACAGAGCACGTGGGCTCTCCATTGTATGAAATATTATACATGTTTTATTTATAAATTTATCATTTGATGGGCATTTGGACTGTTTCCACCTTTTAGCTATTACGAACAGTGCTGCTGTGAGTATTCATGTATAAGTGTTTATGTGGACATATATTTCCTATCTTTTGGGTTTATACCCAGGAGTGGACTTGCTGGCTCTAATGGTAACTCTGTTTGACTTTTTGAGGTACACGCACAAACACACAGACACACACACACACACATACACTCACACTCTCCGCCTTGGCTGCACCAGCTTGTGGGATCTTACTTAGTTCCCCAACCAGGGGTGGAATCCGGACCCTGGCAGTGAGAGTGCCGAGTCCTAACCACTGGGCCACTAGGGAATTCCCTGACTTCTTTTTTTTTTAATTTTTATTTATTTATTTTTGGCTGTGTTGGGTCTTCGTTGCTGCACATAGGCTTTCTCTAGTTGTGGTGAGTGGGGGCTACTCTTCCTTGCGGTGCACAGGTTTCTCATTGCCATGGTTTCTCTTGTTGCAGAGCACGAGCTCTAGGCGCACAGGCTCTAGAGCGCAGGCTCAGTAGTCACGCAGGCACAATAGTTGTGGCTCACGGGCTCTAGAGCGCAGGCTCAGTAGTTGTGGTGCACGGCCTTAGTTGCTCCACGGCATGTAGGATCTTCCTGGACCAGGGCTCAAACCTGTGTCCCCTGCATTGGCAGGTGGATTCTTAACCACTGCGACACCAGGGAAGCCCCCTGACTTTTTTTTAATTTAAATAGCCCCCTGACTTTTTTTTAATTTAAATTTTTTATATAAATTCAGGTGTACAGCACCACAAGTCTAATTACCATCCATCACCATACAGTCTCCCCCGTTCACCCATTTTGCCCATCCCCCTTCCCCTCTGGTAATCATTAATCTGATCTCTGTATATATGAGTTTTTGTTTTATTTTGTTTGTTCACTTGTTACGTTTTTTAGATACTACATATGAGTGAAAACCTATAGTATTTATCTTTTCTCTGTCTGATTTATTTCACTTGGCAAAATTCCTTCAAGGTCCATCAGTATCGCAAATGGCAGGATTTCATTCTTTTGTGGCTGAGTAATACTCCATTGTGTATATATACCATATCTTCTTTATCCGTTCATCCGTCAATGGATACTTAGGTTGTTTCCATATCTTGGCTGTTATAAATAACGCTTCAGTAAACATAGGGGTGCATATATATATATTTTTTAAATTAATTAATTAATTAATTTTGGGCTGTGTTGGGTCTTCGTTGCTGCACATGGGCTTTCTCTAGTTGTGGTGCACGGGCTTCTCATTGCAGTGGCTTCTTTTGTTGCAGAGCATGGGCTCTAGGCACATGGGCTTCAGTAGTTGTGGCGCATGGGCTCAGTAGTTGTGGCATGTGGGCTCTAGAGCGTAGGCTCAGTAGTTGTGGTGCATGGGCTTACTTGTTCCACGGCATGTGGGATCTTCCTGGACCAGGGCTTGAACCTGTGTCCCCTGCATTGGCAGGTGGATTCTTAACCACTGCACCACCAGGGAAGCTGACATATTATCTTTTTGAATTAGAGTTTTTGTGTTCTTCAGATAAATACCTGGGAGTGGAAGAGCTAGGTCTGCCAGACTGTTTTGAAAAGCTACTGTACCATTTTACATTCTCATCAGCACTGGATGAGGGTTTTAATCTCTCTATATCCTTACTACCAATTGTTATCTGATTTTTTTGGTGGTAAAAAATATATGTAACATAATTTTATCATTTTATCTATTTTTAAGTTTATAGTTTAGTGGCATTAAGTAAATTAACATTTTGGTGCAATTATTACCACTAGCCATCTCCAGAACTTTTTCATATTCCTAAACTGAAACTCTGTTAACAATTTAACAATAACCTTCAGTCCCTGGTAAATGTTGTATTACGTGTTTCATTCATTTGCAAGGCTCAATAATTCCATTGATGTATAATGTTCAATAATGTTCCATTTTGTTCATGCTTTCATCCTTCAGTGGACATTTGGGTTGCTTTCACCTTTTGGCTATTGTGAATAATGCTGCTATAAACATTGGTGTTCAAGTATCTTTTCTATCTGACTTTTTTTTTTTACATTTAATTTAATTTAATTATTATTATTTTTAACATCTTTATTGGAATATAATTGCTCTACAAGGGTGTGCTGGTTTCTGTTTTATCACAAAGTGAATCAGCTACACATATACATATGTTTCCATATCTCTTCCCTCTTGGTTCACCCACCCTCCCTATCCCACCCCTCTAGGTGGTCACATTCTATCTGACTTTTAATTAATATCTAGTCCTTTTGATTTGTCTTCTTAAAAAAAATCTTTCATATTTTGTTCTTTTAATTCCCATTGCTGCCACCTTAGTTTAGGTTTTAGTCATCTTGAGTATATACTATTTTGGTAATCTCTGGTCTCCTGAGTTTCCTGTTTCCTGTTAAATGTGTTATTCAGAGGTCAAGGAGATTTATCTTTTTAAGATGGAAAACTGAGCCTGTGGTTCCACAGTTTAAATGAGGTTCAGGGCCAACAGGATAATGGTCAAACTCTTAACATGGAGGGTCTTAGTGTGGCACATGGGATCTCAGTTCCCTGACCAGGGATTGAACCTGTGCCCCCTGTGTTGGAAGCGCAGAGTCTTTTTTTTTTTTTTTACATCTTTATTAGAGTATAATTGCTTTACAATGGTGTGCTAGTTTCTGCTTTATAACAAAGTGAATCAGTTATACATATGTTCCCATATCTCTTCCCTCTTGTGTCTAGAAGCGCAGTCTTAACCACTGACCACCAGGGAAGTCCCAGTGGTCAAACTCTTAACATGGTATCCAAGCTGTTCAGGTCTGGCCACTGCTTACCTGCTTAGTTTCCCTTTCCTTCCACTTTATGATTTAGTGTTCTGAACTACTTGCAGTTCCTAGCTATTTCATTCGTTTTATTCATTCATGTCTTTGAGGGTTCTGAGCCCTTATATAGGAATTCTCCCTTCAACAAACTGTTTACCTTTAAATTTTCTGCTCAGGTGTCCCATTTGTCCTCCAGTTAATGATTTTTCACTTTGAAAAAAGTGAATGTTAACAACTAAGTGTCCATCGATAGATGAATAGGTAATGAAAATGTGGTATATATACATAATTGAATATTATTCAGCCATACAAAAGAACGAAACCTTGCTATTTGTGACAACGTGGATGTACCTGGTGGGCATTTTACTAAGTGAAATAAATCAGAGAGAGAAAATATAAATACTGTATGATCTTACTTATATGTGCAATCTAAAAAAACCAAAATTGAAAAAACAAAATCAAGTTCATGGATACTGAGAACAGACTGGAGGAGCAAAATGGGTGAAGGGGGTCAAAAGTTATAAACTTCCATTTATAAAAGAAATAAGTCACATGGATGTAATGTATAGCATGGCAACTATAGTTAATACTGTATTGTATATTTGAAAGTTGCTAAGAGAGTAGATCTTAAAAGATCTCATCACAAGGAAAAATCTTTTTATAACTACGTGTGGTGACGGATGTTGACTAGACATTGTGGGGGTCATTTTGCAATATATATAAATATCGAATCATTATGTTGTATACCTGAAACTAATGTTATTCGTCAGTTATATCTCAATTTTAAAAAATGCCATCACCAATAGATACTATCGAATAGTAAAATGTAGTGTACTCAAGACATACTTGAAAAATTAAAAAAAAAAAGAATGTTCATGTTATCGCAATTAGCATGCTGTTTTACCATAATCTCTTTATACTGTATATCTCTTACCCACCAGGCAATGAGTTCTTTTCAGTCCTCTGTATAGTGCTGGGACGTCATGAATGTTCAGTCTGTGTTAGTTGAATTTACTTATTTATGGGAGAATGATGTACTTTTCAGACTGACTTTAAGAACCTGTGTGTGTGTGTGTGTATGTATGTGTATATATACACATACACACATTTAATCCCCCTTTATAGGTGGTTTCTATTGATGTGTTTAATTTAGTAGGTAGAGACTAAGGAGTTCAGGTTTTTTTGTTTGTTATTTTTACAGAACTTGTTTTTAAAATGTACAATAAAACAAAATTTTACCAGGTTGGAATTCAGTGTGAGTTAAAGTGAATTTTTATATAAAATGATTTCCTTTTCTAAATAGAGACAAATCATTACACCTGTGTAGCCCTGACTATATTTCTTTTGTGACATTTTTTACTGGTATGAAAAATGCAAAGATGGTAAGTGTGTAGAAGATAACACATACTAGGTAAATTTGATTATAATCTTTTCTGGATGAGATTTGTATTTTTATTTTTGGTAATTGTATGCATAGAACTTTGGACAGCCAAGAAACTATAGAATAAGTGGATTTTTGGTGGGGAGGGGGCTGTTGAGATTTCCTTTTTTAAAAAAAAATTCTGTAGTTTGAAATATCAAGTTTCACTTTCTCTGCAAAACCAATGTTTCACTCTGAATTTTCCCTGTCTGAAGTCGTTGGATTTATTATTCTGTCTATAAAATGGAGATTATACTACTTATATTTTAGAGTTCATTGTTGTGAAGAATACATGCAAAGCACCTAGTATAGTACCTTGCCCAGAGTAGCTGTGTCATAAATGTTAGCACATCATACGTGGCATGGTGTTGAAACATTTCTTCCTCCTTGTATTTTAGCATAATGTTTTAAGAGTTTATTTGGTGGTTAGTTCTTGTTGATTATTATATTTGTGATGCTGTGGCTTATCATATGCCTTTTGTGATTTCTGGTAATGAGGGTATAAAATTTTATAGATTGATGGTAGAAAAAACTTAGTTGTTACATTAATTTGTTATATGATTAGCTAATCATCCTCCAACTGGTTTGGAATATATAGCATATCATCAGACCAAACCATTAAATTCTTTCATTACACTCTTAACCATTTTCTTGTCACATAAATTGAAAATTGAAAATTTACCTTCTATCTGACCTACTTCAGAGTTTCTTGTTCTGTAGGTTTTTTAGCTCGTTGAGTTTTTATTTTATTTTAGTTTTAAGTGAAAAGAGGCTTCTTTGGCCACTGCTATGTGGCTGTTCTCTTGATGATGAATATCAGTTTTTTAAAGCAATGACACTGTGGTTTTTATTTTTATCTAGTTTCTAACCGGAGGCCCTATCGACAGTACTACGTGGAGGCTTTTGGAGATCCTTCTGAGAGAGCCTGGGTGGCTGGAAAAGCAATCGTCATGTTTGAAGGCAGACATCAATTTGAAGAGCTACCTGTCCTTAGGAGAAGAGGGAAGCAGAAAGAAAAAGGATATAGGCATAAGGTATTTAAAAAAAAAAAAAGCCTCTCAAATTATCTTCTTGGGTGTAGGTAGGGAGGGTTTACAGGATCAATCAAAGGAAGAAGTATTATATTTTTGGAATATAAGTTATTTCCTTTGGTAGTAGGATGTTGGTGAGAAAAATTGGCAGAAAGCAAGTTTTTTTGCAGGGATGAGATGGGGCTAGCCTTCCAAATATTTATACTCAATTTTTTGAGAAATGATTTCAGTTAACTTCTGCCATGTCACTTAGATGTGATAGTAAAAAAAGGCATGATCAGTCATCTTTGGTTATATCTGATGTAAGAAGAAAATGATCATCAAAATGAAATATTCTACTTTTCACTCTCTGGATTAATTATTTCTCTTAAAAATGAGAAAGATAAGACTTTAAAACATTTTTGTTTTGTTTGTTGTTTTGGTTTTTGTGTGTGGTTGTTAAGGCTTAAGCAGTTTCAAACCTGGTTATGTTTTAATAAAGAACGTGATGTTTTTGTTTCATTTGCTTGATGTGTTAAAGTTTTGGCTGTTTCTTTTGATACTCCTTTATAGTCTATTCTAGAAGAGGAAATAGTTCCTCTTAGATTTGTGTTTCAGACTTTTAGACTATTTTATAAGAATCACAGTTAGGATAATTTTTAGTCAGTATGCAGTCCCTGCTATTTACAACTGGAGTTCCTTCCTCTGTAAAGCTAATGTAATAATATGTACCTTGTCAAACTGTTGTGAGGATTAGAAATAAATATTTTATATGTCATACATCTGATGCTCTGAAACAACTAGTGTGTTAGGATAGAATAGAAGAGGATAACTTTATCCTTTCTAATACTTTGGGTGGTTGGTGGTGGGGAGGTGTCAGAGTTTTTGTGTCAAGCCTTTAACTATGTAGATTAACCAACCCCCTTTTCAGAGGAGTTCTCTAGGGCTTTCAGGTTCTGGAAAATTGATTTACTATGGTCGTAGTTAGAAAGTCAATGGGTGTGTGTTTGTGTGTAAAGTAAACCAGATGATCAGTTTATTGCTTTATAAGAGGAGGCTTCCTGTCTAGTGGCCTTAATTTTTACATGGTCAGCAGAACATGACCTTTCACAAGTATTAAAGTGTTTGTGAACACTAACTGATAGAACCTTGACTGACATTTATTGTATGAAGCCAGGGAGGGAAATAAGTGTCTTGAAAATTAGGTATATTTCACAGAGCCTCAATGTCCTTATGCTGTGAGGAATCAAGAAAAGAGCATATGTAACTTGTCATACATCCAGGGTGTATTGATGTCTCTGGACTACATGTTTAAGCCCAGGACACTGCTTGGTTATAATCCAGATTTAAAAGAAAATTAATTAATTAATTTTTTTGCTGTATTGGGTCTTTGTTGCTGTGCGCGGGCTTTCTCTAGTTGCGGCGAGTGGGGGCTCCTCTTCGTTGCGGTGTGTGGGCTTCTCATTGTGGTGGCTTCTTTTGTTGCAGAGCACAGGCTCTAGGTCCATGGGCTTCAGTAGTTGTGGCGTGCGGGCTTAGTAGTTGTGGCGCATGGGCTTAGTTGCTCCGCGGCATGGGGGATCTTCCAGGACCAGGGATCGAACTCCTATCCCCTGCATTGGCAGGCGGATTCTTAACCACTGCACCACCAGGGAAGTCCTTATAATCCAGATGGTATGTAACACGTATAGAAGAATCTTGATTAGCCAAGGGCCTGGTGATAACCAGAGTTCCAAATTTCATTTCTTCTAGGGCAGGTCTGCCTTACTCATTTCTCCAGTCCTAGTTTTTCCACATGTATCTCCTTTCTTTAGCCTTTTGCTTTCTCTTTTATGTAACTGAGCAAGTGCTTGGCCTTCATAAGTCAGGAGGGAAATCTTTATTCTAAGGTTGGAGGGGTAAGTAGGAGTGGTCTGGTTATTCCTTGATTTAGTAATATAATGTTGATTAGTAATGTAATGTTGTAGTCTAATTTATGGTGTACTCTTTTGTGCTTTTAATGGTAAGGGGAGTGGAGGGTTTATGGGATCAATCTTTCTCCAGTGATAGATCTTAGTGGTAGAACTAGTGTTGAGGAATCCCCATTAGCTAAGTTCTGGGTGAACTGTGGGTGTTAACCACCTGGCAGTCCCATAAAAGAGCCTTGAAGAAGCACAAGGCTTGGAAAAGCTTCTGATTTGAGAGGTGTTCACTGATCATCTGCCTGTTTCCCCTTCTATTTCTTAGACTAGTGATAATCTTTTTCTCTTTAAATTTAAGGTTCCTCAGAAAATTTTGAGTAAATGGGAAGCCAGTGTTGGTCTTGCTGAGCAGTATGATGTTCCCAAAGGGTCGAAGAACCGAAAATGTGTCACCAGTTCACTCAAGTTGGACAGTGAGGAGGATATGCCGTTTGAGGACTGTACAAATGACCCTGAATCAGAACATGACCTGTTGCTTAATGGCTGCTTGAAATCTCTGGCTTTTGACTCTGAACATTCTGCAGATGAGAAGGAAAAACCTTGTGCTAAGTCTCTAGCCAGAAAGAGCTCTGATAATCCAAAAAGGACTAGTGTGAAAAAGGGCCACATGCAATTTGAAGCACATAAGGAAGAACGGAGGGGAAAGATTCCAGAGAACCTTGGCCTAAACTTTATTTCTGGGGATGTATCTGATAAGCAGGCCTCTAATGAACTTTCCCGGATAGCAAACAGCCTCACAGGGCCCAGCTCTGCCCCAGGAAGTTTCCTATTTTCTTCTTGTGCAAAAAACACTGCGAAGAAAGATTTTGAGACTTCAAATTGTGACTCTTTACTGGGCTTGTCTGAGGGTGCCTTGCTCTCTAAACGTTCTGGGGAGAAGAAGAAACTCCAGCGAGGTCTGGTGTGTAGTTCAAAAGTGCAGCTCTGCTATATTGGAGCAGGTGATGAAGAAAAGCGAAGTGATTCCATTAGTATCTGTACCACTTCTGATGATGATGGAAGCAGTGATCTGGATCCCATAGATCATAGTTCAGAGTCTGATAATAGTGTCCTTGAAATTGCAGATGCTTTCGATAGAACAGAGAACATGTTACCTGTGCAGAAAAATGAAAAGGTAAAGTATTCTAGGTATCCTGCCACGAACACTAAGGTAAAAGCAAAGCAGAAGACCCTCATTACTAACTCACACACAGACCACTTGATGGATTGTACCAAGACAGTAGAGCCTGGAACTGAGACGTCTCAGGTTAATCTCTCTGATCTTAAAGTATCAACTCTTGTCCGAAAACCCCAATCAGATTTTAGAAATGATGGTCTTTCTCCAAAATTTAACACACCATCAAGCATTTCCAGTGAGAACTCAATAATAAAAGGTGGGGCTACAAATCAAGCTCTGTTACATTCGAAAAGCAAACAGCCCAAGATCCGAAGTATCAAGTGCAAACATAAAGAAAACCCAGTTGTAGTAGAACCGCCTGTTGCAGATGAGGACTGCAGTTTGAAATGCTGCTCTTCTGATACCAAAGGCTCTCCTTTGGCCAGCATTTCCAAAAGTGGGAAAGTGGATGGGCTAAAACTACTGAGCAACATGCATGAGAAAACCAGGGATTCGAGTGACATAGAAACAGCAGTGGTGAAACACGTTCTGTCAGAGTTGAAAGAACTCTCTTATAGATCCTTAAGTGAAGATGTCAGTGACTCCGGAATGTCAAAGCCATCAAAACCATTACTTTTTTCTTCTGCCTCTGGTCAGAATCATATACCTATTGAACCAGACTACAAATTCAGTACATTACTAATGATGTTGAAAGATATGCATGATAGTAAGACCAAGGAGCAACGGTTAATGACTGCTCAGAACTTGGTCTCTTATCGGAGTCCTGGTCTTGGGGACTGTTCTACCAGTAGTCCTGTGGGGGCTTCTAAGGTCTTGGTTTCAGGAGGTTCCACTCACAATTCAGAAAAAAATGGAGATGGCACTCAGGATCCAGTCCGTTCTAGCCCTAGTGGGGGTGACTCTGCACTGTCTGGGGAGCTATCTACCTCCCTACCTGGCTTGGTGTCCGATAAAAGAGACCTCCCTGCTTCTGGCAAAAATCGTTCAAACTGTATTACTAGGCGCAACTGTGGTCGATCAAAGCCATCCAAATTAAGAGATGGTTTTTCAACCCAGATGGGAAAGAACACAGTGAACCGTAAAGCCTTAAAGACAGAGCGCAAAAGAAAACTGAACCAGCTTCCAGCTGTGACTCTTGAGGCTGCACTGCAGGGAGACAGAGAGAGTAGGGGTTCAGAGAATAGCTCCTCCAGAGGTGAGGCAGAAGACCCTGGTAAAGAAGAACCCCTTCAATTAATGGGCCATTTAACAAGTGAAGATGGTACCCATTTTTCCAGTGTTAATTTTGATAATAAAGTCAACCAGTCTGACCCTGATAAAGTTCCTGAAAAAGACCCCTCTTTTGAAAACAGAAAAGGGACAGAGCTGGAGTCTGAAATCATTAGTGAGAATGATGAACCCACTAGTGTAAATCAAGTGGTGCCTAAAAAGCGGTGGCAGCGTTTAAACCAAAGGCGCACTAAACCTCGTAAGCGCACTAACAGATTTAGGGAGAAAGAAAACTCTGAGGGTGCCTTTGGGGTCTTGCTTCCCGCTGACCCTGTAAAGAAGGGAGATGAGTTCCCAGAACAGAGACCTCCTCCTTCGACGAACATACTAGAGGATGCACTGACAGATCCAAATCATGCCGACTGCTTAGATTCAGCTGGGCCACGGTTGAAAGTTTGTGATAAATCCAGTGCCAGCAATGAAGAGGTGGAAAAGGAGCCAGGAATTCCCAGTTTGACCCCTCAGCCTGAGCTCCCTGAACCAGGTAAGGACTCCTGACTGTGAAAGAAAGGGACTAGAGGAAGTGATGATAATGATACCCTTCTGAAGTTGGTCTGTTTTCATGGAAGGCCTAAGTGTAAGTTGGGAGGGAAGGATTATCACTTGAAGTGAAGAAAGGACTTTATGTAGAAGGATCTGAATTTTGAGGACCAGGTTTCCATATACTTTCAGAAATTGTTTTACCAAGAAGCTCTTTTTTCTTTTGCTTTTATTGAGTCTCAAGGACAATTTGTTCCTGCTCCCCATTTCCTACCTTTTTCAATCTGTGAACTTTTGGGGACTCAATTTGGTATTGTAAGTATTAAGGAAGGTCCTCCTGTTATGTAGACAAAGGGGACGTGCTTTTGAAAAAGTGTAAGTGTTCTGTAGTACTTATTTGAAGGCCTTAGATGTCTTGCATCCCTTCTGGAATGAGGTTTGAGAATAAATTTTTAAAAATATGAAGTACCAGGGTATCCTTCCTTAGCAGCAGAGGGAAAACAGCAGGAGTCTTTCAAAATATAATATTATACAATATTGTTATTGAGGATAAAACTGCCTTTCCTTAAACATAAGTTTTCAATGTTGTTTACCATAGTAGATTCTAACAGCTTTATTGAAACATAATTCACTGACCATAAAATTCACCTGTTGAAAGTTTATATACTTCAGTGGTTTTTTAGTATACTCAGAGACTTGTGCATCTATAAACATGATTAATTTTGGAACATTTGCATCACCCCAAAAAGAAACCTTGTACCCTTTCTCAATCTCCCTTCATTTCTCCCCAATCTATAGATTTGCCTGTTCTGTATATTTCATGTAAATGGAATCATACAATATGTGGTACTTTGTTTTTTTTACTTAGCATGTGTATCAACGCTTTATTTTTATTGTGGTAAAAAACACATGAATTCACCCTCTGAACAAGTTTAAAGTGTATATTACAGTATTAACTGTATGCACATTGTTGTATATAACACCATTTATTGAAGAGACTATCTTTTCCGCATTGTAAAGTCTTAGCACCCTTGTCAAAGATAATTTGACCATACATGTAAGGGCTTGTTTCTGGGCCCTCTATTTTGTTTCATTATCTATATGTTTGTCTTCATGGTAATATCGTATTTTTTTTTGTTTTTAATTACACTTATTTATTTAATATTTTTGGCTGTGTTGGGTCTCTGTTGCTGCGCGCAGGCTTTTCTCTAGTTGCGGCGAGCAGGGGCTACTCTTCGTTGTGGTGCATGGGCTTCTCATTGGGTGGCTTCTCTTGTTGCAGAGCATGGGCTCTAGGCACATAGGCTTCAGTAGTTGTGGCACTTGGGCTCAGTAGTTGTGGCTCACAGACTCTAGAGCGCAGGCTCAATAGTTGTGGCACACGGGCTTAGTTGCTCCACGGCATGTGGGATCTTCCCAGACCAGGGCTCGAACCTGTGTCCCCTGCATTGGCAGGTGGATTCTTAACCACTGCGCCACCAGGGAAGTCCTATCATATTGTTTTGATTACTGTAGCTTTGTAACATGTTTTGAAAACACAGTGTGTGAGTCCTCCATCTTTGTTCTTTGTCAAGATTATTTTGACTATTTGGGGTCCTTTGAGATTTCCTGTGAATTTTAGGATGTCTTTTTTCTATTTCTGCAAAAAATGCCATTGGGATTTTGATAGAGCAGTGAATCTGAAGATCGCTTGAGTAGTATGGACATTTTGTTAATGTTTAAGTCTTTGAATCCATGAACACAGGATGTCTTTCCATTTATTTGTGTTTTTAATTTCTTTCAGCAATGTTTTATAGTTTAAGTGCCCAACTCTTTCACTTCCTTGGTTAAGTTTATTCCTAAGCGTTTTTATTCTTTTTTATGCCATTATAAGTGGGATTGTTTTCTTAATTTCCTTTTTGAATTGTTCATTATTAGTGTGTAGAAACAACTGATTTTTAAAATAAATAAATAAATAAATAATTTTATTTATTTATTTATTTATTTATGGCTGCATTGGGTCTCCGTTGCTGTGTGTGGGCTGTCTCTAGTTGCGGTGAGCAGGGGCCACTCTTCATTGAGGTACGCGGGCTTCTCATTGCGCTGGTTTCTCTTGTTGCGGAGCATGGGCTCTAGGTGCGTGGGCTTCAGTAGTTGTGACATGTGGGCTCAGTAGTTGTGGCTCATGGGTTCTAGAGTACATGCTCAGTAGTTGGGGAGGATGGGCTTAGTTGCTCCGCGGCATGTGGAATCTTTCCAGACCAGGGCTCAAACCTGTGTCCCCTGCATTGGCAGGCAGATTTTTAACCACTGTGGAAGTCCCACAAGTGATGTTTGAATGTTGATTTTTTTACTGAATCCATTTATTATTCTTACAGCTTTTTTGTGGAATCTTTAGGGTTTTCTTTACATTAGGTCATGCCATCTATGAACAGAGATCATTTTACTTTTCCCTTTCCAATTTGGATGCCTTTTATTTCTAATTCTTGCCTAATTGGACTTCTAGTATTGTGTTAAATAGAAGTGTCAAGAATGGGCATTCTTAGAGAAAAAGCTTTCAGTCTTTCACCATGGACTGTTGTGTTAGCTGTGGGATTTTCATAAATGACCTTTATTTTAGATTATTTCCTTCTGTTTCTAGTTGAGTGTTTTTTATCAGGAAAATGTGTTGAATTTAGTCAAGCCTTTCTGCATCAATTGAGATGGTCATGTGATTTTCTTCCTTCTTTTAATGTGTTGTATTACATTTATTGATTTTTGTATGTTGAACCATCCTTCCATCCCAGGAATGAGTCCCACTTGGTCATGGTGTATAATCCTTTTAAAGTGCTGCTGTTGAATTCAGTTTGCTAATTTGGTGAGAATTTTTGTGTAAGTGTTCATAAGGGATATTGGTATGTCTTTTTAAAAAAATTTTTTTTATTAACGTGTATTTGTCTGGCTCCCCCGTCTTCCATTTTTTGGAAGAGTTTGAAAAAGCTCGGCATTAATTCTTATTTAAATGCTTGGTAGAATTCTCTAGTGGAGGCATCTGATCCTGGGGCTCTTCTTTCTTGGGAAGTTTTTGATGACTGATTTAATCTCCTTACTATAGGTTTTCTATTTCTTCATGATTGAGTCTGGGTGGATTGCATGTTTCTAGAAATTTATCCAACTCTTGTAGGTTATCCAATTTGTTAGCATATAATTGTTCATAGTAGTCTCTTAAAATTCTGTTTCTGTGGCTTCCATTGAAATGTCTTCTCTAATTTCTGGTTTTCATTATTTGTGTCTCCCTCGCTCTCTCCATCTAGCTAAAGGCTTGTCAGTTTTGTTGATTTTTAAAAAACAAACTCTTAGTTTTGTTTGTATTTTTAAAAAATTCTCTATTTTGGTTATTTCTGCTGTAATATTTATTACTTCTTTCCCTTTGCAAATAAACTTTGTGCTTATTCTTTTTCTTATTCCTTGAGTGTAAAGTTAGGTTGTTGATTTGAGGTCTTTTTTCTTTATGTATGCACTTCGTGCTGTAAACTTCCCTTTTAGTACTTCTTTTTGCTACATCCCATAAGTTTTAGTATATTGTGTTATTGTTTCCATTTGTCTCAGAGTATGTTCTAATTTGAGGGAGATTTCTTCTCTGACCAATTTGTCGTTCAAGAGTGTTAATTTCCACATATTTGTGAATTTTTTATTTCCCAACTGCTCTTCATTTTTAATTTCATTCCATTGTGATTGGAAAAGATACTTGGTATGATTTCAGTATTTTTAAATTTGTTAAGACTTGTTTTGTGATCTATTATGTGATCTATCTTGGAAAATGTTCCCTGTGTGTTTGAGAAGAATGTGTATTCTGCTGCTATAAGGTTGAGTGTTCTGTATTTGCCTGTTAGGTCAGGTTGGTCTACAGTGATGTTCAAGTTCTCTGTTTTTCATATTGATCTTCTGTCTGGTTGTTCTCTTCATTATTGAAAGCAGAATATTAAACTCTTATAAAAAATATTTATTTATTTTGGTTATGCCAGATCTTAGTTGTGGCTCACGGGCTCCTTAGTTGTGGCATGGGAACTCTTAGGTGTGGCATGGGAACTCTTATTTGCAGCATGCATATGGGATCTAGTTCCCTGACCAGGGATCGAACCTGGGCCCCCTGTGTTGGGAGCGTGGAGTCTTAGCCACTGTTTCACCAGAGAAGTCCCTAAATTCTACTGTTATTGTTTTACTGTCTGTTTCTTCTTTCATTTCTGTTACTGTTTGCTTCATATATTTGTGTGTTCTGATGTTACATACATATTTATTTTTGATTGTTTATGATTGTTATCTTTTAAAATATGTTTATAATTGTTTATTTTCCAGGTAAATTGATTCTTTTATCATTATATAATGTCCTTATTTGCCTCTAGAGATAGTATTGGCTCAAGTCTATTTTTTCCATTTATGGCTACCTCTGTTCTCGTTTACATGTAATATCCTTCATCCTTTTGGTTTCAGTCTATATGTCTTTACATCTAAGGTGATGTTATCTTGTATAAAGAATATAGTTGCATCTTGTTTTTTTCAGTCCATTTAGCCACGCTATGTCTTTTGATTGAGCATTTTAACCCATTTACATTCAAATAAATTATTGACAGGGAAGGACTTATTGCCATTTTAATTGTTTTCTGTTTTGCAGCTAATCTGTCCCTCTATCTCTCTTGCAGCCCTCCTTTGTATTTCTTTGATTTTTTTATATTGATATACTTTGATTTCTTTCTGATTTTATCTTCTGTAGGCATTTTCTTTGTGGTTACCATGGGGCTTACATAAAACATTTTATAGTTATAGCAAACTGTTTGGAGCTGGTAACAATGTAACTTCAATTGTGTACAAAAACTCTACTCTTGGGGCTTCCCTGGTGGTGCAGTGGTTGAGAGTCCGCCTGCCGATGCAGCGGACGCGGGTTCATGTCCCTGTCTGGGAAGATCCCACATGCCGCGGAGCGGCTGGGCCCGTGAGCCATGGCTGCTGAGCCTGCGTGTCCAGAGCTTGTGCTCCGCAACGGGAGAGGCCAGAACAGTGAGAGGCCCGTGTACCGCAAAAAAACAAAAAACTCTTTTACATCTTCCCATTCCCACTTTGTTATTGATGTCACAAATTACATGTATTCATTAACATAG
Source organism: Lagenorhynchus albirostris (assembly GCF_949774975.1). Taxonomy (NCBI): domain Eukaryota; kingdom Metazoa; phylum Chordata; class Mammalia; order Artiodactyla; family Delphinidae; genus Lagenorhynchus; species Lagenorhynchus albirostris. The sequence continues at coordinate 152,324,914 of NC_083097.1, forward strand.
TTTTATAATTATAGTTATTACTTATGTTTTTGTCTTTTAAATTCAATACCAGACTTAAAAGTGCTTTATATGCCACCATTATAGTATTAAAGTATTGTATTGGTCTATATATTTACCTTTATCAGCTATTTTTATTTTATATGCCTTGGTGTTGCTGCCTAATGGCCTTTTTTTGTGTGTGTCCACGTGGTTTGTGGGCCTCTCACTGCTGTGGCCTCTGCCATTGCGGAGCACAGGCTCCGGACATGCAGGCTCAGCGGCTATGGCCCATGGGCCCAGCCACTCCGCGCCATGTGGGATCCTCCCGGACCAGGGCACAAACCGGCGTCCCCTGCATCGGCAGGCGGACCCTCAACCACTGCGCCACCAGGGAAGCCGCCCCCCTAATGGCCTTCTGTTTCAACTTTTAGGACTCCCTTTAGCATTTTTTTGTAAAGCAGATCTAGTGGTTATGAACTCAGCTTTTGTTTTACATTTTAAAAAAATTTATTTAATTTATAGTTTTCACTGTGTCAAGTCCTTTTTTTAAAAAAATAAATTTATTTATTTTATTTTTTGGCTGCTCTGGGTCTTTGTTGCTGCGCGCGGGCTTTCTCTAGTTGCGGCGAGCGGGGGCTACTCTTTGTTGCGGCGCGCAGACTTATTGCAGTGGCTTCTTGTTGCAGAGCATGGGCTCTAGGTATGCGGGCTTCAGTAGTTGTGGCATGTGGTCTCAGTAGTTGTGACACTTGGGCTCAGTAGTTGTGGCTCGCGGACTTAGTTGCTCCATGGCATGTGGGATCTTCCCGCACCAGGGCTCGAACCCATGTCCTGCATTGGCAGGTGGATTCTTAACCACTGTGCCACCAGGGAAGTTCATGTCAGGTCTTAGTTGTGCCATGCAGGGTCTTCGTTGAGGCGTGTGAGATCTTTAGTTGTGGCACGCAGGCTCTTCGTTGTGGCACCGGACTTCTCTCTAGTTGTGGTGTGTGGGTTTTCTCTCTCTAGTTGTGTGTGGGCTCTGTAGTTGCGGTACACGGGCTCTCTTGTTGAGGTGCTCGAGCTCAGCAGTTCTTATGTGTGGGCTTAGTTGCCCTGCAGTATGTGGGATCCTAGTTCCCTGACCAGGGATTGAACCTGTGTCCCTTGCATTGGAAGGCGGATTCTTTACCACTGGACCACCAGGGAAGTCCCGGCTTTTGTTTTAGAAAATTCATTTCATCTTCATTTTTGAAGGACAGTTTTCCAGATTATAGTAATCTTGGTTGGAAGTTTTTAAATTTTAGCACTTTGAATATATCATGCCACTCTCTTCTGGCCTGTAAGGTTTCCACTGATAATCTAATGTGAGTTCCCTTGTCCTTGACTAGTTGCTTTTCTCACTTCTTTCAAGATTCTCTCTTTGTCTTGGTCTTTTGATAGTTTGATTATAATGTGTCTCACTGTGGGCCTCTTTGAGTTCATTCTGGCTGGAGATCTTCAGCTTCTGATATGGGATGGCCCATTTCCTTTTTCAGATTTGGGAAAATTTTGACCATAATTTATTCAAATTCTCTCCTCCTTTTGGAACTCTCTTAATGTGTGTATTGGTTTGCTTCAATTTTTTTTCTTTTTTCTTCTCTGACTTGATAATTTCAAATGACTTGTGTTTGAGTTTGCTGATTCTGTCCTATGCTTAAGTCTGTTGTTTAATCTCTCTATTGAATTTTTCAATTCAGTTATTATGTCCTTAACTCCAGAATTTCTGTTTGGTTCCTTTTTATAGTTTCTGTCTTGTTGATACTCTCAGTTGTTCATGTTACTGTTTTCATGGTTTCTTTTAGTTTTCCGTGTTTTCTTGTAGATCATTGAGCTTCCTTAATACAATTATTTTGAATTCTTTCCCATAATTCATAGATCTCTGTTAGTTTCTGGAGATTTATTTTGATCCTTTGGGCCATGTTTCCTAGTTTCTTCATGTACTTCATGAGTTTTTTCCCCTGAGTTTTTTGGGTTTTGTCTTTGTTTTTGGCTGTGCCACGCAGCATGTAGGAATCTTAGTTCAACCAGGGATTGAACTCGTGCCCCCGTAGTAGAAGCTCGCAGTCTCAACCACTGGACCACCAGGGAAGTCCCCTTCCCCTGAGTTTTGTGAGTTTGACACTGGCTTCATACAGGGGAAGACTCACCAATCAGCTTGGCTAGAGATTCTGGGGACCTCTGGAACCTTTTTTGGAGGATGGGCTTCTCTGGGCCTGTGTGTGTAATTTCCTAATTAGAGAGGTTTGTCCGTTTCTTTTTCAGGAGCTCCTAATCTCTTGCTTCTTCTAGTGTTTTTCTGCAGTACTGAAGGTTAGCCATTGCTACTGCAACAAGCTTTCTCACTCTCTTTAATTCTCAGTGGTGCCTAGGTATCTGAAGCATGTTGGCTCTCTGTCAGCTCCCAGAAGCAGGCAAAACAGATACTAGTCCCTTGGGCAGTTTTCTAAAAATCTGGATTGCCAAATGCTCCCTTCTTCTCCCTTTGTAGAGAGAAGCCAAGAGTTGAGTGCCTTCTCCCAATCTTACCAAGCCCTGCTGGCCTCCATCTGTGTCACTACAGGCCCTCTGGTTCCACAACATGCTGCCCAGTCTTTCATTTGTTTTCAGTGCCCCGAGGAGTCCAAACTGTGTGGCTTCTGTTTGTGCTCCCAGTCAGGTTAGACAGAAACTGGCCCCTTGGGAAGCCCTATGAAAAGCTGGAATTTTGAACATCCCCACCTCCATTCCCCAGCTTTGAGGGGAAGCTCAGCTGTGCTTGCTTTCTGAGTGGCAATCTCAGATAAAGTGAATTGGCTCTTGTAATCCATTTCAGTGCTATTGTTCTTGGCTTTGCACTTGCCCTGGGGTATTGTAACTTCTTAACTGATTTCTAGAGTACTCATAAAGGTATTTTGATGCATATATTGTTAGTTTGGTATCTCTGTGAGGGAAATAATGTGGGGACTTTCTATTCTGCCAGCTTGCTGTTGTCTGCTCTTGCTTCATGCCTTTTTAATGCCAAATAATATTCCAGTGTACAAATAAACCATGTTTTATTTATTGTTTCATCAACTGATCAACATTTGGATTGTTTTTACTTTTTGGCCTTTATGAATAATGCTGTTATGAACATTCGTGTGCAGTGTTTTGTGTGGAAGTGTTTTTATTTTTACTGTATACCTAGGAGTGGAATTCCTGGGTCATTTGGTAATTATATGTATAAGTTTTGAGGAACTGCCAGAATGTTCAGTAGTTGTGGCACGTGGGCTCAGTAGTTGTGGTGCTCGTACTTAGTTGCTCCATGGCATGTGGTCTTCCCAGACCAGGGATCAAACCCGTGCCCCCTGCATTGGCAGGCGGACTCTCAACCACTGTGCCACCAGGGAAGCCCTGCTTGTTTTTTAATTGGGCTATTTGTCTTTTTATTATTGAATTGTAAGAGTTCTTTACATGGTCTAGATATAAGTCCATTATTAGATATGATTTGCATATACTTTCTCCTGTGGGTTTACCTTTTATATTCTTGATTATATATTTTGAAGCACAAAAGTTCTTAATTTTGATGAAGTCTGGTTTGTCTGTTTTTTCTTTGATTCCTTGTGCTTTTGGTGTCATACCTAAGTACCCATTGCCTAATCCAGTTGTCTAAGCACCATTTGTAGAAAAGGGTATTCTTTCACCATTGAATGGTCATGGCACCCTATTTGAAAATCTTTTGACCATAAATGTGATGGTTTATTTCTGGGCTCTCAGTTATTTTTTATTGATATGTATGTGTGTCTTTATGCCAGTACCACAAAGTCTTAATCTTTGTAGTAATTAATTATTGTAGCTTTGAAATCAGAAAGTGCAAGTCCTCCAACTTTATCTTTTTTCAAGATTGTTTCGGCTCAAGATTGTTTCGGCTTTGCATTTCTGTATTTATTTTAGGAGTTTCTTATCTTTTCTGCCAAAAAGCCAGCTGGAATTTAGATAGGGGTTGTGCTGAATCTGTAGGTCAGTTTGGGCAGTGTTGGCACTGTAACAATGGTAAATTTTCCAAACTATGAACAAGGGATGGCTCTTCATTAATTTAGGCTGTCTTTGTTCTCTTTCAACAATGTTTTGTACTTTTCAGTGTAGAAGTCTTGCACTTCTTTTGTTCATTTTATTCCTAAGTATTTTAACCTTTTTCAACGCTATTATAAATAAAATTGGTCTCTTAATTTCATTTTTGGATTTCCCATTGCTAGTATATGGAAATACAGTTGATTTTTATATATTGATCTTAGGTGTTGCAACCTTGCTGAGCTCATATTTTAGCTCTAATTATTTTATTGTGAATTCCTTAGGATTTTCTATGTGCATGATCACGCCATCAGCCAAAAGAGATAGTTTTACTTCATCCTTTCTAATCTGGATGCCTTTTATTTCTTTTTCTTGCCTGATTGCCCTAGCTAGATCCTTCAGTGCATTGTTGAGGGTAAGTAGAGTGAACAGACATCCTTGTGTTGCTCCTGATCTTAGGGGGAAAGCAGCTGATTTTTAACCATTTAACTATGATATTAACTGTGATTTTGATAGGTGGCCTTTCAGGTTGAGAAAGTTCCCTTCTGTACCTAGTTTGTTTAGTTTTTCAGATGTTTTTTCTATGCCTATTGAGATGATTATTCCTGTTTGTTCTGTTAACATGAATATATTAATTTACAGTTTTCTTTTGGGGGCTTGAATTTTCCTGGCCTATCAGACTGCAAATCCACAGGAGGACCAGTCACAATTTCTCAAGGACTTGTTCTCACTCCTGCTCCCCTTTTACTTTGTGCTGAGGCACCTTTCCTTGTGGTCTCCTGGAGGTTGCGACATGGTTTACTTCTGTTTCACCATAACTCTTCTGCCTCCTAACAGGATGGCCAAAAAGCCCTCAGGACAAAGTCAGTTTCAGGGCTCTCTACTTGTTTCCCTGGGTTATTACTTTCCATTAGTTTTTTTTTTTTTGCGGTTCGCGGGCCTCTCACTGTTGTGGCCTCTCCCGTTGTGGAGCACAGGCTCCGGGCGCGCAGGCTCAGCGGCCATGGCTCGTGGGCCAGGCCACTCTGCGGCATGTAGGATCTTCCCGGACCGGGGCACGAACCTGCGTCCCCTGCATCAGCAGGCGGACTCTCAACCACTGCGCCACCAGGGGAGCCCTCCATTAGTTTTTGGTTTGTAGTTCTTTACAATTTTGTCAGTTTTTTGCTTCTTTTAAGGTGGTTTTTAATTTTTTTAAACTAAATAAATTTATTTATTTATTTATGGCTGCATTGGGTCTTCGTTGCTGCGCACGGGCTTTCTCTAGTTGTGGTGAGCAGGGGCTAATATTCGTTGTGGTGTGCTGGCTTCTCATTGCAGTGGCTTCTCTTGTTGTGGAGCACGGGGTCTAGGTGCATGGGCTTCAGTAGTTGTGGCACATGGGCTCATTAGTTGTGGCTCACGGGCTCTAGAGCGCAGGCTCAGTAGTTGTGGTGCACGGGCTTAGTTGATCCACGGCATGTGAGATCTTCCTGGACCAGGGCTCGAACCCGTGTTCCCTGCATTGGCAGGCAGATTCTTAACCACTGCACCACGAGGAAGTCCCTAAGGTGGTTTTTTGAAGACTTTATACAGCATTTTTATTTGCTTTCAACAGGAAATTTGGGCTGAGTAACTTGCCATTATTATGAAGAATTGTTTGGGTTTTTGCCTTTTTTCCCCCCCTTAAGTTCTTTTGCCTCTGAGGTCCCAGAACTAGGGGAGTAGAGGTATGACAGGGGCTAATAAGATGTATGGGCAGAGTGATGTTGCTGTTAGTACTCTCGTTTTCTGGGAAACATCACTGTTTTGAAAAAAAGAAGAAAACTCACTCAAGGTATAATTTACATACCACAAAATTCACACACTTTAAGTGTTCAACAAATGGTTTTCAGTATATTTACTGAGTTCTGCATCCACCCCCATAAATCAGTTTTAGAATATTACACCACTCCCATAAGATTACGCTATCTCATTTATAGTTAGTCCCAAGCAACCACTAGTCTACTCTCTATCTCTGTAGATTTGCTTTTTCTGGGTGTTTCATATTAATGTAACCATACAATGTGTGATCTTTTGTGTCTTGGTCTTTTCAGTTAGCATAATGTGTCTGTGGTTTATTTATATCATGGCACGTGGCTGTATCTTGTTCTTTATGACCGTGTGGCCAGCACCGTATGGTTTGGTACCCATGTCCCAGATGTCATACTTCTTATTCCCAGGGTGCTGCTCACTTTGCACATCCTACCTTGTATTTTGGGACTCGCATGCCTTGTGCCTTCGATACCCCATGTCCTGTGCATCCTGTGCCTGGGCACCCCCCCTTTCTCTGCACCCTGTGCCAGAAAATCCCACATCCAGGGTGCCACATGCCTAGAACACCCCACTTTCTGGCTCCCTTTGTCTTCGGGACCCTATATTTTCTGCACCTAGCACCTTGGGCACCCTGGCCTCAGACATGGATGGCTCTGCTTACCTGTCCCCTGCTCCCCAACCCTTGCCTGCCTTTAGTTGCGCCCAATGTCTTGGGCTCCCACGCTTTGACTACCCTGGGTGTGCACTCCTCCACCCTTAACTGTCCCCAATGCTCTGAGTCCTTTACCTCAGGCCTAGTGCCCTTGGTCCTGGGTATCCTGTGTCAGGCTGTTTAGTTCCTGTGTGCTGGGCCAGACCCTGTAACATACATGAGGTAAGGCAAGAACTAGGGGTGGGGAATTTTATTTTTATATATATATACACACGTGTGTGTGTGTGTGTGTGTGTGTGTGTGTGTAGAGGTGGGGAGAGGGAGAGAGAGAGGGAGTTTTTATTGTTGAATAGTATTCCAGTGTGTGGATATACCACATGTTACTTATCCACTTATCAGTTGGTGAACATTTGGGGTTGATTCAGCTTTTTGGATATTTTATTATTTTAACTGGTATGTGTCCACTCTAGTCTAAAGCTATTGCTAGACTTGTCCTATATGAACAATTCATCTCCATTCTGCACAGTAGGTCCTGGTTCTGTGCTTGGAATTGATGTGTATTTGCCAAGAAAGTTAGTGGTGGTGTATTTTAGCTCCTGTTCGGTTTCATGTTTGCTGCGTACCATGTATTGAGGTTTGAATGATCTGCTCCTCGTTCCATTGGCTTTTGCAATTTTCTAGCTTTTAATATTCCCTTCCAGTATCAAAAAGGCCATATTCTTCTTTTGTTTCTGATATTCCTTACCTTAGCTTGGCAACCACTTTATGTAGTCTCCATAGTTTTGCCTTTTCCAGAATGTCATATAGTTGGAATCCTACAGTATGTAAACTTTTAGATTGGCTTTTTTTTTTTTTTTTTGCGGTACGCGGGCCTCTCACTGTTGTGGCCTCTCCCATTGCGGAGCACAGGCTCCGGACGCGCAGGCTCAGCGGCCATGGCTCACGGGCCCAGCCGCTCCGCAGCATGTGGGATCCTCCCGGACCGGGGCACGAACCTGCGTCTGCTGCATCGGCAGGCGGACCCCCAACCACTGCACCACCAGGGAAGCCCTAGATTGGCTTTTTATACTTGGTTATATGCATTTAAGTTTCCTTCATGTCTTTTCATGACTTGATAGCTCATTTCTTTTCAGTGCTGAATAATAATCTATTGTCTGAATGTACCGGAGTGTATTTATCCATTCACCTACATCTTGGTTGCTTCCAAGTTTTGACAGTTTTGAATAAAGCTGCTATAAAAATCCATGTTCAGGTTTTTATGTGGTTCTGAGTTTTCACCTTTTACATTAACTTGAAATAAACTAAATGATGTGTTACTACTGTTTACTAATGTGAAATTACAGCAGTTAGAATTAGTAAAAAATTCTTTTCCACATCTTGTCCTAATGAAGGCTTTATGGCTTGTTTCCATATGTGTTAGGGAGTAAGGGCCTTTGCCAAGCTTGCTGAGCCTGTTACCTTTCCTTTTTGGTCTCTACTTTTGTGTTTCTTTTATTGAGAGAACACCAGTGTTGCCACATTCAAATGAGGCAGGAATAGCTTTCTCTGAGGTCATCGTATGATGAAATACTGCCCTCTTGAGTAGATTGTATCCTGCGTTCTATAGGCATTAGGCTCTGTTCCCAAAGAGTTTACAGTATAGTAAAATGATTATAGCATGTTAAGTATATTAAAACTGGGATGAAGTTTTATAGGGAAATTAATAATAGATATTTGTTTCACCATTAATTCAAGGAAAAATGGCATGATACTTTGATATTTTGATCATAAAACATGACAAGAGTTGTTTTTTTGTTTGTTTTTTGTTGTTTTAAGAAAGTATCCAAAATTCTATACTCTTTTATCTTTTCTGTCTTTGGCATACATGGCATACATTTTTTTAATGTTATTGAGATAATGGTATACATATTATTAATTATATATTTTTGATGTTTCTAATGTGAAACTCACTATAACCATGATATAAAGTACATGTAAAATGCTTTTGAAATTCATGTGGTAGTGCTGATTAGGTAAATATTCTATCATCTATTCATCCAATATTCTGCATAGTCCAGAGAGATGTTATTTAAAATGTTAATTCATTGTGTTTTTTATGAATTTACCTGATTTAGAATCCATATTTTAATGTTAGCTTTGTAACTGTAGGACACTAGTTTCAGTTTAATTTCGTTAACATTGGATAGGCTGTGTGTGTGTGGATAGAGCAACAAAAGTCTCCTTTCTCCCAAATTTTGCATAGGATAAACCATAGCAAATAGCCATAGTGTTTTTGTGAGTTTCCTATTTCTGTACCTTTGGAAGCACAGAGATAGTTGCATGAAAACGTTGGGTTTCCCTCAAACTTTTTGGTTAATACTGAACTTGTTTCTCCTCTTTTAGCTGTGCGGTCAGAGAAGAAACGCCTTAGGAAGCCAAGCAAGTGGCTTCTGGAATATACAGAAGAATATGATCAGATATTTGCTCCTAAGAAAAAACAAAAGAAGGTACAGGAACAGGTGCACAAGGTACATTCCACCATTTCAACAACCTTTCATCAGTTCTTTTAGGATACTGCAATTTTCCCTTCAATATCATATTTTATCTTCATGGGACAATAATTTCCTTAACTGGGATCTTGTTTTTCAGGGTTTTTTTTCCAGCTTCTGGCACAGTACTTAGCCTGTACTAGTTATACAGGAAATGTATAAATGAGTTTATGTACTATGTGTGTATAGTGTGTGTATATATAGTATATTTTCCCCCTTTGCTTTCAAAATGTATTTGATTTAGGAATATTGTTATGATAAAATGTTTAGTAAAAAATATAGGGTATTAAAAAGAATAGTATGATCCTAATTCTACAAACAAATGTTACAATACCTTATATGCTTTATTTTTAAATTCAGTTTCTTTAAACTCAAAGTATTTTAGAGTAAGTTACAGATATTTTGACTCCACGTCCCTAAATAACATGCACCTCTAAGAAACAACATTTTTCTTCACAACCAATTTATCATGGTCATATCTATTAAGGTCAGTTTATCTAATAACAAATCCATGTTCAGATTTCCCCAATTATTTCATAACCTTTACATTTAATTTATCCAAACCAAGATCCAGTCTAGGACTACACATTATATCTGGTTGTTACATTTCTTAAATCACCTTAAATCCAGGACAGTCCCCCCTTTTCATGACCGTATGTAAGCAATGAGAGCAACACATTTAGAGTATCTGCCTTCTTGATTTGTGTGATTGCGTCTATGTTCCCTTTTAGGTAGTAGTTAATAAGTAACAATTTGATACATTCCAGTTAAACATTTTTGGCTAGATTACATGGTAGGTTTCATATGTTGTATGACATTGGAAGGTATTTAACCTTCAGTAGTTCACCACGGTGACTAACTGATTTCTCTTTTCAGTTATGTTTTACCTCTTTTGATCAAGCAGCAGTATATGTATAATTACTTCGGCTCCAAGAGAATGTCTTGTTCCCCATCAGCCATTTCCCTGATGTTTTTTAAAAAATATCAATTGTACATCCTTTTCTATATGAATAATTTCATTTGGGGTTACAAAATGAAGATTTTCAGATTTTATTATTTCTTCTACTTATATTATCTGTCAGTCTGTCATTTTATAGTACTGAAATACATGAAAGGCATGTATTGCTTTCCCGTTAATTTACCAACTCAACTTTGGAAGTTTATTATTAGCTGCTTTTATCGATGATATATTAGGGAATCTTTTTTTTTTCTTTTATTTATTTATATTTTTTGCGGTACGTGGGCCTCTCACTGTTGTGGCCTCTCCCGCCGCGGAGCACAGGCTCCGGACACACAGGCCCAGCAGCCATGGCTCACGGGCCCAGCCGCTCCGCGGCATGTGGGATCTTCCCGGACTGAGGCACGAACCTGCATCCCCTGCATCGGCAGGCGGACCCCCAACCACTGCGCCACCAGGGAAGCCCTTTTTCTTTTTTTTAAGATTATCACTATGGCTTTAATGAATTTTTATAGCTTCGGTGTATCTCAATCCAATGACATTTTTACCCTTTAAAAAAATTATAGTAAAATATATATAACATAAAATTTACAACTTTAGCCATTTTTTAGTGTACAGTTCTGTGGCATTCAGTACACCCACATCATTATGCAACCACTACCATTATCACCACTACCCATTATCTTCAGAAATTTTTCATGGCCCCACACTGAAACTGTGTCTATTAAAAAATAACTTCCCACTTCCCCATACTTTTAGCCCCTGACAACCACCATTCTGTTTTCTGTCTCTATGAATTTTACCATTCTAGGTACCTCATATAAGTGGAATCATACAATATTTGTCCCTTTTTGTCTGGCTTATTTCAGTTAGTGTAATGTTGTCTTCAAGTTTCATCCATTTGTAGCACGTGTCAGAATTTCATTCCTTTATAAGTACATTATTCTTTTTGACACTTAAATTATAAGGACTTTGGCCTATGGATTCCACGTTTATCTTTTGCCCATAGGTAAGTTCCCGCCGTGAAGAGGAAAGCCTTTTAGCCCGGTGTCGATCTAGTGCTCAGAACAAACAGGTGGATGAGAATTCTTTGATATCAACCAAAGAAGAGCCTCCAGTTCTTGAAAGGGAGGCTCCGTTTTTGGAAGGGCCCTTGGCTCAGTCAGAACTTGGAGGTGGACATGCTGAGTTGCCACAGCTGACCTTGTCTGTGCCTGTGGCTCCGGAAGTCTCTCCACGGCCTGCCCTTGAGTCTGAGGAATTGCTAGTTAAAACACCAGGTAAGATGGGGATGGGTCTCAGTATATAAGTGGATATAATTAGAGGAAGCAGGAGATTTTAGTATGTTTTGATGGAAAGCCAGTAGTGTATTTCTGTACAGCAAACTACCCACTTTGATTCTGGGAAATCCCTAATACTGGCTAATTGGATATAGTTAATGACCATTAATTGGTGTACTGTCAGGAAGACATATTTTTTACAAACTACTTTCTTTCAGTGTTATTGCTCTTCATGATTATTGATCAACCACAGTGTGAATCAACACCCAGGGTAACAGGGTTTGGGGGAGGGGCCTGCATACTAGTGGAGTAAACACATAAAAATTATACTTCAGATGCTGACTTTACCAATCTTTGTGTTATTTGGGAAGTTGTTTAACCTCTGAACTTGTTTCCTCGATGTATAAAATGGAGACTGTGATGTAATGTATAAAGAAATTTACCTGACACATAGCAAGCAGCTGAGTGTGAATACTCCCTTGAAGTTAATTACCAATTTCTTTTCACTTTATCATTCTGTATAAACATGTCACCTGGTGAGAATTGAATCTAAACAACATACTGTCTCTAATTCACCTTCTGACTTTTTTTTTTTGTTTTTTAAATTGGAGTAACCTTCTGACTTGAGTATTGTAGTCAGCCAAGGAAAATTTTGGATGTAACTTTTTTTTTTTTTTTTGTGGTATGTGGGCCTCTCACTGTTGTGGCCTCTCCTGTTGCGGAGCACAGGCTCCGGACCCGCAGGCTCAGCGGACATGGCTCACTGGCCCAGCCGCTCCGCGGCATGTGGGATCTTCCCGGACCAGGGCTCGAACCCATGTCCCCTGCATTGGCAGGCAGACTCTCAACCACTGTGCCACCAGGGAAGCCCTGGATGTAACTTTTTTACATTCCCAACAGTAGCTTGTGATGTTATTCTTTAAAAAGGGATCCCAATTGTGCATAATCAAGTAAGGTGGAATCAAAAAGAATAATAAAGATAGTTACCACCTCATTGCCCATTATGTGCCAAACTGTGTTATTAGGCTCTTTTATATAATTGCTAAGAGCAGTCCTACAAAGTAAACAAGTGTCTTTTACTTATTTAGGAACAGAACAAGAATTCTAATCCTGGTCTATTTATGCCCAGAATTCAGGCTCTACTTTACCTCACTTCTCCTTTTGTTCTTACCACCAGTTGATTGCTCTAAAGGGAGTTTTGCCCTTTTGATTTCTCCTTAGTTCATTTGTGATTTTTAAAAAATGTATCAGCATATATGGTTTTTAGTAAGTGTGTATACATACACACACACACACTGACATAAGAACATCCTCACATTAGTTTGTGTCTGTATTGAGAAATATTTTCTTGTTTTATGTTAACTAGTATTTTAGAATAATGTTTACCTTGTCCCTCCCCACAAGATGATGAGAAAAATATTTTAAAATGACTAATTTTTTATATTTTGAGAAAAATATAAAAAAATGACTAATTATATATATATATATAAGTTTTTAAAAAATTAGCTTGTGCCCAGTTTCTAAATCATCTAATGAAAAGATACATGCATTTCAGGAAATTATGAAAGTAAGCGTCAGAGAAAACCAACTAAGAAACTTCTTGAATCCAATGATTTAGACCCTGGATTTATGCCCAAGAAAGGGGAACTTGGCCTTACTAAAAAGGTATGTTATTTTAGTCAATTCTAAAATAGGGTTTAATCCAGGAAATAGGGGATTTTAAAAACAAATCTTTTAGTAATACTTATGACATCAGTGCACATATACATAGAAATTATAGAATGTCAGAGTACACTTGGTGATCTGAGACATCCTACATTAAGAGGCTGTTTTGCATTTGTACGGAAAATGTGTATCACTTGATTTTAGATTTTCTTTTCAAGTGAAAATGAAAAAAGCTTTAAAGTTGAGTAAAGTTTGTGTTTGTTGTAATTTCTTTTCTGGGCTCGAAACCTCTTACCTGATTTCTACTTCACTTCTGTCTCTACAAGCCACTAACCTACTCTTATGCCATTGCCGTGTCTGCATAATACCTCAGAAAAGACCTAGCTCAGCTATAATCCAGGCAGAAACACTTGATCTTCAGTTTTGCAAACTTGGTTTCCATTAGCCAAGAAGGCATCATTAAATTGTAGTTGGAAATATGATTTTCTAATTCTATAATGGATGATAACTGGATATTGATTCCTTAGGCTACATCCTGCTCTCTTTGTATTTGAGGAGTAACTCAGTGTATATGTTATAAATTCAGTTGTAAGTTGCACAGATTTCCTATTTTAAAAAATTCTTTTTCTTTAAAGAAAAAATGCAGATTGTAATCAAATCATAAATAGAGTTTTTGGAATTCTTTCCTTAGCTGTAGCAAACTTCTATCCTTTAATCCTATATTAAGGCTCCTAGTTTTTGTTAGTCACACATCTGTAAATGTAAAATTTAATTTATTTGTGTTTTTATACCTTATTTAAAGAGTCACATTATGTACTTTAGTTCCTTTGTTCTTCTCAAAGCAGTTTTATGACATGGACTTTTTGGTGGTTCTTAGACTCATCTCCTGCCCTCCGAACTCTCTCTGCAGTTTGTGCAACCTTCAGTGACAATGTGTCTCTAACTCACTATCCTTTCATTGTACCCCACACTCTAGTAAGGCTGTGGTCATCTTCTGCAGTGCTTTCTCTCCTGGATTTATATTATTCAAATCTTAGCCACTGCGCAAGATTGTTGGCAGAGGTAGATGGGAAGGGCCAGGGAAACTGGGATTCAGTTGCACGTTTTGAGTGTGGAAGTGACGTTTGCAATCAGGTGATAAATTTAATGGTATTTTACAGGGTGAGTCATGGGAGGCTGTTGTCTTACTGCTAGAGGTGAGGTGCTGCAAATGTCATTGAAAGTAAGAATTCAGGCGAGTTAAGTGAATGACCCCCCCCCCGCCTTTATGGAGCTATAATTGGCATATATAAGTTAATGATTTGAAGGAATAAGATGAATTTTGAATCCTCAATGTTTTTGAGACTGGATTACTTAAAAAATAGTGTTAATTTGTTTTTTAATAACTGTAAATGGAGTATAACCTTTAAAATTGTATAATTTGTATGACCTTGCTCTGGCAAGTGCAGTTTTCTAATCTGAAATTTAACTTGTCGTGTTTGTGGGTTAATTTTTTCCCTAAGGGGATAAAAAGCATGATTTAGTTGATAATTTTAATTTATATAGGCGAAAGTGTCCCAGAACTCTTTGAGATTTAATTTACACCAATAAAATGCACAGATCTTAATTGTTCTGTTTCATGGCTCTAGACAGTTGTATATACCATGTTAAGTACCACCCAAACTAAGTATGCTCTATATCTATCACCCCTGGAAGTTTTCTTGTTCCCCTTTTCACTCAACTCCCCATTCTCATCTCTTCAAGAGGCAAAATTTTCTAACTTCCGTTACTATAGATAAGTTTTGCTTGTTTGTGAATGTCGTATATGTTGTTTTGTTTTTGTTAACTGGCTTCTTTTATTCAACACATGTATTTGAGATACATCCACAAGGATGCTATTTCAGTAGTAGTTCAAGTACAATTTGCTTGTCCTTTCTCCTGTTGATGCACATTTGCATTTTTTCATTTGAGGGCTATTAATCATAAGGCTGGTATGAATATTCTGAGTCTGTTTGTGTACATATATTTTCATTTTTCTTGGTGGTGTAAATACTTAGGGGTGGGATTGCTGGCTCATGAATATATCCCTTTTAAAGAAATTGCCAAACACTTCTCCAAAGTGGTTGTACAACTTCACGTTCCCGCCAGTGGTATATCAGAGTTCAGTTGCTCCACATCTTTAATAGCATTTGGATTGTCAGTCATTTTAAGTTTAGCCATTCTAGTGGATATGAAATGATATCTAATCATGTTTTTAATTTGTATTTCCTAATGATTATTGATTTTGAGCCCCTTAGTATGTGCTTACTGGCCATTCCTATATCTTATCAAACGACTGTTCAAGCACACTTATATTTTTGATTGGGCTCTTCATTGTTTTTATGGTTGCTTTTTTAGGAGTGCCTTTATATTTGGGATACAAGTCTTTTGTCAGATATATGTGCTTTAAATATTTTTTCCCAGTCTGATGCTTGCGTATTCATTTCCTTAGTCTTTCATGAGAAAGAATTTTTAAAAGTTTGTTTTTTCTTTTATTTATATTTTGTGTCTATTTCAAGAAATCTTTGCCTACCACATCAACACAGAGATATACTTTCTGTGTTTTGTTTTAGGAGTTTTATGGTTTTGATTTATATACAGTTCTTCATTTTTTGAGATGGAGTTTTGAAGTGGATGTCCAATTGTTTTAGCACCATTAGTTAAAAATCTCTGTTAGCCATCCAGTTCTCTGTCTCTCATATTTTTGGTCTCTTTAAGCATTAGATATAATTAATAACTGTCACTGTTGAATTTCAGCTTTTCTTGGTAGGGAGATAGGCATCATATTTGGTGCTAGAACAAGAGAAAACCAGAGTTATTGGTGATGGCTAGACCTGGACCCTGGAGAAAAGTGACCTCTTTTCTGTTTTAGAAGTGAGTTCTGCTATCTGACCTAGTCAGCTTCACAGTTAAGGTCCTGCTTACTGTGAGGTATATTTTGCCATCAGGTTGAAACCATGATTCAGCTCCATCTTGGGACTACACCATGGGTTACCAGGCAGGCCACACCTTGTCTTTGGATGGATCAATCAGTGGGTTAGAGAAAGAGGGATTGTCTGTTGAGGTAGTGGTAACTTAAGAGTGCACAGACCTTTGTTATAAAGCAGAAACTAACACACCATTGTAAAGCAATTATACCCCAATAAAGATGTTAAAAAAAAAAAAAAGAGTGCACAGACTTAATGCATATCCTACCAGATTATGCATAAAGTAAGTTACTGGCATCTTTGACATGTCCTCCAAGGCACTTACAGAGTTCTGTGGGTTTTTTAAAAAATATATTTTATTATTATTATTATCATTATTTTTCAGCCGTGCCTCGCGGCACACGGGATCTTAATAAAAGCACAGAGTCTTAATCACTGGACCACCAGGGAGGTCCCTTTTTTTATTCTAAGCAGAGCAGATGGAATTTTATTCATGTAGTGTGGTGTGGGGGGTGTGTGTGCGTGCGTGCGTGTGCATGCTGTTATTTCTATTTTAACTTATAAAATTGTTGACATCAGAAATGAAAATTTTTTCTGTATCACTCTCTGTAGTTTTGGGAACATTCTGATTGTTTTTGCATCACAGCTTTTGGGTGAATGTTAAACAGTGAAGTATAAATTGCTTATCTAAGTAATGTAGATGGTAGTTTTCTTTAAATTATGCAGTCTATTTTGTGGGTTTGTCTACTAGTGTTTTGTTCCATTTAACTAGGTACCTAACATTTGCTCCTTCATTTTATTTGACTTCATAAGACTCTGATCTACACTGAACATGAGGAACATTCTTATGATTTATTAATGCATATAATAAGTGTTCAGAAATTCACAGCTGCATTTTATCTTGTTTTAACCTCAGACTTGGGAACTTCATAGCAAGAATAGCATCCATTATATTGACTTTTGTGACCACTAAATTTTGTTTTACAGTCATGATGAAGAATATTATTCTTGTAGGAGAAGACATTTTCTTGGAATAGAACTAATTCATACAAGCATTAGTAGTAAGGGAATAAAATGTGTAGTGAGTTACTCTTGACGTTTAAGGTTTTTCTTGTTGTTTTTTTGTTTTTGTTTTTGGCCATGCCACGTGGCTTGTGGAATCCTAGTTAGTTCCCTGACCAGGGGCCCTTGGCAGTGAAAGCGTGGAGTCCCAACCGCTGGACCACCAGGGAATCCCCAATGTTAAGTGTTTTGTTTTTAGTTTCAGTGTTGCTTTAATTTATATTAATCTGCAGCAACTTAAATTAGAAAGACTTTCCATGATTCAGAGCTTTTTAATATTTAGAATTCATCAAGTAAATAAGTCTGTGTAAAATCCAGTGGCTGTAAGTATAACATAAGGAAGATTTTAAATACACCGTGGTGTGGAACAGAATTGAGCTGGTGGGTCTATAAGCACATACTTTTTCTCTTTCTCTCCCACTTTAATCAGAGCAGTGTTCTATATCTGCTTTATATATTGGGAGTCTCTGAGTAAGCCAGTCGTTGTCCGTAGTCCCCCCACTGGAGTATGTGGTTGGTGGTTTTGAGTTTTAGAGCATGAAAAAAACCCAAATCTCATGCTTTTCCCCACAAAGTTTCTGTTCAACCCTTTACTATTATATTGTTCCTTTAATTGTTAAAAACAGCCAAGATTCTGTATCTTTGGCAATAGACAGTTCAGCTTTTGGCACATAGTATAAAGGGTTTGTTTTCTATTCCTTTGTAAAACATGATGCATTTTACTTATTTGTAGTGTTATGAAGCTGGTCACTTGGAGAATGACATTACTGAATCATGTGCTGCATCTCGTTCTAAAGAGTTTGGTGGAGGTGAGTGTTTTTGAGATTTAAGAACTGTATTGCAAAAATAAGTGTGAAGTACCCTGTCAGTTAACGAGAAAAGTTACTAAGCAGGACTAGTAAGGTTGCAAGTTCTAAGACTTGTTTGTCCAATATATGCTTCCTAAAACTGCATATGACACTAGAAAATTGTATTGATTCATTTCCAACTTTATACTGAAGTTAGTTAAATGGAATTAGAATTAGTGTTAAGGAAATGTTGGGAACAATAAAGAAAAATCAGCTCCTTAATTTTCTTATTAGATAATTCTCCATACTGCATCATTACTTTCTTGGCTTTGATTCCTATAGGACAGAAAATAACAGAATTTGAGTTGAGGGGGAAATTGCAAATCGTCTTAAACAAGTCTTTCATAGTCTTACTTTCTTATATCACACCTGTGACCTTTGGTCAATGAACATATGCTTGAAAAAGAGAGCTTACATTTGAGCCTAGTCTATTATGGCTGCTTTCAAAGGCCTTGGGAATCTTCTAGATTAAATTGGAATCTGTTTCCTGGAACCTCTGCTTGGTCATCTTATTTCTGCCCACAGCAGGAATGGGCAGCCCTTCATTCAATAACAGATAAAATAATCATAGTTTAAGTATCTACTCTACCAGTTTCTTTGTGTAAGGACTGTTACCTCTGATGAATCTAAAGCATTACAACGAATTAGGATATTACTCATATTATCCCTGTCTTGTAGAATAAGCACGAAGATGAAAGAGGTTGGAAGGGTTGGGGAACTATATCCAGACATGACCAAATTTATTGCCACACTACTGTCTCATTATCCACCCTGTGTTTCTCCATACCAATTCTTTCTATCCCTTTGATCATTTTGTCTGCCTATGCCATTTATTGATTGGTGTCATTCCTGAAATATTAGCTTAGATTTGAGCACGCTGCATCAGATATGATCTATCAGCAAAGGATATTAGGGGAGATTATATTTTATGTGGTCTTAAATGTACACTTCTTTGAATGTGATCTGTGATTATTAAGTTTTTTAGCAAGTAAATTAAACGATATGTTAACTTATTTTAACCCTGTATGCAATTATAATATAGGTTGGTCAACTTGTTTGCTTGATTTTAAAAAAAAAAACTGCTTTCAAAATAATATCAGCTCTTTCCCTATACATTTGTACTTTAGTTTTCTGTAAAACCTACAACCTGCACTTTATCCTCTGTAAATTTCATCTAAATGTTTCAACTTGTGAGAATTTTGAAGCTTTATTCTGCCATCATATTAACTCTTCCCTTTTAGTCTTAGGCTGTCAGCAGCTTTGATAGCAGAGCTTCTCCATCTCGATCAGGCAGATCAAGAAGAGAGCCCTAAAGCAGTCTTCCAAAGTATTTGATACCTAGCTTAAATATCCTGGAACATTTTACAAAATATCTCTTTAAAGATTCCTCTTAATGTTTCTATAACAAAGAGTTGAAATACGTATAATAAAAAATGAGTGAGAGACTAAATTCCATTTTCTAAATATGTCAAGATTAGGCATTCATATTCAGGGTTATAGTACCGCTGCATGAATATCCTTTTTTTTTAATTAAAAAAACCCCGTTTATTTGTTTATTTATTTTTGGCTGTGTTGGGTCTTCGTTGCTGCGCGCGGGCTTTCTCTAGTTGTGGTAAGCGGGGGCTGTTCTTCCTTGTGGTGCGCAGGCTTCTCATCGCGGTGGCTTCTCTTGTTGCGGAGCATGGGCTCTAGGCGCATGGGTTCAGTAGTTGTGGCACACGGGCTCAGTAGTTGTGGCTCACAGGCTCAGTAGTTGTGGCTCATGGGCTCTACAGCACAGGCTCAGTAGTTGTGGCGCACGGGCTTAGTTGCTCCGCGGCATGTGGGATCTTCCCGGACCAGGGCTCAAGCCCATGTCCCCTGCATTTGCAGACAAATTCTTAAAACACTGCCCCACCAGGGAAGTCCCTGCATGAATATCCTTTTGGCCAAAAATGTATTGGTTGGAGGAGGGAGGTATTTTTCTCTCCTCGTATAAGTCAGATCTTATGTATTTCATGTTTTTGTCTTAATCCTTAAATCATAGAGTGATATAATTTATTGTCTTTAATCTTGGAGGCCAGGTTTTAGTATCTTTTCCTGACTACTAAATGCATTTCCTCTCCATCTGTAGGATATTAAAGTCCTTTGTGGAACTAGAAAGTCTTTCATTTCAATCATATAAAATGAAATTGCTTTAATAACCTGTATGTTTACTATTTAATCCATGTGAGGCAGAATTTTTATATATGTAGCCATTTCCCCAACTAGTTATATACTAATGGGTAAGTCTTTTTTTTTTCCTCTGTCCTTGTTTTCCTCATCTACAAAGTTGGAGAATTAAAATTAAGGTTGGTGTTTACTCTAACATTCCATAATTCTGTGAGGTCCCTTTAGTTGAGGATAGGAGTTCTTGGACATGCATGTAATCAGCCAGCAGGTAACACCTGTTTTCCTGTCCTAGGCACCACCAAGCTGTTTGATAAACCAAGGAAGCGAAAACGACAGAGACATGCTACAGCCAAGGTGCATTGTAAAAAAGTGAAAAATGACAACTCATCAAAAGAAACTCCAAGCTCCGAGGTATTATGCAGTTCTTCATCTTTTGACCTTCCAAAGCGAAGCTGCTTTTCACAGTAGAGGCCACATCCCTTTTCCCTTTGAGTTTACCTAAAAATAGTATTCTGTTGAAACAGCTAGTAGTGATAAGGAATCCTGGAGAAAAAGATGAATCTGATTCTAGTAGAAATAAGTCAAAGCACTATGGCAGCTGTAGGTGTGACCTTTTTAAAAGATCACACCCCATGGTCTAGGTGTCAGATGAAATACATAACTGTTTCATCATGAAGTAAACTTGTTCTAAAACCAGAGAGCACAATATCAAGTAACTATATAATCCAGATGAACTTGGTATTGCCCTTTAAAAGTTGAGACTGCAGTTAGGGGAAAAACTCATTTGCTTATTTATTGAGACCACCAACTGCTTAATTTTAGAGTAATGTTTGTAAACAGCGACTTTTAGGAAACAGAGGTTTAAAGCCATTTTCTTGAAGAGCATCAGTGCAGCCATTGATGCTACCCCTAGCTTTCCAACTCAGGTTAAAAGAGAATTAGAACAAGTCAGGTCAGCATCACATATTTTGATGCAGAGTGTTTCTTTCCAGGACATTTTGAATAGAATGCCCAAGGGGGGCATTATTTAGGAAACACTGATCTTGGAAGGACAAATAAATAATCAAATAAACTTAAGAATGTTTTCTCTCCCTTAGTGAAACCTTAAAATGGAACAGCTCAAAAAGTTCCAGTGGAACAGCCTCAGAGCAGTTAGTGGCAGGGCATGAGGCGCCCACTACCCGCCCAATCACAGCAGGGTTAGAACTAACATTGCATGCAGTCCGCCCACGTGATTGGCTGAACATCTGTAAGTGCTTAATGGCTAGACAAATAGCAGCCCAGAGGGAGGGGGTCAGATGGAGGAGACATCAATAATATAGATGTGGGGCGTTATTTTTTCTCTGCAAGGGAGAACTGATGACACACAGGACAGCTGCAAGCCCCAAGGAAACCATTGAGGAGGGTGTAGAAAATGACCACGGAATGCCTGTATCTAAAAAACTGCAGGGTGAACGAGGAGGAGGAGCTGCACTCAAGGAGAATGTTTGTCAGGTAGAGAATGTTTGCCCACTTGCATTTGAATTGCATGCTTATCTTTTAAGAGAAGTCCTCTCCAGTCTCTTGATGACCTAGTTATGGTTAGAGTAAAAATTCTCTTGGATGATTCCAGTGGAATCACTTACTTTAAGGATTTAACTCTTCTCTCTTCCCACAAAAAAAGAAGAGAAATATTTAGTGTTTCCCCTGGGTAGATGCCCTGAAGTAGGTCTGAGATGGAAGGGGTGAATCTGTGGTTGCTCAGCCAAAGATAATTTTCCTGCATCTCTCATGGTGTGAGAATGTTTGGGTTTCTAAGGAATTTTTCAAGGAGAATTTTCACATAGATTGTTGGGTTTGTGTGTGTGTGTGTGTGTGGTTTTGTTTTTGTTGTTGTTTTTGGTTTTTTTTCTGCTTTAAAGTACTGACTTTAGAGAACCTACCACCTGTATTTTTCTATTTATTTAATAAACATTTATACAGTGTTTTTTTACTGTGTCAAGTGTTTTTCCATTCACTTTGTAAATATTACATCATTTAGTTATCATAACAATCTCATAAGATAGAGGATCATTATTATCCTTGTTTTATAGATAAGAAAATTGAGGTACAGGGAGGTTAAATAGCTTGCTTGTAGTCACTCAGTGAAGCCAGTATTCAAACCCAGGCAATCTGGGTTTTGAGTCTTAACCACTGTGTTGTCTTGCTTCTCTGTGAAATGTGCCTCCACTTTAATGTCAAATGCCTTTATCTTACTTGGGAGTAGAGTCAGTTAAATGGATGCATTGGTTATATTCTCTTTTCATGGTCTTGATTTAACCTTGTAAATACTTAAAAACTGGCATATAAAAAGTTGAAAATATTAGTGTTTTTTTTTTTCTAATTGAAACTGCTAAAAAATAAAATTTCCCCAGGCCTAGAATATTATTATGGTCAGTATAATTTCAACTCAGTTTCTTTGTCTGTTCATTTCACTGCTATATAAAGAAGGTTGATTATATTCAGACCTGCTCCCAAACAGTGTTACTCCTCAGAGACTGTTAAGCCCACAAAGATTGTCATATAAGAAGGTATTGTAACCCATGGTCCTGGTTTGTTTGGATCAGTCTTTGTTTAAATCTGTTGTGCTTGTATAATTTATTAATAGCACCTCCTTTCATGCTCAAGTGTCCTAGTTTGAAGGATGAATTACATGCTCATCCCAATTAAAGGGTTAGTCTGTAACATTTGGTTAATTTGAAAAATTTATTCCTCAGTACATACTGTAATTGAAGTTTTCCTGTTTAAGTGATGAAGGCGAATTTGTTTATCGTGCAGGAAAGCTGATGTTGCTGGCAGTCTGAATATACAAAACAAAACATGTAACATTTATGGCATTTGTCAATTTTTGGTCATGAATAGTAGATCATGGGAGAGCCAAACATGAAAGACTAGCTCAGAATCCCTTGGGGTCCCCTCTTAATCCCTGGCTGCCTCTGGCCTTTTATTCCCAAAGCTCTCCTACTCGTTTGCTTATTTAAGCTTTGATGTTAAGTGGCCAAGACCTGTTCTGTTTCTTTGGGTTCTTGAGGATATTAGACTTGCCTGGCCATCTTTCCCCCTTTCTTGTCTTACAGAATAAGTATAAGAGTTTTTTCATTTTTATCATTTTTCTGCTAATCACTATGGGGAAACAAGTCAGGATATTAGAGGGGTGAAAAGTAACAAATGTTGGGAATGTGCAGAATTTTCATAAATCATACAACGTTTTCAAAAGCAACAGATCCCGATCTTTATTTCCTAAGGCTGTATCATCATTGACACCCTGTTTTAGTGAGATTGTCTCAGAAAGGTGATCTCTCTGATTTTAATATGGTTCTAGGTGTATCTCAGGGATTGTTCAAATCTTAATCAGGGCCCTTCTGGACTGTTACGACCCAAGTCCCAGCTGGCCAGTATCTCTTGCTTGAACCATTGCAGTAACCTGTTTGATTATCTCTGCTTTTCCTCTCACCTTTTTACTCTTGAAATTTTTCATGTAGCAGTCATAGGGATCTGTTTTTAGATGAATACCTGATTTCAGCCTTCCCTTGGTACAGCGCTCATTATAATGGCACACCTTTGCAATTAGAATAAAATCTGAAACTCTGTACCGTAATCTGTAAGGCCACACAGTCAGGCCCTTGCTTGCCTTTTTCTTACTTCATTTCTACCACTTCTAACTTTTGTTCACTTTTGTCCAGTGACACTGGCTTTCATTGTGATTCATAGGAATGCCATGATTTTTCCTGTCTGTGGGCTTTCTGTACTTTCTGCCTTCTTGGTCCCTTCTTCAGATCATGTGGCTGACTTGTCATTCAGAGCCCAGTCTAAGAAGTCATTCCTAATCACCCAATCCAAAGTTGTTGTTTGAGGGCTCTACCCAAATACTTACATCTTCTGATATCTTTTGTTTGTTTAATTGTTTACTTATATCTTTGTATCCTTAGAGTATAAGAATGATGGGAGCCAGGGACCTGTGGTACCTGGCATAGAGGAGGTAATCATTAAATACTAGCTGAATGAATGGTGGGATTTTTTGTTTCTGGCAAAGCTGCTTCTTAACTTTTGCTTTAATGAAGACCTTCTGCTTGGGATTTTTAAAAATCTTTTTCTATAGACAGATCTGTTTTCTTTCTCTTAACAGAACTGTGAGAAACTGGGTGAGCTGCTATTATGTGAGGCTCAGTGCTGTGGGGCTTTCCACCTGGAGTGCCTTGGATTAACTGAAATGCCCAGAGGAAAATTTATCTGCAATGAATGTCGCACAGGTAAAGTAGTTAGAGAAAGGTCTTCTTCCAAGGAAGGTTTGAGTTTCAAGTTTTTTAGGAAAAAATCATTTATTGGAGACACTTTTTTTTGTGGCAATACTGGGCTAATTCCTACAGACATAGAGATAGGTGCTCTGTGGTCTTTGCCTTCAAAAAAACTCAAGTGAATAATGAATGTATAGTATAATACAGTGCAAAACGTGTTGTTGTGAATGTTAAAGTGCTGTGTGAATGAAGATGCACCAGTGCTACAGAGGAAGATATCTGAGTTTGGTTTTAAGAGAGAAATAGAAATTGGTGTGTGGAGGGGAAGGATAGAAGGTCTAATAAAGTAAGTATGAAATATTTGGGGAACAGGAAGCATATAGGTCAGTATGTTTGGAGTTTAAGATATTTTAAGATATTTTAGGGAAGAGGTGAGGCATAGGTAGTGACGAGGAGGACTTCTGGGTTACTGATGATATTTTATGTTTCTTGATCTGAGTGGTGATCAAGAAATATGTTCATTTCATGATTATTTGTGAACTTATAATGTGTGCACTTTTCTGTGTATATTATACATCAGTAAAACTGCTTAGCAAAAAGAAGAGAGCTATTTTGTGAGAGTTACAATATACGGATTGGGTCAGAAACTAGGAATGGTCAGATGAGACCAGCCTGTAAAGCACCTCACAGCTGTGCTCTCTCAAGGAGATTGCTCTTTTTTCAGCATTATGAATGGATGTTACAGTATGAAAGTAGTAAAGAAATTAGGGTTGACAGTAAAGATTTTATGCTCGTAAGTCATTAAAACCATAGCATGATGCTGCCCAAAGAGAAAGCGTCTGTAGAGTGAGAAGAGGGCTAATGACACTACTGGGGGATATCCACTTAAAAGGGGCTACTGGAGGGTGAGGAGGAGCTACTCAAGAAGGAATGTCTGTGAAGCCATGGGGATGGGGTGTCATCAGCAGAGGCAGATGGGGCAAACAGACCAAGGAGGTTCTAGAGTGAAAAGGGGATCTATTGTATTTGGCAGTGAGAGAGTGCCTTACTAATCCAAACTGAAAGATGAATGGGTAGCAGTATACACTATTTCTTACAGAAGCTTGACTTCAGTGGAAAAGGGAGCAGTAGCTTAAGGGAGGATATTAGAGGGTCAGGAGGAAGAACATCTTGAGTAGAATGAAGGTTAAGAATTGTGTAGGGAAATAAATTTCCGTAACAGGAGGGGGAATAATTGGAGTACAGTCACAGAGACAGGAGAGGATAATCTTGAAGAGATAAAAAGATTAAAAGGGAATGTACCATGTAATTGTGAGGGAGATGAACACTGAGGTTTTTCCTTGGCTTGGTGAGAATGGTGGAAAAAAATTGTTTATAACCTGAAGGGAAGAGTGTAGGCTTAGACTAGCCCCTGTGGGAAATAAGAGGTGAAATTGTGTCTGTAAATAGATGGCCATGTCAGATTGAGTTATTTCATCTTTCTGCTACCACTGTCAGCAGTGTAGGTACAAAAGCTGGAAGACAAGATAGTTGTGGGGTTATTTTGCCTTCTACACACGTTGGGCTTTTGATCATTATGTGCCATACGGTGTCCCGGCCCTGTAATTAAAATTTAGAAACAAATTTTAGAAACGTGCATATCTCTATTGCCCTAATTTTCTTAGAAAGATCTTCTTCTTCTTTTTTTTTTTAAATTTTTTTAACTTCTTATTTTATATTTGAGTATAGTTGATTAACAATGTTGTGTTATATCAGTTGTACAGCAAAGTGATTCAGTTATACATATATCTATTCTTTTTCAAATTTTAAATATAGCAGTGAGTACAGTGTCAATCCCAAGCTCCCTAACTATCCCTCCCCGCAACTCTTCCCTCCTGGTAACCATAAGTTCCTTCTCTAAGTCTGTTTCTGTTTTGTAAATAAGTTCATTTGTATCATTTTTTTTAGATTCCGCATATAAGCAATATCATATGATATTTGTCTTTCTCTGACTTACTTCACTCAGTATGACAATTTCTAGGTCCATCCATGTTGCTGCAAATGGCATTATTTCATTCTTTTTAATGGCTGAGTAATATTCCATTGTATATATGTACCACATCTTCTTTATCCATTCTTCTGTTGATGGACATTTAGGATGCTTCCATGTCTTGGCTATCACTGCTAGTGCTGCAGTGAAGATTGGGGTGCATGTATACTTACAGACCATGTTTTCTCCAGACAAATGCCCAGGAGTGGGATTGCAGGATGATATGGTGGTTCTAGTTTTAGTTTTTAAGGAACCTTCGTACTGTTCTCCATACTGGCTGTACCAATTTACATTCCCACCAACAGTGTAGGAGGGTTCCCTTCTCTCCACACCCTCTCCAGTATTTATTGTTTGTGGATTTTTTGATGATAACCATTTAGAGAGATCTTCCTGCCTTTTGTACCAGTGATCCAGTTTTGCTAGTCTCATCTTTATTATGATGTGATATTCTCTGAACCAGGCTAATCTAAGGCAGAACTACTTTTTTAAAAAATCAACTTAATTGAAGAGTAATTTGCCTACTATAAATGTACCCCTTTTAATGTATGTTTTGATAGGTTTCGATAAAATGTATACACCCACACCAGAAAGTTCCTTTGTGATCAGACCCAGTCAGTCTTTTTTGCACCTCACCCCCTCACCCCCATCACCAATTTCAGGTTAAACAGTGACCTGCTTTCTGTTCAGAGCACATTAGATTTGCCTTTTTTTTAGAGTTTGTGTCTGGCTCAGCATGTTTTTGAGACTCATCTGTGTTGATGTTTGTATCAGTAATTCATTTTCTTTCTTAAAACAGCCTTTATTGAGGTGTAATTGATGTACAGTAAACTACACAAAGTGTACACTGTGACGTTTTGGTGTGTGTTTGTGTACATACACCTTTGAAACCATCACTCAGCCTAGTTACTTTGAGATTAAACAACATTGTTGCAGGTATTGAGAATTCATTCTTTTTATTGCCAAGTGGTATTCCATTGTATGGATATAAGAGTTTGTTTATCCACTCATCTATTGATGTACATTTGGATAGTTCTCAGGTTTGGCTATTATAAATAAAGCACTGTGTATCCTTTGTATGGATACACTTTCTTTTCTGTTGTGTAAATATCTAACAGCAGAATGGCTGCATATGGTAGGCTTAACTTTTCAAGGAACATCCAAAGTGTTTGTACCATTTTATATTCCCATCGGTAGTCTGTGAGAGTTTTAATTCTGCCACATCTTCATCAACATTTGGTATTGTCAGTCTTTTTAATTTTAGCCATTCTGACAGATGTGTAGTGGTATTTTATTGTGGTTTTAATGTGTATTTCACTAATGATGAATGATGTTGCACATCTTTTTATGTGCTTATTTTTCTGTCTTCTTTGAGGAAGAGTGTTCAAATTTTTTTTTTAATTTGGGGTTTTTTTCTCCCTATAAATTTATTTATTTACGGCTGTGTTGGGTCTTCGTTGCTGTGCGTGGGCTTTCTCTAGTTGACGAGCGGGGGCTACTCACTCTTCATTGCAGTGTGCGGG
Organism: Lagenorhynchus albirostris; assembly: GCF_949774975.1. Classification (NCBI taxonomy): domain Eukaryota; kingdom Metazoa; phylum Chordata; class Mammalia; order Artiodactyla; family Delphinidae; genus Lagenorhynchus; species Lagenorhynchus albirostris. The sequence continues at coordinate 152,352,625 of NC_083097.1, forward strand.
CTTCTCATTGTGGTGTTTTCTCTTGTTGCGGAGCGCAAGCTCTAGGCGCGCGGGCTTCAGTAGTTGTGGCTCGCGGGCTCTAGAGTGTAGGCTCAGTAGTTTTGGTGCATGGGCTTAGTTGCTCCGCGGCATGTGGGATCTTCCCGGACCAGCGCTCGAACCCGTGTCCCCTGCAGTGGCAGGCGCCTTCTTAACCACTGTACCACCAGGGAAGTCCTGGGTTGTTCTCTTACTGTTGAGTTTTAAGAGTTCTTTATATGTATTCTGGCTACAAGTCCTTTATCAGATATATACTTTCCAAATTATTCTTCCAATCTGTGGCTTGTTTTCTAATTTTCTCAATGGTATCCTTTGAAGAGCAGAAGTTTTTAATTTTGAAGAAGTCTAGTTTATCAAATTTTTTTAATGGACTTTGGTTAAGAAATCTTGCTTAACCCAATGTCACGAAGATTTTGTTTTCTGCTGAAAATTTTTTAATTTTAGTTTCACATTTAGGTCTGTGATCTATATTGAATTAAGTTTTATATGTTATGTGAGGTAAAGAGAGGTTATTATTTTTGAGGGTAGAAAATTTTACCCTAGTTTTAGTAAAGATGTATAGAGTAAGAATAAAGGAGTCATTTACTATTTCTTCTGGGTCACCCTGTTTTCCTATAGTAGGATGACCACACCATAATTTAGGCTACTCCAGTTAAGTATTGGCTGCCAGTTATTCAGTATCAGGCAGTAGATTGCTTCTTTTCAAATACTTATTTAAAATTTTTTTCTAAAATTATTATTAGTTGGTGATCTCACTGTTTATAAAGATGAGGTGGATTATTTTACTGTGTTCCTATTTCCAGCAGCTGCCAAAGGCAGGATTCGTGTTCAGGTCTGTCTGTCCCTCAAGCCTGGGCTCTTTCCCTTACATTGTTTTGCTTCCCAGCGAGAGGTAGAATTTTTTTTTTCTCTTAAACTTTTTATTACAGAAATCCTCAGACATATACAGAAGTAGAGAGAACAGTATAAAGAATCTCAACATATTCATCACTTAGCTTCAGTAGTTATCAACTTCTTGCCTCATTTTACTCATATAGTTCAAAATATATGTAACTAGCATATTTTTTTTAACATTTTAAAAATATATATCCATTGTATACAGTGACTCCTATGTGTCATCAACTACCCAGTCCCACTTTCAAATTTTCCCACTTTGTCTCAAAATATATTGTTTTATAGTGTTTTGAATCAAGATCCAAATAATGTCCCTGTATTGTATTTTTTAATTAAAAAATTCATCTCTTAAACTTCTCTTAATCTACAACAGTACTATTCCCCTCACCCAATTATTTTTGTTTTTTACAACAAAAATATGTTTTATTTAACCCAATATATTCAAAATATGTCAGCATATAATTAATGTGAAAATGACTGAAATTTTTTACATTCTTTTTTATGTGCTAGGTCTTCAGACTCCAACGTGTATTGACACTGACTACACATCTCAATTTAGACTAGTGCCATTTTAAGTGCTCAGTATCCAAATGTGGTTTCCCTACTGGGCCTGTGCTAAATCAAACCTTACTTGTCACCCCTACATGACAAACCTCATTGCTGGATCCCAATAACTGCACATATTTGAGGGACCCCTCACCCAATTTTTTAATGTTCTTTATTTCTTGAGACAATGGTCATTTGTCTGCCAAGTTTTCTACATTCTAAATTTGGCTGATTGCATCCTTGAGGTGTCCCTTTTACTTGTTCCTCTGTCCTCCGTATTTTATGGAAACTTGTAGTTAGATCTAGAGGCTGGATCAGGTCAAATCAATTTTCCTTTGGCAAGAATCCTTTGTGGGGGATGTGTACTTCCTATAGCATCACATCAGCAAACATGTATTAAATTTTACCCCTTAATAGTGGTATTAAGATTGTTCAGTAGGTTTGTGTTGTCATCCTGATCAGTCTATTATAATGTTCTTCACTATGATATTGTGATTTTTAATAAATACATATTTGGTCTTTGTCCAGTTTCTGGCACAGAGCTCCTGACACCCTTGAAATTTCCTGAGTGATGAGGGCTATAAAGATGTATCTTTTTTTATGTTAATGAGAGATGACTTTTGGAACTAGCTAAGGATGGGAGCTGGTTGCCAGGAGAACCAACCATGTGATTAGAGGGTTCCATCTCCCCCTGACCTTTTTGGAGGGGAGAGTGCTGGAGGTTGGATTAGTCCTCAATTGCCAGTGATTTAATCAGTCGTGCCTATGTAATGTGGCCTCCATTAAAACCCAAAAGAATGGGGTTTGGAGAGCTTCTGGGTTGGTGAACACATGGAGATTAGGGGAGAGTGGCGTGCTTGGAGAGGCCCTGGAAGCTCTGAGCCCTTTCCCCATACCTTTCTCTATGCATTTCTTTTAACTAGCTGTTCCTGAACTACATCATTTTTTAGTAAACTGATGATCTAGTAAGTAAAGTGTTTCTCTGAGTTCTGTGACCCACTCTTGCAAGTTAATTGAACCCAACCTCTGATTTATAGCCAGTTGGTCAGAAGTACAGATGACAGCCTTGACTTAGAACTGGTAAGGGTTGGGGTGGGAGGCAGTCTTGTAGGACTGAACCCTTACTTAATCTGTGGGATCTGATATTATCTCCAAGTAGATGGTGTCAGAATTGAGTTGAATTGTAGGATACCAGATGGTATCAGAGAATTGCTTTGTGGTGTGGGCACCCTCCACCCCCACCCCATGTTGGAATTTGGTGCAGAATTGTGTACTCACTAACTTTTCATCTAATGGTTTAGCATTGAGTGAATTCTTGAGTTAGTATTAATTTGTTTCTTCCTGTTTCCTAGGAATACATACCTGTTTTGTATGCAAGCAGAGTGGGGAAGATGTTAAAAGGTGCCTTCTGCCCTTATGTGGAAAGTTTTACCATGAAGAGTGTGTCCAGAAATATCCACCCACTGTCTTGCAGAACAAGGGCTTCCGGTGTTCCCTCCACATATGTATAACCTGCCATGCTGCTAATCCAGCCAGTGTTTCTGCATCTAAAGGTATGGGTTTGTGTAGACCAATCTAATTATAGAACCTCAGTCTCATTGGCAATGGATGTTTCAGATGCTATCTGGCATATCTCTTCATAGCCTCTAGCTTTTGTCAGAGTACCAGCGTTTTATGTGAGAGATAAGAGAGTAATGGACAAATTTAGCAGTCACCACATTTTTACATGTGCTTTATGGAACCCCCGGCATTATGTGGTAGTTTTAAATATTTGGAATTCATGTGACATTTAGTTTGAAAAGGTGTTCTGCTGGACATCTTGTTTTGTTTTGTTCTGTTCTGCGCTGCGCCATGTGGCTTGTGTGATCTTAGTTCTCCAAACAGGGATTGAACCCGCGCCCTCTGCAGTGAAAGCACAGCATCCTAACCACTGGACCACCAGGGACTTTCCTCTGCTGGATGTCTTCCTTCATCAGAATAAAGTGTATTCTTCTGTGGGCCCTTATATGTATGGTTATCAGATGTGATATCATTCAGACATGCATATAGGGCAGAATTGAGGTTTTTGTTTTGTGCTGATTTGTTTTATTTTTTTAAATGGAAATTCCTATCCAGAAAATTTTTTCCTGCTTCATGGTTAGCTTGAGAGCTGAGGTTTCCAAAACTATTATGTGGGTGCAGATAAACTCAAGTTTCTAAATCCATTCCCAGTGGGAAAACAATCATTTCTTTCTTTTTTTTTTAAAATAAATTTATTGATTTTTTTTCCCCCCCTGGATGCATTGGGTCTTTGTTGCTGCGTGCAGGCTTTCTCTAGTTGCTGCGAGCGGGGGCTACTCTTCCTTGCGGTGCGCAGGCTTCTCATTGCAGTGGCTTCTCTTGTGGAGCATGGGGTGTAGGCGCGTGGGCTAAGTAGTTGTGGCTCACGGGCTCTCGAGTGCAGGCTCAGTAGTTGTGTGCAGGGGCTTAGTTGCTCCGCAGCATGTGGGATCTTCCCGGACCAGGGTTCGAACCCGTGTCCCCTGCATTGACAGGCGGATTCTATCTATCTAGTTCTGCGTTGGGTCTTTGTTGCTGCGTGTGGGCTTTCTCTAATTGTGGCGAGCGGGCGCTGCTCTTCATTGTGGTGCAAGAGCGCTTCTCATTGCGGTGACTTCTCTTACTGTGGAGCACAGGCTCTAGGCGCATGCAGGCTTCAGTAGTTGTGGCACGCAGGCTCAGTAGTTGTGGCACGCAGGCTCAGTAGTTGTGGCACGTGGGCTCTAGAGAGCAGGCTCAGTAGTTGTGGCTCACAGGCTTAGTTGCTCTGCGGCAAGAGGGGTCTTCCCAGACCAAGGCTTGACCTCGTGTCCCCTGCATTGGCAGGCGGATTCTTAACCACTGTGCCACTAGGGAAGCCCCAATCATTTCTTTCTGCTCAGTACTAGTGGGTCTCTTACTGATTTCTCTGAAAGCCAAATATTGTATCTCTACTATTAAATGCTTGTAGGCCCAAAGAGCCCACTTCTCCCAAAGGGGATTTGGCAGGAAAAATGTGGCAGTGTTGACTTTTCTTTTAATCAGACTGGCGATATCTTCTGTAAGATGATTTCCTGGCACTATAGATCTTGTCAGTCCTAAGTACAGTAACATGCTTGATCAAAATTGCAGCTTAACCATCAGCTACCTTCTCCTTTTCAGCTGCTATTGTAGGTAGCATTGGGGTGGTTTGGGTAGTGGTTTTTAGTTTGTAAAGTATGTTAGAGGATATATCTCATGGGGGGGTGGAGGTAGAGAGGTTCATTCATTCACCTAAAAGGCTTTAAGAATCACAGAGTACCAGCCAAGGAAAGCAAGCATTAGTGTTTCTCCCATCTGGTCTTTTAATCTGATTGTACACACACACCAACCCCCACCGTTTCGTCTGCAGCTGATTCTGTTTTCCAGTCAGGACAGTGGTTTGAGTAGGGCTTATTCTTGTTGAGGTAGACTCACTTACTGTTGTGAGATTGGACTCCTTAAGGCCATTTATCATATAGTTCCCATCTGAGCTTTTCTTAGGGAATTGGGTGTTTAAGGTCTCTTGATCTAGTAGTGCTTCCATTTGTTTGTGGCATTTTCCCAGTGCTAGCAAATAAACTTGAATAACTCACATCGTTTTTATGTTTAATCCCTTTTTCTTTTTTCTCTCCCTGGTTTTTCTCTTATTTTTAGGTCGACTGATGCGCTGTGTCCGCTGCCCAGTGGCATACCATGCCAATGATTTTTGCCTGGCTGCTGGGTCAAAGATCCTTGCATCCAATAGCATCATCTGCCCCAATCACTTTACCCCCAGACGTGGCTGCCGAAATCATGAGCATGTTAATGTTAGCTGGTGTTTTGTATGCTCAGAAGGTAAGACATGACTTCCTGATGTATGAATAGTCTAAAAAGAGATGAATGCAGTATTTTAATTGAAACAAAAGTATAGTTTTCTTCACATTGCCATTAGAAGAAATACTGGGAAGTGATGTCCTTAATTATTGATAACATAACAGTACAGTGGTTTTGTTCCCCAATAGAGAGGGTTTTATTTTTGTTATTTTGAATAATGACTTAATTTTAACAAAATGATAAACAATTGAAGCAACTTAAAGAAAAGAGAAAGGAAACAAAATTGTTTTTAGAAAATGGGGGAATGTGGTCAGAAGGTACAAACTTCCAGTTATAAGATGAATAAATTTGGGGGATGTAATACACAGCATGGTGACTATAGTTAACAATACTGTATTGTATATTTGAAAGTTGCTGTGAGAGTAGATCTTCTAAGTTCTCTCTCTCTCTCTCTCTCTCTCTCCCTCTCCCTCTCCCTCTCCCTCTCCCTCTCCCTCTCCCTCTCCCTCTCCCTCTCCCTCTCCCTCCCTCCCTCCCTCCCTCCCTCCCTCCCTCCCTCCCTCTCCCTCTCTCTCTCTCTCTCTGTCTCACACACACACACACACACACACACACACACACACACACCCCTTAAAATTTTAACTATGTGAGTTGTTGAATATGTTACCTAATCTTATTGTGGTGATCACTTCACGGTATATGCACATATCAAGTACATATATATTGTACACTTTAAGTCTACACAATATTATATGTTAATGATATCTCAATAAAGCTGGGGAAAAAAGTAAAAAAATAAACTGGAGGTAGGGCTTCCCTGGCGGCGCAGTGGTTGAGAGTCCGCCTGCTGATGGAGGGGACACGGGTTCGTGCCCCGGTCCAGGAAGATCCCACATGCCGCGGAGTGGCTGGGCCCGTGAGCCATGGCCGCTGAGCCTGTGCGTCCGGAGCCTGTGCTCCGCAACGGGAGAGGCCACGACAGTGAGAGGCCTGCGTACCGCAAAAAAAAAAATAAATAAACTGGAGGTAAAAAAATAAAATAAGAAAGAAATTTTAAAAACCTTAGATAACCCCAAGTCCTACATCAGAAAAAAGCATTGCTTAATATTAAGTGATAATACTCCAGACATATGTGCATATAAGCAGATAGAAGGGGTAGATATCTGGATAGGGACAAGTCTAGAAGATGCTGTTATCAGGTAATTGTGTGTGGTTTTTCTAAAATCAATTTTATATTAGTTTAAAGGGAATAAACAAGGTGAAAGTAAAAGAATTTATGAACTTCTGTTAAATATTTTCTCACTGTAAGGGATAATAGTTCCTACAAGGTCTTCAGTGGAGGACAAATAAATTTTATATCTTTATCTGTATCTCCCCCCTCTCCAACCCCTACTTAAAACATACTTCTCCTAATTTAGAGCAACGTCAATATTATCCTTCTTAAACATTTTCTTTCCTTTCCATTCCTCACAGCCTGATTTTTGCTATTTTGTTAAGTGGAGGATTTAGTACTCCACCAGTCTATTTACTGGGGTGCTTGTAGTTCTGAATTCCTTATTTAAATTTTTCTCTTGGTTGGCTGAACTTCTGAGAAACACCCACAGGTCCTACATTTCTCTGCTTGAGACGGTTCTTCATTTGCCTCTGTTCTAGAAGCTCACATTGGGTTACTATAAGATCTTAGACTGCTTGTTCTTTTTCCAAAACTTTTGTGGACATTGCTCCCCTGTTTTCTAGTGTTGAGGGTGGCACCAGTTCTCTTATACAGTTTTTTCATTTCCTTTTCAAATTGACTAAATTTTGTTGATTAGTAATTTGGGGGAAACAATTTCCTTGATTTTTCTGTTTTTTAAGATCTACTTATTGGTGATACAATTTCACAAAAATTTGGCTGGTTATGAACATTCTGAAGGACTAATTTTAAAAAGAGTCAACATGTGTAATTGAATTAGCATCCCTTTTGAGAAATTGGGATATACTAAATAGTGCTAAAGCCATAAAAGAAGTTTTATGACTCCTTTATATGATTGAAAATGGTCAATAGGGACTTTTTTGTTGTTGCTGTTGTTGCTCTTAAGATTTATGTAACATGACTAGAGTTTGCATCAGGACATAGTTGTAATCCTCAAACTAGTTCTAATATAGAATAAATAAAATAGAGTATTAAGTGCAATCATGTGGGTGGAATTTTGATATAGTTAGGGATGTTTTAGTGCACAAAGTACAATGCTGTTTTTGGTTTTAGATATGTTAGCTTTGTGATTCTCCTGTATCATACATTCCTTTTTGCTTTTATAATATCTGTTCCTTATAAAACTGTGGTGAACACTGCTGCCTGTTTATCATTATACCACCTGTCTTTTGTTTAGAAGAAAGTTAAAGACAATTTTGATATTTAATAGCATTTAGATACAACATTCTATAATTCTGCTCTTAGAATGAAAATAGATGTAGGCTCTAAAAATTTTACATGTTTTGTGAAGATGGGGAGATGAAACAGTTTCAGCATTAGACTGTTTTTCATTCCATAGTGGAATGAAATGTTTTCAGAGTAGAGGTTCCTTTGTGTTGGCAGTCCTAACTTGTGGCATAATAATGGATACTCATAATGAAAACTTAGTCCCCAAGAAAACTTAGTAGCTGCAGCAGTGGCTCTCAGATCTTGATCTTTGGGAAGTGGAGAAGATCCAGAGACCCTTTCAGGAGCCTCCATGAGATCATAATTCTTTTCATAATAATACCAAGATGTTACTTGCCTTTTTTCTTTGTTGACATTTGCACAGATGGTGTAAAACCAATAGTGAGTAAAACTGCTAGCACCTTAGTGCAAATCAGGGTGATGGCTCTAAACTGCACAAGTAATAGCAGTCATTGAATTCTGTGTCACCACACACTTGCAGTAAAAACTTGGACATTTCACATAACTATGTCCTCGATTTTAAAAAGTAAGTAAAATGTATTAAATCTCAACTGTCATGTGAACATTGTTTTAATATTCAGTGTGATAAAATGGGAAGTATACATAAAGCAGTTCTGTTGCATACTGGTGGTTATCTTAAGTTAAAGCACTCATGCAATTGAGTTGCAATCTGAACTGGCTGCCTTGTTCATGGAACACCATTTTTAGTCTTAAACATTACTAAAAATGTAAATCAACTATACTCCAATAAAAATAAATTAATTTTAAAAATTACTAAAAAACTATGGCTCTTCATACTTGGATATTTGTCAGACATTTCTTGAAAATGGATAAAAAGGAGCCTGTCAATTCAAGGAAAAACAACTGGCAAATTGTTACCAATGATAAAATTTGAGTTCTTAAGTGAAAATTAGAATTTTGGAAAACTGTCATCTACCCACCCTGAGCTTAACTGCTTCCTAGTATTTACTGATGAAATCATGGGGATATTAATAAATGTGACATTTTAGTATTACATAACGAAATAGATCAACATTTGGAAGATTACCAGACTCAGCAAACCAATATTTTCCACATGAACAATGCATGATGTTAAAAACCATGCGTATGTAAAAGATCCATTCAAAGTGCAAGACAGATAAAAGAATTTTAATGTAATAGTTACATTAGTAGCTATTAGTAACATATCAATAGTATATTGATACAGTTTCAGATTAGACACTGCAACTAAGGTTTACCCTGTGAAGTTTTAGTGTATAGTATCAAAGAATATGTAGTTATTGAACAGGTTATTAAAATACGCCATTTTCCACCTGTTCATCTGTGAGAGACCAGATTTTCTTCATATACATCAACCAGACAACGTTTTACAACAGATTTAAGTAAAAATATCTGCAAAAAAATATGATCGTCACTGACACTGGTCAGAATGGCCATCATCAAAAAGTCTGCAAATAACAAGTGCTGAAGAGAGGGTGTGGAGAAAAGGGAACCCTCCTACACTGTTGGTAGAATGTAAATTGGTGCAGCCACTATGGAGAACAGTATGGAGGTTCCTTAAAAAAACTAAAAATAGGGCTTCCCTGGTGGCAGAGTGGTTGAGAGTCCGCCTGCCGATGCTGGGGAAGTGGGTTCGTGCCCCGGTCTGGGAGGATCCCACATGCCGTGGAGCGGCTGGGCCCGTGAGCCATGGCCGCCGAGCCTGTGCATCCAGGGCCTGTGCTCCACAACGGCAGAGGCCACAGCAGTGAGAGGCCTGTGTACCGCAAAAAAAAAAAAAAACTAAAAATAAAGTTACCATATGATCCAGCAATCCCACTCTTGGGCACATGTCTAAAAAAGATGAAAATTCTAATTCAAAAAGATACATGCACCCCAGTGTTCATAGCACCATTTACAATAGCCAAGATATGGGAGCAACTTAAGTGTCCATCGACAGATGAATGGAGAAGGAAGATGTGGTGTGTGTGTGTGTATATATATATATATATACACACACACACACACATGTGCACGCGCACACACACACAGTGGAATATTACTCAGCCATAAAAAAGAATGAATAATGCCATTTGCAGCAACATGGATAGACCTAGAGATAGATTATCATACTAAGTGAAGTCAGTCAGTCAGAGAAAGACAAATATCATATGATATCACTAATATGGAGAGTCTAAAAAAATGATACAAATGAGCCTATTTACAAAACAGAAATAGACTCACAGACATAGAAAACAATCTTATGGTTACCGAAGGGAAAAGGGAGGGAAGGGATAAATTGGGAATTTTGGATTAACACGTACACATATATGAAATAGATAAACAACAGGCTCCTACTGTATATCACAGGGAACTATATGTAGTATTTTGTAATAACCTGTAATGGAAAAGAATCTGAAAAAGAATACATATGTGTGTGTGTGTGTGTGTGTATGTATAAGTGAATCACTTTGCTGTATACCTGAAATACTCTAAATCAACTACACTTCAATTTAAAAGAAAGAACAAAAATAAAATGTAGAACACTGAGCTTATTAAAAATGTTCATTTTGGAAAATATAGTTATTCATAAAAATGTGATTTATGTTAACATAATAGATTTATTGTTACTTTTAAATGAATTAATCAGTATTTTTAGCCCATAAACACAAAAGCTCGGGGCTTACCTGGTGGCACAGTGATTGAGAGTATGCCTGCCGATGCAGGGGACAAGGGTTCGTGCCCCGGTCCGGGAGGATCCCACATGCCGCGGAGCGGCTGGGCCCGTGAGCCGTGGCCGCTGAGCCTGCGCGTCCGGAGCCTGTGCTCTGCAACGGGAGAGGCCACGGCAGTGAGAGGCCCGCGTACCGCAAAACAAAACAAAAAAAACCAAAAGCTCTCTGGGAATCTCCTTATTTTTCAAAACTATAAAGTGTTCGTGAGGCCAAAAAGCCTAAGAACTGTTGATCCCACTATCTAGGATTATCTTGCTGTTAGAAGACAAGGAAAGAGTAGAGTCTTGGGACATTTTGTTTGTTCATGTATAGGAGAAAACCGAAGGTGGTTATCAGAGTGTTATGGTAATAGTATGGTAAATCGCTAAATTGGAAATAATCATTTCCTAGAATTCAACAATATGTTTAAACTCTATTTTCTCTTACTGTCTTCTACCAAATATCACCTTTTCATCTTTTGGTTTCTTATGATGGTTCATGTGGTTTTCCCTCTTTTCGTCTTCCTGTCTTTCTCCTATATGTTTCCTTTACTCCTACCAGACAGACCCTCCTGCCTGCCTCCCACTCATCACCCAGACTAATCCTGTCAATTTCTTTCTTCATATTCTCCCTTAGCTCATCCCATTATGTCCTTCCCTGCAAAATTGTTGTGCTTGCCACCATTGACCGTTCTTCACTGGTTATTCTTCTGTCCAGATTTCTTTTCATGCCTTCTTTGAAGGCCTAATTCAAATGCCTTATTGTACATGACATATTTCTAGTTGTCATGAATGTCAGCTTAGTAAAAGGAAGATTTTTCTACCAAGGCCATGTAGTTGGCAAATTGTTATTAATCAAATTTTGAACTCAGCAGATAACTAAGCATAGAGAGGGATGTTGTAGAAGGTATCCCATTACTGGGGCAGTCACTTATGTGACTCTGTGTCACTCTGTGTCCCATGCAAAGATTGTTTACCTCATCCACAAAATGCACAAGAATAGCAAAATATGACTTTGAAAGCATAGAGTACAGGCTATATGTATTGAGTAAACAAGTTCTTGGAACTTGTAGCAACAGACCTTCTTCCCAAATGAAACCTCACTCTGAATCTGAGGTGTACAATCTTCAGCGTACAACACAGGTAAAAGGAGAGCTTCTCTAGTTGAAGCAGGAGTTGGGTCTCAAAAGCACATCCCTGTCCCCAACAAAACAAACACCGCAAAGCTTGTTTTAAGAGCCTGCTCTCGATTATTGAGAAAAAGAAAAGGCACGGTAGAAATCGTTTAAGGATGGGGTGTCAGAAAATTAAGTTTTTCATAGGTTTTTATGAGGAAAGAGAAGCACAGTGAAACCAAGAAGATAGACATGAGTATATACCTTGCTTATGACTTTATCCCTCACTGTCTCTTCAGGATGAAACTTGAAATTACGTGCTTGAGTCTAGCATGTTTGAAGCATGCTCATTTCTGGCATAAGATAAATAAGGCATTTATTGTATTCCTTAAATGTGAAACCTCTTTACCTGAAATTCTTTATTATCTGCAACCATGAGGATTTCAGATTCAGATATGTAAAGTGAGGCACTTTGGGTAAAAATCTTTTAAGAAGTGGAAATTCATCATCACTGCAATATATGTAATTAATCTGGTATCCGAAAACTTGGATGGAGAGGGTAGATCTTATACCTAACTGAAGTTTAGGCTACAAAGAACATTAGTACCTGTGATTTTTGTCACCAGTGAATTTTGTTGTACATATCTTGAAGTCTTGTTTCCAGTCATTACTACTGCTACGTCTTCTTATTTGTGCATTACAAGGAAACATATATAACTCTAATCTCTCGTTCTAACATTCTGATCATTTTAATATAATCTATGTTCTTTTGTGTATTATGTTTATGCATTTATAAATGTTATTCTGCAGAGGGCCTTTAGGTGTTGTGAGAGTGCCAAACAAAAAAGATTAAAATGTAATTTAAAAAGAGGGAAGAAACTGGCCTTGTGGAGACTACTTACGTGTCAGACACTACTAGGCAATTTATTTAACTTATTTAGTTCTCAAACAGGTGTGATTATTTATTGTTCATTGTAGAAAATACCTTACCACTGAAGAAATTAAAACTCAGCAAAGAAAGAGAATTCCCCAAAGTCATATGATCTTAGAGCTCCAGTCTGACATCAGTTAAAGCTTGTGCTCTTTATACTCTGGCATTGTGTATCATTGATATTCTCTTTATAGTGTGTTGTCTCTTAATGAAGAGGAAGAAGTGTGTGTGGGGTGTGTGTGTGTGTACATATATGACTTTTAGAGGTTTACTTCTGCCCTCATTGCCCTAACCTAATTTTGCCAATAAGGGTAAAATCTGACAGACCCCCAGGGGTGTGGTTCAAGTACATTGGAGAAGGAATACTCTTGCAGAAAAGTCTTTCTGAATAATTAAATTACTAAGCCCTTGGCTGGGAGATAAATAATTGGTTAGGAGCTGAGCAAGAGCTGTTTCAGCTGGGTCGTTATATGCAGCCTTGTGATGCTAGTGCCAGATTTTTTGATTCCCACAGGAGGCAGCCTTCTGTGCTGTGATTCTTGCCCTGCTGCTTTTCATCGTGAATGCCTGAACATTGATATCCCTGAAGGAAACTGGTATTGCAATGACTGTAAGGCAGGCAAAAAGCCACATTACAGGGAAATTGTCTGGGTAAAAGTTGGACGATACAGGTAAGTAAGCATGAAGGAGACTGGCACTTAGTTCTTTTACCAGCCTCTGTTTCTTGTGCTTAACTTTTTTTAAAAAATGGTCTGATTAAACAAGGTTCACCCCCTCCCCCATTAATTTTCCATTATAGAAGAAAAAAACTTTGCTTTATGTTTTGCAATTATAGGAATATCCATTATAGAAGAAAAAGACTTTGTTTTATGCTTTGCAATTATAGGAATAATATATATCCTCTGTAGGAACTTTATAAATTAAAACAAACCCATAATCTCACAAACAAGGAAGAGACATCGCTAACATTTTGGCATATTTACTTGCAGACACACCAATACATGCACCTTTAACATAATTAATTAGCCTTATCGTTCTTTGTACCCAGTTTTGTTTCTTGCTTTTTTTTAAAAATTATTTTTATTGGATATGGAATGTACAAAAAATATTATAACGTGCTTGATTTTAAAGAAACACTTGTGTATGTACCTCCCAGTTAAAAAAAATAGTACTTTACTGGCACCTTGTACTGCATTTTATGTTTATTTCTTTGCCTGGTTATATAGGTTTACCACATGTGTGTTTTGTTCTGTATGTTTTAGATCTTTATATAAAGGAATTGTTGCTGTATTTTCCTGCAGCTTGCTTTTTTCATTCACTGTTACACTCCTGAGATATATTATGGTTAGTGCAGTGCTCTAGCTCATTCGTACTTCACTGTTCTACAGTGTTCCTTTATATAGTCATACAGTGTGGTGTAGTTATTTATCCATTCTCACATTCACGTTTGGACTATCAATATTTTATCAATGTTTCATGGTGTACATGCATGGGAGCTTCTCTAGGCCATTCTCAGGATAGAATAGCAGGGTCAGGGTTTCCAGCTTTAATAGCTAATGCCAAATTGTCTTCCTAAAAGTCGTTGTAGTAGTTTCCTTCTCAAAGGCCAATTTGTATCTCATTGTATAGCATCTGTCGTTCCCTTAACTGTTGAACATTTAAAATTTTTCCAGGTTTTCATTCTTACAGATAATACTTCAATGGACATTATAGTCATAAAGTTTTGTTCATATCTCTAATTATTTCCTTTTATAGATTCCTTGAAGTAGAACAACGGTCTAAGGGAGTGTGTGTGTGTATATTTGAGCATGTGCGTGAGGGTGGGCATCTTCAGCCTTTTGGCACATACTGCTTGTTTCTTCTCTAGTTAGATTGTAAGAATGCTCTGGGTTGGACATTAATGTGGGTTAGAGAGACATTGCTTTTCCTTATTCCTGTCCCAAAAGTAGGATTCTTTTTCATTCCTTGCAGCCTTCTAGAGGTTTCCTTCCTTCTTTTCACCTTTCCCAGGTGGTGGCCAGCTGAGATCTGCCATCCTCGAGCTGTACCTTCCAATATTGACAAGATGAGACATGATGTGGGCGAGTTCCCTGTGCTCTTCTTTGGGTCTAATGACTATCTGTGGACTCACCAGGCCCGAGTCTTTCCCTACATGGAGGGGGATGTGAGCAGCAAGGATAAGATGGGCAAAGGAGTGGACGGTACATATAAAAAAGGTAACTTTATCTATCCTTTTTGTTTCTCAGGCCAACACAGACCTCTGTTGCCCACGTATCTGCTCTCTGTTAGAATTGTATGTTTTAGAATTCATATATGCTCTGTTAGCAGCTATGTTCTGCCTTCCGGGGCAGTATGTGGCTGTGGCTACAGGATTTTACAGAGAAGTTGACCCATGTAGTTCATTAGTTTTGAACCTAACCTTTATTTAACTAGAATTTCCTTAAGGGAAGTTCCTTATCTTACCAATTCTGTTTTGTCAGTGTCTCATCAGGTAGGTACCAGAACTTTGAAACTGTTTTGTAGAATAAACACTACAGTTTGCAAGGCAAGGGCAAGAATATCTAGCAGAGCCACATTTGTTCCAAGGAGGTGTTTGTTTGTTTAGTTTGTTGAGAAGAAATAAAATTCACCCAAAATTATAGAGCAATGTAAGATGGTAAAGGCGCATAAATGTTCTAATCAAAGAGATTTTTGTAAGCTGGCCTAACAGTGAAGGAGAGAGGGGGTATTTGAGGCCAGGAGGGGTTGACAGCATTCTCTCTGCCAATATAACGAGTAAGGGTTGCTTTGAGAATTCAATGAGATAATACAAAAATCATCCTGAAGGGCATATAGTTGGTATCCCATCAATGATAATTAGCTTCTTCCTTTAGCTGTTCTTTGAAAGGCAATACAGGTATCTCTTGTTATTTGAATATATTTGGACAT
The DNA here is from genome assembly GCF_949774975.1 of Lagenorhynchus albirostris. NCBI lineage: Eukaryota > Metazoa > Chordata > Mammalia > Artiodactyla > Delphinidae > Lagenorhynchus > Lagenorhynchus albirostris. Next base: position 152,368,041 of record NC_083097.1, read on the forward strand.
TGAAGTATAAGATTTTGTTTGCATGGTGAGGTGAAGAGGGGATTTTAAGCAAGTGAAACTTCCTGGTGAGGTGCCATAAAATTCTAAGCAGGTGAAACTTCCTGGATGGGGAATGAGAATGATGTCCATAAGGAAAAAGTTCAACAGAGGTTTTGTTGCCCTCATGTTATTTCAGGGGTCCTCACTTACCTGTTGACAGTGTGCTTTCTGTGCAGATAGGCACTATCAGTACTAATACTACAGGAGTTTGGGTCTTGAGTCTTAGAGTCTCAGATGGTCAGGGACCAAATGACCAACATCTTTGCACAGAGCTGGCCACCGTCAAGGCTGGGGACGAAAGTGGAGTGTAGGCAATATCGCAAGTCTGAGCCTGCTGAAGCTCTGCAATTCTGCTCTTTCTGTACCTTGACCTTAGGCTGGCCTCTGCCTTCAAGGAACACACAGTTTTGTGGGGGAATTGGACACAGATACAGGTAGTCAAAATGCCATTCTTCGAGAGTGCTGTGGCAGAAGTGTGCATGGTATGCTGTGGGAGCAGACCAAGAGGAAGCAAAACAGTGCTGGGGATCAAGGTTTGGAAGTCATGGATGGCTTCTTTCTTAAGTGATACTTTGAAGAAGAACTATAATAACGGTTACCAGTTGTTGATTGCCAGGCCCTGTTCAAAGTGTGTTTTCTGCTTTAAGTCTTTGCAGCAACCCTATAAGTTAGATGCCATTATCTTTATCTCATAGGTGAGGAAATTGAGGCACATAAAAATTAAATTTGGGGAATTCCCTGGTGGTCCAGTGGTTAGGACTCCGTGCTTTCACTGCCAGGGCCCGGGTTCAGTCCCTAGTCAGGAAACTAAGATCCCGAAAGCTGCGTGGCATGGCCAAAAAAAAAAAAAGGTTAAATTTGTTGCACAAGGTTCCAGTGCCAGTAAGTCATAGAGAAAGGTTTCAAACGCTAGTATAGTTGGGCTCCAGAATCCAAACTCTTAACCCCTACACTGACTGTGAGGAAGTTAACAACTTAAATGTTGTAACAAAAGGACAGCCTATGTGAAAGCACACATTGAGTCGAACGTGATGAGTTAGTGACCTCCAAGTATTTGCTGTGGTTTAAGCACGGGGTTGGGGGAACACTGGACTGCTTTACTGAAAAGGTGGCTAAGTTACATGGTCAGAGCAGATTTTAGAAATCTCAGTCTGACTAGAATGTCAGGACCGTAGAAAGTGAGAGGTTGTAGCCAGGAATGTCAGCGAGATGGCTGTTTTTAGTAATTTCAGGCAGAGATAATGAGACTGTCACAGAGAATAGCGCATGGAGTCGAGAGGATGATGGGTACTAGATAGACATTAAGTAGATAAACTAGGTAGGACGTGCTGAATAATAGGATGAATGAAGGAGGGAACAACTCCAGGCAACATCAAGTCTGCTAGATGGTGACAAGGAAATGGAGAAAGGGGTGTGGATTAGAGGGGAGATTTTCTTTAAAGAACTGGCAGAGCTTGGGGAAAACTACAGAGAGGAAAGTGGGAAAATTTGGAATTCTTTAAAGAGTTTTTAACCTGAGTCAAGAATAATGAATTAAAATTTTGTTTTAAGCGGAGAAGAATGAGATTAAGATTTTTTTCAGACTTTTCAGACACTACAATCTTTTAAACATATGAAAGTTCAGGACTTGTATGCAGATTAGCTGCAAAGATCTATCTTTGTATTAGGCTAATAACTGATATTTACAGAATGAGCTTTAGGAGAAGAGTAGGATAGGTGCTCCAGACAATAGGGAAGAAGGAAAGGAAAACTTCTAATTTTAATTTCTTCCAAAGGAACACAGCATGTTACCTGGACACCTAGGAGGCACATTATTTGTGGAAGCAGAAAACTCAAAACTGAGGAAAAAGGCTTAAAGGCAGTGACTTTGCTGAGCAGATGCAGTCTAGTTGTTGTTAGGAGATGTTATATGTGGGGCTTTTTCAAATTATTTAGCTTTGTTTTTTGTTTTAAGTTTTCCTCTGACACTGGTAGTCTGTATAGTGCCATTTAATGATGGATTATGTTTTATTTTAATGCCATATATGAACACTCTGGGGACTGTAACTTACTAGAAAATAGAAATCATATATATGTCTTAGATTTTTGTCTAAAACGTGAATTTTCTCCAATTTAAAAGGGGGAAAAAGCGAAATAAGTAACACTACCCAGAGATTAAGTGACTGTGCTATATGTTTTCTTAGCTCTTCAGGAAGCTGCAGCAAGGTTTGAGGAGTTAAAGGCCCAAAAAGAGCTCAGACAGCTGCAGGAAGATCGAAAGAATGACAAGAAGCCACCGCCTTATAAACATATAAAGGTGAGAAAAGACCTCAGGAGAGACCCTGTAATAGCTTGCCTGCTTCCCGCTCTGTTCATGAGGAGAACTGGAAGCGCAAGCACAGTTGCTTTTAGGTAGAGGTATGAGCTTGAAAGAAGATAAGAAAAAAGTGCCAGAGCACCATTTCTAGCACATTGTGTGCACTTTATAAAATTAGTTGTGTGTTGATACAGTGTTGTTCCTGTTGCTTTCGAAAGTCTTTTCATAAAGTGGATTGGAATAGATTCTGTTCACAGTCAACGAACCTTGTGGTTTGAAAGGGAAAAAAGAGCCTTGATAAAAAATGATAAATGGCCCTGAGATAGTGTGAATAATACACATGGTAAGTCTTCTCGTAATGGCTAATAGTAAAGATATTTTAGGTGGCCAGTGTGACTAGGATTCCCAAGGTCACAAGAATACATGTTAAGTGTACCTGATGCTAGTGTACCTGGTAAAACAGTCATCATCATTTCTCATCTGGGTCCAGTAGACCCTTTATATTGTTAAGTCATTTTTATAAATACTTTACAGAAGTAAAAATAAAGGAATAGTGAGGAAAAAACTTATTAGGAATTTTAGTAAGTATTTACTGAAACCTCGTTTTTAAAAACCTTTTAATCAAGTTAGTTTTGGTGCTCAAATATCAGACCACATGAAAGAATACTATAAGCTCTATTAACAAAATGAGATTGCCCAAGTTCTTGTTGCAAGATATTTGTGACGATGTCATTCCTGGATGGGAAGACCATATATATATATATTTTTTGTCATTAGAGAAGCATTATTTGTGTACTCATTGATTTTTTTTTTCGAGTTTCTGAAGTCTGAGATTTTCACTTAGAGATCAATTTTTAGAGTCTAGTGTGTTAAGTATGTCCCAAGTATTCCATGGGACGTACTTAAACTAAAAATCAATTTGTTTTTTATCTGAAATTCAAATTCAGTTGGGTATCCTGGATTTTTACTTGCTAAATCTAGCAACCCTACTAAAAGTAGACTGAAAGATGTTATCTCCAGTCTTTTATACTTTCTGGAGAGAAGATGTAGTACTTTGGGTAATGCAGTGCAGAAACTAAACTGTGACTGTTTCACTGTTGCATCATGTTTTTATGATTCTGTCATTCCACTTATTATTTTTGTCTTTTTTAGCATAGTTGGCAATCATTGATGAGTAACAAAGAGTGATGATGAATTAGTAAAGAATTATGAGATATAGGAAAAGTAAGAACACTAAAACTCCATAATAAAGATTAGATTTATAAAAGTCTAATGGACCTGCCTAGTAGTTGCAATATAGAATGAGTTTTTTTAATAAGTAAAGTTTCTTCTTGATTTTTTGAAAGACCTCTGAGAAAGTGTCATAAAATATAAAATATCAATCCTTACGAATAGTTAAAACTGTTGGGAAAAAACCAAAACAAAACAAAACCTAAAATTGGGTCTAAATGGACCCTGATGGTAGAACTGAGAGTTAAATGGAGTTACTGTGCATGGAGACATAACACTGAGGTGTAGTTCATCCTCAGAAAAAGGGAAAGTAATTTGTTTCCACAGTCGTAGATGTCACATATAGCAGAAGTTAGGCCCTTCAGAGTAGCCCGTCAACTGTATTGAACCTGTATATTGAGAAACCAACTAACGTCCCATACATGATCTAATCACAGAATTTAGACACCAACTTCTTTCCTCCACCTTTAAAACAAAAACGTATTTCCAGGAAAAAGATTTAGAATAGGGGTTGGCAAACTATGGTCCATGGGCCAAATCTGGCCTACTATGCATGGTTGGGAAAATTTGTTTTTTACAGACTATTTCCTGACACATGAAGATTTTATAAAATTCAAATATTAGTGTCCATAATTAAAGCTTTATTGACACACAGGTATGCTTATTCATTTACATATTGTCTATTGCTGCTTTCGAGCTATAGTGGCAGAGTTGAGCAACATGCACCAGAGATCTATGGCTTGCAAAAGATAAAATATTTACTGTCTGGCCCTTTACAGAAAAAGTTTGTCAATCCCTGATCTAGAGCAAGTGTAAATACTACAATTACGTATCTGTGTTGTTCTTAACCATGTGTGGGGTTTTGTTTTTGCTTTATGTTGTGTTAGGCAAGAAACTTATTTGGGATTAATAACAGGTTAGATCATATGTCAAGGAGGAATGATTGAAACATACCTTTATAGAGAGAAAAGGAGTAGGATGAAACTTTTTTTGGATGGCAGTGTGTCAGTCAGGTAAAGGTATTCACCTTGAATCAGAGGTGAATATTCAGATGCCTTATGTAGGACCTGTAGTCTCAGGTGATTGAGCTCAGCCCTTGTTTATGCCTTAGAATTTGCCTTACTCAGTAGGTTTGTGACTTCCAGTTGCATATGGTGAGGGTGTTCCTCCATTAACAAGTTAATACTGTTTATCAGTATTTTAAAGAAGCTGGGAAGAGATCTGGCAGTGAGACTTAACGTCATTTTAAGTTGTTCTGGAGAACGTTTGAGGGCAGTATACTTCTACAAACAGATTATTCCCCACAACAGTCTTGCAAGTAAAAGTGACTTGTCAAAATCATGCAGTTCCTGAGGAGTCAAATTTTATGTATAGGATGGGTTTTTGAAGACTCGTGGTTTGACTGTTCCCACTGAAATAATATCAAGTAGGGGAGACTCATTTTTATTTTATTTTATTGAAGTATAGTTGATTTACAATGTTGTGTTAATTTCTGCCATATAGCAAAATGAGTCAGTTATACACATATATATATATTCTTTTTAATTATGGTTTTATCTCAGGATATTGAATACAGTTCCCTGTGCTATACAGTAGGACCTTGTTATTATCCACTCTATACATAATAGTTTGCATCTGCTAACCCCAAACTCCCACTCCCCAGTGCCCCCCACATACTCCCTCCCTCCCTCCCTCCCTCCCTCTCTCTCTCTCTCTCTCTCTCCCCCTCTCTCCCCCCTCTCTCCCCCCTCTCTCCCCCCCTCTCCCCCCTCTCTCCCCCCCTCTCCCCCCCCCTCCCTCCCTCCTTCTCTCTCCCTCTCTCTCTCCCCCTCTCCCTCTCTCCCCAATTAGGGGAGACCATTCTCATAGTGCACAAATCCATCTCTGTTGTGGAACATCCTTTTTTTTTTTCTCCACATTGTTGTTAGTATTTGTGAAAATTCTAATGGCTTCAGAATCACAGAAATTGTTTGGCCTCTATGTTTTACCACACTGGATTTTCACGGTGGTTTTCAGTACTAGCACCACTAAAAATGAATGCCTGGGTGACATTGCTATAGTCTATTAAAAAGATTTCAAGTTATGATAGTCAATATTAAAATACATCTTCACAAACAGGACTCTGATTGCTCAGAGACCTTTTCATGTTAAATATCAGTTGAGAATGGTGATTTTTTTTTTTAATGTAGCAGCTAAAGTGGCGCCACCATGTGGCAATAGCAGAAACTCATTTTACAATTTACTTGGCTTACCAGCCTTGAAATTATGATATTTTTTAAGAGATGAATTTTTAAAATTTGTGGTATTTACATTTTGCGTATCAAGTGAGGCTTTATTTTTATGTCAAATTGCCTAAATCTTTATTTCCTCCAGGTTTTTTTTTTTTGGTTTTTGTTTTTTTGCTCTACGTGGGCCTCTCACTGTTGTGGCCTCTCCTGTTGCGGAGCACAGGCCCCGGACACACAGGCTCAGCGGCCCTGGCTCACGGGCCTAGCTGCTCCACGGCATGTGGGATCTTCCCAGACCAGGGCACGAACCCGTGTCCCCTGCATCAGCAGGCGAACTTTCAACCACTGCGCCACCAGGGAAGCCCTCCTCCAGTTTTTTAATTGTGGTAAAATACAGATAACATAAAATTTTTGATCTTAACCATATTTAAGTATACAGTTCAGTGGTATTAAATGCATTTGTAACGTTTTGCAACCGTTGCCACCATCCATCTCTAGAACTCTACATTTTGTAAAACTGAAATCTATACCCCAGTAAACAGTAGCTTCCCATTTTCCCCTCCTCTCAGCCCCTGGCAACTATTATTCTACTTTCTGTCTCTTTGTATCTAAGTAGAATCAGTATTTGTCTGTTTTGACTGGCTTATTTCATTTAACATAATATCCTCCGGGTTCATCCATGTTGTATATCGTGTGTCAAAATTTCCTTCCTTTTTAGGCTGAATGAGATTATATTATTTTTACCACATTTTGCTTATTCATTCGTCGGTGGACACTTGTGTTGTTGCCACATTTAAGTTATTGTGAATAATTCTGCTAAATCTTGATAATTCAAAATCATGTAAAATGTGGCATGTGACTTTAAAGGAAAGAAATCTGCCTTTCATAGGTCCTAAATTGTCTTGTGTTGACTTGCCTGCTATACTATAGTATGTGTTTCTACTCCAGGTGAACCGTCCTATTGGCAGGGTACAGATCTTCACTGCAGACTTGTCTGAAATTCCCCGTTGCAACTGTAAAGCTACTGATGAGAACCCCTGTGGGATAGACTCCGAGTGCATCAACCGCATGCTGCTCTATGAGTGTCACCCCACAGTATGTCCTGCTGGAGGGCGCTGCCAAAACCAGTGCTTTACTAAGCGCCAGTATCCAGAGGTTGAAATTTTTCGCACATTACAGAGGGGCTGGGGTCTCCGGACAAAAACAGATATCAAAAAGGTGAAGAAACCTATTCTTAATTTTCAGATTTTTTTTCTTTGCAGTTGCTTAATATGAGTAATTGTTCTTGATGAATATGAGAAAATTGATCATGGAGGAAAATAATATTGTGTGAGGATTAACCTTATTTTTATATCTTGCCAATCCTTCCAGAAATTAGAGGCTTGAAAATAGATGGTCTCCTTTATTTCTAAAGTTCAAGTATTGATCATGTTCACTATGTATGAGAATGATAAAAATGAGGGAAATTCATAGAGATACTTGTTTGCTCGTTTGCGGAAATCCTGGAACCTGTAGTTAGGATAGTGAGAGCATGATACAGTGGTGTTAATCACCAACTAATAAAATAAAATCTATTTTTACTGAGAGAAAAATAGGTTTGGGTTCATGGAACATGCAGGAGAAGAGGATTAGGTCTTCTCTAATGAAAATGCAGTAACATCCTCAACTTGAAACTTGGAAGGACTTGCAGGTTTCTAATAAATAGATGGTATTGTACAGTCTTTGAGTAGAATAAATTATATTTGACATTTTAATAGAATAAACCTTACTCTGGTTATACCTTCTGAAGAATTTTATTGAAGTTTGTTTCTAGAAAAGGAAGTGAATATGGGGTGGTCTATTTTAGTCATTTGCTAAGTAACCATTATATATTGTCTGTGTGTCGGGCATGTTGCTGTGTGATGCAGTGCTCAGTAAGAGAGACATGGTCCATGCTTTCATACAGTTTACATTCTAGATGCGGAGAGACATTGAACAAGTAATCACCCAATGTGGAAACACAAAGGGTTCTGGAGGCATGTGGCAAAGGGCCTGAAACTAGCTTGTCTCTGAGAATTTTAATTTTTTTTTTTTGTTGTTGTTGTTGTTGCGCTTAGTTGCAGCAGGCAGGCTCCTTAGTTGCAGCTCAAGGGCTCCTTAGTTGTGTCACATGGGCTTCTTAGTTGTGGCATGTGAACTCTTAGTTGCGGCATGCATGTGATCTAGTTCCCTGACCAGGGATCGAACCCGGGCCCCCTGCATTGGGAGTGTGGAGTCTTAACCACTGCACCACCAGGGAAGTCCCTGAGAATGTTTTAAATTGAGGCTTGAAACATAAGTAATTGTTGGCTTAGGCTGGTTGAGTGTTCAAGCATTTCAGGTAGAGGGGACAGCATGAGAGAAAGCCAGTATGACTATTGTATAGTGAGTCAGGAGGACAGTGATGTGAAATGTGGTGGAAGGGCAGTAGGCAGGGCATGCTCCAAGGAAAAAGAGGATAGTTTAGCGAAATTGACTTTTAGGTTCTTGGACAGGTAAAGGGATCAACTATCCATATCACCATTATAGTGGAGCTTTAGTTTACTTACTTTTATTTTGGTTGATCTTAAGGTGTATCCCAAGTTTTCTGCTGTTGGCTGTGGTAGGAGTGGGGAGATGGTTCATATTTTCAAATAGTTGAAGTATCATATTTATATTATGTGGTTTCTTGAATAAACCTTTGTTAAAGTGACTAGTTAAATGTGCATGAATTGCTTTGGAGAATCTGTTGTTTTCATTAATTTTTTAAAATAAGGTATACCTGTGAACACAGTTATGCTTTTTGTCACTTAAGTCAAGAGCTATTTCTTGTTCCAGGGTGAATTTGTCAATGAATATGTGGGTGAGCTAATAGATGAAGAAGAGTGCAGAGCTCGAATCCGTTATGCCCAAGAACACGATATCACTAATTTCTATATGCTCACTTTAGACAAAGTAAGTAATGAAAAGTGTTATTTCCACTGTTATAAGATTGTGAATTAGTGTTGTCCCAGCTCTAGTGTTCATAGGCATGTCATACACTGTCCAAAACAGTGTCTTTCCCCCATATTCATAGGGATTGCTTGATCAGGGTCCTGGAGTTAGGTAAGGTTGCTCATTTCTAGCTGTACATCCATGGCAAAAGGCAATACAGCTGCTTTTAGCATTATTTTTCAGTGTCCAATGTAAGTGATTATGTCTTTTAGTGTTTTTCCTATAAGATTAAAACTTGAAGCCAGAAAAATAATAATTCTTTTACTTTTTATTTTACAGATTGAGACACTGATTTGTTCGTATTTAATTAGTGCATTGAGAAGGTCATATATATTGACTATAGAACTCAGCTTACAAACCCAAGTCAGCTCTCCAATTATTGGAATTTCTGATGAGTTACATTTCACTGGTGTCTAGAATTATATTTGGGATTTCTTTTTTTGTATGTGTGTGTTTCCAACATGTTTTATTTATTTATTTTAAATTTATTTTTTAATATTTTATAGAAGTATATTTCGTTTACAATGTATTAATTTCTGCTGTATAGCAAAGTGATTCAGTTATACATATATATATTCTTTTTCATATTCTTTTGCATTATGATTTATCACCAGATATTGAATATAGTTCCCTGTGCTATACAGTAGGACCTTGTTGTTTATGGGATTTATTTCTAATTCCAGCATCCTAATGTGTTTCGTTTCTGTGTATACTGAGATTCCTCTTTGTACCTGAGTATTATGTTCTGCTAGGTTCCTCTCCCCCACCCTCCTTTAACTTTTATAATAGACCTTTCTTGGTGTGAAACTTTGTATTTACCGAGTTGTACTTTTATGGATTGTGAGATTCTCACCTCAAGATACTCTTGATCTTCATTCGGGATGGGGTCTTGATGTCATTATTAAAATATTAGGTGATTTCTGATGTGTAGCCAGGGTTCAGGACTACCTAATTTAGAGAATGGAACAAGCTACTATTTCTAGGATGGTGGTCCTCAAACTTTAGCATATATCATAATCACCTAGTGGGCTTAACACAGATTGCTGGGCCTCAGAGTTTCTGCTTTAGTATATCTGGAGTGCAACCCAAGAATTTGCATTTCTAACGGATTCCGAGGTGGTGATACTAGTGCTGGTCAAGGGACTACACTCTGAGACCACCCCTCTGGAAGAATCAAACTTTACAAATAGAAACTCCAGCTTATTTATTATCACTCTAATTTTAATCAATAATAGTAGAGGTCTGCTGAACAGCATCTCTTGGAATTCTAGGATCGTATTATTGATGCTGGTCCCAAAGGAAACTATGCTCGATTCATGAATCATTGCTGCCAGCCCAACTGTGAAACACAGAAGTGGTCTGTGAATGGAGATACCCGTGTTGGCCTTTTTGCCTTGAGTGACATTAAAGCAGGTAAGAATTATTTAAGGATTCTGGAGCTAGGAATGGGATTTCAGTTTTTATTATCTAAAAATCCCATATGTTCTATAATCCAAAATGAGGTTGCAAATTCCCAAGGATACATAAAAGACTTTCCAGGTGGTACTTAGCATGTACCAGGTATTTTTTTTGTTGGTGGTGGTATGGTAAAATACACGTTACATAAAATTTACCATTTCAGCCATTTTTAAGTGTACGGTTCAGTGGCATTAAGTCCATTCACATTGTTGTGCAACCATCACCACCATCTATCTCCAGAACTTTTTATCTTCTCCAACTGAAGATACCCATTAACCAATAACTCCCTCATTTCCCCCCTCCCCGAGCCCCGGGCAACCACCATTTTATCTTCTGTCTCTGTGATTTTTTTAGCTACTCTGGGAATCTCATGTAAGTGCAGTCATACAATATTTGTTTTGTTGTGGCTAGCTCATTTTTACTTAGCATGATGTCTTCAAGGTTTGGGCATGGATGTTTGGGTTTTTTTTGTTTGTTTGTTTTTTTCTGGCCGTGCCACACGGCTTGTGGGATCTTAGTTCCCCGACCAGGGATTGAACCAGGGGCCACCACAGTGAAAGCACCAAGTCCTAACCACTGGACCACCAGGGAATTTCCTGGATGGTTTTAAAGGAATAAATTTCCAGACCTTTTCCATAGCCTTTATATGAACTCCTTAAAAATTGGTCTGCCTTAGGACTTTCCCTGGTGGCACAGTGGTTAAGAATTCGCCTGCCAATGCAGGGAACACGGGTTCGATCCCTGGTCCGGGAAGATCCCACATGCCGCGGAGCAACTAAGCCCGTGTGTCACAACTACTGAACCCGCGTGCCACAACTACTGAAGCCCACGCGCCTACAGCCTGTGCTCTGCAACAAGAGAAGCCACCGCAATGAGAAGCCCGTGCACTGCAACGAAGAGTAGCCCCCGCTCGCCGCAACTAGAGGAAGCCCGTGCGCAGCAATGAAGACCCCACGCAGCCAGAAATAAATAAATTTATTTTTAAAAAAAATTGGTCTGCCTTAGAAAGTGTCAGCAGTCCAGGTCTCCTTTTACAGTTGCCCTTCATCCACTTTATAAACCAAATATCCACCTCTTACCCATCTGAATTTTATGGTTTATGAGCCCAAGGCTAAGAAAAACAAAAACCCTCACCTCTTGGGTCTCAAAGAACTGGACATTTGGAGAATGCACAGCTATGTTGTGGCCTGCCTAGATGCCTATTACGTCTCTGAGAATTCAGAGTGTAGAAGTGAGGTAGTTGTAATCAGCACAATATTAAGATGTTTATTTGAATTGAAAGTAAACCTGATAGGGCTAAGAGGTTTGAAAGTAAAGTTATATGATGGATATTTTCCATCAATTAAAGGAGCTTAAAATTTAGTGTCAAGGTTTTGATGAAAAAGTTGTAAGCATATCGTATATACATATACATATGACACCCTCTAAATTGCATGATTTTTTAAAATATTTAGACTTGTATAAGTTTGAATGTATAAGGATGTATATAATTTTTCAAAATAAGTTTTGCAGGAATACTAGCAAAGCATTTTCAGGATCACTCTCCTAACTCAAAATGAGATCAGACTGGCCTGGGTAGTTTGTAATTGACAGTAGCGTAGTCCAATGACTTTCAAAGCAGAAATCCCATATGAGCATTCTGCTTTGCCCAGTCAGTGTTGTTTACCTCAGCAAACACTAATCAAGATAAAGTAATTAAAGAGCAATTTTGTCAGCTTTTTGTCTGTTGCCTTTTCTTTTTTTCAATCTGTGGATAACACCCAACACCCCCCGCCCCACCCCCCCCCGATATATCTATTTCTCTATAATTTAAATATACTGCTGCCCAGGAGTCTTTTAGGCTCTTTAGAATTTTAAAGGCTCTGACAGTTTTCATATTTTAAAAATTGAGCCACTGTTTTGCATTGCTTCACATAAAAGTATTTAATGATGAAAGTAACAATGCTTGAGCATCACTGTGCACTGTGCTCTATTGGACTAAATGATAGTGATTTTTAAAATCAGTAAGTTGTATCAAATTTTTGGAATGGATGGCTTCAGAGTAAATTGGGTAGATTTCTGCTTTGTAACAGGAATTATCAAGTGAGTGTGTAAGAGCTACCATTTATCCAATGCCAGACACTGTTCCAAGCATATTGTCTCATTTAATCCTTACAAAAGTACTGTAAAGTATTTGGTAGCATTATCTATGTTACTTGGATTCTTGGATCTGATATATCTCTCATTCTTTTCTCCATTTTTCTCTGTAACCACACTGGGGGAGGGAGGGGCAGTGTTCCTCTGTATTAATTACTTAAATGTTAGCCATGTGACTTCAGTTCTTATCTCTGTCCTGACTGCTTTTAGTACCACACTTCTACTTTGAACTTTAGTCTGTGTCCATGGGGATGGCCTCTTCTACCATGTCTAGCCACAAATTTCTCTTCTGCCATATTCATTCAGCTCAGGTAGAATGGTGTGGAAATTGACAGACCTTATTTTTGTCCTCCCAGTCTGCAAGGGTGGGTGGGGGAATTGAGACAGAATGTGCTCATTGCCATGCAGAGTGCCCATAGGAGCTTCAGCCTTGCGAATGGAATCAGAACTTTAAGCTTGCTCTCCTCCTTACACATCCAACCTCATGGGCTCTTCACATACCTGTTACTTTCTGTCTTCAATGTGTCATACTCACTCCTTGTTTCTCTCTTCTCCAGTGCCATTTGCCATCCCCCAGATTGCAGATTATTGTATTTTGGACTGTTTTCTAGAATGGCTTTCCTGTATGCACACTGATGATACCTTCTGATTTATCTCCTTGTGTGGTTTTGTTTACACAGTGGATGCTGAGTGAGCAGCAAGTTATGCCAAGTATCTTGCTATCTTGTGGTTGAGTTGCACTGTAAGCACATTAAATATATGAAAATTCAGCTATATGCTCATAAATTTTTAAATAAGATTAGTGTGAATAGAATTACCCATCATTCAGTACAATAAGTTCACAGTGGGGAGGGGAGATGTGACCCTGCTGTTACCTTGGTCAGTCTTGGTTCCTACAGGCTCCTCACAATGTGAGCCTCTTACCAGGCCACAAATGATTCTAGCATTTGTACCATATGAACTCCTAAATATAAGCCAGCTGCTTTATAATTTGCTCAACCAAATTAAAAAATAATTGTTTCCAATATTAGATGAAAAACTGTATATATTAATTAGTCTCACTGATAGAAGATTTGTCATTCTGCAAAGGGAAATCTTCCTAAGTTTTGACAATTTTGACTGAACAATTATCACTTTGTACATGAACGGTAAGCCATGACCCCCACCCAGAGATAACCTCTTTGTATGTCTGTATAAAATTCTTCTATTTGTTAGGCTTTCCCTAACATGCTTTGAGTTTGAATGTGTGATTTATTTGCTCTCAGTTTTGATGAAATGCACTTGTGACAGAAAGGGGACTTTTTTACCTTAAATTTGTACATCTCCTATTAAAGTTTACAAATTTCTGCTATGTACATTATGTCATTCTCAGTAAGCTTGTGAGATTGTTATCTGCATTTAATAAATGGACTCTTCGGCTCAAATCAGCCAGCTAGATTGTGGTGTAACTGGGATGTATAGCCAGGGCTTAGGTCTTGTGGTCTAGAGTTCTCTGGTATTATTCTGTATTGACATGTCTCTCTCCCTTAAGTGCTGCCTGGTAAGATGTACTCACCTTGGCACAGATGACAGGTTTCCTTCATACTTGCTTTCCCAGTGCCTGGCACATCAGTGCACAATAAATTGCTGTTTGTCTGTTTTTGGTAATGAAATAATATATTTTGAATCTGAATGGTTAGAAAAAAATAAAAAACAATTTGGGATTAACACATCTATAGTAAAAGTTATTTTAAATATTACTTGTTGGGACTTCCCTGGAGGTCCAGTGGTTAAGACTTCGCCTTCCAGTGCAGGGGGTGCATGTTTGATCCCTGGTCGGGGAGCTAAGATCCCACATGCCTCGCAGCCAGGAAACCAAAAGGTAAAACGGAAGCAATATTGTAACAAATTCAATAAAGACTTTAAAAATGGTCCACATCAAAAAAATCTTAAAAAAAAATTACTTGTTAAGTCATGTAAGTTTTTCTGTTATTAAGTTATATTAGCTCATTAATAATGTTATATGATTAGGATTTATTAGTATGTTAATAATACAGTGTGATTAGAGTTAATCCTTTTAATCCTCTTTTAAAAATTCATCTGTTCTCTTGGAAGTCTGCCTTTTGTGATTAATAGAGAAATAATGTAATTAAAGCCATAGATATTAATATTTTCATGGTCTTTTATGCAGGCACTGAACTTACCTTCAACTACAACCTAGAATGTCTTGGGAATGGAAAGACTGTTTGCAAATGTGGAGCTCCGAACTGCAGTGGCTTTTTGGGTGTAAGGCCAAAGGTACCTTTTAAACATAAAGCTGTAAAATAGGAACCTGTAGATTACTTCCCATGTCTTTTATTGGTCTTAGTTGATCTTACATTTCCTAAGAAAGATTCTCAGTCTCTGTGTCTCTTTTTGCCTTTTTAAAGATATCAAAGAATCTGATATTGAATTTAAGATTCTAAATGTACTATAAGACTGTAGATAAACATAGGACTTTTTTTTTTTTTAAGGACCGTTAATCTTAACCATGTACCAGTATAAACTTTGTTGTATCTTACTTCCTGGTTTTTTATGTGTACTTTAACTGAATTATAATTCTATAACTGTTAAGAATTGTTTATAATTCTTAAATATTATACATTTTTCCTTGCTGTTACATAATTTTCATAACCATCATTTTTAGTGACTGTTTAAATTTTTATATAATGGATGAACCATAATAGATGAACATCTGGATGCTTCCAGATTTCTCTATCGTAAGTAACAGCATGCTGAAAATTGAAATTTAATTTTGATGCAAAGTAGACTACACCGTGACTCCAATTGGGTATTTCCCATTATGCTTGTTTGATTGTGAAGTCAACATTAAGAACTGAAAAATGCAAATTAGTATGGAAACCACTAGCTAAAGAGGGTAATCATTTTGAGCTATAATAAATGAAGAACACCCAGTGATTATTCTTTTATTTATTAAATAAGAAAATTTATATTGGATTTTGTATTTTGTTTAGTTAGTTGGTTAAATGGTCTTGTTCCTTAAGATGTGCGGTTGACTTAGTCCCTATAAATTAAAATAGTAACAGAGTTTAATGGTGTTAGGTGCACTAGGGATGTCAGTTTCTATATCTTTAGGGTCTGTGTAGCATTTCACACATGAATCAGTGAAAGGGAAATTCGGGAGCAGAAGTTTAGAAATGGGAGGAGATCACTGTGGGCTGGCAATAAATTGGATTGGTCCTGGATGTTCCTAGGCTGAGATAAATAATGCGATGAAAACCATGCATTTTGATGACCAAGTGTGGTCTGCAGGGAGCACAGAGTAGACCTGTGGGCTGCACCAGGATCTATCTTGGGGAGTGGTGGACATGAACCTAAACTGACTTAGGTAAAGATGCATAGCTTGTCAAGAGCAAGGGCCACAAATTAGTTTTCTGTGTCTTCCTAGCACATGGCTCATACTAAGTGCTCAGTGAAGGTTTGTTGAATAAGTTAAGAAATGTGTGTGACACATACACCCAGAGAAGTCTTCCTTAGTTTTTGAAATTAGACAAACATAAGAATAAAAATAAAACTTACTGTTAAAGGATGATCTTTAATACCAGTCTTATGTATCAACAGAAAGCAGCACATTTCTCTCTTAATTCGCTCAAGTGGTAGGAGTAGTTGATACCAGATAAAATTCATGCTACCATTCATTGGGTACCTATGATATGCCCAGTGCTTTTCCTGCATTTTCTCTTAACTTCACAGTAGTCTATGAGGACTGTGTCTTCCCAGAGGAGAGTCTGAAGCTCAGAGAGGATAGTTAACCTGGTCAAGATCATACAACTAATGTGTCGACAATATTTGACCTCTAGAATCAACCCATTGCCACAGAGGAAAAGTCAAAGAAATTCAAGAAGAAGCAACAGGGGAAGCGCAGGACCCAGGGTGAAATCACAAAGGAGCGAGAGGATGAGTGTTTCAGCTGTGGGGATGCTGGCCAGCTCGTCTCCTGTAAGAAGCCAGGCTGCCCCAAAGTTTACCATGCAGACTGTCTCAATCTAACCAAGCGACCAGCAGGTTGGTGCCAAAATCCATTTAGAGTTCTCCTTGTTCTCTGCCAGAATTCTCAGAGCCCTTTGGTCTTCCCATGCATAGTGTTGAGAGGTGTCAAAATAAATGACAACAAAGGCTTAGAATCCTAGGTTATAGAGAAGGGAACAGAAACTCACTCGCTCTGTCAAGCATTTTATGTTATTTTATCCTCCCAGCAACCCGTAGAGAGGGGTGGGAGTGACAGGAGTTTGTCCCCAAATTAGGTTTCCTTCAATATGTGGTTGCCAGGGTAATGAAATAATAGAAACTAAGGTAGTGTAGGGGCAAGGCCATAACACTGACCTCAGTGCCAGGAAATGGAAATGGGGAATTGTTTCAGAAGCAATTACTCAGGGCCGTAGCTGGCACAGGTTGTGATAGAACTGATCTTGCCAATGAGCCAGGAGTGAGCTCTAGCATAGTTTACTTGGAAGGAGCTGGGATGGAACACTGTCCATGGCAGAGATTCGGGTATCATGAAATGAGGGTAAAAGAGAGCAGCTTGGGTTGGCTTTGGGTCTTTCCTGCTGATTCTGTGTGGACAACACAGGTAAAGTTTGTGCTAGTTTCCAGACTTAACATTGAGCAAAGGTAAATCTGCTTCCATTTTTCACCTTTGTGTATCTGCTCCCTGTTCCTAGTAATAACCAAATAAGTAGTTTAATTGGCTGAGATTTTCCCCATAGGGTTGATTATTTAAAGGTTGTACAGGACAAATGGAGTTTGTAAAAATATGAAAGTAATATCTTCACATTCCATCTAAGGGGAGCTTTGGGTTTTGTTTTATTGTTGTTGCTTTTCTCCTTGTTGGAAATAGTTGTAGAAATCAGGGTTTACTCCTGCTTGGGTTCTTTTTGTTGTTTTTTACTCCTGCTTGGGTTTTAACTGATGCTCAGTTGCTACTTGATAGTTGGCTGTTATTTTTATGCATTTTGCAGAAAGTAAAGCTGAGATCCTGGAGGAGGGGAGGTGGGCAAGTGGCATGAGCTCTCTGCAGAAGGCAGCAGTTTGAAATCACTCCTTTGACTTAGTTCCAGAGCCATGACCCATCTCATATGCATGTCTTGTTTTCCTAAGCCTTTGTTTCACACCTGTGTTTTCAGGGAAATGGGAGTGTCCTTGGCATCAGTGTGACATCTGCGGAAAGGAAGCAGCCTCCTTCTGTGAGATGTGTCCCAGCTCCTTTTGTAAGCAGCATCGGGAAGGGATGCTCTTCATCTCCAAACTGGATGGGCGTCTGTCTTGTACTGAGCATGATCCCTGTGGGCCCAACCCTCTGGAACCTGGGGAGATCCGTGAGTATGTACCTCCTACAGTACCGCTGCCTCCAGGCCCAGGCACTCACCTGGCAGAGCAATCATCAGGAGTAGCTGCTCAGGGGCCCAAGATGTCGGACAAGCCATCTGCTGACACCAACCAGACGCTGTCGCTGTCCAGAAAAGCTCTGGCAGGGACTTGTCAGAGGCCACCGCTGCCTGAAAGGCCTCCTGATAGAACTGACTCCAGGCCCCAGCCTGTAGATAGGGTCAGGGACCTTGCTGGGTCAGGGACCAAACCCCAATCTTTGGTATCCAGCCAGAAGCCATTGGACAGGCCACCTGCAATGGCAGGACCAAGACCCCAACTATCTGACAAACCCTCTCCAGTGACCGGCCCAAGCTCCTCACCCTCAGTCAGGTCACAACCACTGGAAAGACCTCTGGGGACAGCTGACCCAAGGCTGGATAAATCCATAGGTGCTGCCAGCCCAAGGCCCCAGTCACTGGAGAAAACCCCTGTCCCTACTGGCCTGAGACTTCCGCAGCCAGACAAACTGCTAGTCACCAGCGGTCCCAAACCCCAGACTTCAGACAGGCCCTCTGAAAAATCCCATGCCTCTTTGTCCCAGAGACTCCCACCTCCTGACAAAGTACTATCAGCTGTGGTCCAGACCCTGGTAGCTAAAGAAAAAGCACTGAGGCCTGTGGACCAGAATACTCAGTCAAAAAATAGAGCTGCTTTGGTGATGGATCTCATAGACCTAACTCCTCGCCAGAAGGAACGGGGAGCTTCTCCCCATGAGATCACACCACAGGTTGATGAGAAGATGCCAGTGTTGGAGTCGAGCTCGTGGCCTGCCAGCAAAGGTCTGGGACAGATGTCACGAGCCATTGAGAGAGGCATTGTGTCAGATCCTGTCCTTCAGCCACCGGGCAAAGCAGCGGCCCCTTCAGAGCACTCCTGGCAAGCTGTTAAATCACTCACCCAGGCCAGACTTCTTTCTCAGCCCCCTGCCAAGGCTTTTTTGTATGAGCCAGCAACTCAGGCCTCAGGAAGAGCACCTGCAGGGGCTGAGCAGACCCCAGGGCCTCCCAGCCAAGCACCAGGCCTGGTGAAGCAGGTGAAGCAGATGGCCGGAGGCCAGCAACTACCTGGACTTGCTGCCAAGAGTGGGCAGTCCTTCAGGCCTCTTGGGAAGGCCCCATCCTCCCTCTCCACTGAAGAGAAGAAGTTGGCAACCACAGAGCAGAGTCCCTGGGCCTTGGGCAAGGCCTCACCAGGGCCAGGGCTCTGGCCCATGGTGGCTGGACAGACACTGGCACAGTCTTGCTGGTCCTCTGGGAGCACACAGACATTGGCACAGACTTGCTGGTCTCTTGGAAGAGGGCAAGACCCTAAATCAGAGCAAAATACCCTTCCAGCTCTTAACCAGGCTCCTCCCAGTCACAAGTGTGCAGAGTCAGAACAGAAATAATACCAGTAAATGCCACATGACCAGACCAGCTGCCCCCAGGGTTCTTGGGGAAGGGAAAAATCTTATTTTTCCCTCTTAAAAAACAGACCCCAACACTTTTCCACTGACATTCTCTCCTTAGATCCCAACATTCAGAACTCTTGCGACATTAGCCAGTGGGGGCTTGTGGTTGTGTGAACCATGTATGGAAATCCAAGTGGGCCCCAGCCAAGGAGACAGACAGACTCGGGTCTCTTTCCCCCAACCGTTACTCATGGTGAACTTGAAATAAAAAGTCCACTCTGGAGTCAAGCATGGGATTCGATTCCACTGGTCAGGTTGAAGGTAGCGGGGCTCTCAAAGCTATTTCTCTAGCCCTACCAAGCCCCACTGAGGGTACCTGATGAACCCTTGGGAGGAACTGATACCCATTCAAATCGGTGGTGATTTCGTGAACATTCATGTGTGCTAGGCCTGGTGCTAGTCACTGGCAGGAGATACAGAGATAAATAAGACCTGATCCCTGTGAGCCTAACATGCTTGCCTGGGTTCCCAGGTTATTTTTAAAGAACCTTTGACCAGGAAATAACAGGAAGTTTGAGGGGCCTTGGGGCTCTGGGCTCATTTTGTCATGCCCTTTGTGGCCCCAGAAGTGGTTGTTTTGAGTGTCTCCTGGTCAGGTGTGCCTGTGTGTATGTGCATGCGTGTACACTCATGCGGAGGTCTCCTCTATAGGCAGGTAGGGCCTGTTGGCTGGGCAGCCTCTGCTGCTTCTGTCTGGGCTCTGGAGAGTCTAAAGATCTGTCCTTGGTGGAGCAGTTGGTTGGGGGGCTGGGCTCTGTGAGGACACAGCTTTCCCTCAGTGTAAGAAGGCAATTGGCAAGCTTACCTTTCTTTTCTACAGATTTTCCTCCTTTTACATCAACCCACCCCATGCCTGTCCCCCAAACACTCAGGTGCTTTCAGATTTCAGAGTCTCGGGCAGTAGACCTAGGGAATCTCTGGCAAGCTCTGGGCTAGATCCACCACCAGCTCAGGGAGAGTGCCAGATCCTGGCAAGAAATTACTTCTCTCCTGATCCTTTGCCCTCCTACCTGAATGGAGGGAGTCTTCTTCACTAGTGGATTCTACCACCCTCTTCCTGAGAAATGCTGTGCTCTGTATTGAGAACACCTGCCTGCTGACTTAGCTCAAAGGCAAGCCAGAACCCTTCCCCATGACTGGCAAGATGTGGCGTTTAGAGCAATGTCCAGTCCAAGAAATGACTCCTCATAACTGCTGATTATCTGTTACTGCTGCCCTGAGCTGGGGCCCAAGGGCTGGGAAATCTGTTGGTGCTACCCTGCCCTACCATTCACCCAGCTCACTGACTGCCAACAGGAATTGCTGTTTGGCCAGTTCCTTCCCATTCACCCACCCCCTCTTTGTCCCTAGACCAAACATGTTTACCTCTCTGCTTTGCCAACTTAGCCAGCAGCTTTAGCCAACAGGCCATCTCCTGGCCCCAAGGTCTCCTGGCCATTTCTGTCTCAGTTATGGCTTTTACACCCTCAACAGGATTCTGTATTTTGTCCCAATTTCCTCCTCCTGAGTTTCTATTGAGGTTACTCCCATACTTCTAAGGAGGGAACAACTGTTGTTATAGAAGCATTTGCGCTTTATATAAAGATTTAAAAAAGAATTTGCTTTTATTTCCCAAAGTCTGTCTCTGGGGTTGAGACATTTGAACTCAGGCAGAGGCATGAGGCTGGGCAGGGCTGCCCTGAGTTTAGGGGCCTATTCTTGCATCTCACTTAGACCTCGGACTCTCCTCTGTAAATTCCACCTGCCTAGTTCTCCCCTTTCATCCTGTCTCTCTTCCCACATCATCAGAGAGGAAAAGCTCTTTGTTTTAGAGGAAGAGAAAACAAAGCATCTTATTTTCTTTTAAAAAAATTTTAAACCATGGAAAAGATATTTTTAAAGAAATCCACCCAGAACATTAAAGTTCATTATATTAAGTATTTATCATATGTGAGAATAATAAGTATATAATTGCAGCTAGTAGGTCCCTTTCCCTATTCTCTTAGGTTGTATGAGTAGGATTTGCTTGGTGCCAGTCCTGTGCCCTTTTTTTCTCCTGTCATCTGTAGTTGTGATCAGAAAAAGATATCCGCACTGCGCTGTCAGAATCTCTTTCCACTGTGTTGTGTGTTAAATTACCGTAGCTCTTTGTTTCATGAAATAAACTGTGAATTTTGTTGGGGGGTGGGGTGTGCAGGCTATGTAAAATTTTTAAGTGGAGAAGTTTGATCCTGAAGGAGCTTCTCTTATGTAGGCTTTGGTAGGTAATTGACTTGACAGCCACTCTAGATATGTCTCACAGGACAGGAAGGAGTGAGGGAAAGGTGGGCCACTTTGTGGTTTTGTTTCAGTTTTTTCCATTCTCCCATTCACTGGCAAGCTTCCTTCCAGACCTGCGTAGGAAACAACTTCTGAAGCTGCTTATTTAAATGGATGGACAGCCAGCCTGGCTTTCATGAGGGCCATTGTAAGACTCTCTTAGGTTGATTGGAAATTAGATGTTCAACTCTCAGGCCCACTGATAGCATTTGATACTAGATTGTTAACATCATGAAAGCAGTCACTATACAATTAGAAGCAGAGTCGGAAGGACTTTTGGGAAGTGAGACTCTTGCATTACCCTTTGCGGGGGGTGACCTTGCCATCCTTAGGGGATTCTCCTGGAACCTATACTGAGACCTTTTCTCCAGGGGGTGTGACTTGGCAGTTAAAAGGAAATCTTTACTCTTAGAAACTCCTGATCTTTGTGTAGGATGCTATTTTGGCATTTGGCCAAGTGCTTGTAAATCAGGATCTCAATAGAGCGTCTGCCTTTAAGCCAGTTCCCCAGGAAGCCTTTCTGAGGGGGAAGCCATAGCTTCCATAGGTAGTTAGAGAACTAATACCTGTCCTGGCCCTGTTAAGTCAGAAAAAATTATGGAAACTGTTGAAATTTGAATTCAAAGCCTCATTTGCTTCTCTACTGGAGCAAACCCATTCTAATAGCAAAATAGTTGTCACTGCTACAAAAGCATCCAAGTTTTTAAATGTCTGCTTCCCCCTGAAGTTACTGAGTTTGAAGTGATTTAAATCACTGTGTCGATCCTCTTCTGAGCAACTACCAAATCTACATCTTTAGCATTGATGAAAATAATTATTCTATTCTTTACATCCTCCACCCCACACTACAGTCAGGGCATGAAGTGCATCAGCGATCCTTTTCCAGGCTTGGTAGCGTCTACTCACAGGAGCTGGACTCCCAGGTTGCCTCGTGAGAACAGAGTGGCAGGAAGGAAGGCTGGTCCTGGCAGCTTCCCCTGTGGAGAAGAATCAGGAGAGCACTAAATGTGGATGGATTTTTTTTCCCCCCATCAGCTCCTATAAAGCAGGTTTTCTCCTAAGGCTTTTTTGGGGGACACTGTCATCCTCTTGGGGTCTGTCAGGAGGTCAGAGTAGCCCAGTGTCCTTACTTCTCTGAGATCATGGCAGGAAAGGAGCTGCCACAAGCCCCTTTTCCTGCTGAATAATGTTTGGGCTGTTCCATGTGTTAGACATTCCAGATCATTTAGAGCTGGGTAGCTGCTGCACGAGACTTTCCTTGGCTGTGGACAGTTAGCTCTCAGCTGAGCTTCCTAGAGTTAGTGCAGCAGGGCCAGAGGTTGCTGTAGTATAAATTGAAAAAAAGAATAGGTAATTGCTTTGTACACACACAAAAAATGCAATGATGGTGCTAATTTCCTGGTATAAATAAGCACTGCCAAGGGTTGAGGGACTGGTGACTTGAGAAACCCAGATTCCTGTTTGGGAAGAAGAGATCTTATGTAGTTTCCTTGAGGCTTTATTAGAGGAGGGGAAGGTAGAGCCTTGGTGAATCTTGCATCTGACCCTGAAATAGTCCAGTGCAGTCCAGAGGTGGAAGAGATGCTGTTTCCAGATGAGGGTGGCCATTGAGTTTCTCAGGGCTGGTGTCACCTTGTCCATAGCCTCTGTCCACACTGCCTGAACAGGTTGGTAGAGAGCTCCAAGTGTGGGGTCTCCCTCAGCTACCTTCTGCCCCTCTCTACCTCTTCCACTCTCATGGGAGCACCTCTATTGCTTATGAAGATTAAGGGTAATATTTCTTAAGGAAGTGGAAAGAGTTTATTTTAATTAGAAATCCACAGCCTGGGGAGAAATGTTTCCTATCAACATAAGCAAAAATAGCACATGTTAAACTCATATGGTCCCTTTTCTAGAGCTACTTTCCCATGACTCTGAAAACATCAGGCTGTTGAGGGCTTCAGGTGTAACACCCTGGAAATCGAGCAAAGCTTTTTGGACAGGAGGTGAGCCTAGGGAGTTAGGAGCAGAAATGAGTGGTTCTGGTGCTTTAGACTTCCAGGGTAGGGGCAGAGAACAGGTGGTCTCTAGGTCTGAGGTGGGTGCTGCCTGTGTGTGCATGTAGGTGAGAGTGTTGAAGATGGGCGAGTGCAGCACACAGGAGCTCATGGAAGAGCAGCTAAGTCTTGGCAAAAAAACAAGCTGACAATAGAGATCTATCTTTATATTTTTAAGAAAGGGGCAGAGGGGGTGTCAGCTGAGGTCCATCACTTTTTTTGCCCCCCTTCACCCCAATAGATTGTCAGTGATAAGTGGAACTCTTAGTGAAAAAGAGGGGAGCCCTGTGCTAGGAGTCCCCATAAACATGTACTGTAATTCTTTGTATATAGAAAAAAATTACTGTAAAGTAAAGTTTAACTTTACTCTTATGGCCCTTGCCCTGTGTTTTGTTTTGTTGTCCGTGGGGAGATGTAGCCTAACAGGAGGGAGGATGGGTTTGGGGTGAGAGCAGAAGCCAGCCCCTGAGGTAGTTCCCAGGGACACGGAACTGAGCCCTTCCTCCAAGCACCTCATGGGAGTGGTGTGGGTTTCCTCCCAGTAGCCACAGCTGTCAGAATGTCTTTCTGCTGCTTTTGTGAGTGGCTGGCATCAGTTTCAGTCCCTACACAGGAAGCCTCCATCACCCACGAAGGAAGGGTATTTTGAGGTTTTTAAAAAGGAAGTGGAACCAAAGCACTTTCTGAGTGTGAGTCTAGACATTTTGGCCCAAGTTTTTAGTTTTTTAGAGCAGGTGCTGGGCACTGCAGAGGACTCAGCCTAGGCCTAAAATGGTAAAGTGAGGCAAAGGGGCTGAGCATCCCATAACAGAAAAGGCTGCCATATGCTTCCTTTTGGTTGAAGGGTTGGTCCTGTCTACAGTAACATCTGATTCTTCAGAAATATCTGGACGTCCAAGGCCCAAAAATACATTTTCAGGAACCCCTGGGAATCTGCTTCCCTTCTGACTTAGTCCTGAACTTTCTACCCCAGGGAAGAGTGTGGGAAGACAAGCATTTAGTCCTACAGTTACTTTTCACTCATGATCTTCAAGTCCTGAACTGGGTAGTGGTCACTTCATTTTACGGATGAGAAACACAGGCCAAGTTTAAGTCCCTTTTCTGAGTAGCTGAGTTGGATCCCAATCTGGATCCATAAAACCTTTCTAAGTCTTGCAGAACCTATGATTTTTCTGTTAAGCCAACATTATAGGGTGTTGCTAGGAAGCTTAGGATCTGAGCCACAGGCATGACTCATGGACTTAGACATGACAGAGGTGCAGTAGAGCCAACCAGTCTGAGGTAGAAGTGCTTGATCCTTTGATCTCTGGATACTACTTCAGTGCCTTCCTTGCTCTTAGCACCAAGAAGGAAGTGTGAGCTTTGCACTGCCCCAACCCCAGCTTCTCGCCCTACCTTTTCCCCCACTAAGGAATAGGAAAGGGCCCTTCTGCTTCTCCATTATCTCAGCTGCAACCCTGGGGTGAAGCCAGTTGGTTTCCAAGTAAGAGCTAAGAGGAGCCTTGATATAGGAAGCGAGGGCCACCAGGTGGCCCCAGAAAGTACTAGGTATCTTGACACCCAATCCACACAGCAGGGAAAGGGGTTGAGTGTGATTCACAGTGCATTGATTTTATTTACAAATCAGAAGCCACTTAAATAATTTGTAGACACAAGTGCTGTCCAGGGCAGAAGCCTGGGGTCCAAATCAGCCCTTACCCTCCTTGTGCCCATCAGTCAGCCCAAATGCTGCCTCCGTTCCATGGGCCAGCACAGGCAGGTGCCACCTCTGCCGCCATGGGGACCCAGGGTAGCTCAGATGTGTGATCACCCAAGCCCAGACAAAAGCTAGGTCCAGCCTCTCTGGGGGAATTCCTTTAATTCCCCCAGGCCAGGTGAGTGGTGACTCAGTGATGACAACAGCTGTAGAAGTAGGGGTTTGCCTTCTGGCCCAGGTCCACGCCCTTGTCCTCTGTCAGAGAGAGAGGTGGCAGCTCAGCATCATTCTATTGGGGGATCAGGTAACTCATGAAGGGGGCCAGATGCTGTGGGCCTAGAGGAAGTCTCCACAGGAGCTAGGGAAGGACACACCTGTCATCACCTGGAAGGCGGCCACACTGACGTAATCCTCTGCTACTTTCTGGAAGAGCTCATCTGGCAGGAAAAAGGGTGATAGGTGAGGATCAAATGCCAGTGGCCCTGGGATCACCCAAGTAACCAGCCCTCTAGGCTTTTCTCTGTCTCCCTTGTTGCCCTTGCGTGTTCTGCTGTGAGGCCCAGGACAGCACTCACCCACACTCTGGCCTGTCTTGCTGGATGTTTCAAAGAGCTGAGCTTTGATATCTGTAAAGAGAAGTGTCTAAAGCCTCATACCTGAGAATTAGGTGGACACAGACAAAGGGGAAGGCTAGCAGTACAGGGAATCTTCTGAACCCCACAGATTCAGGGAGGCCAGAGAAAGTCTTCCCATGGAGGATCTTGCCATGGTAGCCAAGGCAGTCCCTATTTTCTGTGACCCACCCAAGTAGCCACTTCCCTCCCCCAGCCCTAGGGAGCTAAGGAGCAGCTACTGTCTGCATAGTCCTGGACGTCGTGGAAGTCCACACGTCGGCGCCGCCTGTCCTCCTCCAGCAGGTCACTCTTGGTGCCACACAAGTAGATCTTACAGCCCTGGAGCAGAAGACAAGGTGAGGGTCACCCCCCTCGGACCACCAGATCCCCAGCCCGTCTCGTCTTTTGGTGAGGTCGGGCCACCTACCTCCTCTAGGTTGCGCAGTTCCTTCACCCAGAACTTTGCCCGTTCAAAGCTGCTGCTGTCCGTCAGGTCTTGGTGTGGGACACGCAGGAAACACAACCAAGGGTCAGAAGCTGTTCTGTAATGCCAGCCTGGCACCCTCCCCTTCTTGTTTGAGAAACAGGCCAAAACCATCCTTACCATAGCAAACGATGGCAGCCTTGGCGCCCCGATAGTAGATTCGGCTCATGGCCTCATAGCGCTCAGAGCCTGCTGTGTCCTGAAGGGCAGGGGGAGGCTCAGCCCTGGCCTGAGTTGCTGAGCTACTCCCCAAAACTGCAAACTAATGCCACGTTCTCCAGACCCCGTTTTTAAACTGTGGTCTAGAGAACAGAAATGGCCTGTGAGGCCACAAGTCAGCCAGTAATAGGACCTACGCCTCCTCAGGAATGGGTTTTCCCAGGACTTGCCCAGAGAACTTACCCAAATACCCAAAGTCACCGTCCGGTCTCCGACGGACATCACCTTGGCCACGAAGGCGGCCCCAATGGTCTGCAACCAAGGGGAAGCAATCAGGGCCTCGGATGCGGGTTAGCCCCCTCCCACCCGTGCTGGGCCGCGTCGGGCGCACTCACGTTCTGATAGGGCCCCACCAGGAAGCGATCGTGCACGTATCGCTCCACCAGGCTTGTCTTGCCCACGTACTCCTTGCCCAGCATCACCACCTTGACGTCCACACGCTGCCCGCTCATGCTCCCGGGGCTGCCTCACCCGCTTCAGGGTCCTGAGCGGGGGCGGGAGGCAAACCGGATCTCCACTACGAAAGGCAGCGCCCGAGCCTCAGTCCCCGACCCCAGCCGCCAATCTAAGGCTCCAGACGCCGCGACGATATTGAGCTACAGCAACGCCTCCGTCCGCCCCCGCTCTTCGGCCCCGGGTGCTGATCCTCCTTCTGAGAGCCCAGGACCCGGGGCGGCCTGGGAGCGTGCGGGGAAGCGCACTCAACGCCGGCGTCCGGGTCGCTAGCTCGCTCCGCTACTCGCTTGCCCGCCCGGCTTAGGGGCCGCTCCGGCACGGTTTCCCCACAGAGCCTGGGAAGGGGCCCTCCAACCTGGCTCCGGCCCGGAGCACCGCGACTCCCGCGTCGGGGGAGGAGGTAGAGGCTGGGGAGGCGGGGCCGCCCGGTCACGTGGGCAGGCGCCGGAAGAGGTGGGCAGTGCGCGGCTGCGCCGGAAGTGGCGCGCGGCCAGACAAATCCTCATGGCGGCGGTGGCGCCTCTTTGGGTGCGGCGCTGGAGTGACTGAGCTGCTAGCTTGGCGGCGGAGCGTCGAGCTCCAGCCCGGTCTCCGCGTGCCCCCCGGGCTCCGCATCCCTGATGTTGCGCGGGCACTGAGCCCGCCCGGCCTGGACAATGGTGAAGTATTTCCTGGGCCAGAGCGTGCTCCGGAGTTCCTGGGACCAAGTGTTCGCTGCCTTCTGGCAGCGGTACCCGAATCCCTATAGGTACGTGGCCCTGGAAAGAGCAACCCTCCCACCTCGCTGTTTGGAGATCGGAGTGTGGGGGCCGGGAAAGACTCGACCTCGAGTGGGGGGATCGCCGGAGCCGTGGCCACGTTTAGGACGAGAGGACCTATCGGGGAAGCGGCCAGGCTAGTACTGGAAGGAGGCTGGGTCTGGGCAGTAGTTTACTTGAGGCCCTAGTGAAAGGTTCTCTCATCTCAGGGTGGTGAGACAGGAAGAGGCGGCGGCACCGGAGCTGGGGAGGGATCTTGGGGTTGGAAATCCGGGCGCTTGTCTACTTCTCTGCCATGACGCTCTCCAGTGGTGCAATAAATCATGAGGTCCAGCCCTGCTGGAAGGCCTAGGAATCCAGGTCAGCGAGGAGGCGGGAGTTGGAATTTGCCCTGGGTTAGGCTCAAGGGACTCTAGTTCAGGTCTGAGCCACAACACAGATCACTCTGCAAGTTTGGGGAAAGTCATGGCCATTCTGGACCTGGAGGCTCCAGATGGGAACCCCAACAGGCAGTCTCTTAGGGCCAGGCTCCTGAGGGTCACCTTCACCCTGACACCTGCAGCAAACATGTCTTGACGGAAGACATAGTGCACCGGGAGGTGACCCCTGACCAGAAGCTCCTGTCCCGGCGACTCCTGACCAAGACGAACAGGATGCCCCGCTGGGCTGAGCGACTATTTCCTGCCAATGTTGCTCACTCAGTGTACATCCTGGAGGATTCTGTTGTGGACCCACAGAACCAGACCATGACCACCTTCACCTGGAACATCAACCATGCGCGGCTGATGGTGAGACCCCTCCCTCTTGGTTCCCCCAGAACTAGAGAGCTCCAGGTACATGTGGCTAGGGAGCCATGAGGGAGCTTCTATGATCCAAGCAGATCTGAGGAGTGTTGGCGCTAGAGTACAAACTCAGATGATCTCTTCAGCTGGTCATCTTCTCTGGACCTGTGTTTTGACTCATTCATACAGTGGTGGAGGGGGTTACCTGTTTTACAGAGTCATTGTAAGTACTAAATGCAGAGCACTCACACTGTGCCTGGCATGTGTGCAGGTTGGGCCATAGGCATGATGCTGAGGGACGGAGGGAGGCAGTGGTTTTCAAACAGGAATCTGTCAAGCCATAAAGGGTACCTTGCATGTACCTTAGAGGGGGAGGATCTGGGCCCCTTGCACCAGTTTGACTAGAGTCTTTTATCTGTCTTATGTAGTGGATTTCTGCCTGAGATTTCAGGGGAAAAGGGTTGCATATACCTTTGCTTTAAAAAAAATAAAAAAGGCTTGAAAACCTGTGGTTTGGTTTAAGGAACATCCTACAGTATCTTCTCACCTGTGAGTACCCTAAAAGCTTCCAGAGAACTGTTATTTTCTTTCTCAGTTAATCTTCACAATAACACAGGGAGGTGGGTATTACTCTCTATTGTGCAAAGAGGAAAGTGAAGTCCAGAGAGGGGAAGTCACAGAGTGAGTAGGCAGCTTAATGCTCTGCCCCTGAGTTATCTGAGGGCCTCACAGCTGACTGCCCTGAGGGCGCTACAACTGTGTTTTGTAAATTACAAAGAAAAGATCCAGCTCTAAGAAATGTCTTTCAGTCCAGCTGTGACAGGTGTCTTAAGTGTTTCTCTTGGAAGTGCAGGTCCACTTTCTCCTCTCTGATAAGGAGCTGTGGTGGTTGCCGGATTTTTCTTTTTTTTTTGGATTGTCAGGAGCTCAAGGGCCAAAGTGGGTGGAAGCCAGGTTGAAAATACCACACATGTCTAGATGTAAAGGTACAAAACATCCAGGATGGAGCTGGAAGGCCCTCTGCTGATCTCAAGAGTCCATGTAGCTTTTCGTTTGAAGGGTCAGAAGAGAGGTTTTTAGAGAGCAAAATGACTTTTTTTCATCTTCTTACTCTCTTCCCAAAGTGCAGCTTGGGAATACAGTAAGGGAAAGGAATCGGTTTTCATTTTATTGCTTTCCCTAGTGAAAAGAGGCAGGGAATCAAATTTATGTGCAAGCTGGCAAAGTGAAGGACTCCCACACAATTGTGGTTGGCTTGACTGCCTGCACAGGTGGTAGAGGAACGATGTGTTTACCGTGTGAACTCTGATAACAGCGGCTGGACCGAAATCTGCCGGGAAGCCTGGGTCTCCTCTAGCTTGTTCGGCGTCTCCAGAGCTGTCCAGGTGAGCAGCGTTGTTGTGGTGCTGGGGCTCTGGGGCCCAGGGCATGTAACATAGAGTCCAGGCTGGGGTTCAGTGGGCAGCTCAGAATCCTTCCCCTTCTCATCTTTTGCCAGGAATTTGGTCTCGCCCGGTTCAAAAGCAACGTGACCAAGACTATGAAGGGTTTTGAATACATCTTGGCCAAGCTGCAAGGTGAGGGTTCTGCACACAGGCAGAGGCTGAGTCAAGTCCTAACTGCCCTGCCTGGGCTGGAGCCTGGAGCTGTCACCACCCTACTCTGAGCAACTCATCTGTACCCTGGGTATTTCCTTCAGGGCCTGGTGCACAGGAGATGAATGTCCTGGGAGGTGATTTAGGTGGGTCTTGGCATTCTTTGAAACCAGTCCCCACCCTTTGCTCCAGGTGAGGCCCCTCCCAAAACCCTTGTTGAAACAGCCAAGGAAGCCAAGGAGAAGGCCAAGGAAACGGCACTGGCAGCTACAGAGAAGGCCAAGGACCTTGCCAGCAAGGCAGCCACCAAGAAGCAGCAGCAGCAGCAGCAGTTTGTGTAGCCAGCCCAGGCCCTGGGGCCACAGCACAGCAGACCACTTGCTCCAGTCCCTGTGCTCTTTCCTCCTTGTACTTTATTATTAAAAGTCAGCTTCCAGCCCTGTCTACTGTCTGGGTGGTGGGCTGGGGGTGGGTGTGTTGTTTGGCCTCTCCAGCACACCAGGCCGTTACCCATGTCTGAGCTGGGCCTGCTTATTCCTGCATCAGGTGGCTGAAGATAGAGGTACAGTGACTTGCGCAGGGTCACGTCCAGGTGAAGTGGTCATAAACGCTAGACTGTAAGCTCCATGAGGGCAGGGACCTTTGTTTTATTTTCTGATGTGTCCCAAGTACCTGAAACAAAATCTTGCACATAACAGGCACTCAATAAATACTTGTTGAATTCAGTTGGCCCCAGCTCTGGAGTCAGAAAGCTTTGGTTCAAATCTTGACTCAACTGTTTCCTGGCTTTGGACCTCAGGCGGGTCACGTCACTCAGCCTCAGTCCCACTGTGACAGACAGGGACTGAGGCCTCCGAGTTGTGAGGAGTAAAGGGGCCCGGTGTGGACAGCAGTGTTTATGGTGGCTATGGATCTCATTTCCTCTTTTCCAGTTTGTGGCTGGGAGTTCCCCCATTCTCACCAGGCAAGACCATGGACAGGAAGTTAAGAAAGAGGCTTTTAATGAAAATATAGTATGTGGAGGGCAAAGGCCAGGGGCCCTTGTTTAGGAAGGAACATGAGGACCCAAGAGGCTTCCTGCCCCTGTGGACAGCAGAGCCAAGTGCTACAAAAAACGCCTGGAAGGGTGGCCTGGGCCCAAGCTGCCTGCCCTGCAGGGCTCAGGGGGGCTCGGCGCCCCGTCCTAGGTGGGACTGCCAGCAGCCAGCAGCAAGGTACGGGGAGCACCTGTTCCCACACGGTCCTTTTAGTCCATTCCAGCAGTACTCTGAGCAGCCCTGGAGGCTTGGTGAGGGCTCCAGCCTGGCAGAGCAGAGGGTGGGCTGAGGGCAGAGGTCGCTCCAGGAGGTGAGGGTCATAGCCAGGTGCTGCTGCTGTGTGAGTAGCTGTGCTCCTGGCCCGCGCTGAAGCCCCGCAGCAGCTCAGCCTCGCCCCCGAACACCAGGCTCTCCACGTCCACCTCCAGCTCCTCTGCACGGGGAGCAGGCCAGTCAGGGGACCTGGGCCACTCAGCCCACTCGACCCCTCCGCTTGAGGGCACTTACCTTGGTCTGAGTCGGAGCGCTCAGAGGAGAGGCCTGAGGAGTCCAGGCTGTCTGCTCGCAGCCGCTCGCGCTCGCCCGCCCCGGCCAGCCCCCGGAGCTGCTCCAGCTGCTGCCGCAGGCTCTGCTGCTTGCTGCGCAGCTTCTCCTTGAGCCACCGGGCCCGCTGCTCCTGCTCCTCCAGCTTCTGCAGATCCGAGGGAGCTGGGGTCAGCTACCTGGGGTCTCGGGCCTCAGCCCAACACCACTTAACGGCGAACCTTGGCCACGTGGTGACTGCTTGCTCCACACGGGCTCACTAGATCTGGGCCCCAGAGGGTCGCTCCCACATCCTACAGGAAGCTAGGCCCTCCTGCCCTTCTGTCCCATGTAAATGGCCCAGGAAGTCTGTCCAGATGGGTGGGGAAGGGAGGGCACCACAATCTCAAAGGCCCTCGGGGCCCAGTCAAGTGATGTGAATGAGTGGAGTGTCTGGTGTCAGGCAACAGGGACTGTGGGGGACTGGGGCACACCAGCGAGTGCATACTAAGGCTCAAGGCAGTGGCCCAGGCCAATTACTGCCACATGGAAACAGGCCCAGTGTTGCCAGATCGCCCAGTTTTTTAAAGAGAAGCAGGGAGATCACATTTTTTCATGTCAAATGTCCTTTTAAGTGCTGCCAACTAATTTAAATTTTTAGAAAACTACAGACCAAACAAAGGCTACCAGTTTGTAACTCCTCAAGACCCTCCCAGGAGTCCTAAGTCTTCAGCATTAGTCCCCTTCTGCTGCCCCCACGCAAGCTCTGCCAGCCCTGAGTTCCAGGGACTGGAGGACCAAGGGTTCTCCCATCAGGGTCCTCAATGGACGGAAGCCTGCATTCAGTCAGCAAGAAGGGGAGAATTGGGTGAGGGGGCATTTGGACTGGGAGTAGATGAATGAATAAGAGCTGCCCAGGCAAAGATAGGGGAGGAAGAAGCATCCAGGCAGAGAGAAAATGGGAAAAGCATGGAGAGTTCAGCTTTTTTGGTGCGGAATGGGGAAAGATGAGACCAGTGGCAAGGCCTGTGTTGTGAAGGGCCTTGAGTATCACAGGAAGAAAGAAACTGAAACTGTCCTTGTCAGGAGCCATGGAAGGTTTTCAGCAGGAGGCAGACCTGGACAGATCTATGTGGTACAAAGAACATTCTAGGGGGCTTCCCTGGTGGCGCAGTGGTTGAGAGTCCGCCTGCCGATGCAGGGGACACGGGTTCGTGCCCCGGTCCAGGAAGATCCCACATGCCGCGGAGCGGCTGGGCCCTTGAGCCATGGCCGCTGGGCCTGCACGTCCGGAGCCTGTGCTCCTCAACGGGAGAGGCCACAGCAGTGAGAGGTCCGCGTACCGCAAAAAAAAAAAACATTCTAGGGCAAGGTGGGGAGGGCATCCAGGTGGAGGCAAAACAGGAAGCAGGGAGTCCAGGAGAGGGGTGATGGGGCTTCAAGGAAGGAGCAATCCCTAGGTCCTGCCCACGGGCCAGCCAGCACCCAAGGTCACACATCATCCCTCCAGGAACCAAATCAGCAACTCCATGTGAGAAACTGGAGCGGGCTATCTGGCCAGGGTGTTATTCAGCCACAATGAGGAGAATGCAGGCACCTTTGGGACAGTGCTGACAGTTTCCACACCACGATTTATTTGCTGCATGGCACCTCCATCTGTCTCTGCCACTGCCCCCTGTGCCCACAACAGGGCCTGGCAGAGCAGGTGCTCACTTGTTGAAGAAAAGAATGCAAGTCAGGAGACCTAGGCCTCGGTTCTGAATCTGCCTCTCATCAGCCGGCTCTGCCTCCATTTCTTCCTCTGTCAAAAGGGCCAGGAGAGCAGGAAGAGGCCTCTATTGTTTCCAAGTCCCTTCTAATCCCCACTCTGTGGAGCTGCCTTGTGCTTGAGTCAGCACACCCCACTGCCATCCATCAGGGGGCGCTGAGCTCAGCCCGGGCAGCAGCAAGAGCCCTGGGAGGGTGGCTCACTGGCGTCCTCTTGGTACTTTCCCCCTCCTGGCCTCTGGAGCTGCCTCCCAAAGCAGCGTTGGGACACCCCCCCGCCCCTCACCCAACCGCCGAGAACAGGAGGCCTTCAAGGATGGGGGAGAGGAAGAGCAAGAAACAGCCCTCTCCAGTCCGAGGGACCCTTACACATGACCCCTCACAGAATGCCCCCCATACAGAGGAGGAAATGAAGTCCAGAGAGACTACATAACTCGCTCAGGGTCTCACAGTTGGGATCCAAGTAATAATTGCTGTAATAACAAGTGAACTTTTATTGGAGGAACTTGCTTAAAGCCTCAGAACAATCCTGAGTTATTTTCTGCTTTTCTTCCTACTTAACAAATTTGGAAACTAAAAGCACAGAGAACTGTCCAATGTCAGGCAGTTGGGCTATCACCTCAGACCTCTCTCCCCAGTTCCACCCAGCCCCTCTCTACTACCCCTTTCCAAGCATCCTGGCAAGCTGGCCCTGGGGCGCCAGAGTAGCTTCTTACCTGGATGTGCATCCTGGCCCTGCGCAGAAGGCTCAGTGTGGTGTATCGGGCACAGTCAGCCCCCAGGGGCATCTGCTGCTTCAGCTGCTCCAGGCACCGCTTCAGCTGGGCCCTCCTGTGGGGGAAGGGGTCTAGAGGGCAGTGCCAGCCCAGGCTTGCTGGCCAGATGAGGGACGGCAGGGGAGGGAAGGCCAGAGGGAGGCAGTTCCTGGGGCCTGGTGCTATCAGGGCAGGGTTGGGACTCACCTGCGCTTCTCCAGCTCGTTGTGCACAGACCTGCCAATGCCAGGGAGGATGGGGTGAGGGGGTGTCAGCTACTGCCCACACCTTCAGTCCCAGGGCTCCCAGGGCCTCAAAATTCACTACAGATGTGTATCCCAAACTAGCCCACTGTGGGGACCTTGTGCTGGCCTCAGGCACCTGAGTCCCAGGCAGAGGCAGAGACAGGAGGCCTGCCCAGGTGACTGTGGGGTCCAAAGGAGGCCCCTTAGCAGCAATCAGGAAGGGCTTCCTGAACAGGTGACATGTGAGCTGAGCCCAGCAACACAAGTTGCCCAAAATGGGTAGTGGGGGGAGAGGCATTCAAATTGGGGGGAACAGTGTGCAAAGGGTTGAGAGTAGGAGAGAAAAGGAGAAAGCCTGTGGGGGAAAGCGAGTGGTTTGATATGTGGTGTATTAGGAGTGTGAGTGGAAGCAGGACCCAGAACTATTCACCGTTCCAAACACATCAGGGGTCCTCGAGAAATAGTCCTTGAACGAAGAGTGTGTGTTTGGGGGATGGGGAAACGGCAGGAGATGTCTGAATGCCTTCAGAGCAGAGTACCTGGCCCAGAAGATGCGAGCAATAAGGAGGAAGGTGGCAGTGGAGGGGTCCGATGAAGGACGGCGTCCATCCCCCCCCCATTCCCCGCTGCCCCAGGCCCTCCTCACCGCCCACTGTCCAGCGCGCCAGGAGCTTGGGGAGACCGCTTCCTCCTCCTGTGGACTGGGCCCGGACTTCGGTGTGGGCACAGGGACGCATAGCCATGCTCTGCCTCTGCGAGAGACAGACCCCGCCCACGTCAGGCTGGGGCTAGTTCCAGCGGGATCCCCTGGCACGGCACGGTCAGGGAGGGGCTTTTGGCTACAGGGCCATTTCCCCACCCCCTCCAGCCCCACTGCCCGCGGACCCCTAAATTGAGGGCGGGGGTGCCCCAGGACTACTGCCCTAAGGCCATGCATCCAAGTTGGGAGCCAAGTCCAGCCCAGGCCAGTGTCAGCGAGGTCGCCGCCTGGAGTCCGACCAAGGGTTCTTCCTCACCTCTCTCGCGGCGCTCCAGGAACTCCGCCGCCTGCAGCAAGACCTGGATGTTGCTGGCCACGGGTTCCATGTCGGCGACAGCTGGCTGCGGGCGGGCCTAGGATGCTGGCCGGAGCAGCGGCTGTACCACTTTTGTTACAATGTAACTGACACGGTGCAACAAACACAGACGCCCGGCCCGCCCCCGGAACGCCCCGCCCCGGGACAGCCCAGCTCTTGGCCCCGCCCCTGGAGCGCGCCCGGGAACCGCAGCCCACCCTCCGCGAGCCCGCCCGCCCCCTAGGACTCCCGTAGGGCTTCTATGGGCGCCGGATCCAGGCCCGGCCCTTGGGCGAACTCCCGGGCTGGGGGTGGGGGTGGGGTTGTGCTGCGTCTTGCCGCTTCGCTCAGCGACCCAGCGCCGGTTACTTGGCTTTTCTGGACCTCAGTCTCCAGCCCCGTGCTGGTGGCAAGAGGCCCGCACACTGAGTGGTGCTCTGGGGGCCAGTGGTCCCGGGGAGGCCCCTGGCTCCGCCGCTGCACGTGGGCGCCACGGAGGTGGGGCCGGCGGGCACCCTCGCCCATTTGCTCTTTGCCTCTTGAGGCTCGCGGACGTCACCTTGGGGGCGGGGCAGGGGGCCTCTCAGGCACTATTGGCTGCGTGCGGCTCCGCCCTCTCCCGCTGCTGGTCAACACGTTCGGGCGGGAAAAGGAGCAGGTTTCAAATTTGAAAACCCTGGCTATGGGGGCGGGGTTGAGCGGGGAACAGTGCGCAAGCGCCGGGGGAGGGGGCGCGGACCTGGCTCCTGCGCTCCAGGGTCTGTGCCCTTGCCTGCTTGCCATCTGCCCCCGTAGCCCCCGCTGGGCTCCTCCTCCTCATCTGCAGGGAAGCTATTGTTGCTACGAAAACGTCAGAAGGGTAGCAACTTGAGAACTGGCTTGCTTCAGAGTCCTGGGTTCTGGAGTCAACAGAGTTGAGTTCCTGTCCTGTCACCGCTACTTCTCAGCTGTGTGACTCGGGAAGTGCCCTCCCTCCCGTAAGCTCGGGAAGCCCTGAGACAGCGTCGTTGAAAGATCAGAGACCACGCCTATGCCGTGCATTTCCAAGGCCTGTTGCAACCTCACGCAGGCTTCTTCCTCCCACAGAGCCCCTGGATGCCTTACTCAGTCCATGAGCTCTTCTTTTTTTTTTTTTTTTCAATATTTATTTGTTTATTTAGCTGCGCCG
This sequence comes from Lagenorhynchus albirostris, assembly GCF_949774975.1. NCBI lineage: Eukaryota > Metazoa > Chordata > Mammalia > Artiodactyla > Delphinidae > Lagenorhynchus > Lagenorhynchus albirostris. The sequence continues at coordinate 152,404,762 of NC_083097.1, forward strand.
GGTCTTAGTTGCAGTGTGCGGGATCTCGCTCCCTGACCGGGGATGGAACCCGGGCCCCTTGCATTGGGAGCGTGGAGTCTTAACCAGTGGACCACCAGGGAAGTCCCCATGAGCCCTTCTCTAACGTGACTTTCTAGCCTCCCAAAGAAGATGATGCGGTGATTTCTAGGGGCAGCACCAGTAGGTGTAGCCACACCTTCGGGGACAGTGACAGTCTAAGGGTGGAGACTGGAAGATAAAAGCAGCTGTTACGGGGTGGAGCATTACTGCCAGGCTGGGGCTGAATCTGTGACCTGGAAATGGAGAGGAGGGAGAAGGAGGAACTATATTCTCTATAAAGAGACAGTCCTGGGTAAACACATGGCACATGGCAGTCAGTCCTCAGTTCCTTGGAAAAAAACCTTTGAGTTTCTCTAAGAGTCAATTCCAGAGGAGTCACTGACATGCCCAGCCAGAACTGCTGCCTGGGACTATCCACCCCTACACCCATCCATTCGCTCATGAAATATTTGCTGAGCACTTGCTGGACCTTAGGCACTGTGCTGGGAGCTGGAGAATACAAGCGTGGGCAAAACCAGACAGGGTTCTCGCCTCTGCAGAGCTCTCAGGTGAGGGGCAGAGAGACCGACATAGTAATCACACAGTAGAGACATGCTCTGACAGGTCCTCACAGGAAAAGACACAATGTAAGGGCACGTCCTAAGGAGCATTTGACCTAATCAGGGAGGTCAAAGAAGGTTTTTCTGGGGAGGTGGATGTGTAGGTTTTATCTATGTATAGGAGGAATGTAGAATCCCAGTCACACTAACAGCAGGTGCAAAGTCCCTGAGGCTGAAAGGAATGTATGCAGATGGAAAGAGGCCAATGTGGCCAGCATAGAGAGATCAAAGAGCATGGAGCAGGCTGACACTGGAGAGGCTGGCAGGGCCCAGAACAGGCTGAAGTGTTCCCCAAACCCCCACCTGCAATTAGTTACGTCTGAAGAAAGGAGTCACAAGACTTGTGAATGAATTTCCAATTTCATTTCACTAAAGTCAGCACCCACACAGTGTAGGCACAAACCCACTAGTCAGATATCTGGGACCCAGGTGGCCCAGCCTTGGAGCAGGGGTAGGATTGGGGCAGGGTTGTGGGGGAGTGTCTGAAGGAGGAGAGCTCCCAGCAGAGGGAGGGAGCTCTTATAAAAAGAGTTAGGGCTGCTCCAGCTGGAGGCTGTGGAAGTGAGGCAGGGGCTGCAAGGGGAGCTGAAGTAACCGCATTGAGGAGTTTGGACTTCGTCCTAGGAGGGTAGGATTCGAGCTAGGGAACAACATGGCCTCAGGGCTCCCATGAATTGGGCCAGGGCCACTAGCCAGAGGAGCAGGAAGCAATCCTTCCCAGGGAGCAGGCAGGTGGAGAGGATGGGGCTCCTGCCCCAAGCCCTTGGATGCCCTTCTGGGCCCCTCTGAGAAAATGCTAGTGCTAGTGCCATCTGCACAGGGCTGGGCAGAGGCCTCCAAGGCTCTTGCCCCCTCAGCAGTGACTGGTCTTAGACCAGTCTTCCCCAGACCCCCAGGTCCTGCATGGTCCAGCCTGCACACTGCAGCCTGTGGCCTCCCTGCTGTCTCCCCACCCCTTGGCCCTTCCTGCCTACAGTAATTGTGGCTATGCTGCCTGCACTTCAGTGCAGGTTCTGTCAGAAACCAGTATCCTCTGGGCTCCAAGGGACAGTGTCTGCCTCTGTGCCCTGAGTGGGAGAGGAGAAGGAGACCCCTACCCTGCTGTCCTGCCCCAGTAGGACTCCTTGAAGAGGGCAGCTTGCAGGGCCTTGGCACCAGGCTCACCATCCTCTCCCACCCTAAGGACAGGATGCCTGAGGAGATGGCTCCTGCTGTTCCCCTAGAACCCTTTCACTTCCTTCCCCGCAGCTGAGAGTAACAGCAGGAGAGGAGGTGGGAGTTGGGGCAGTATTGGAGCTAGGGCCTGGCTCAGACCCCCGACCCTGCCCAGCCCCCTCCCTATGCTCCCTGTCCCAGCCTCTCCCACTTCACTCATCCTCCCCTCTTCCCAGAGAGTAGCATTCCTTTGTCACTGAGCTAACCAGGTTGTACCCCTGCTGAAAGGCCCACCAGGAGTCCCTCGGCCCTCAGGACAAAGTTCAAGCTGGGCTGTGCCCCTCCTCCTGCCATGTCAGGCCACACACCCTGCCCCTGCCCATTTCCCTGCCTCTGCCAGCTTGGCTTAACTGTCACTTCCTCCAGGAAGTTCTCAGGCCTCCAGTTTTCAGAGCACCCTTCTGAAAGCAGCAGTGGCCCTGTGTCCCTCAGGGTCAGCCACCTCTGTCTGACTATAACCACTGTGGCTTCCAGTGATAAGAAAGGGGCCTGGCCAAGCTATAGTGGAGGAGCAGGGGGCTGTGGGCCTTGGTGGGCCTGGGTCTCTATGTGCATAAGAGGCTGGTGTTGTAGCAGTCAACAGGCCCCCAACTTGGAGGCCACAGTTGGAATGCCACGCCCCCCAGGCATGTTGTCAGGAGCTGCACAACACAGTGATTGACAGAGTCAGGGAGGCTAGCTGCTCCCTCTTTAAGTGCAGCGGAATAGGCCATGAGGCCAGGCCTGGCTAGACTACAGTCCCAGTTACCCTGGATGAGGTCACCGGGAAAAGGCCTCTGTAGGACCTGTAGTATGTCCACTTTTTTATTCCTGATATAGGTAGTTTCTCTCTCTCTCCCCCGCCCATCTTTCTGAGAGTTTATCAATTTTGTTAATTTGTTTAAAGAATCAACTTTGGATTTCTTTTGCTCCTTTGTTTCTTAAGATGGAAATGTACATAATTCACTTTATTCCTTTCTTCTTTTCTGCACATTGCTTTCACTGCATCCCAAAAACTTTGATGTGTTATAGTTTTGTTTTATTTTGTTTTTCATCCACATAGAGATATTGTCAGAATTTTTCTTTGACCTGAGACCTGTGGGTAATCTGAAGTGTTTTCCATAATGTCCAAATATTTGGGAATTTTCTAGATGTCTTTTTTTATTGGTTTGTAATTTAATTCTATGGTGGTTAGAGAATATACTCTTATGATTTTGATCATTTGAAATTTATCAAGGTTGTATGGTCCAGTACATGATCTATCTTGATGAAGGTTCATAGGCATGTAAAAATAACGTGCATCCTCCGGTTGTTATGTGTAGTGTTCTCAAAGTGTCAAATTAAGTTGGTTGGACTTCCCTGGTGGCACAGTGGTTAAGAATCCACCTGCCAGTGCAGGGGACACGGGTCCGATTCCTGGTCTGGGAAGATCCCACCTGCCGCAGAGCAACTAAGCCCATGCACCACAACTACTGAAGCCTGCGCGCCCTAAATCCTGCGCCCCACAACTACTGAGCCCGTGTGCTGCAACTACTGAAGGCCGTGCGCCCTAGAGCCCATGCTCCGCAGCAAAAGAAGCCACCGCAATGAGAAGCCCGCGCACCGCAATGAAGCGTAGCCCCCGCTCGCCACAACTAGAGAAAGCCCACGCGCAGCAACAAAGACCCAACAAAACCAAAAAATTTAATTTAATTTAAAAAAATTAAGTTGGTTCATTGTGTTGCAAAAAAGAAAAAAAGTTTATATCCTTACTGATTTTGTTTTGTCTACTAGTTCTATCAAGTACTGAGAGATAAGGTTTTTCGTTTGTTTTGCGGTACGCGCGGGGCTCTCACTGTTGTGGCCTCTCCTGTTGCGGAGCACAGGCTCCGGACGCTCAGGTTCAGCGGCCATGGCTCACGGGCCCAGCCGCTCCGCGGCATGTGGGATCTTCCCGGACCGGGGCACGAACCCGCGTCCCCTGCATCGGCAGGCGGACTCTCAACCACTGCACCATCAGGGAAGCCCAAGAGATAAGTTTTAAAAATCTCCAAATTTAATTGTGGATTGTCTATTTATCTCTCTAGTTCTGTCACATTTTACTTTATATGTTGTGAAACTCTAGGTGCATATGCATTTATGATTGTTATATCTTCTTGTTGACCTAATTATTTTTGTATTCTGAAAAATCCCTCTTTATCTTTGGCAATCTTCTTTTCTTTAATACTATTTTGATATTAATATAGTCACAACAGCTTTTGATTAGTGTTCTCATAGTGTGTTTTTTCCCATCTTTTTACCCTTAACCTAACAGTGTCAGTATTTAATATGTTTATCTTGCAAATAGCATATGATTGGGGAGTTCACCCCCTGTGGTCTGATAATCTCTGCCTTTGAATTGTGTTTAATAAAATTATTTTGACATAGTTGATTTTAGGTCTATCATTTTGATTTTTATTTTGTATTTGTCCCATCTGTCCTTTTCCCCTTTTCCTTCCTTTTCTGACTGCTTTTGGATTATTTGTCTTTATCAGACTTCCATTGTGTATCTACGATTGGCTTCTTATCATTACCTCTTTCAAGTGGTCTTTCAAGTGTTCACTTTAACAACTATAATAATATATATCTGGGCTTCCCTGGTGGCACAGTGGTTGAGAGTCCGTCTGCCGATGCAGTGGACATGGGTTCGTGCCCGGGTCCGGGAAGATCCCACATGCCGCGGAGCAGCTGGGCCCGTGAGCCATGGCCGCTGAGCCTGCGCGTCCGGAGCCTGTGCTCCACAACGGGAGAGGCCACAACAGTGAGAGAGGCCCGCATACCGCAAAAAAAAAAAAAAAAAAAAAAAAAAATATATATATATATATATATATATATATATATATATCTTGGGACTTCCCTGGTGGTCCAGTGGGTAAGAGTCCGTGCTCCCAATGCAGGGGACCCAGGTTCGATCCCTGGTCAGGAAACTAGATTCCACATGCATGCCGCAACTAAAGATCCTGCACGCCACAGTGAAGATCCCGAGTGCTGCAACTAAGACATGGCACAGCCAAAATAAATTAATTTTTAAAAAAAGAACTATAATAATATATGTCTTTAAATTATCACAGTCTACCTTGAATTAATATTATACAATTTTAAACATAATGTAAGAAACATACCATTATGCTCCCTTTTACTCTCTACCACCATTTTTACTACTGTTGTTATATATTTTATTTCTATATGTGTTAAAATTCCTAAAACATTGCTATAATCCTGCTTTAAACAGTCAATTGACTTTTTAAAAATTAAGAATAAGCAATCTTTTATATTTCATTACACTTTACCATTTCCAGCATTCTTCATTCTGTCCTGTAGAGCTGGGTTTAACCTGGTACCATTTTCCTTCAACCAAAGGAACTGCCTTTGGCGTTTCTTATAGTGTAGGACTTTTAACAACACATTCTACCAGCTTTTGTTGACTGAAAATGTATTATTTCATCTTCATTTTGGAAGCATATTTACACTACATATAAGATTCTAGGTTGACTGCCTTTCAGCACTTTAGTTATGTCACTCATTTGCCTTCTGACTAGTATTTCTTTTCCAAGTCAGCTGGAATTCTTATCGCTCTCCCCCCACATATGTAATGTGTCTTTTTCCTCTATTTCTTTTTTTTTTTTTTTGCAGATTCAAAGAGTATATTTTTATTTTACCATGTAAATAATTTTGGAAATATGACAGTACATTAAATATAAGCTTTTTTTTTTGCGGTACGCGGGCCTCTCACTATTGTGGCCTCTCTCATTGTGGAGCACAGGCTCCGGACATGCAGGCTCAGCACCTATGGCTCACGGGCCTAGCCGCTCCGAGGCATGTGAGATCTTCCCGGACTGGGGCACGAACCCGTGTCCCTTGCATCGGCAGGCGGACTCTCAACCACTGCGCCACCAGGAAAGTCCAATATAAGCAATTTAAATACTGCCATCTTAGACGTGAGAGAGGCAGTAGAGAGAGGCAGTATCACGGATATTTTTTACTACAGAGAAATAGTTTACCACAGCCCTCAAGAAGGTACATGGGGGCTTCCCTGGTGGCGCAGTTGTTGAGAGTCCGCCTGCCGATGCAGGGGACATGGGTTCGTGCCCCGGTCCGGGAGGATCCCACATGCCGCGGGGCGGCTGAGCCCGTGAGCCATGGCCACTGAGCCTGTGTCTCCGGAGCCTGTACTCCGCAACGGGAGAGGCCACAGCAGTGAGAGGACCGCGTACCGCAAAAAAAAAAAAAAAAAAAAAAAAAGAAGGTACATGAGGAAAGAAGTTGGAAAAAAATATCATTCCTGCAGCTCTGAGAATCCTTGGGTGGGACCTGTGGAGGCAGGAGGTGCCTGTGGAGATGGACAGCAGACTGCAGAGGTGCACCATGGCCTGTTGCCGCCATCTTTCTTTGATCTTATATCCACATTGCCACCATCTCATACTATGATATTTGAGAACATCCCAAGATAAGAAGTGATAACCATTTAATATGTTCTTAAATGCTTTAGCTTCTTTCAGCTTCTCTAAGAGTTTCTGCTTGGTGCTTCTGTTACCTCCAGAGTTGAATGCCACTCCAAACTCACTGTCACATCCTCATCTGCATACTAGGGCCTCTTGTGGGTCATGTGCTGTCAGGGACCAGCGAGTCTGTAAAGATCTATTTTGTTTTAATATTTTCTCTTTATCTTTGATTTTCAGCTGTTGGATATGATACACCTGCGTGTGGTTTTCTTTGTGTTTGTCTTGCTTGGTGTGTTTTGAGCTTCTGGGACGTTTTTCAATCTTTATTTCTTCAAATATTTTTTCCTCCCCTATTCTGTCTCTCATCTCTTTGACCTCAATTTCATGTATGTTTCCCAGTTTCATAGTATATCAAGGGTAATTGATGCTGTTAATGTATTTATGTGTTTTTTTACTCTCTGCTTCAATGTGGATAAGTTCTATTTACTTGTCTTCAAGTTTGCTCATTCTTTCTTCTGTAACATCCAATTTGGTGTTTAGCCCATCCATTGTGGTTTTTATTTCAGCTATCATATTTTTCAGATCTAGAATTTCCACTTAGTCATTTTCTGAAAGTTTTCTATCCATATCCCAGAATATCTCATTATCCCACGTGTTAATTTCCTAGGGCTTCCATAACAAAGTATTATAACTGAGTGGCTTACAAAAATAGCAATTTGTTCTCTCAGAGTTCTGGAGAAGTCCAAACTCCAGGTGCCAGCAGGGTTGGTTCCCTCCTGAGGGAGCATCTGTCTCAGGCCTCTCTCCTCACCTCTGGGGCCGCCAGCAATTCTTGGTTTTCCTTGGCTTGCAGATGCATCACTTCAGTCTCTGCCTCCATCTTCACAAGGCATTCTCCCCTGTGTCTCTCTGTGTCCAAACTTCCCTCTTCTTTTTTTTTTTTTAAATATTTATTTATTTATTTATTTTGGCTGCACTTGGTCTTAGTTGCAGCACATGGGATCTTTAGTTGCGGCATGTGGGCTTCTTAGTGCGGCAATGCTGACTTCTTAGTTTCAGCATGCAAACTCAGTTGCGGCATGCATGCAGGATCTAGTTCCCCGAGCAGGGATCAAACCCAGGCCCCCTGCATTGGGAGCGTGAACTTTTACCCACTGGACCACCAGGGAAGTCCCAAACTTCCCTCTTCTTATAAGGACACCAGTCACTGGATTAGGGCCCAAGCTGACCTCATTTTATAACCATATCTGTAAGGACCCTATTTCCAAATTAGGTCACATTCAAAGGTTCTGGGTGAACATGAATTTTTGAGGGACACTATTCAACTCATTATTCCCCCTTCTCTAACCCAATTATTGTTCTTTTCCCATTAAGTATTTTATATATTTATAATAGTTGTTGTATGTCCTTGTCTGCTAATATCAATAACTTGGCATTTTGTTGTTTTTTTTTTTTTATGTGGAGGGGACTTCTATTGACTCTGTTTTCTCTTTAAAATTAAAGCACATTTTCTTGCTTCTTCTCATGTCTTATAATTTTTTACTGATTCTAGAATATAAAAGTGAGGGAAAATGTAATGGAGTATAACCATATTGAGGTATATATTGTTTTGCTTTGTTTTGGTTATTTTCTTAAAAGTGCAAGTCCTTACCTATCTGGCAGTCAGAGGGAGAGGCCCATCATTCAGATTCCTCTTGAGCTGAGCTTTGTGAGAAATTTAGCAAACTGTACAGTTAGAAGGAACACACTCCACACAAGACCACCATCACTTCTGACCCTAACTGCAAGTTCAGGGGTTTCTCAAAACCACTGTTGGGGATGACAGTTTTCTGGGACTCACAGAACCCACTCAAAGCTATTATACTCACTATAAACACTGTATTATACAGTTTCTTACAGGGAAGGGATACAGATTAAGATTAGCCAAGGGAAGAAGCTCATGAGTCTGGGGAAGTATGAAATGTGGGACTTGGGACTTCCCTGGTGGCGCAGTGGTTAAGAATCCGCCTGCCAATGCAGGGGACACGGGTTCGAGCCCTGGTCCAGGAAGATCTCACATGCCGTGGAGCAACTAAGCCAGTGCACCACAACTACTGAGCCTGCGCTCTAGAGCCCATAAGCCACAACTACTGAGCCCGCATGCCACAACTACTGAGCCTGCGCGCTGCAACTACTGGGGCCCACGCACCTGGAGCCCGTGCTCTGCAGCAAGGGAAGCCATTGCAATGAGAAGCCCGCACACCGTAACGAATAGTGGCCCCCACTCGCTGCAAATGGAGAAAGCCCGCACACAGCAGCGAAGACTCAATGCAGCCAAAAATAAATTAATTAATTAATTAAAAAAAAAGTACAAGTCTAGTCTAGCACTTGCCCTCCCACAGGCCACTCTCACTCCTGTGGGGTAGGGTTAAAAGGGTACAGAACTGGTGGGCCATCCCAATTACTAAGCAATATAGCTGCATTCACTCTCAGTGCCAATTTTGCCAGATGGGGTGAAGGCACAACCCACACCATCAGATCCTTAGGAATCTGACATAAAGGTTTAAAGGTATAGTGACAGTTTCTTAGGGATCATATCTGCTTCCAGCACCTGCAGTTGCAGCCCTTGCCCCGGGACCACTGCATCAGGTAGGACAAAAGAGGTTGAGGTGATGTGAGGAAAAAAGAAAAAAAGTATAGTTATACCAGTTATACCACCCTTCCCACCTCCTCTTCCCCAAGTACCACTCCCCCAAAAGCAGAGGATCTATCTAGTGGGGACTATCCCTTGCCCCCCCCATGCTGACTGTGAGTGCACACTCATAATGGTGTATAAACCAGCCCTTCATGCCTTTATTTCTCCGCGTTTTAGACAAAAAAAAAAAGTTTCACATTGCTAATTAGAGAAATGGAAATCAAAACTACAGTGAGGTATCACCTCACACCAGTCAGAATGTCCATCTCAAAAAGTCCACAAATAATAAATGTTGGAGAGGGTGTGGAAAAAAGAGAGCCCTCCTACACTGTTGGTGGGAATATAAATTGATACAGCCACCATGGAGAACAGTATAGAGGCCTTAAAAACTAAAAATAGAGTTATCATATGATCCAGCAATCCCACTCCTGGGCATACACCCAGAGAAAACTCTAATTCGAAAAGATACACACACCCCAATGTTCATAGTAGCATTATGTACAATAGCCAAGACATGGAAGCAACCTAACTGCCCACTGACAGATGAATGGATAAAGAAGATGTGGTACATATATACAGTGGAATATAGCCATAAAAAGAATGAAATATCGCCATTTGCAGCAACATGGTTAGACCTAGAGATTATCATACTAAGTGAAGTAAGCCAGAGGAAGACAAATACCATATGATATCACTTACATGTGGAATCTAAAACAGTGGTACAAATGAACGTATTTATGAAACACAAACAGACTCACAGACATAGAAAACAAGTTTATGGTTACCAAAGAAGAAAGGGGGTGGGGAGGGATAAATTAAGAGTTTGGGATTAACAGATACATACTACTTTATATAAAATAGGTAAACAACAAGGTCCTACTGTATAGCACAGGGAATTGTATGCAATATCTTGTAATAACCTCTAATGGAAAATAACCTGAAAAGGAATATATATATATATATATATTCCTTTTCAGATTATTTTAGTTTTATATATGTATATATAAATGAATCACTTTTCTGTGCACCTGAAACTAACACAACATTGTAAATCAACTATACTTCAATTTAAAAAAGTTTGAATTGTCTGTTCACTTCTCCATAAAACTTACTCTGAGGATGACATCTCTGTCCACCCACTTCATGAACCCAGGCGGCCACCTCAAGTGAGCACCTCAGGAAACCTACTTGTTAATTCAAATCATCTTCCAAACCTGGAAGGGGTTCTTCTGATGGGCATCACATACTATTTTAATGCACCCCTCAAATTCCCATAATGGTTTCCACAGGGCTGTGCCCCATATGGTCATCCTGTTAATAGGTCAGTTTTGCATTGCCCTCTGCCTGACCATATGGTCAGGCCATTGGCCCCTGTCTGTGAGTCGGTAAAAACCCAAATATAAGGGCTTTTTACTATTATCCAATTCTTCCATCACTGCTAGGGAAAAAGCAATCTGGCTCCCTGAGTTGATTTGCTTTGATTTTCTTCTATCAAAGAAAGTCAAATTTTCTACCAAAGATTTTCTTCTATCTTCCTTCCAAACAGGAAGCTGTCCACTCACCATGGAACTACCATCCACAAACCAAGCAGCTCTTTGGTGGTCAGTGGAGGGCTGTTCATAGGGCACTGGCCAAGTAGCCCTGTGACCATAGGATCCAGCAGTTCCTCAGGTGGTTCCAGAGTCAGCACTGGAGGAAAAGAGTGAGTACACCCTTCCCTTCTCTGGTAGCACGTTCCTGTACCATTTCTATTGTATGATGCGACCCTCCTGGGCATTGCCCTCCCCATTAGAGCATCTCTCCAACATCACCCAAGGAATTGTGGGTGTTTCAGGTTTCAAGGTTATTTTATGTCCCTCAGTCACAGGGGAAATCTCAGAGTCCAAAAGCAAGCTAGTTAGTACTGATTTTCTCTCAAATGCAAATATTCTGGTCCCAAATCCCAGAAGTTGCCACTAGGTGGCACTCACAGGCTTTTGCTGTAAACTCCAGTCTGCACTCCACACCGGGCTTTGGTACAGCAAATTAACAACCTGTTGGGCTCTGGCAATCTCACTGGTTCCCACTGAGCGTGTTCAATCAATACTGGAGGAAGGGTAGATTTCCATGCCTTCTGATTTACAACGCTGGTAGGGGAAGCTTTCCGCAGTCAGACACAATATCCATCCCCATAATACATTCAGGTAAAGAAGATGCAACAACTTCACATAGTCTGTTCACACCTTCAATTTTCATCCAAACTTTCACCTTTATCCCATCAACCACTGCATTCCTATATCCTCACAATCTAGCTATAGCACTGTTAGGACTTCACATACAGATTTTGGAATCACAGTGCATGGGGGGGGGGTCCCATAACAAGGAGTCCCAGAAAAGTCTCTTCAGCATCCTCTGACCATTTTACTCACTCAAGTTCATATGGCTTTGGGCCTCCAGCAGGGGTCAGTCTTTATCTTGATTAAACTGCAGGACCATTGCCCCAGGTAATTGGAGGTCTCTAGCCATCTTTGCCTTCCAGCTTTTAAAATTCCTCCATAGGAGGGTAAATAAAGCAGACTTATTTACGGCCCTTCATTATTGGAGCTCCTGCTCGCTTCAGCAGCACATATACTAAAATTGGAACGATACAGAGAAGATTGGCATGGCCCCTGCACAAGGATGACATGCAAATTTGTGAAGCATTCCATATTTAAATAAATAAATATATATATATCAGGGCTCTCATCAGTCCACAAAACTTCCAAGAGTGCTGGATTATGACCTTTGTTTTGACCCCCATAAAGGTCTGCCTTATTCATCCCATCACTAAATAATCATTGACAGATTTCCATGCTGCTAGGATGCGTCCCATGACCCTCCCTTTGTTTTTCCCCAGTCTCTCGTGACTCATTCCAACCATCTTCACTGTTTGTTGTTTCAGTATCATTTTTCCCTTCGATAGTGGCCCTAAGACTACTGTCTATAGCTCAGACCAACTGTAATCCAAGCTTGGTCCAGTCTCAGGATCTGCCTCAACACTCTCTTTTGCTTTCATTGTAGCTATTACAGATAACACAAGGCAGAGTGTATTTCACTTATTTCTTGTTACTTTGCATTTCCCTATGCATCCAGTGAACCAACTCCTTGGGAGTGGATTCTATCATTTCTAACTCCCATTATTGACTTTTGCCTCCAGTAACTGATCACGGCATAGCTGCAGTTCTGTACCATGGTGAACACATGGCCCTCCAGGAATGAAAGCTTCATCATACCCCACCGTCTCTCCCAATTCCTAGAGACAGTGAGCGACTCATCTGCGAGTACACCTTTCATACTCAAACCAACCAATCTGGAGCTCACACCACCCCCCTTACACTCTGGGTCACCCTCCCCCTTCCCTGATCACCCCCCTCCCCTTCCCTGATCACCCCAGAGCCAGTTAACAGACAGCGCTGGACAGCCCACTGAAATTATTCAAATTAGCCAATTCTAAGCCTACTTACCCCACCTCACCCATTCCCTCCTGCAGAAACCGCAATACAGGCTTTTGCCCATATTTCCCCCTCTGCCTCCTGACCAAGGAGGGAATGCTTCCCAATCCATTTTAGGAGACTGAAACCACCTGAAGTTTAACCCCGTGTGGCCCTTCATGGCCTGGCATGCCTCCAGTTTCTAGGGACTCTGAGTATTAACTTATTCCTTCATGACGGTCATTTCCTGTCTGTGTGTCTTACAATACTTGATTAAAACAAATCCCAGGAACTCTAACAATTGGAGCAGGATAGTTACAAACTGCTCTTGGCTTACTAACTGGATCCAACAGGCAGCAGCAATTACCAGGAAGGCACTGCTGGTTGTTGGTGTGCCTGCCTCTTGTTGGCTGTTGCACCATATTGGTTTTTGTGGGGTGCTGCTAAGGAATTCCAACCTAAATTGTGGATCATGAAAAGCTGAGTCCTCCCTGAGCTGCTGCATAGGCTACAGTGTCAAGTGTCTGAGACTGAGTGTCGAGGGGCATCTTTCTCCATGTAGGCAAAGCACCCAGGGTCCAGGACAGAGTGCCTGGGGGTGTACAGGTAACTGTATAGTTACCTATAACTATAGTCCCTACAAATAGTCCCTACAGAGGACAAGGAGTGACTTCACTCCTGGTGCCATGAGATAAGTCTGATCCACTGACCAGGCAGCAGACCATTGGTGGGGCTGACTGAGTCATTTATAGAAAGTGCCTAGTGTCTGGGATGTTATATGCTCCTGGGGCACTTGATAAACCACCACCCCTTTTCCCTTTGAGCTTTGCTGAGTCAAAATTCTGGCCTGTTCTGTGGAGTAGTGGGAGAGTACTCCACTACCTGCTCTCTCGTGTGTCACGGGCCATTCGTGGAGTCAGTGTGAGAGTATACTCCTCAAGGGACCATGGCACCCTACAAACATCATTTTTCGGGTGGCAAACCTCTTTGCCGTTGTCTGCTTGTTACTGTCACCATTCATCCCCTGACCCAGTGGGATGTCAGGGGCCATCCCTGGAGACCATGGCTCAACGTTTAATGAAACAGGAAAATCTGGGTCTGGCTCTCCCCAAGCCCTTGAGAATGGAGTCCAATTACTGTTCACAGGCAGCAAGACTGGCCTGAGAAAGGTGTGATCATCAGGAATCCAGATCTCTCAGAAATGAGGGTTTGGGTTACATCACCAGATAAGCCACCAAGACCTGTTAAGGTGATAGCTGAGGATGAGGAAAACTTACAGTGGATACTGGAAGAAGGTGAGGATGGAAACTAGCTGCAGCCCTGACACCAACTGCAGGCAACGGTGAGTGTAGTTTGTCTCACTAACCTTCCTTTTCTAAGTTATCCTCCTGCAAGACAAGAGGCCAACAGGACCCATGGAGGAGGTCCTTCCTGAGCCTGGAGATCTGTGTGGTGCAACAAGTGGACTGTCGTGGCTGTGAGTGTATGCTGGTTGGAGAGTGTGAAAATGGTCCCTGCCTCTCGCCCTCTGGACCCACTGCCAAGCTTTCACTAGAGCCCCACGTCCCCGAGCCAAAGCCTGACCACAAGTCTACCTTTGGGTAGAAAGGTAGACCCATTCAGGCAAGATGAGTCTCCCTTTGGGCTTGAGAACTCCTCTAATGCTTGACTGAATCTTTCTTGGAACCGTGCTGCAGTCTGAGACTTTCCCACCCGGCTCTTCATTCTTCCCTCTCTCTGTGCACAGGTGTCTGGCCTGCAACTTGGTCTGAAGGCTCTCCCCACCTTCTCCTGCTCCCTGCACTAAAAAGTCTCCAGCTCAGGCTTCCCTGGTGGCACAGTGCTTGAGAGTCCGCCTGCCGATGCAGGGGACACGGGTTCATGCCCCGATCCGGGAATATCCCACATGCCACGGAGTGGCTGGGCCCGTGAGCCATGGCCGCTGAGCCTGCGCGTCTGGAGCCTGTGCTCCGCGACGGGAGAGGCCACAACAGTGAGAGGCCCACATACCGCAAAAAAACAAAACAAAACAAAATGTTGCTCCCATTTGTCTTGCTTTGTATGATACTCCCAAGAAGTCTTTGTCTAACCCCAAAATCACAAAGATTTTCTTCTAGACATTTTATAGTTTTAGGTTTTACATTTAGGTTGATAATCCACATACAAAAGTATGTTTATATATGGATCATCAACCTAAATGTAAAACTGTGTGGACGTCCAGTTGTTCCAGCACCATTTTTAAAAACAGTATCCATTCTCCATTAAATTACTCTTGTACCTTTGTCAAAAATCAATTGATCACATATGTATGGATCTATTTCTAGATTCTATTGTCTTCCACTATATGTCCATCCTTTAGCCAATACCACAGTGTCTACTATGGCTACTACTATAGCTTTAGAATAAGTCTTGAAATCAGGGGCAATGAGTGCTCCAAATTTGTTCTCATTTTTCAAAATTGTTTGGGCTGTTCTAGGTCTTTACTGTTCCATTTCAATTTTAGAAGCAGCTTTTCAATTTCTACAAATAAAATTGCTGATTTTTTTGGTGAGATTGTATGCATCTATAGATCAATTTACAAAGAATTGAAATCTTAACAATATTGAGTTTTCTCATTCATGAATACTATATATCTCTTCATATATTGAGCATTTCTTTGATTAGTCCCACAGATATTTTGTAGTTTTCAGCATACAATTCTTACATATATTTTGATAGATTTTTTCCGAAATATCTTACAATTTTCAGCACTATTATAAACAGTACTGGTTTTTATTTTAAAATTCAATTTCCAAGTGTTTGTTGCTAGTGTGTACAAATACAACTGATTTTTTTTGTATTTTGACCGTGTAACCTGTAACTTTGCTAAACTCACATTGATTTTAGTAATTTTTTGTAGTCTTTAGGGTTTTTTAGGTAGGACTACAATCATGTAGTCTGTGTTTTGTATCTTTATAATCTATGTCAGCGGTCCCCAACCTTTTAGGCGCCAGGGGCCAGTTTCGCGGAAGACAGTTTTTCCATGTATGTGGTGGGCGGGCAGGGGGGAAAGGTGGGGATGGTTTGGTTCAGGTGGTAATGAGAGTGATAGGGAGCGGCAGATGAAGCTTCACTCATTGGCCAGCTGCTCACCTCCTGCTGTGCGGCCTGGTTCCTAACCTGCAGACCGGTAGCAGTCCGCGGCCTGGGGGTTGGGGACCCCTGATCTATATGACTATTTTTTCTTGCCTTATTACATTAGCTAGTACTCCCAGTACAGTGCTGAATAAAAGTCATGAGACTGGACATCCTTGCTTTGTCCCTGAACTTAGTAGAGAAGCATCCAGTGTTTCACCATTAAGAATGATGTAGCTGTAGAAATTTCATAGATTCCTTTATCAGGTTGAAGAAGATCTCTTGTTTCTAGTTTGCTTAGTTTTTTAATCATAAATGATAATGAATTTTGTCAAATGCATTTTCTGCAGCTTTTGACATGATCCTATGATTTTTATTCTTTGGTCTGTTGATATAGCAAATTACAGTAACTGATTTTATAATGTTGAACCAACCTTGCATTTTTGGGATAACTGCCTCCTTCCTTTGGTCATAATGTATTATCCTTTTTATACATTGCTGTATTTGTTATTTAGAAGCTTGCATGTTTATTCAGAAGTTTTTTTTAAATTTCCAAATATTGGGGAATTTTCCAGATATTTTTCTGTGAATTATTTCTAATTCAGTTCCTTTGTGGCCATAGACCATATTTTCATGATTTAAATTCTTTGTTTCACGGCCCAGCAGTCTATCTTGGTAAATGTTCCACATGTACCTGTTTTCAGAATATGCATTCTGCTGTTTTCAGGAAAGTGTCCTATAAATGTTAGGCCAAGTTGATAGTGTTGTTCAGGTCTTCTATATTATTACTCTGGTTTTTTTCTGTTTAATTTGTAAAGAGTGTCTTCAAGTATAATTATGAATTTCTCTATTTCTCCTTTGAATTCTATCAGTTTTGCATCATGTGTTTTGAAGGTTCATGTACACATAGGATTGTTATGACTTCTTGATAAATTGATCATCTTATCACTGACCCTAATTATCCCCAGTAATAATCCTTAGAATGACATCTACTTGGTCTAATATTTATATATCCAATCCAATTTTTTTTAAACTGGAATATGGTTGATTTACAATGTTGTGTTAGTTTCAGGTGTACAGCCAAATGAATCAGTTATACATATACATATAGCCACTCTTTTTTAGATTCTTTCCCCATATACGTCATTACAGAGTATTGAGTACAGTTCCCTGGGCTATGCAGTAGGTCATTATTAGTTATCTATTTTATATATAGTAGTGTGTATATGTCAATTCCAATCTCCCAATTTATCCCCCCCCACCCTTTCCCCTCTGGTAACCAAAAGTTTGTTTTCTACATCTGTGACTCTATTGTTGTTTTGTAAATAAGTTCATTTGTACCATATTTTTAGATTCCACATATAAGCCCAATATTCCCTTGATTAATGTTTCCATCCTCTTACTTTTAACCTACCTGTGTCTATATATTTAAAGTGTATTTCTTGAGAACTTCCTAGCGGTCCACTGGTTACGACTCAGTGCTTTCACTGCCAGGGTGAGGGTTTGATCCCTGGTAGGGGAACTAAGATCCTGCAAGCCACATGGTGCAGCCAAGAAAAAGAAAAAAAAAGTGCATTTCTTGTAGAAAGCAACTAGTTGGGTTTGCTTTTTTATCTAATCTAATAATTGGATACGTTTTGGGGCTAATAATTGTGTTGTTTAGACCATTCACATTTAATGTAATTAATAATATTGCTGGATTTAAAGCTACATCGTGAAAGTTGTTTTCTATTTGTTCCATCTGTACTTTTTGAATTAACTTCTGAGTTTTTAAAATGACTGTATTTAGTTTCATTATTGGCTTGCTATTATACTTAAAAAATACTGGTTGCCTTAGGGTTTACAATATATATATTTTGACCTATCACAGTCTACCTTCAGATAATATTGTGTCACTTCACATACAGTGTAAGAAACTTACAAGAGTATACTTCCAGTTCCTTCCTTCCATCCTTTGTGCTATGGTTTTCATACATTTTACTTTTACATATGGTATCAACTCCAGAATATAGTGTTACTCTTTTTGCTTTGGATAGTTATTTACTTTCTAACATGATTAAAATGAGAAATATATATTTTCTACCTTTATTTATTTTTACCATTCTGGTACTCTTCATTTCTTTGGGTTGACCAATATTTCTTTCAGTTATCATAATCATATTCCTTCTGCCTGAAGAACTTCCTTTAATATTTCTTGTAATGCAGATGTGCTAGCAATGAATTCTCTCAGCTGTTGCTTGTCAGAAAAATTCTTTACTTTCACTTTTGAAAGATATTTATACTGGGTACGGCATTTGGGGTTGACAGCTTTTTATCTTTCAGTACTTCAAACGTGTTGCCCATTTATTCTGGCCTACATAGTTTCTGATGAGAAATATGCTATAATTCTTATCTTTGTTCCTCTGTATGTAATGTGTCTCTCCCCAACCCACTGCTTTCCAGATTTTCTCCATCTTTGGTTTTCAGCAGATTTACTATGTTGTTTCTCTGTATTTGTTTTTTATTCTGAAGAGGAGAAGTCTTAGAACCTTAGAACCCCTGCTTGGGGTTCTCTGAATTTTATGGATATGTGGCTTGATGTCCCTCATCAGTTTTGGAAAATTCTCAGTCATTACCTCTTCAAATATTTCTTCTGCCACTTTTCTCTCTTCTCCTTCTGGAACTCCAGTTACACAATGTTAGACCACTTGATATTGTCTCATACTCATGGTTACTCTGTTCTGTTGTGATTTTTTTCCTACCTTTTTTCTCTTTGAATTTCTGTTTGGATGCTTTCTATTGACCGATTTTCAAGTTCACTGAGTCAATCTGACTAGTGAATCCACTGAAGGAATTCTTCATCTCTGATTTCATGCTTTTTACTTCTAGTATTTCCATTTGACTTATCCTTTTGGTTCTGTCTCTTCTGAAGTTCCCCGTCTGTCCTTGCACGTTGTATAACATTTCCACTATATCTTTAACATACTAACCATAGTTAGAGTCCCTGTCATCTCTACATCTGGTCTGTTCACAGCTTTATCTCTTAACGATGGATTGTTTTATTCTCACTTTTTATGTTTACTAATAATTTTCTCATTGAATAATAAGACATCAAGGGTAAAACAGAAGAAACTGCAGTAAATAGTTTTTATACCTGGAAATGGCCACACCTCTTCTTCAGTCAGGCTGTTAATATGGTGACTTAAGTCCAGCTAGGCAGGAGTTGGGCTGAGATTGCATTTTACAGTTGCTCTTTTTACCTTAAGTGTACCACAGGTTTCAAATTCTTCTAGCAGAGGGCTGCTGGTGCCTAATGCTTAGGATAATGTTTGAAATGCCAGAGAGGTTTTTCTTAGTATTCCTTATTCCCCCTGAGCTTTCATCTTTTCCTACCCACCTGTGCCACAAAGATGGTCTCTCTTTATCCTCTTGCCCCTTCCTCAGTGATAGGCTGCTATTTCTCTGACTGGATGCTATGCTTGTGGTGGGGCAGGGAGCTCTACTGTTGTCCTGGTCCACATGCAGACTTAGGCAGGTCCTATCTGCTTGGGCCTTGGGGATGTAGCTTCTTTATTTTTTAAGTTTTTTTTTTTTTTTGTCTGCATTGGGTCTTCATTGCTGTGTGCGGGCTTTCTCTAGTTGTGGTGAGTGGGGGCTACTCTTCATTGCGGTGCACGGGCTTCTCATTGCGGTGGCTTCTCTTGTTGTGGAGCATGGGCTCTAGGTGTGCGGGCTTCAGTAGTTGTGGCACTCAGGCTCAGTAGTTGTGGCTCGCGGGCCCTAGAGCGCAGGCTCAGTAGTTGTGGTACACGGGCTTAGTTGCTCTGCAGCATGTGGGATCTTCCTGGACCAGGGATCAAACCCGTGCATTGGCAGGAGGTTTCTTAACCACTGCACCACCAGGGAAGCCCAAGGATGCACCTTCTAAGCATCCCTGGCCCTTCTCCCTGTGGCACTCAGAATCTGCTTAATATTGTGGTTGTTCTTTGGAGGATTTTCCCGCCCCTCCCCCAGTGATAGTAGACCTCTGCTATCTCTTGGGATTATAAGCCCAAGAGAGTTGCTTGCCTGTATCAGTCAGGGTCTGGCCAGAAGACCAAAACCAAACAGGGAAATGTGAACAGAGAAAGTTTAATGTAAAGAATTATTAGCTATTTACAGGGAATTAACTACTAATAGAAAATAAAAGAGAATTCTAAAGAATACCCTAGGCTGGGAGAGAATACCTATGGATGGAACAAACTTAGTTGGGGGGATCCTTTATCAAAGGCTGGGATTTAGACATCCTTGGAGAGGGTGTGACTGCAGCTCACTCGATGGTGAAGAATTTTTATTGACCTGTCTCAGGCCACAGCTGGTCCACATCTGCTGGACCGAGGGTGGTAGGCAGGTAACTACTGGCCAGAACTAGCAAGCTGGAAGCCCATGCTCAGGTCCTGTTGGGCCACAGACGGTAGGCAGGGAACTGTGAGCTGTAACTTGCTACAAAATTTTCTGGAAGATGAGCACCCCTGAATGTCTTGCACACAAACTGCTGCACTGTTGGAGCAGAAGAAAAAAGACACATCTTGACCATGAAGAGAAGCCCCTTCCTCCCATAGTATCTGTCCAGCTCCTTCTACTGACAGAGCTTATTATCATGGCAGAGGGCAAAGAAAAATGTCTGCAGGGTCCAGCTCCAATATTCTAAGCAAGGCAGTGAAGGCTGGATTCGGAGCTAAGATGCAATAAATTGATAACTGACACAGTCTACCTCCTGGCTACTCAGCTTCCACAGGCAGCCTTCTATATAGATTAAACTTCTGTATGACAACAAATCAACTCTGCATTCCACCAACACACAGCTGTCCTTTCTACAAGGGAAGAAGTTATTATCACTCTTTCCTCAGCACAAGAAGAAGCACTGTCCCAACAATCACCATATCCATTACTGGCTATAGTAATTACTCCTCAAACTCAGGTCACAGCCCCACTGAA
The DNA here is from genome assembly GCF_949774975.1 of Lagenorhynchus albirostris. Taxonomy (NCBI): domain Eukaryota; kingdom Metazoa; phylum Chordata; class Mammalia; order Artiodactyla; family Delphinidae; genus Lagenorhynchus; species Lagenorhynchus albirostris. Next base: position 152,425,268 of record NC_083097.1, read on the forward strand.
TATTGTTACCTAAAAAGTAAATTGTAAACTTAATCTCCAACCATTTGGACATAATAATTGGAATAAAGAAAAACAAGAGGGACTTCCCTGGTGGCGCAGTGGTTAAGAATCCGCCTGCCAATGCAGGGGGCACGGGCTCGAGCCCTGGTCCGGGAAGATCCCACATGCCGCGGAGCAGCTAAGCCCGTGAGTCACAACTACTAAGCCTGCGCTCTGGAGCCTGCGAGCCACAACTACTGAAGATCATGTGCTTAGAGCCCGTGCTCCACAACAAGAGAAGCCACTGCAGTAAGAAGCCTGGGCACCGCAACGAAGAGTAGCCCCTGCTTGCCACAACTAGAGAAAGCCCACGCACAGCAATGAAGACCCAACGCAGCCTAAATAAATAAATAAATAAATAAAACTTTCTAAAAAACTTAAAAAAAAAAAAGAAAGTAGCATATACAAATAAACACTCACATATAGACATCAAAAAGAAGACTTGCAAAGCCACTATAGTCCTCATTATTGGGCATAATTATTGGTACAATCATGCCCCTTCCACACCTTGATTTTCAGACTCATAGCTCTGAGGGTAACAGCACCATATAATGGCCTCAGAATTCTGTATGACAGAACCCCATTCTTTTGCAGTGTTGTCTCCCAGAAGGTACCATAGCTAAGTCTTCAGAGAGCTATTCCACATTTCCACTGGGTCAGCCACTCCTGGGTGACAGAGTATGTGGTAAGGCTGTGACAGAGAAGAACAAACCTGACTGCATATTGGATCTATTCCTTTAGCTCTAACCTTTGTGCCCTGTTGCCTGTTGAAAGAGTGTTGCCTAGAGCCTGAAATATACATAATAGGCCTTTCTCAATGCTCTGCCTTCCAGGCTTGACCTTTAAAGGTATAACACTTTTCCATTCATATAGAGATAAAAAGTTGCAGAACAGAAAATAACAATTGTCTTGTTGGAGGTTTACAGGAACATTGTGACCAGACTTATGCTGAGAGCTGCAAGAACAAAGGATTAAGGGAATATGGCACCAAGAAGTGTACAACAACCAGTCACACACCCCCTCCCCTTTTAGAATAAAAGAAGCCTGAATTCTAACTCGGGTAAAATGGTCCTTTGGGACACTAGTCATCTTCTCAGTCTGCTGGCTTTCCGAATAAAGTTGCTATTCCTTGCCCCAACACCTCGTCTCTCGACTTATTGGAGCTGTAGGAGCTTGGACTTGGTAACAAGACCAGTAGTGGGCCCAATGCTGCTTCTTTGCTGTGGAATTAATTCCTTGGTCAGAAGCAACACTGTGCAGAGTACCATGACAGTGGGTAGATCACTGTGTGAGTCCAGAATAGTGGAGCTGAAAGAAGTATCAGGGGCAAGGAAGACACATCTAGTCTCAGATCTAGATTGAGGGTTTGTGTCTATTTCAGTAAGGGTGAATTTCTGTCCCCTCTGTGATAAGACGTACCCTGTAATCAAATAGAAACCAGGTGGATGGCTACTCCTCCTTCATCAGGGACTCAGGGCTGGTCTCTGCAGTTGTCATATGGGTCACTCGGCGGCAGCATTACCCCAGTCAGGTATGGTCAGGGGAAGTCCATGGTACTGAACCCTGCCCAGGCTCCACTGCTGCCACTCTGGCCACTTTGCTCATGGGTCCATTGAGCCTGCTGTGGCTGGAAAAATGTTGATGGACACCCACAGAATGTCTCATTTTTTCCACCTGATTATGAAAGGCCTCCTCTGCACGGATGCCCTTTTGTGGGCATCCACACAGAACACAAAAACCTTCACAGTCTGTTCCCTTCCAAATGTCCATACATATACTTCTTCTCCAGACATCCTCATTATTAATTTTCCCATTCTGATCCTCTTAAGACCATGAGAATCCAGCCAAATCATTAGCCACTGCCCGTACATCAGGTTACACCCATTATTCTGGCCATTTCTCACTCCAGACAAAGTGCACAATCAGATGTGCTGCCCAGAGGATTTCTCTTCACCACTGATCCCAATTCAGAAGGGTCAGAGTCAAGAGAAAAACAGATTTGAAGATGTTATACTATTGGCTTTGAAGATGGAGGAAGAGGTTATAAGCCAAGTAATGCAGGTGGCTTCTAGAAGCTGGACAAGGCAAGGAAATGGATGACCCCTTAGAGTGTCTAGGAGAAACCCAGCCCTGCTGTCCCCTTGATTTAGCCAGTGAGATTTCTGACCTACAGTAGGGCTGTAGCACTGGAGCTGTCCACTTCTGGATGCCAAAAGCTTCTCATGCAGACCATCTGTAAACCAAGTTCTTTCTCCCTTGGTCAACTGGCCATGAAGAATTCCCATAAAGTCACAGGCCTGGACTGAGGGACAGGAGGCAACGCAGCAGGAGTTGGCAGTGGAGGAGTCCAAGCCACCTCCTTGTGTACCCTACATGTACCTTTGGACACACCCAGGCTCACTCTCTAATGTGCCATTGCCACTGCTGCTCTATTGCTGCTGTGTGCACCCAACTTTACACATAAGGAAAACAATGCCAAGTATGTCATGGGAAACTCAGGCTGCATCATCACCTGATGTCCCATGGTTTGGCCTTTCTGACCCAAAGCCAGAAGCTGTTTCTCAAAAGGAGAATGGTTATATGAAAAGGAGGGGGTGAATTTGCTCTAAAATCCTGAGGTCTGTGCTATAATTGTCCTCTTGGTGCTTTCCAGAAGCTCCGCACAGCATTCCTATTTGCCACAGACATTGAAAGTGTCATTTGGTTCTGCTGGATCATGAGGCCCAAGTGTTGGAGCAGATTTTACTGCTGCACAGCCTGCCATTGCTCTGGTCTCCTCTCAAAACTGGGAGCTTTCCAGGTGGCTCGCAGTTGGGCAAAGGATCACACACAAACATGGTGTGTGTTGTCTCCCCAGTCTGAAAAGACTCACCAAGAATTGTGCCTTTTTTTTTTTTTTTGGTGGTAGGTTGTGTAAGGTACATTTGTCTTTTATCTGAGAAGAGATATCTTGACATGCTCCAGATCATCAAAGCCCCCAAGTGAGGAAGTGGTGGACCCCTGAAATTGTATGAGGTTTATTGCTCAGCATATGATTTGTGTACATCTTATTAAGATATCTGAAGTATTTGCTGTTTCCTGTTCATCAGACCGATCAGCAGCATGCCAACGTAGAGGATCATTGTGATGTCTTATGGGATGTCAAGGTGGTCAAGCAGTCTATAGATCATATTATGGCAGAACAGGAGAGCTGACATAGCCCTGAGGCAAGACTGAAGGTGAGCTGTTGGTTGCAGCAGATGAAAAAAACTGCCTCTGGAGGTCCTTACAAATTGGTATAGAGAAAAAGGCATGAGCTAGATCAATAGCTACCAAGTGGCAGGAGCTGTGCTGACTTGCTCCAGTGAAGATACTACACCTGGGACAGCAGATGCAATCCAAGTCACCAATGGATTAAGTTTATGACAGGCCAGTCATTCTCCAAGTTCCATCTGACTTCTGCACCATCCAAACAGCTGAGTTAAATGGGGATGTGGCATTAACCTCTGCAATTACCCCTGGGATGCAGTATTGTTTCTGTGTTCTTATTTTGGCACAGAGGGGAAGTTTCTGGTGCTTACACTTAGTTCCCCACCATGGCAGCTTTCACTCCATGGGTCAGGGAGCCAACATCAACATTCTTCCAGTTGCCAGCTGTGGCTTTTCCAATTATACATTCAAGAATTGAAGAAGGGGCTTCCCTGGTGGCACAGTGGTTAAGAATCCACCTGCCAATGCCGGGGAAAGGGGTTCGAGCCCTGGCCCGGGAAGATCCCACATGCCACGGAGCAACTACGCCCGTGCGTCACAACTACTGAGCCTGTGCTCTAGAGCCCACAAGCCACAACTACTGAGCCTGCGCTCTAGAGCCCATGACCCACAACTACTGAGCCCATGTGCCACAACTACTGAGCCCACATGCTTAGAGCCCGTGCTCTAAGCCAAAAATAAATACATAAATAAATTTATGAAGAAAAAAAAGAATTGAAGAAATATCAATTGATTTTTAAAAATTTATTTTATTTTATTTTTTGGCTGCATTGGGTGTTCATTGCTGCGCACGGGCTTTCTCTAGTTGTGGCGAGCGAGGGCTACTCTTTGTTGCGGTATGTGGGCCTCTCATTGCGGTGGCTTCTCTTGTTGTGGAGCACGGGCTCTAGGCTCTTCCTTACACCATGCATAAAAATGAACTCAGAATGGATCATGGGCCTGGATGAAAAAAGTAACACTATAAAATTCCTAGAATGAAGTTAGGTTAGGCGAAGCCTCTTTAGATATGACACCAAAAGCACAAAAGAAAAAACAAATAAATTGAACTTCATAAAAATTTAAAACTTTGAGTGTACATCTAGTACTGAGATCTTGGTTTCAAATACCATTCTCCAGTAAAAGGAACCAGGGCTCCTTGGAGAAATGGCTGATTCTAGTACTACCAGGTAGAATTTATACAAGATGAGACTGAAACATCTTATAGTGCCAGAAAGTAAAGAAGTGACACACACACACACACACACACACACAGAGTGATGGGAATAATGTCAAAGGAACCCAGGACCAACTCAAAGCAGAGCTGGAACAATCTGAGCAACAAAATAAATAAAGTTGTATTGGTGTATAAAAATAAATATTGATGTGTCTATACTGATATAAATAAATGATTGAATAAATAAATGAGAAGAAGAGACAAGTCACCCATGCAGAAGCATTCTAAATAATTTATGTAGCTATTCTGCCCTCAAGGAGTTGGCATAACTCCACAGTCCTTAAATGTTGGCTGCACATAGTGATTTTTTTCCAAAGAGGACAGTATGGAAAGGGGGTGGGGGAGAGAGCAACTTTACCTGACAAACACTACCTCAGCCCAGTGGTCAAGTTCAACATCAACACTGATAAATCATGTTGAGAGTATGTACCCTTAATGCGATGTAACGAAAATGGCACTTTGCCTCTGTGGTCTTGCTCCAGAAAAACACTTAACTCCAGTCTAATTAAGAGAAATACATCAGATAAACCCAAACTAAGGGACATTTTAAAAAATACCTGACCAGTATTCCTCAAAATTGTCAAGGTCATCAAGAACAAGGAAAGTCTGAGAAATCGTCACAGCCCAGAGGAGCCTAAGGAGACACAATCACTAAATGTAACGTGGTGCCCTGGATGGGATCCTGGCACGGAAGCAGGACACTAGGTAAAAACTAAAGAAATCTGAATAAAGCATCAATATTGGTTAATTAATTGTAACAAATGTACCAAACCAATGTAAGATGTTAATAACACAGGAAACTGGGTGTAGCGTATATGGGAATTCTTTGTACTATCTTTGCAAATTTTCTGTAAAACTGTTCTGAAATTAAAATTTTATTTTTAAAAAATGTAACACTTTTGTTCTTCAAAGGACATCATAAATAAAGTGAAAGGAAACTGAGAAGATTCAGTATTTTTTCTTGGAAAGAAAGGCCCAGAGAAGCAGGCAGGGCCAACGATGTTGAGTATTTTTCATGTACTTATTGGCCATCTGTATGTCTTCTTTTGTTAAGCATATGTTCAAATCTTTTGCACTTGTATTATTGGATCAACTGTCTTATTACTGCCTTTTGTGTGGAATTTTATTGGCTTAAAACAACACAAATTTATTATCTTATAGTTCTGTAGATCAGAAATCTCACTAGGCTAAAATCAAGGAGACAGCAGGGCTGGGTTCCCTCTACACACTCTAGAGGGTCATTCATTTCCTTGCCTTTTCCATCTTCTAAAGCCACCTGCGTTCCCTGGCTTGTAACCCATTCCTCCATCTTCAAAGCCAAAAATGTAACGTCTTCAAATCTGTTTTCCTCTGACTCTCACCCTCCTGCCTCCCTTTTCTAAGGTCACTGTGATTACATTGGGCCCAACCAGGTAACCTGGGACAGTTTTCCCATCCCCAAGATCCTTAATCACAACTGCAAAGTTCCTTTGCCATCTAAAGTAACATAGTCACAGGTTTTGGGGGATTAGGATGTGGACATCTTTGGGGAAGCCATTATTTAGCCTACAACACCCACAATCTATTTATTAAGTATAAAAACTAGCAATAGAACAATGCATGTAGATTCACCCCACTTATATAAAAAAACCACTATTATTATTGAGTGTTAAGAGCTCTTTATATGCTCTAGATCAAGTTCTTTGACACGTATCTGTGAAAACCATCTCCCAATCTGTGGCTGGTCTTTACATGTTGTTGCTAAGACACACAACAGCAGAGATGGATCTCAAAAACATTATTCTGAGTGAAAATGGCCTTACACAAAAAATTATACTGTATGATTCCATTGAGAAGAAGTTCTAAAGGGGGCAAGACTAGACTATGGTGGAAAAAAATCCAAACAGTAGGAAAGGCCCTGATATCTGTGCAGTTCAGACCCAGGGGAGCCTCTGCTCAGGGCAGCTACTCTGTGATCCTGGCTTCTGCCCTCCCAGCAGTTGTTGAATATAAATACTCAGCAGTCCAGGCGAGACCTTTACCCAGGTCTCAGCTTATGGACCATGGTAATAAGAATGATGGTCCCCAGAGATACCCACATCCTAATCCCTGGCATCACACACATGAATATGTTAATGTTACATCGCAAAAGGGGAATTAGGATGGCTAATCACCTGACCTTAAAATAGGGTGATTATCCTGGATTATCCATGTTGGCCCAATGTAATGACATGGGCTCTCAAAAGCAGCAGCAGAAGTCGGAGAGATGTGATGATGGAAGAGGTTCAAAGTGTAAGAAGGACTTGTCCACTATTGCGGGCTTTGAAGATGGAGAAAGCAGGTCACGACCCAAGGAATGCGGGTGGCCTCTGGAAGCGGGAGATGGCCCTAAGCTGACAGCCAGCAAGGAAGCAGGGACTCAGCCCTATGTCCGCAAGGAAGTGAATCCTGGCACAACCTGGATAAGCAAGCACACCGTTCTCCCCTAGAGCCTCCAGAAAGGATTGTGGCCCCGGTGACACCTTGATTTCAGTTGGTTGGGCTTCTGACCAACACAACTGCAAGAACTAAACTTGTGTTGTTTAAGCCACCACGTTTGCAGACATTTGTTACAGCAGCAACAGAAAACAAGTACATGAAAAAAAGAAAAGAAAACTAGTACATGGACCAAGCTATGTCCTCACAAATCTATTAATTCTGTTTCTCCAGATATATCATAGACTATTTCTAAGCTCATCTCATGACGTACATACACCTTAATAAACCCTAAAGCCAAATATATTCTGTGTGCATTTTTCTTAACCTAACACATTTCTCTTCTCAAATGTTCTGTCCCCAGGATATGATGCTGCGCCTAAGATCTACACCCACCCCAAGCCCCAAACCCGAGTCCTGTGTCATTTTGCTCTCATCTGGGCCAGGTGCTCCTTAGGTCTCTGCCTCTCTGTGGGCCTGTGTCCTCCCACCACTATTATCCTGGGTTGGAAGAAACAACTAGAGGAGTTTAAAAAGTGGTTCCCTGAGGCTGGAGCATGGGGACCATAGGACTGATGTTTTTCATGCCAGAGAGAACAGCCTCTCTTAAGACTTTCTCCTGAACAAAGCACAAAGGCAAGGCTTACAAAAGCCAAAAGATCAAAAACCAAAATCCACACACAAAATTGAATGGTCCATTAGTGAAGCCCGTGGGTGGTCCATTCAGAACTGGTTGGGTGCAGCAGTGCACAGCTTGGGCTGGTTACTGATCTGTGAACTTGTGGTTTTCCAAAGGACTGTGTTGGTTGATCCAGTCTATTACACTTTGTTTTTTCTGAAAGCGGGGCTGTCTGTTCTCTGCTGATGTTGACAAAACCAACCCAGAGCAGGAAACCAAGCAAAGATGGAGTCCAACACTTACTGTGGTCAGGGCCTTCCTCAGTTTCCCCTTTTGGTCATATTCTGCATTTGGCAGGGATGGGAACAAGTATTAGGTATCAGGGTTTAGGCTGGACTAGATGGGCTTCTAGGCCAGGTCCTCCCCACCCTTGAAAGTGGTGGCTGCAGCCAGGGCTTGTGTGCAAGTGGGTTATTTTGAGAAACAATCAAACGAAACAGAAATGGAGGCCAAGGAAATGAGAGTGAGAGGCAGGGAAGTCAATAAATACAAGGGGGTGTCATGGACTTGGTCACCTCTGTAGGCCACTGAGGTTCAAAATAGCCAAGAGGATGAAGGAGGTGCCCTAGGGCATCCGGTACGAAGAGTTGCTTGGTTTCCGTCCGTCCTAGGACCGTGTGCCTGTCAAGGTAGAGGCTTGGACTGAACAGAATTTGCTCAATGAGATACTATGATCCAAAAGCACATGCAAGTACCTCGGACAATTACAGCTCCATCACCAACAACACTGCTCCTTGGAAAAGCCAACCCGTTCATCCTGAGACCATGTCAGGGAACCAATAATTCCACCAGTGAGGTAAGAACCTTCACCATGTTTTTCAATGTGTATAATTACCTTGCTGTGCAGTACTATTTGGCATGTTTTCCCTACAGAGGTGGAACAAAAGTTGTTCTTTAATACTTAGAGTGTCTCTAGGCAGTTGACAAAACTTGACCTTGGCACTGAGGCTGGGGCTTGGTAAAGCCCCCATGGTCATAGTTTTCACAACTTCCGTCAAGCAGGAAGTATTATCTAAGATCCTCATCAGTTCCTCGTCTTTCTTGAGATCCCAAGTTCACCAACATGCCTGACTTGCCAGGAAGTGACCTCCTTACTGCCCATAGGCTGGGAATTCATGGACCATCAAACCAACAGCAGGCCTGCTTTCTGAAACACTTTACAGGTATCTTTTCCACGTGTGCTCCCAGGGAGGGCAGCCAGCCCTGAGTGAGTGGGACACGGCTTGGGCGCAGGATGGTCACAAGTCCGGTCTATCCAGCAATACCCTGCAGGAAGGAGGGCCGACTGACTGGGCCTATGCCAGTGGTTACAGCACCATGCGAAGTCAGGTCACCTGTTTGAAGGTTCCTCAAAAAGTTAAACACAGAATTACTATATGATCCAGCAATTCTACCCTTAGGTTTATCCCCAAAAGATGTGAAAGTAGGGACTCAGACACTTGTCCACCCACATTCACAGCAGCCTTATTCACCATAGGCAAAAGGTGGAAGCAACCCAAGTGTCTAACAGCAGATGAATAGATAAACAAAATGTGGTCTATCCATATAATGGAATATTATTTGGTCATCATATTCTGATACTTTTTAACCTTGGTGACATTGAAGCCCTAATCCTAACCTTGAAAACATGTGAAATGAAATAAGCCAGACCCGAAAGGATAAATATTACATGATTCCACTAAATGTGGAATCTAGAATAGGCAAATTAAGAGAAAGTAAGTAGAATAGAGGTTCACAGGGGCTGGGGCAGCGGGGAAAGAGGAGTTACTGTTTAATGGGTACAGAGTTTCAGTTTGGGATGAAGAAAAAATTCTAGAGACAGATGGTGGTGATGGTTGCACAAAACTGTGAATGCAAAACTTAATGCCACTGAGCTGTATGCTGAAAAATGGTTAAAATGGTCAATTTAATGTTTATATACATTTTATTAAACATTTTTTTTTAAGTAAAGTGACTTAGCGCAGGCAGTTTGTTCAACATTTGACCACAAATCTGGGTGGTTTTGTAGATAAAGGCAGGTCAATATGTCCTATTTTCAAAGAATCAATATCTTATTAAGATCTCCCCTAATTATTAGCCTGTAATCTACATGATCTCCCAATGGATATTTTTCCTTAGTACTGATTGTTTTCATTCAGTTGGAACAATATAATCACTCAAAGACTGCTTCATTCTAGTTAGTATAAGGACAGCCTGGTAAACTAAAGACTAGAGACAGACAAGAAGAAAGTCAAGCGCTTCTTCATACGCCTCTTAGAAAAAAAAACATTAAAAAAATACCACCTATGGTTATGCATGAATAAAAAGTTATCAGAGGGCTTCCCTGGTGGCGCAGTGGTTGAGGGTCCGCCTGCCGATGCAGGGGGCGCGGCTTCGTGCCCCGGTCCGGGAAGATCCCACATACCGCGGAGCGGCTGGGCCCGTGAGCCGTGGCCGCTGGGCCTGCGCGTCCGGAGCCTGTGCTCCGCAACAGGAGAGGCCACAGCAGTGAGAGGCCCGCATACCGCAAAAAAAAAAAAAAAAAAAAGTTATCAGAAATACCAACAGTACTCTAAAACAAACAACCTCATTTGTTTTTTCTCATTGTTCATCACACAAACCACAAAAAGGAAAAATATAGAGTATCTGAGCAATAGAATAAGGTTGATCTAACGCAAACAGATCGAGCTCCACCTCTGAAGACCAACTGTACAATCACAATGCAAGAGCTTATCTACATTTTACATCACAAAGAAAAGCTCAACTGATTGCCAGAAGAATAATACAGACCAGATCCCAACAGAAGGCACGTGTGTCTAATTCTCCCCTCTCCAAAAACCCCATTAATTAGAAAACACACACACACACACACACACACACACCCCATAATGTTGAGAGAAATTTCGGGAAGTTGAGTACAGACTAACAGAAAAACTAAAGCAGAAAAAAACAAAACCCCCAAACCCACAGGATAAGACTGTTCAGAAGTAGATAGCACTCAAGGAAAGAGAACTAAAATAAGACACTGGTTTCCATCTGTGTGGTCTGGGGAGGTGGGCGTGTAATTTGCTCTACAAATAGTGAACAGATCCAGGGGCAGACCAGAGTAAGTTGGGCCGCAAACATTCGGGGGAGTAGAGGGGAGAGCACTGAAAAACTTCAGGGAAATGGGAAAGGCATGGGAAACAGAAGCAGAAATGCCAGCAGGGTTCTGCCCCTGCACACCTGGAAGGGCTTGCGGGAGAGCCAGGTGAGCCATCTCCCCACACCGCCCTGCACACAGGATGAGGGGTATCACAGCTGAGTAAAATGCGCGAGCCCTTAGGTGAGACTCAGAGCATACAAGAGATAACTGCAGAATCGTAAACATTTTTCATGAAAATGCGGCGATTCCTTTTCTACTTTCAAATACAGCTTGATCCCACTGTATAGCACGAGAAAACTATATTTAATATCCTATGATAAACCATAATGGAAAAGAATATTTTAAAAAAGAATGCATATAGGGATTGACATGTATACACTGATGTGTATAAAATGGATGACTAATAAGAAAATAAACATTAAAAGAAGAATGCATATATATGTATAACTGAATCACTTAGTTGTACAGCAGAAATTAACACCACATTGTAAATCAACTATACTTCAATAAAAATAAATAAATAAAAAACAAATAGGGCTTGAAACTTTCTGAGTTAAGAATTAGCTCCCAGACACATTTTTGGGTAAATGTACATCACTTCATAGTTAACTGGGACTCTTCAGAATCATCCTTTAGGGAAAGCAGTCTTTTCATTAAATAATTGAAGTCTCTCACGCATCCGTTAGAAACTGAGTCAGGTTGCTGGTGACAGAGGCCAATCTGTGGTTTAATCACATAGGGCTTTTAATTTTTTTAATTGAAGTATGGTTGACTTACAAAATTATATTAGTTTCAGGTGTACAACAGTGATTCGATATTTTTATAGATTGCATACCATACAAAGTTATTATAACATAGTGATTATATCCCCTGTGCTGTACATTACATCCTTGTATCTTATTTATTTTATACATAGTAATTTGTATCTCGTAATCCCCTTCACCGATTTTGCCCCTCCCCTCCCCCTCCCCTGCGGTAACCACTAGTTTGTTCTCTGTATCTGTGAGTCTGTTTCTTTTTTTGTTTTTCTTTTTGTTTTTTTGAGCTGCCGCGTGGCATGCGGGATCTTAGATCCCTGACCAGGGACTGGAACCCGCATCCCCCTGCAGTGGAAGTGCAAAGTCTTCACCACCGGACCACCAGGGAAGTCCCAGTCTGTTTCTGTTTTGTTATATATTGTTTTTCTCTCAGGTAGAGGAAGTGTTCAGCATCAGGTGTGCGGAGCTGAACGGCTGCAGCCAGCAGCTCCTTCTGCCTTTCTGCTAGGCCATCCCTAGCATGGGATGCCATTCTGAAGTTCACCTCATGGTCTTAGATGGCCACTGCACTTCCAAACATTAGGTGGGCATCCCAAGAAGGAGCAGGGGCAGGGGCAGAAGGTTGATCTTCCAGCTGAGTCAGCCCCTTCAAAGAACATTCTAGAAGCACCACCTGATGACTCCCACTAACTTCTAACCACCATCAGGAAGAGAGATAGAAAAGGTCACCCCAGATTAAATCTAGGTTTTGACAGGAGGGAAGAAGGAGACAGTACGTATCCAGGAGACAGCTAGCAGTCTCCCAACTGCAATGTATGAAGCCCTTCTTTCTTTTACTTTTTAGATAGAAAATCTTTTATTGTTTGAGGGTGATATGACTAGAAAGTAAAAAAGATACTGGATTTCAATTAATTCAAAACAAAAATCGCCTATTTTTAAAAGAGAGATGAGAAAATATAACAGAAAAGATTTAATAAACTAGATTGAGTTCAACATACAATAAAATAATTAGAATAAAAGTCATGAGAGGGCTTCCCTGGTGGCGCAGTGGTTGGGAATCCGCCTGCCAATGCAGGGGACACGGGTTCAAGCCCTGGTCCAGGAAGATCCCACATGCCGCAGAGCAGCTAAGCCCGTGCGCCACAACTGCTGAGCCTGTGCTCTAGAGTCCGTGAGCTACGGCTACCGAAGCCTGCGTGCCACAGCTACTGAGGCCCGCGCACGTAGAGCCTGTGCTCTGCAATGAGAGAGGCCACTGCAATGAGAAGCCTGGGCACCGCAACGAAGAGTGGCCCTCGCTCGCCACGACTAGAGAAAGTCCGCACGCAGCGGTGGAGACCCAACGCAGCCAAAAAAAGAAAAAGAAAGTAATGAGAAATAGAAATTTTTAAACAGAAAACTACCAACTTTTCTGAGGGACACAAAACTAATCTGCACAACCGGAGAGTCTATGTTACAAAATAGAAAGAATTAGCATGAGAATAATTTTTAATAATGGCAACAGTTACTGGGGGCTCCGTCTGTAGCAGACAGACATTACTCCGTGTAATGGGTTCATGCATGCATTACTCCCAGCAGTCCTGAGGCAGACAGTAACATGACCCCCTATTTAAGATTACGCTGAGACACACAGGATTTGGACTTGCTCCTTTCCTACATCTGGAAAAGGATGAAGGAAGGATTCAAGCACAGCCATATGTCTATAACCACCGCATTTGTCACTATTTCAATCTAAAATTTCATGTAATTCCCCCCAGCTTTGCAGAGGTACAATTGACATAACGTTGTATAGGTTAAAGTACTTTCTTTACAGTGTGTTTGGGAAGGAGGGGCCTGGCGCTGTTGGGTGCATGTAACAGCCTGAGGTAGATGCTTGATTAGAGTTCTGTCTATGGTTATTCTAGAGTTGGGAGTAGAAAGAGAACCCAAGGTCACACCAGGAGTCAGAGTTTAGATTCTAGCAAAACTAGGAAGCTGTGCCTGGGAAGAGAGAGAATGAGGCCCTGGAGAAGTGGCTCCAACTCAGGAGGGCAAAGAACCAAGACCTGGGCATCGGGCAGCCACCCTGGGCCGGAGAGGGAACGACTGGGAAAGGAGGCGGAGATGACGTGAAGGAGCTTTAGGAAGAACTGAGGATTTGTACATGGGAAATATTCCAAGTTAAAAATGAGGCAAGTGTCAACTCAAGAAAAAATTCAAAGCTGCACAATCGGGGTGCTGTATCTGGGGCGCTCTACCTGGCTTGAGAGTAGAATACATTTGCATCTTGATAATTATCATGTATTTAGCTAAAAATAGGGACATAATCACACTTGGAGGTTGGAGAGAAGGCGGATGTAAAAGAGCTAAACCTCAAGCATCACACAAGGAAGTGAATATATAATGCTGAACACTTACAAATTAAGACAAAACAGGCATATCATTTAGAAATACAAAAGTAACTGCCAGGAGAAAGAGCTAAAAGAGTTGAAAATCACTGTCCCTGGAGGGAACTGGGATCATGGGAGAGTGGTCATTTTTGTTGCTGCTGCTATGGCCTTTGGTATATTTGATTTTTATTTTATTATTTATTTATTTATTTATTTTTGGCTGCGCACGGGCTTTCTCTAGTTGTGGCCAGCAGGGGCTACTCTTCATTGCGGTGCGTGGTATATTTGATTTTGGTTTTTTTGGGGTTTTTTTTTGCGGTACGCGGGCCTCTCACTGTTGTGGCCTCTCCCGTTGCGGAGCACAGGCTCTGGAGGCGCAGGCTCAGCAGCCATGGCTCACGGGCGCAGCCACTCCACGGCATGTGGGATCTTCCCGGACCGGGGCATGAACCCACGTCCCCTGCATCGGCAGGCGGACTCTCAACCACTGTGCCACCAGGGAAGCCCGGTATATTTGATTTTTAAATAACTGCATGTATTATTTCTGTTTTTAAACACAGAACAGAATTGATACTACGTATAAATTATTTCAATTAACACACATGATTGTTTTTAGCACAGTCTTTTCTTTCCTTGGTGAAAACTTCAGTTCCTGATATGATAAGTTTCTACTTTGAGAGGGTCTCATCCTTTTTCAGTCATGAACATTTCTGGGGCATGACTCTCTCGCATCAGGGGGATGATACCCTCTTACTTAAATGGCGAGCTGGCTTATTTAAGGGAACTTGTATTGCTGTGCACACTCTGGGTGATACTAAATTTGTTTCCAAATCATGTGCAGGGATGAACAGAAACATAAGCAATTCAAGTAATGATGTTAAGAATTAGACTGCATCCTAAAAACGTTTATTTTTGCATTCCAGGTTGAAATTTCTATAAGTAGATTTTAGAGAGTCTCCTTATCAAAATCCTGAATCAGATGGCTCAAGGCTGCAGAGCTGGCTTAAAGTGTAGCTCCAACCCACAACTCTGGGGCTTCAAAAACCAGCCCAGGAAAAATTGGGGGCTCTCCCTCGAATGAAGTTCCCTTCAAGGGAGGCTGTGCTCTCGGAAACTGAGAGAACTCTGACATTGGGTCTCTGAGATAGAAAATATGAGATTAAAATTCCAACTGGATTCCGTCCTCAGTTTGCAAATTTTCTTAGTAAGTGATTCCATATTTGACTCTGGAGTGTTAGCAGGAATGAGCCACCAGGGGGCGCTTTCTGGGGCTTAGCCCAACCCTGTTCCTTGCACCCACCCTTAAGTGGAGATTGGCTAAGGAGATGGATGGGCTTTAGAGTTTCAATATTGTGCTTGTCTGCCTTCTGGGGGAGAGTAGGGAATACCATTACCAAATGGATTTTGTGTCCAAGATGATGAATATTGAAATTTCCCCAGTTTCATTCTAGACCAGATAAAGCATTACTTTTATTGGATTGTTTTACTATTATCATAGGTTTTCAGAATGTTTTGGAGTGGGTTTGTGTAAGCCACCAGAGAATGCTAACTCGGACAGCATGACTCAACCTGTGGTGTGCACAGGCCTCCCCTCACATGCTTATTAAAAATGCAGATTCCCAGGCACCACCCCCAACAGTTTGGGTCAGTAGGCCTGGTGCCTCTGGGACCCCACTCTGAGAGCCATAGTCTACCTTATGCTGATCACTTGGATTTTTGTACCCAACCTTCCCAAGACTGGAAAGGGGAACGCTCACGGTCCTCAAAGACCTGGGCTTCGGCACCCAATGCTCTGAAGAACGCCTCTGGTTACTAGTTGCACAGCATGCTTGTGGTATGTTAAAGTAGGTGGGATAGGTCAGCAGCCACTTATCCTGATAATGCATCCCTGTGGCCCTGTATGTGCAGAGACTGCCCTTTCCTGCCAGAAGTGGGAGGAGGCCAGAGTGGTGGTGCCATGTCTCCAAGGGTCAGTACAACATTAGTCCAAACATCACCAATCTGAACGGCAGAGTCAACATAAGGCATTGGCAAAAGGCTCACATCTGCTGTAGGAAATGTCTGTTTTCCAACGATCAGATGACCGAGAGCACAAGACCACAGGATGATTAAGGCCAAGGCCACTTCAACACTTTTTCCCCTCGAATGGAGCTTAGAAGGAGAGAATCAGGAGATGGTGAGGAGGGGTGGGGGTGTGTGTATGCTCCAATTATCTACTACTGCATAAAAGCCCACCCAAAGCTTGGTGGTGTAAAACAGCAATCTCCCCCCCTTTTTTTCTAACAATTTGTTTATTCATTCACCTATTGATGGGCATTTGGAATGTTTTTTTTTTTTTTTGGCTGTGTCGCATGGCACATGGGATTTTAGTTTCCTGACCAGTGATCAGACCTGTGCCCCATGCAGTGAAAGCGCGGAGCCCTAACCACTGGACCACCAGGGAATTCCCAGCAATCCTTTTTTATGCTCATGGATTCTGTGGGTCAGGGATATGAAAAGAGCACAGATTGCTCCTCATCTGCTCCACAACGTCTGGGGCTTCTGCTGGGATGACCTCAACAGCTGATGTGGGAGCCCAGATGGCTTCTTCCCTCACACATCTGGGCTCCGATGGCTAAGGAAGGGGACCAGCTGGGACTGTCACCTGGAGGCCTGCCCAGGGGTCCCCGGTCTGGGGCTTCAGAAGGTAGGCCTGCTTCCAAGGTGCCTCCAAGGGCCAGTGTCCCAGATAAGCAGGTGAAGCTGCCTGGCCTTTATGGCCCGGCATTGGAAGTCACAGCGTGTCACCTCTGCCATACTCCACTAATGGAAGCAATCACAAACCCGCCAGACTCAAGGAGGGGGAAAGAGAACATGGACCCTACCTCTTGAGGGGAGAAACATCAAAGAACTTGGGGCAGTGTTGTAGAACCAACATAGTAGGTCATCAGAAGAGTAAATAATAAACGATAACAGGAGAAAATTTCCCAGAGCTGAAAAAAGACACAAGTTTCAAATCGAAAGAGGATTCCCCAGTGCCAAGTAGGAGAAAAAAAAAAAGACTCAAATCTGGACATATCCTGGCAATGTTTCCAATCACCAAAGATAACTACTCCTAAAAACTTCCAGAAAGAAGAACCTACTCAAGAGGAACAAGAATCAGAAGATGACGTCAGACTTCTAGTTGGCAACACTAAACACAAGTATAAGATCAAAATAAACCTATTTTCAGGCAGAGGGGAGTTCAGAATGATAACCTCCCCTGAACCATCTCTAAGAGAGTTTCTAAAGGGCATGTGCCACAAAACAAAACCCAAAAACACAAAAGGAGGACCTGGGACACAAGAATTGGAGAGCAAAGAGACAAGGAAGGCAAGTCAGTGCATATTTTTAAAGTAGCAGTTTAAAACCAGAATCCCAAATAATTTCTGTTGGTTTTCTGTTCCACCCCTCCCAGGATGGCGGTGAGGGCAAGATTATTACCACAGGATCCCTAGAGGACCCCGGTTCAGGTAAAGCTGAGACTGGGAGGGTCTGCCCCAAGCCACCCAGTTTATTATGAATCATCATCTCCCCTGCAAGGCTTCCGGCAAGGCAGTGCAGGGTTTGCCCCTTTCCCTCCTAACCTTCCCTCTCCATGAGATCCACTCCCTCCCACATTCTCAATGACTGATGAAATTTCTCCTAAATTTACCAACTTAGCCATTTAATGTATTTCCTCCTTCTACATATTAGATTCTCCCTCTGATTACACTTGCACGAGTTAGAATTAGGTTCAACCATGAATAAAAGGAAACAACACATGCATGGAAGTTGATTTCTCTCCTTGTGAATGCCCGCTTCAGCAGTGGCAGGTCCAGGGACCCTGGTGTGCCACCCTCCAGGCAGCCTCGCGGCCAGCAGCCTGCTGCCTGCGGGTTATTCATCATCGCCTCTAAGCCACAAGCCCACTTTTCTATACTGTTTTGTGATTCTGGGTCTGGAACTATGTAAATTACGTTTCACAGCCTCCTTAGCCAGCCAGCCTCCTGCTGGGTTCTGCTGTTGGAAAGTACTAGATGCAGATTGGAAGCAGAAGGCAGAAGGGGCTGATTTCCTTTTCTCCAAGGCCGGCAGCAGTAGCCAGCTGGCTCCAGCCTCTTCAGCGGCACAGACCTTGCCCTGTCCATCAGTGTCTGTACTGCACTTCCTCCCCGCCCGGGCTGTGCCTCCTTTGGAGTCCAAGTATCTGCTAGTTCCCACCTTCTCAGAGGCCTGAGCACCAACCATAGGGCATTCCAAGCTCTTGATGCCTCTTTGAGGATACAAAGATCCTCCACTGACTAGAAGAGAAACCCAAATTAAAACTTCTGCACCCTGTAAAGCAATTATACTCCAATAAAGATGTTAAAAAACAAAAAAACTTTTGCACCCAGCAGACTATCAAAAATTAAGCACTCTGATGACATCAAGTGCTAAGAAGTGGCAGGTAGCTGGCAGCCAAGATGGGTGCAGAATGGATGCAACCCCCTTTGGAGAGCACCCTGACCTGTAGTAAAACTGAAACGCACATGGGTTACAACAGTAGCTCCTGCACACTTGTGCGTAAAGACTGCTCACAAATGTTTAGAGCAGCGCTCTAAGGGAAAAACCTGGAAACTGCCTAAATGTCCTACAGTGCAGAATGGAGAACTAGAGTCTGCTCAGGCCACATCTTGAGCTACATGAGGTCCAAAGGCTCACAAACAATGCTGAATTTTAAATGCTGAGGAAGGGAATTCCCTGGCGGTCCAGTGGTTAGGAGCCTGTGCTTTCACTGTTGAGGGCGAGGGTTCAGTCTCTGGTTGGGGAACTAAGATCCCACAAACCGTGCTGTGTGGCCAAAAATAAATAAATAAATAAACTTTGAGGAATACATCTGTGTGCCATTTATAATTTTTAAAAATGCAAAATAATACTATGTACTTAGGTATACATACTTCCATGGTAGAATTTTTCAGAAGCACATAAAAAGTCAGAACCAGGGGCAGTCACCTCTGGGGGGAAGGACACAGGTTTAAGGCAGGGGACAAAGAGGTATGCAAGCATGTCAGCAATGTTTTTTCCCATACTGCACAGCAGCTCCAGGGATATAAATTTATATGTAACTTTCAAACGATCAAATAATTCAATTTTTAAACACACTTGGGAAAAATGTAGGTTACAGCACCATGATCCCATATGTGTGAAAAGACAGATTAAGAACACACATCTAACCAACTAATCTTCTGAGGAAGCACCTCTGGGTGTGAACTTTGAAAGGGATGCAAACAAGCCCCTGAGCCAAGCACAGACCAGCACCATCACTTTAACCTCTGCCTTCAAATCAGTACCTTAACACCTGCTGGTTCTCAAGCCTGGATACTCATGAGAACCCTCGGGCGGGAGTGGGGGTGCTTTTAAAACTGTAAAACTGCCTTTGCCTGGGCCACCAACTTCTTAAACCAGAGCTGGAGAATGAGGCAGGCTCGCTTTCATTCTGCAGGTGACTTTAACACACAGTCAAGGGTGAGAACCATATAGTACCAGATGCCAACTTGCCTATTTCAGAAATTCAGGGGAGATCAAGTATGGCGAGTGTGGTCCTGATGACATGGCTGCTGAGGCCACGGAGGGTTCCAAGCTCCAGGTCTCGGCCACGTGTATCAGTGTGGACACAGCGCTCCCCTCCAGGAGGGAGATGCTCGGTGAGGCGGAGCCACCCTCCCTAGAGGATTCTCTGCCTCCACGTGAGTAAATGGCATGGAGTGAAGTGAGTTAATCCACAACAACCGCTTAGGACCACACTTGGCACATAGTAAGCACTCCACGTTAGCTACTTTTCAAGTAAGTAAACTGTTTTGAGGAAAGTGCTCAATAAAATATTTTAATGAGGATCATGTTTACTCTTACGGCTTCATTAGCAAGCTCCCAGACCCATGTGAGGGAAAGGAAAGGCAGCTCAGACCTCCTGGTCAAACTTGTGAACAATCTCTCAACACCTAACCTGTGTATGCGCAGGAAACATCGAGAGGGACAGGAGACAGTTAAGAGTAGATCAGAGAAGAGCTCTGGGAGTGAGCCTGAAAGATCGAGGAGAAAATAAGTTCTTACCCTTCACCTCATCTACTTCCACACGATCTATTTCACAACGAAAATCTAACTGATAACGTCAATTACAAAAAGCCTGGCCGCAATGGGGAGCAAGGGTTTGCACTTGCTTTAAGATGGAGGCTCAGTTGCTTCTGTGTCCTGGCATTGTGTCGATGCAGAGCCCGTGTGGTTCTTCAGCCAAGACTGAAGCTTAAGAAAACCAGCTTAAGAAAACCCAGATCCAAGACGGAGGAGGAGGTTGAGACGTTTGCCTTTCAGGCAGAAATTGCCCAGTTGATGTTACTGAGCATCAATACTTTCTACTCGAATAGAGCTCTTTCTGAGGGAGCTTATTTCAAATTCATCAGATGCTCTGGACAAAATCATGATATGAAAGCTTGACAGATCCCAGTAAACTAGACTCTGGGAAACAGCTGCACATTAATCTCACTCCAGACAAGTAAGATCAAACCCTCACTATTGTGGGTACCAAAATAGGAATGACCAAGGATGATTTGATCAATACCCTTGGTGCTATCACCAAGTCTGGGACCAAAGCATTCATGGAGGCTTTTTAGGCTGGTGCGAAGCCTCCCTGTGACTGACCAGTTTGGTGTCGAGTTTTATTCTGCCTATTTGGTTGCTGAAAGTGGTCTTTATCACCAAACACATTGAGCAGTATGCCTAGAGCCTTCTGTAGAAGGACCATCTGGTTAGAACTGACACAGGCAAACCTATGGGCTGTAGAAGAAAGATTATTCTGTATCTGAAAGAAGACCAAACCAAGTCCTTGGAGGAAAGAAGAATAAAGGAGATCGTGAAGAAACACTCTCAGGGACTTCCCTGGTGGTCCAGTGGTTAAGACTTCACACGTCCACTGTAGGGGGCACAGGTTCGATCCCTGGTCAGGGAACTAAGATCCTACATGCCTACATGTCTCAGGGCACAGCCAAAAAAAAAAAGAAACTCTCAATTTATTGGCCATCCCATGACTCTTTTTGTGGAGAAGGAACGTGATCAAGAAGTTAGTGATGGCTGAAATGTTGCTTAACTGTGAGTGGGAAGATGCTGGACTGGATGGAGGCCCTGTCCCATGGTGGGCAGGGGGTCAGGGGAGGACTGGACGCAGCAGCCAGCTGCACCGCGGGGAGAGCCTCAGAAGCTGCCACACATGGCACTTTCCGCTGTGGGCTTTCTTCACTCCCTGAACCGCCTTTGACCCTTCATGGCACCAGTGGGAACACCACTGCTGACCCCAACCTGCCCTCCTGCACCCACAATCCCTTCCAGATCATCCGGAGCCCCTAGAGTTCCCTTGGGTGGAGGTCGCACCCACCACATGGGAACCACATCTTCACCTCACCGGATCCTTTCACACAGAGGCCCAGGGAACATGGAGATGGCGCAGGCCCCGCGCCCATGACGCCACCAGCTGTGTGACACTGGGCACGTTTTGCTTGACCTGCAAGAGCTGTGATTCCCTACCTGGGAAATGGGGACCACAGCACCTGCCTCCTGGGGCTGTGCCGCAGGCCTGAGGGGACGAGGCTAGGAGCTGTAAAGCGTGGCCAGCTGGATGTCATTTGAAGAAAAGAAAAGCAAGTCTCTTAGGACA
This sequence comes from Lagenorhynchus albirostris, assembly GCF_949774975.1. Lineage (NCBI taxonomy): Eukaryota > Metazoa > Chordata > Mammalia > Artiodactyla > Delphinidae > Lagenorhynchus > Lagenorhynchus albirostris. Next base: position 152,446,837 of record NC_083097.1, read on the forward strand.
GCCACACAGCTGAGGTTGGTTATTTCACTTTATTTAGCAAACCGTCACACTATGGGCCCCACCAAACTGCTCCTCCAGCCTCCCACAAGGGTCTGCCTTGGAAAGAAGCTCAGAGGGTGAACAGGGAGGCCCAGGCTCCCCAGCTGGCCTCCTCTTCTGTCACACACACCACACAGCACAGAACAAGATCACTGCTCATGTCCTCAGATGCCCACCCCAGTGTGGTCTGGGGGCCTCCAGTGTTCAACAGCCACCTGCGGGTGTCTCGACCCAGCACCAGGCACAGACCTCCTGCTCCTGAGAGGCTGGCATAGGGCAAGGGCCTCTGCACCCAGCTGTGGGGATGTCAAACCCTTTTCCCCAGCCCTGAAGCCTGTCCCCACTGGGCAAGAAGCAAAATGTACGAAAATACTTCTTTAATTATTTCTTTGAAATGGTTAAGAAATAAGGTCATCTTATTTTTCTTTTATAATCCTAGTTAAAAAAAACAGTTCACATTAGCGCCAGGGCCCTTCCCCAAATCGAGCGCCCGCTGCTCAGTAGAAACGCTTGTTCCGCTCCTGCCTCTTCTGAAACACCACGGCCCCCACCACAGCACACACGATGATGCCCAGGAGGGCGCAGAGCAGCAGCAGGAACACCCGCCACCCCGTCAGGGGCCCGCTGCGGAAGTTCCCCGTCGGGTCGTCCACGTTGTCTGAGGGAGGAGAGAGGGGGGAATGAGAGGCCGGACAGGCTCCCAGGAGATGGGGGAGCAGGGCGACAGCCCGTTTAGGCCCCCACACCCACCCTAGAGGCGTCAGCTGTGGCCTGCTCACACCGCACCAGTGAGGGGCAGGGGCATGCACAGAGATTGTCCAACCTCACTGGGACCAAGGTTCCCAGGGATCAAGGCTCCCAGGGATCCAGGCTGAGGTGCTTTCTGCTACAAGAAACTGGTGAACACTGGACTCCTGGGGTCTCCTTGACAGCCTGAGTCTGCCTGAGACGGGCCCAGGACCTGCTTTCACAAGCCCACTCCCAGCCCAATGCAGTGGTCTGAGGTCCCCATCTGAAGAAACACAGCCCTGGCCACAGGCTGCCCTCAATCACATCTGGATGCGTTCGGTTTCTCCCAGGGCCCCGACCCCCAACCCCCATCCTTCTGCTTTGACCCTCTACCCCAATGGGTCCACCCAACTGAAAACGAGTTAACCCCTGCTTGGCCAGCTGCATGGGGTTGCTGGGTGGGCTAGAGCAGATGATGTGTCCGAAAACCCTCGGCAGCAGAAAGCCTTCAACCAAAGGTCGCAAAACTGGTCTATGGCAGGATTTGTTTGGCCCCCAAAACATTTAAAAGCAACTTGAATCTTAGAAAAGTGAGATGTCACATAAAATGTTGGGTTCCACTGGTGCTCTATCACCCGCTGGGCCCACATGCACAACTTTGGAGCCCCTAGGATAGATTTCGCCACACACACACACACACAGGGGCCTCACTTCCCGCACGAGAACCCTTGCTCCATGAGGACGAAGTGGTGGCTGACTAGTACTCTGGGAAGAACTCAGGCTTGGGGTTTTGCCAAAACTCAAGTTCACATCTTGCCTTTTTACCTCTTTCTAGCTGAGGAAACCTGAGGATCAGCTCTCCCAGCAGTCACAGGACCTACTTCCACGCCGTTCACTGAGGCCGCGCACTGAGGTATCAGAGTGCCCCACGCACCACCCACACCAACAAACAGCCCCTCTGGCTTCACTGGCCGTTATCCCAGCACTGAGTGCAGGAGGATGCAGACACCAGGTGCCCACACACCTGCTCATGAGCACTATTTGCTGATCCAAGGGCCTGGCTGGACCAGGGAAGGGCAGATGGACCCCGGGCACTTGCCTGAGCCGGCCCAGGCCCCACCGGGAGGGGCTGCAAGTGCATACCTTTGGGCGACTTGAGCAAGTTGACGCTGGGCTCGATCTTGGTCCAGTCAATGTTCTCCTCGTCAGGCGTGTGCTCCACCATCAGCTGGAACAGCTTCATGGAGATGATGTCATGATTGTCTGCAGGATGAGAGTTAGCTTCTAAGGGGCCTGAAGACGCTTCGGCGCACGTGGCCCAACAACCACCCCCACCACCACATAAAGTGGCCAGGTTCCCTGGGGAGAACCCAGTAGCCCCCAGCAGGCAGCATTCCAGGGGCTGGAACACCTCCAGAACTCAGCAACAAGAAACCTGGAAGGAGGCAGAGCGGACAGGAAAAAGTAGGAGTTTTACAATCAAAATCATTGGGTCTAATCCTGGCTCTGCTGTCCTCTTTGAGGCTCAGTTTCCTCATTTGTAAATGCAGGTGGTAATCTCCATCTTGCATGGTTATCAAGGCATATAAATGAGAAAGTACAGACAAGGCACAGGCGTATTGCTTGCAGATAGTATGTCTTTGAAAACAGAACCAGATAAGGACCCACACATTGTTCTATGACTGGTTGAGAAGCCTGATCCTCCCAAGGGCAGGCAGCCCCCAGACATTCCTGTCACAGAGACCCAAATACAGAATGCGGACAAACGACTTGGCAGCCAGCTGAAAGCTCAGCCAGACACACAGTCAAGCGACTGTACCTGAGGAGACTTGAGAAAGGCCTGGGTCCAACTAGTATGGGCAGGAGAGAACCTCTAAATGACACTGACAATAACTGATCAACCCATTTTTGAGATGGGGAGGTTGAGGCTCCGAACCAAGACAAGGGTCCCGGTCAAGGACCTGACTCCAGCTATCAGCTCAGCTAACTGACTAGAATTTGAGGAAAGGTCCAGAAAAGGGAGAGCCTAAAGAGCAAGGACCCCCGTGGCCGGATTGGGCAGAGCCCAGCCATACCTGACACCAGTATGCACAGCCCCTGGAAGCTCAGGGACAAGCATGGACTCTGGAGTCAGGCATCAGGTAGGTCCCATCTGAGCTCTGCCGTTCCCTGGGTGCATGAACTTGACAAGATCCCTTCAACTCCCAAATGCCCAATGGTCCCAGGTGTATAAAATGGGAAAGAGACGGCTACCTATCTAAGAACACATCACGTGCCTTTATGCATGCGATGCCTGACGGGAGGCTGGCGTGCACAACCCTCCAACTAATGGTCGGACACTACTGTGTGCATGGCTCCCTCCATTGCCCTTCCCGGGGCCTCTCTAAACAACCTTAGAGAATATCCACCTGCCACAGATCTGGCTCTGTTCCCAGAACCTTCTCATGACACCTGCTGAAACACTGTCAGATGGAATTCCAAGTAACCCAGAGGAGGGCTGTAGTGAATCCACAGATGGAACAAGACGGGCCATGAGCTGGTAATTACTGAAACTGGTTAACAGCAACAAGGGGCTTATTAGACCACCTCCCCTCTTATGGGTATTTAGTGGAATTTCCACATTAAAAACTTTAAAACAAACCCCCCCTCCGCCCCGCAAAATAGACACTGGGACAGGGTGGACCCAGGTATTTGCATGGTGAAGGGCAGGCTCCTGAACGGTGCTGGCTCACAGGCCCTGGAAACATCTGTCCTGACAATAAACAAGCCTCTGACTGGTTCTCCACACTGCTTCCTAGCTCTGGTAGGCAGGAGCCAGCCCCAGGCTTGGTGCCTCCCAAGGGCCTTGAGAAGGGACTAAGGACCAAGGCCAAAGGCCACCATCAAGTGCCACCCAGGCCTGGTGGCCCCAAGAGGCCTGTGTAGGCAGGCAGCATCCCAATGCTTACAGCATGCACCGTGGGCCAAACAAGACAGAGCCCTGACTCTGTGGAGCTTACAATTCAGTGAGGGGGACACAGATAATGAAATAAATTACATGGCAGATTCCAGGATGGTTAACTGCTATGAAGAAAAATAAAGCTAGGAAAGGTGATGGGAAGTGTGCAGGGGACTGGGATGTGTGTATGCGACTTTAAATGAGGGAATCAGGGACAGTCCCACTGAGGAAGTGACATCTGGGCAAGACCTGGAGAAGCCAAGGGAGAGATGCAAGCACAAAGGCCCAAGGCAGGAGGGCAGGGGTGGGTCTGAAGAGCGGCTAGGGGCAGTGTCACCAGGGAGCAGGGAGGATGAGCCAGAGGGAAGGGGGTGGGAAGGCGGCACACAGGCTTGGCAGTGTGCCGCTGGGAGGGAGGTGGGAGGAGCAGCTCTGCTGCTGTGCTGGGAGAAACTGTTGGGGCTGGCGTGGGAAGAGGGACCCCCGGGAAGCTCCTGTGGTTGTCCGAGTGAGGGAGGATGGTGGCCCGGACGTGCCAGCAGTAGAGGAAGGGAGAAAAGTGGTCTGAGACAGGGAGAAGACAAAGCCAGCAGGACCAGCCAACGGATGAGAGGTGACGTGTGAGAGAAAATGCAGAGACCAGAATGATACCAAGGTGTTTTGACCTGAGCAACTACAAGGACAGAGATTCGTTTCTATCTCTGGCTGTGGGTGTGTGAAGGCTGAGAGGCCTGCTTGGCACCAGGCGGAGATGCTGAGCAGGATGCTGGTGACACAGGTCTGGAGATGGAAATCTGGGGGTCCACTGCATCCAGATTCAAAGCACCCCAGCCCCTAGAGGACAGAGAGAGATGGCGGTGAGGGACTGCTCATGGATATGGCAAAAGGAGGAAGAAAACCAGGCAAGCGTGGAATCAAATGAAGGAAGGTCAGAAGGAAAGGGACTGGCTGTGTCACAAGCTCCCAAAGTACCAGGGAAGGTCAGACTGAGACTTCACACCTCACTCAGCCCACACACTCACCAGACAGGTCGCCGGTGCCGGCTGAGGCTCCAAAGTAGTAGCCAGTGGGCAGGCGCACGCCCGTGATGTCAATGCAGTTCTTCCACTCGTTCTTGTCCTCCAGGTCAGTCATCACCTGCGGCCGACCAGCAGGTCAAGGGCAGCCTGGGGCCGGCCTGCCCACCTTCCCGAGCCCCCCCAGAGCCGCCCCTCCCGCTCGCTCACCGTCAGGCGACCCCGGGAGTAGCGCACGGCCAGGAAGGTGTCGTGATCGCGGTTGCGGAAGTCAGCCGTGCAGCCTGCCAGCTCGGTCCAGCGGCCATCCTTGCTGTGGTCGTAGGACAGGGAGCCATTGTTCACCATCACGGAGATGTACGGAAACACACGCTGAAACAAGACACGGGTTACTCTGAGGCCAGCCCAGCCCGTGGGAGGCCGCAGGGCACCCACCACCCTGATCCCTGGAGGCTCCTCTCATGCAGGGACCAGGGAGAAGTCCCGTTCTGCTCTGCAGGAGAGCAGGGGCCTACCTCTGTGGTCTCATCATTGGGATATGTGTCCAGGAAGATGGCTAAGCCATGGAAGTTGTCTTTGCTTCCAAACACAGGCCCTGGAATTAGAAGGAGATGCTCCTGTAACGGGAGAAACTGGAGTTGTCCCATGGATACCTGAAGGACAAAGTAATGCCAGCATGGGTGGGTTAATCTGTGGTCATTCTCCCAGGAAAGAGAAGGGATCTTTAAGTGGGGGTGGGGTGGGGGACTGGAGGGTGGTCTCAGGGGTGTGGCAGAGAGGACTCAAGTTTGAAGCCTGAACTGTGAAGGAACAGCACCTGCCTATGTGCTCTGAGGTGTCAGGTGACAAGGGGATACCCAACCTGTGAAAAACAGGTGGCCATTACAGTAAGAACCATCCCTTAACCCTTCTGTCCAAGGCCAGACAGCAAACATTTTAGGCTTTGTGGGCCACAGATGGTCTCTGTCACACAGTCTTCCTTGTTTTATCCTTTTTAAAATGGTAGAGGGACTTCCCTGGTGGTCCAGTGGGTAAGACTCCGTGCTCTCAATGTAGGGGGCCCAGGTTCGATCCCTGGTTGGGGAACTAGAACCTGCATGCATGCCACAACTAAGAAGTCCACATGCTGCAACTAAAGATCCCCCGTGCTGCAACTAAGACCTGGCACAGCCTAAATAAATAAATAAAATAAAATAAAATAAAATGGTAGAATGGTAAAACCATTATTAGCTGGTGTAGAACACCAGGCCACAATGGGGCACAGAGTTGAGCCACAGGGTCATCTTCTAAAAGGACGCTCCCTTCAGTTGCCCCCAGCTCCCAGGTTTCCTCAAAGAGGAGCAGCAGCGCCCTAACAAGGGGTGCAGAGTGGAGGATCCTTGGCCACAGATGCACAGGTCCCACCTGTGCGAGCGCCACCCTACCTGGCACCAGGCGGTCCCGGGTATACCACAAGGCAATGCCATCACCATGGAGATTCTTCTTCCCTGCGCCATGGACTTTGAAGTGAACGTGCATCTCCCAGTCCTTGAGGAAGCAAGGCTAGAGGGAGAGCAGAGAGGGCTGTTCAGAGCTCCCCAGCTTGTCTGCCAGATGGAGGTGACCGGGCACAGACCCTGCACCGAGATGACACTCAGAACAGGGCCAGGCAGCAGGGTCATGAGTGTCACTGACCAACAGACCCCCCAGCATTCTCAGCAGGGAGAAAGGGGCTGCTGGGCCTCCCAGGTCGGGAGTGGGAGGCCACAGAGTATCCCAAGGCTGCTGAGGCAGCTTTTTAACAGAATGAGGGAGTTCCATAAGCACTTACAGTTCAAGATCAAGATATTAAAGATACTAAAAGAGGAAAGATAAGTTGCAAAACAGTATCAGCACTATGTGCTCATTTTTGAAAAAGAAATTAGCATATGTGTAGAGAAAGAAGGAACTGAAAGAAATATGAACCAACATTAATGAAAGCTAATTCTGGGAGGGGAATGTCTACTTTCTATGTCTGAATCTTCTGTATTGAACATATTACTTCTGTAATTAGAAAAAACTCAAATGAAAAATAAAAACCCTATGTCCCATTGTGGGTGATCTGGCTTGTGCATCACTGATTTACCAGATTCACTGTTCTGGGCCTGGGCACCAGGAGCCCAGGTGAGGAGACCTGGCCCCTGAGAACAAAGGGTTTGCAGGCACCTGCACTACAGCCTGACACAGTGTGAAGTCAGCCCTCCCAGTTCTTGACAGTTCATTGGCTCTGGGAGACCCTGAAGATTCTGGAGGGGGCAACTGTGAGGTGATAAGAACCAGGTCTCAAGGACATATGGGCACGGAATCTAAGTCCAAGACCTGCTGAGGGGATGGAAGGCCTGGTGAACCAGTCTTGCTTTGGACTGAGATGACAAAAACTGCAACTGAAAAGTAAGAATGAATGAGAAAGGCCTCCCAGGGATTGTAGCTCAGCTATGAGTCCTCACAATCCCTGAAATTAGACTAAACGGACGCACCCAAGCCTCACATTTCAGCAAAAAAAATCTTGCAAACACAGGGGCTTCCCTGGTGGCGCAGTGGTTAAGAATCCGCCTGCCAATGCAGGGGACACGGGTTCAAGCCCTGGTCCGGGAAGATCCCACGTGTCACGGGGCAACTAAGCCTGTGCGCCACAACTACTGAGCCTGTGCTCTAGAGCCCACAAGCCACAACCACTGAGCCCGTGAGCCACAACTACTGAAGCCCACGCACCTAGCCCGTGCTCCGCAACAAGAGAAGCCACCGCAATGAGAAGCCTGCGCACTGCAACAAAGAGTAGCCCCCGCTCGCCGTAACTAAAGAAAGCCCGCACACAGCAACAAAGACCCAATGCAGCCAAAAATAAATAAATAAATTCATTAAAAAAAAGAAAAAAGTTATCTTTCATTCTTCAGGGAGAAGAAAAGTGATCCGGATCCAGACGTAAAGTCAGAGATTCACGAAGGAATGAAGAACAATGACTAAAGTAGATATGAGACTAAAAATCTAAATAAATATTTGACTGCATAAAACAATAATGCTTTGTGTGATTTAAAACAGAAAGATTAATAACAACGGGGTAAAAAGAGTTAAAGTGCTCTAAAAGCCTTGCATTGTCCTGGAAGGAGTTAAAAGTACGCGTTATCATTAGACTTTGGTAAAACATGTGTGCTTTAAACTCCAGAGAAACCATTAAAATATTGGGAAATAAGCACAGAACTTTCAACCTAATAGAAGAGGAAAAGTGTAATAAAAATTAGCCAACCCAAAAGAAGCCAAGACCCGGGAGAAGAATGAACAGAGAACAGTCAGTACAAACAGAAAGTGAATAGTAAGATGGCAGATTAAACCCAAATAAACGTATCAGTAATTTTACTAAATGTAGATAGACTAAATGCTGGTAAGGGTACACATGATCTCCCTGTATTATTTTTCCTTCTTCTTTTTTTTAATGAAGTACAGTTCATATACAATATTAGTTTCAGGTGCACCACACAGGGATTGATATTTATATACATTACGAATTGATCACCACAATAAGTCTAGTAACTATCTGTCAACATAGAAAGTTACTGTAATATTACTGACCACATTCCCTATGCTGTACATTACATCCCCATGACTTATTTATTTTATAACTGGAAGTCTGTACCTCTTAATCTCTGTATTTTTTCTTACAACTGCATGTGAATCTACAATTATCTCAAAATAAAAAGTTTAATTTTAAAAATAACAGATCAAAGACTTAAACTTAAGAGCTAAAACTACAAAACTCTTTAGAAAAAACAATGGGGGAAAATCTTCACAACACCAGATTTAGCAATAATTTTCTAGATATTACACCAAAGCACAGACAACAAAAAAATCAAATTGGACTTCATCAAAATTAAAACCTTTTACACGTCAAAGAACATGAAGAGAATGAAAAGACAATCCACAGACTGAGAGAATATATTTCCAAATCATATATAATGTCCAGAATATATAGAAAACTCCTGAAACTCAACAAAAAACCCAATTCAAAAATGGGCAAAGGACTTGGATACACATTTTTTCATAGAAGAATATATACAAATGGCTAATAAGCACATGAAAAGACGCTCAACATCATTAGTCATTAGAGAAATGCAAATCAAAACCACAAGATACCACTCTACACCCATTTGGATGGCTATCATCAAAAAACTGGAAAGGGTCAGACTGAGACTTCAGTCTGACCATTCACTAAATCAGGGGGTGGCGCAATGGTTGAGAGTCTGCCTGCCAATGGAGGGGACGCAGGTTCGAGACCTGGTCTGGGAGGATCCCACATGCTACAGGGCAAATGGGCCCGTGAGCCACAACTGCTGAGCCTGCGCGTCTGGAGCCTGTGCTCCACAAAAAGAGAGGCCGCGACAGTGAGAGGCCCGCGCACCGCGATGAAGAGTGGCCTCTGCTTGGCGCAACTAGAGAAAGCCCTCGCACAAAAACGAAGACCCAACACAGCCAAAAATAAATAAATAAATAAATTTTTTTTAAAAAAGGAAAATAAGTATTGTAAAGATGTGGAGAAATTGGAACCCTGATGCACTGCTGGTGAGAATGTAAAATGGTGTGGTTGCTATGGAAAACAGTTTGGTGGTCCTCAAAAAGTTAAACAAAGAGTTACCATATGACCCAGCAATTCCATTTCCTAGTTATTTACCAAAAAAAAAGTGAAAACCATCTACGTCCACCCATGTACGTAGCAACACTGTTCACAATAGCCAAAAGGTGGAAACCACCCAGTGTCCACCAACAGATGAATGGATAAACAAAATGTGGTGTGCGCGCGCGCACGCACACACACACACACACACACACACACACACACACACACACACACACACAATGTTATTTAGCCATGAAAAGGAATGAAGTACTAACACATGCTACAACATGGATGAACCTTGCAGATATTATGCTAAGTGAAATAAGCCAGATATAGACAAATATATTATGATTCCATTTATGTGAGATACCTAGAAGAGTCAAATTCAGAAACAGAAAGTAGAATAGTGGTTACCAGGGGCTGTGGGGAGGCAGGGAACGGGGAGTTAGTGTTTAATGAGTACCGTTTCAGTTTGGGATGATGAAAAAGTTCTGGAGATAGATGGTGGTGATGGTTGCACAACAAGGTCAATGTACTTAATGCCACTAAACTGTACACTTGAAAGCGGTTAAGGGACTTCCCTGGTGGCGCAGTGGTTAAGAATCCGCCTGCCAATGCAGGGGACACAGGTTCAAGCCCTGGTCCGGGAAGATCCCACATACTGCGGAGCAACTAAGCCCGTGCACCACAACTACTGAGCCTGAGCTCTAGAGCCCGTGAGCCACAACTACTGAGGCTGCGTGCCACAAATACTGAAGCCCACGAGCTGTAACTACTGAAGCCTGCATGCTACAACTACTGAAGCCCACATGCCTAGAGCCTGTGCACCGCAACAAGAGAAGCCACGGCAATGAGAAACCTGCGCACCACAATGAAGAGTAGCCCCTGCTTGCCGAGAAAGCCCTGCGCAGCAACAACGACCCAATGCTACCAAAAATAAATAAATAAATTTTTTTTAATTATAAAAAGAAAAGTGGTTAAGATGGTAACTTTTATGTCATTCTATGTTACAATAAAAATATTTTGAGAAATTTTATTTTCTTTTTCATGCAGATACATATTTACAGTAATCAAAGTATTTACATTTTTTACAGTATTTACATTTTTTTAAATATTGAAGATTGATTTACAATGTTAATTTCTGCTGTCCAGCAAAGTGACTCAGTTATACAGATATATATATTCTTTTTCATATTATTTTCCATTATGGGTTATCATAGGATATTGAATATAGTTCCCTGTGCTGTACAGTAGGACTTTGTCATTTATCCATCCTATATATAATAGTTTGCATCTGCTAATCCCAAACTCCCAATCCTTCCCTCCCCCACCCTCTTCCCCCTTGGCAACCACAAGTCTGTTCTCTATATCGGTGAGTCTCTTTCTGTTTCCTAAATATGTTCATTTGTGTCATATTTTAGATTCTACATATAATTGATGTATTTGTTTTTCTCTGTCTGACTTGCTTCACTTAGTATGATCATCTCTAGGTCCATCCATGTTGCTGCAAATGGCATTACTTCCTTCTTTTGTGTAGCTGAGTAATATTCCATTCTATATCCACATCCTTATCCATTCATCTGTCGATGGACATTTAGGTTGTTTCCGTCTCTTGGCTATTGTAAATAGTACTGCAATGAACACTGGAGTGCATGTATCTTTTCAAATTAGAGTTTTATCTGGATATATGCCCAGGAATGGGATTGCCAGATCATATGGAAAATCTATTTTTAGTTTTTTGAGGAATCTCTATACTGGCTGCACCAATTTACATTCCCACCAACAGTGTAAGAGGGTTCTCTTTTCTCCACACCCTCTCCAGCATTTATTATTTGTAGACTTTTTAATGATGGCCATTCTGACCGGTGTGAGGTGATACCTCACTGCAGTTTTGATTTGCATTTCTCTAATAATCAGAGATGATGAGCATCTTTTCATGTGCCTATTGGCCATCTGTACGTCTTCTTTGGAGAAATGTCTATTTAGGTTTTCTGCTCTTTTTTTTTTCGCGGTACGCAGGCCTCTCACTGTTGTGGCCTCTCCCGTTGCGGAGCACAGGCTCTGGACGCGCAGGCTCAGCGGCCACGGCTCACGGGCCTAGCCACTCCGTGGCATGTGGGATCTTCCCAGACCGGGGCACAAACCCACGTCCCCTACATTGGCAGGTGGACTCTCAACCACTGCGCCACCAGGGAAGCCCTCTGCTCATTTTTTGATTGGGTTGGGGTTTTTTTTTGTTATTGAATTGTATGAGCTGTTTGTATATTTTGGAAATTAAGCCCTTGTTGGTCGCATCATTTGCAAATACTTTCTCCCAGTCCATAGGTTTCTTTTCATTTTGTTTATGGTTTCCTTTGCTGTGCAAAAGCTTGTAAGTTTGACCAGGTCCCATTTGTTTATTTTTGCTTTTATTTCTATTGCCTTGGGAGACTGACCTAAGGAAATATTGGTAGGATTTATGTCAGAGAATGTTTTGCCTATGTTCTCTTCTAGGAATTTTATGGTGTCATGTCTTATATTTAAGTCTTTAAGCCATTTTGAGTTTATTTTTGTACATGGTGTGAGGGTGTGTTCTAACTTCATTGATTGCAGCTGTATTGCAGCTGTCTAACTTTCCAAACACCACTTGCTGAAGAGACTGTCTTTTCCCCATTCTTGCATCCTTTGTGGTGACCATTACATTTAAAAAAACTGTCCCAATGCCATTGAGTATCGTACTGAAGACAATGGTTTAAAATATTGAAGTATTTAAAAGTAAAAAACAATAAAAGGTTAAATGGTAAATTTTATGTTATTGTATTTTACCACAATAAAAATAAATGAATAACTGTCCAAAAGCCTAATTTTATGCTGTTTACAGGAGACAACTCTAAAACATAAAGAAGTGGGAAAAAGAAAAGGATAGGAAAAGATATTGCATGCAAAAACTAAGCAAAAGCAAGCTTGTGCAGCTATGCCAATAACAAAGTTTAGAAGGGGACTCTTCTTAAGAACAAAAGACTCCATTTTTCAGGAAAATTTTGGTCTCAAAATATATAAAGCAGAAACTGACAGACTACAAAGATAAAGACAAATCCATACACAGGCATTTTAATACACCTCTCCTAATAACTGATAAAAACAAGCAAAAATGTCAGAAAGATATAGAGATTTGAACCCAATCAGCAAACATGACCTAAGGATCTAAATGGCACATTTCACTCAAGCAGTAAAGAATCCACATCCTTCAGAAACACACATGGAATGTTTCCCCAAAATCCTGATCATTCGAAGGACCATTTGCAAGTCTCAACAGACCTCCAAGGATTGAAATCACAGAACCTGTTCCTTGACCACGATGAAATTAAACTAGGTATCAATAACTTAAAAAATAAAAATAACTAGAAAAGCCCTCATGTATTTGAAAAAACTTAAAAACATATCTCACATACACAAAAGTCAGCCTAGAAACTAAGATTTCAAATGGGCTCTTTGGTGCCCAGGAGTTTTCTATGCCTGGGAACAATGCACTGAGAATAAGACTCCAAGCTGGTGGGAGGTGTGCCTCTGAGAAGGGCAACGATGCACTGGAAGGTGGGAAAGGAAAACCTCCCCTCCTATCCCTGGCATGTTTGCAGGGAGATCAGTTTCAGGAAAGAGTACACATGGAAGTTGAGGACCTAGAAGACCTTGACCTAGACCTAGACCTCCAAGACTATCCTGGCCTTAAAAAGTCTCTGTGTACTGCAGGTAAGACTGCAGAACATCAGACAGAATACTGTGATACAGACAATATAAAGAAGGATTTTAAGCAGATGAGGTACGGGCTAGAACTGATGTAGAAGTTGCTTTTGAGGGCAGAACATGACATGGCCATGGTTTTCCACCCTGGCCGCACAGCTGAGCCACATGGGGAGCTCAGAAATCTTAATGCCCTGGCCCTCCCCCAGGCCAACTAAATCAGAATCAATCATTGGCGGTCACAGACCATTTTACAGTTAGGTAGTTTCTGTGTCTTGGCTTGCAATAAAGTGAAAGGCAGACCTAATCCTTTTTTTTTTAATTGGAGTATAGTTGCTTTACAATGTTGTGTTAGTTTCTGCTGTATAGCAAAGTGAATCAATTATACGTATACATATATCCACTCTTTTTTGGATTTCCTTCCCATTTAGGTCACCATAGACCACGGAGTAGAGTTCCCTGTGCTATACAGTAGGTTCTCATTAGTTATCTATTTTATATTATCTATAGTAGTGCATATATGTCAATCCCAATCTCCCATAAGTTTGTTCTCTACATCTGTGACTCTATTTCTGCTTTGCAAGTAAGTTCATCTGTACCATTTTTCTAGATTCCACATATAAGCAATATTATACGATATTTGTTTTTCTCTTTCTGACTTACTTCACTCTGTATGACAGTCTCTAGGTCTATCCACATCAAGGCAGAGCTAACCTAACAGTCAGCTGATACATTGTTAAAATTTTTGATGAAAGATCACTACATGATTTAGGGTTTATAAACCAAAGAAGTTCAAAACACTGAGTGACCCTGCTATAACAAAACTCCCTGCATCTCCATCTACTATTTAAGCAAACACAAGTTCTCAGCATTCACACAGGTAAGAACAAAAAGCAGAAGTCACGCTAAAGCTTCTCATTCTGACAATGACATCCATCCAAACAGTGGGGAGATGACAGCTGGATGAGATACATTTCAATAAATGTTTACTTTGTGTAATAATTATTCAAAAATTGTGTAATTGGGTAAGGCATTTCTTTTGATCAATTGTATACCAATGATAATTATAATAATCCCAAAGAAAATATTAAAACTTAATTTCAAGGTCCCAACAAGGTTAAAAGCTTAAATTATTACACTTATTTTATTTGCAGAGGTACATGATAGGCTAATCAGTAAAATTTTCAAGCATTAAATATACTGCATTAAGTTAAAATTCTGTGTGGGAAATGAAATGAAAATACAAGTTCAATTTTTAAAAATGATGTACAATTTGGGCTTATTCAAGTGGATCTCAAAAGGGAACCCTCCTGCACTGTTGGTGGGAATGTAAATTATACAGCCACTATGGAGAACAGTATGGAGGTTCTTTAACAAACTAAAAATAGAATTACCATATGACCCAGCAATCCCACTACTGGGCATATACCCAGAGAAAACCATAATTCAAAAAGACATATGCACCCCAATGTTCATTGCAGCACTATTTACAATAGTCAGGACATGGAAGCAATCTAAGTGTCCATGACAGATGAATGGATAAAGATGTGGCACATATATACAATGGAATATTATTCAGCCATAAAAAGGAACGAAATCGAGTTATTTGTAATGAGGTGGATGGACCTAGAGTCTGTCATACAGAGTGAAATAAGTCAGAAAGAGAAAAACAAATACCGTATGCTAACACATATATACGGAATCTAAAAAAACAGTACTGATGAACCTAGTGGCAGGGCAGGAATAAAGACACAGATGTAGAGAATGGACTTGAGGACACAGGGCGGGAAGGGGAAGCTGGGAGGAAGTGAGAGAGTAGCATTGACATATATACACTACCAAATGTAAAATGGACGGCTAGTGGAAAGCTGCTGCCCAGCACAGGGAGACCAGCTCGGTGCTTTGTGACAACCTAGGGGGTGGGATAGGGAGGGTGGGAGGGAGGCTCAAGAGGGAGGGGATATGGGGATATATGTATACATATAGCTGATTCACTTTCTTATACAGCAGCAACTAACAACATTGTAAAGCAATTATACTCCAATAAAGATACCAAAAATAAATAAATAAATAAAAGAGTGGATCTCAAATTGCAATATTTAGATTCCACTGAACAGGAGGCGGGGGAAGAAAGACAGCACAATTATATTCCAGACTGAAAAACTTGATGAAGGCAAGTACAGAATTCTCTCAGCCTGTGACACTGCCAACCACCAACTACCTCCAACCATAATTAAGTTACTTGGGACTGAACCAATTTCTAGCAGTTCCAGCACTATTTGTACCTCATTTAAAAAAAAAAATTTTGTAATGTTATGCTGAACTCACTTCCTTGAAAAATATAAGGCTACATTATAATTTTTAAAAGTTACCAGAAAACATGGGGACTTCCCTGGCGGTCTAGTGGCTGGGACACCACGCTTCCACTGCAGGAGGCCCGGGTTCGATCCCTGGTTGGGGAACTAACATCCTGCATGCCGCACAGTGAGGCCAAAAGAAAAAGTTATCTGAAAATACATGGGACCTAATTAAACTTAAAAGCTTTTGCACAGCAAAGGAAACCATAAACAAAACAAAAAGACAATCCACAGAATGGGAGAAAACATTTGCAAACAAAGCAATGGACAAGGGATTAATCTCCAAAGTATACAAATAGATCACGCAGCTCAATATCAAAAACAAACAATACAATCAAAAAATGGGCAGAAGATCTAAATAGACGATTCTCCAAAGACATACAGATGGCCAAGATGCACATGAAAAGCTGCTCAACATCACTGATTATTAGAGAAGTGCACATCAACACTAGAATGAGGGGGTGGCTGAGCAGGCAGGCAGGCGGCTAGGTGGGTGGCAGCAGCCTCTGGGCAGTAGAGGGGGCTCTGGGGTGGCACCACGGGCAAGGGTAGAGGGGCAAGTTGGCCACCACCGCTGCCGGGGGGGGGGGGGGGGTTGGGGAGGAGAGCCACTTCCGGGTAGGGAGCAGGTGGGAGAAGGAAAGGCAGGCAGCCGCTCGGCTGCGGCACTCTTTAAATTTTTTGGGGTGCCGCAGAGGCGACCCCTGGAGCTGATGTTCCTGATCCCCAGGGTGACAACGGCCGCTGCCTAACCTGGAAAGAGGAATGCCAGCTCCTGAGCAGGCCTCATTGGTGGAGAAGAGGCAACCACAGACCCATCAGGAAGCTGCCTCCACTGGCCCAGGCATGGAACCCGAGACCACAGCCACCACTATTCTAGCTTCCATGAAGGAGCAGATAACCCTGCATGTTGAAGAAAGTTGGAAACCTATCATGATTTTTGTTATGTAATTCCTTGATGGCCTCAGATGACTTCAAAATTTTATCTTTTGGCAAAGAATAGTATTCTGAATGGATGTTTTGTTGGAGAAAGCAAAAGGGGTTCTGGTTTCTCGAGAAAGAAGAAACCTACTTCTGCTCATGGGCTACCTCTTTTGTGAAGCCATGTTCACCCCAGCCTGAAGTCAACAAGTCAACTCTCTCCTGATCTTCTTTGGCACTTTATACCACTGCTCTCTTATCATATGCTCCTTTGAATGATGATATAATAAAAAGCTACCTAAGGATAAAAAAAAAAACTACAATGAGGTATCACCTCACACCAGTCAGAATGGCCATCATCAGAAAGTCTACAGGGACTTCCCTGGTGGCTCAGTGGTTAAGACTCCATGATCCCAATGCAGGGGGCCCAGATTCAATCACTGGTCAGGGGAATTAGATCCCACATGCATGCCACAACTAACAGTTCTCATGCCACAACTAAAAAACCCAGCGCAACCAAATAAATAACTATTAAAAAAAAAAGTCTATAAACAATAAATGCTGGAGAGGGTGTGGAGAAAAGGAAACTCTCCTACACTGTTGGTGGGAATGTAAACTGGTACAACCACTATGGAGAACAGTATGCAGGTTCCTTAAAAAACTAAAAATAGAACTACCATATGATCCAGCAATCCCACTACTGGGCATATACCCAGACAAAACTCTAATTTGAAAAGATACATGCACCCCAATGTTCACTGAAGCACTATTTAAAATAGTGAAGACATGGTAGCAACCTAGATGTCCACTGACATGGATAAAGAAAATGTGGTACATATATACAATGGAATATTACTCAGCCATAAAAAAGAATGAAATAATGCCATTTGCAGCAACATGGATAGACCTAGAGATTACCACACTAAGTGAAGTAAGTCAGACAGAGAAAGACAAACATCATATGATATCACTTCTATGTGAAATGTAAAAAAAAAAAAAAAAGATACAAATGAACTTATTTACAAAACAGAAACAGACTCACAGACTTTGAAAACAAGCTTATGGTTACCAAAGGGGAAACGTGGGGGAGGGATAAATTAGGAGTTTGGGATTAACAAATACACACTACTGTATATAAAATAAACAACAAGGACCTACTGTATAGCACAGGGGACTCTACTTAATATTCTGTAATAACCTCTATGGGAAAAGAATCTGAAAAAAGAATGTATATATGTATATGTATAAATGAATCACTTTGCTGTACACCTAAAACTAACACAACATTGTAAATCAACTATATTCTAATATAAAATAAAATTTTTTTAAAAATTTATATGACAGAAAAATGTGACAGAATGTGACTCCGGGGGAAATAGTTAATGAAGTACTCTCTGAGTGGGTGGCACTCGAGCTGAGACTTAACAGATAAGAAGAAACCAAGCAAGCATGAAGAGACTGGAGACAGTGTCCCAGACAGAGGTAACAAGTGCAAAGGTCCTGAGGCAAGAAGGCAGCCAGAGAGGCTGGAACAAAATTAACAGAGCGAATGACTGGAAATGTCAGGCACTAGAGGCCGGACTGTGCAGACATAATGCATGTTTGTCCCTTCACAGGAGACCCCAGGCTCTGAGGATCAGAGTGAAAGCTAAACAAAGTATCCCCAGATGCCCCTAGCTGGAAGGAGAGGTGGAGCTGAGGTAACAGGCAGATGAGGCAACACAAGGACAGTGTGGGCTCTCAGAACTAAATGGGGACGTCATCCAGAAGGGACCAAAGAGCAGAGTAACAAAGAAAACTAGGACACTCGCCAACAGCTTAGGCCATGGGAACGGTTGGGATCAGGCAGGCTGAGGAAGGAGTACATTCTGCCCCCAATTATTCCCCTTTCACCCCTTTCCTGACCTTCCTTGGTGTGGAGTCTGTGCAGCAGCTGATCTTGGCCACTGCTTATATATGACACACCAGTGACACCTGAGGCTCCCTAACCTCTACAGCAAAGGTCACAGAAACTAAACTGCCCATGAGTCCACTGATGACTAGACCCTCAATCAAGCACTAAGGAAGGGGACTGAGTCTGCAAGTATTTCTAAGGGGTTCCTCCACTGTCCAGGCTGGGTCAAGTGTAGCAAATGAATTGCTGGGCTTGGAAATGAGACAGATCAGAGTTTAAACGTTGTTTATGCCATTCGCTGTCTGTTAGCTCTGCAAAAACTCAGGATAGCCATCTACATCAGTCTGTTTGAGAATTAAGTGCGATAAGGCACGTTGAAGTCAGTGCCTAACACACAAAAAATACCCAATGAAGACCCCACTCGTTCCACTTATCCCACTAATGAGAGGGTTCAGTTCAGGCAGATGACAGCCCCTCTACTTACTGGCTATGTGATTTTGGGGAAGGCACTTTCAACTCTGAGTCTTAGCTTCTTAGTCAGTGAAACAGAGATAACATCAGTTACTTCACATGGCTTTTGAAGGAACGAAGTAAGAAGAGTGTACGAAATGTCAAGCACAGCTCCTTACACATGGTTACTTCAATTGTCATTACCTGTTATTACTGGCGGGTGTGACCAAGATGGGGAAGGGGACGGAGGAGGGAAGGGCGGCATTCAAACTAAGCTCAGGTCTAGGCTGCTGACTGCAGTGACTTACTTAATGCTCTGCCTAGCCTCTTGGGAACCACTCACCAGGTGGTTCCAGATAGAGCCCTCTTTGCTGCGCTCGTCAGGGGTCAGACGCACGTACTGGCTCGTGAGCATTGTGCTGCCTTGGAAGTCCCAGAGGAGCGTGGAGCTGGAACCGACCCCTGTGGGCAGAGACACGGGCACAGACAGGTGCGTAAAAGGCCAGGCCAGGACTCGCTTTGCCAGAGGCAGAGAACCCACATAACTGCTCTGACCAGGATAAAGGGCACCCCTTCCCCAACCCCATCCAGCCTCGCCCTCACCCTGAACTCATTCCCGCCCCAGGCCTCACCGTGGTAGGGCTTGATAAGCGAATGCTCCCGTTTGAGGTGTTCACTGTTGCCGTCAGTTATATCGGCAGCCACCGGCCCCAGAAACAGGAGAAAAAGTAGAAGTGTAGTGGGGCCAGGGCCGGGGCCGGGAAGCCCAGGCCTCCCCGGGCATCGCCGGCCCCAGCCCCAGCGCCAAACCCAGCCTGCCGCCGCCACCGCCGCCGCCGCCATTCTCCGTTCCTCTCGACCACTTCCGTCTTAGGACTTCCGCCTTCCGGGTGTTCCATCTAATAGCCTCCGGCCGGAAGCCCTCCAACCCTAGTGTCACCTGGGAACTGCCAGCAAAAGTAAAGCCTCGCTGCCGTGGAGACGGCGGCTGTATTTGCTGAGCAGCCTCCCATCCTGGTCGAGTGCCTTGGCGGCTGCGAGGCACCTGTCAGCCAGCCTCAGCAGTGGGTTCTTATGAGCGACAAGAGCAGCAACCAATCATGGAACAGCACTTTCGGCTTGTGGGCCAACGGGGAGCAGAGGGATGATTTGTGTCGGCGGGCAGCGCGAGGGTCGTCTGTGAAGTGGGGCATGCTGGAACTTGTAGTTTTCATGGGCCGCTCGCGCGGGCTGGGAAGACGAAGCCTAGAACTCTCTTGGCCTCTGGCCACTGGTGGCGTCCCTGGAGTAACCTTTCCCAGTCCAAGCAGAAGTGAGTTCTAAATTGAAGGCGGAGACTAGAATTCCAACTCCCGCGCCGCATAGAACTCACTAGGGCGAGACTTTTTAGCCATTTCTGGCTCCACGCCTTTGGAAACAGAATTCCTTTACTTGATGGCGTCCAGCATTCCCAGTTCCTCAGGCCCAGTTGGGTTTCAGCAGGAGGAGCAGACCCGAATCCCGTCCCAGTGATAGCTGGGGCCCATTCGTATCCAAACGATTGTAGTGCCTGCCTGGCGCAGCAGGAAGCGTCCAGGAAAGGTCCGGGAAAGCTGGCCGTGGAGCAAAGGTGGAAAACTGGTGGCCCACAGCCAAATAGAGCTCTTGCTGATGCTATTTCAGTAAATGACTTAACTACCGATATTTTAAATCAGGAGACAAATTCAAATTAAAAATCCAAGTTTCCAGCTTCTCAGGAAAAATTGGAAGACCCAACCACACTAGGCTCATGGGGCTGCCCTGCTAAAAATGCCTTACTTTTCTAAGCTAGTCTCCACTCTGGCCACTAATTTACAGCACCTGCCTGGCCCTTCTAGACGCTTGAATTAATGACCCCTGTTATAGATCACAGGGTGGGACAGTTGGTTTCCTGCTCCTTTAAGAAGTTGTCCTGTTGAATGAATGAATTTCTTCAGGATTAAGTGCTGAGACATCTTTTTAAAATTAGCGATATATGTATGTATATTTTAGAGATTTATCTGTATCTGTGCAAACAAGGACATGTGCATTTCACTAGACCTCCATGAGGGCTTAGATTTTTATCAGCTATAGTCACTACTTAATCCCCAGCATCTGGAAAAGTGCTTGGCACATAGAAGTTGATTAATAAGTAATTGGTGAAAGAATGAATGTTTGGTCTAGAGGTCATGTTGGGGGGAGAGCTTGTAAACTTTAAAACCCCCTATGAGGCTAGGCCCGGATCCATGACACAGCCACCCCCCATCACAGGTATACTGACACCGTCATGCACCTTATTAAGACCACCATTGGCAATGCTCCAGGCCCAAATGCAACTCCCAATACACACACCAAGTCTGACTTTATTGAATCTCTCTGTCTGTCTGACCTGGAACAAGGTGTCTGGAAAGAAGTGAGTTAGGACTGGGTGAAGAGCTATATTAACTAGGATAATGCTAACTGCTATAACAAGTAGACTCTAATGTGTAAAACAGCTAGAAGAAGTTGATTTCTCTCTCCCTTAACAGTCCAAGGCTGGTGTTCCTGGTTGATGGATGGCTTGTCTTCTTACACTAATGTGGAGACCTAGGCTCCTTCCTTTTTGTGGCTCCACAAGCCCTTAGGGCTTCATCATCTTCTGTATCCAGTCAGCTAAAGGGGAAGGAGAGAATGTGGAGGTCCACTCACATTCAGTTGGTGGGAACTAGTTAGCACATGGCCACACCTGACTGTGAGAGAGCCTGGGAAATTAAAGTTTAGCTGTGTGCCCAGGAGGACTAGGACATGAATTTGTGGTGAAGAATCACTCAGTTTCCACCTCTGAAGGTTTTGGGTCATGGCCCTAGAAGGGGGCAGTGGAGTAGAGGGTAGAATATGAAAGAGGGATGTCACCTTATCCTTGTAGAAAGAGGGGTCCAAACTGGAGTGGTGGGTGACTTGAGGGCTCTAAGTAAGCCCATACTTAGGTAAAATACAAGTCCCATAGTGGGTACATGCACATGTAAGAAAGAGGCCAACTGAGGACTGGGCCAGGCTGAGGAAGCAGAGTGTCCCTCTTCAGTCGACAGTACTACACCAAGGTAGGACTTTTATGTGAATGACTATAAACGCACACGTGTCTTTGGGCACAGATGCACCTTATTTGTTCCCTGCCCAGGTGGGCGAGCGTGTGCATACTTGGTTGCACATGTCACTGGGGTGTCTGAGTTCATATGTGCCTGTGTTCATATGTGACAGGCAGATGTGCCTGTCACATGCACATGTCCGAAGGGCTGTGCATACATATGACCGAATGCTCAGGTGTTCCTGACGAGGGAGAACCTGTGTGTTTCTAACCTGTACACCTGAAGGGTCTGTGTGTGCATGACCATGCATGCAATGTATCTGTCCACACCCAGGAACAGGCCTGCAAAGGACAGCCTGGAGATGTCTCAGGACAGAGGTAGTAACTGCACGTGCACAACTGCCGGGGGAGGGGTGCTGAGTGTGCACATGCCAAGCACACAGCCGGTGTGGGATAGGTATGTGCTAAGTAAAGTACATAAGTGGACACTTACATCACAGTACACATGTCCCTGTGTCTATGGTAGCCCCTGCAGGGTGTATGAAGTTGCCTAGGTGTGTGAATGTGTACTTCTGTGTGCCCAGATGTGCCCTTGGAACTCCCCAGGCTGGGCCAGACCAGGCTGGGCTCCTTGTTGGGCACACAGAGGCCTCTGCTGTGTGTTGGTGCCTGCATGGGGCACTGCCAAGGGTGCATTGGCAGCATGTGTATGTGCGTGTGAATGTGTGTGTGCGCCTGCGCACGCGCGCGCGCACGTGTGTGTGTGTGTGTGTGTGTGTGTGTGTGTAGGAAGAAACATTCGCTCTCTTAGACCTTGCTTCTTTCTGTGGTTCGGTTTCTATAGAGACACTTCCTGTGGAAGAGAAAAGAGGTAGTGAGCTGGTGTTTCAGGATGTGAGGGCCCGCAGGAGCGGAGCTGGGCTCTCTCTCTGCTGCCTGCCCTTCGCCGTGCAGGCTCTGGCCAGAGCTGCCTACAGTCCCCATGGTGGGCGCCCCCCGCAGTGGGGACCCGTGAACAGCAGCGGCATGCCAGGGAAGCCCAAGCACCTGGGCGTCCCCAACGGACGCATGGTGAGTGCGGGCTCCAGGCCAGGCCCACAGGGAGGGGGTGGGCACACCCAGGGTGGAGCCCAACAGGCACACCCGGCAGGGCTGGGCTAGAGCCTGCATGCTGCCATCGGGCGGGAGAAGTTGGGGAGAGGCAGCAGCAGGTGGTAGAACCTGGCACCCTCATCCCAGGACCTTCCAGATGGTTCTGATGGGGACCTGGGGCCACTCCGGTGATGAGGCCAGAGGAGAGCAGGCATAGGCTTCTGGCCCAGTCCCCACTGCTCTCTTACCTACTACTTTGGCACCATCTGGGGCTGACTGCATCCTAGGGTAGCAGGGAGTCCCGGCATGCCCTTTGCCCCCTGTATACCCCTACGGGGACCCAAGCCCCCATACCTCACTTAACCTCAGCCCCTCCCTCACCCAGTGTCCTGATGCCCAAGGTCAGGTAAGGGGCAGCCTTTAATGGGTCACTGACCTCCACCTAGACCTACTCCAGAGGCTTCCTGCCAGAACTAGCCATCCTTGGGCAGCCTGGGATGGGTCAGCAGGGTCAGGCCCGGTTGGCACAGCTTCTGTCTGTTCTATTCCTGGGCTACTAGGACGGGTGGGGGGAGCTGAGCACTAGGGTGCCCCTGGCTGCTGCTAAATCGTCTCCCTGGCTGCTTGGCATCCAGGTGAGAGCTGCCCTTGAAGAGACCCGCTTCAGCAGATGGAACTGGCTGTGTCGGTCTTCTCTTCTCTCCCTAGGACACCAGGCCACTTGGCAGAGTCCCAGCCCCTCCTAAAAACTCCAGAAAGTCCAGTGTCCTAGTCGCCTACCCAGCCCCAGCCTAGTACTGTGGGACAAAGCCAATGGGTCCAGAGAGACCTGGGTTCTAATCTCAGCTCTGCTGTCCCTTACTAGAGGGTCCTCTCTGACCCTCAGTTTCTTCATCTATAAAAGGAGGAGTTTGAAAGGGATTTCAAAGGCTTGCTGAGACCATTAAGTGGAATAATGAATATGAGCCCCCTGACCCACCATGGGGGTTCCATAAATGTCAGCCCAATGCCCCCCTTCATTCTCAGCCCCTTTTCAAGGATCCCCTGCCTCACCAAGAAGCTGAGCCACTCCCCACCCTTACTCCTCCTCCTAATTCCCAAGACCTGTCTCCATACCTCTTCCTCCAGCATCTCTTTATTGGGCAGGAGAGAGGCAAATCCCTCCAAGCTGGCCATGTCCCCCACCTCACTATCTCTACCATCAAAATGACTTTGGAAGTTCGAGCATCCATGGGCCTCGCACTCCCTGGAGGCATGATGCTTGGCTCACCCCTCCCAAAGCATCCAGGCCAAGGAGGAACACACCCACTCCCACGCCCACCCCAGAGGGCAACTGGGTTGCTGCTTCTGGGCAGTGCCCAGAACTGCAGGGCAGTGCCCAGAACTGCAGGGCAGCTGAGGGGGCCCAGAGACAGACCCAGCCTCTGCCCATCCCACATCAACCTATAGCTTCTCTACTCAAGAGTCATTCAGAGCAGGGAAGGCCCCCAAGCTCTACCCCCAGCCCTGCAAGCCCATGGACTTGCTTTTCTCAGCGACGTTCACACACAGGTTTATCTTTGCCCTTTCCGGGCCCATTCTGAACTCTGTGCCACCTCTTGGAATCCCGAGGGTCACAGATTGGCCACTTGCTGGCCATCGGGCAGCCTTCTGAGGCCACACTCAGCTGAGACAGGGAGGGACAGACCAGCATCGGATGTGCATAGATGTAGGCCAGCTGTCAGCCTCCTTCCATGAGTCACCTCCTAAGGGAGGTTCAAAGGAGTACATGACATGCTAAGGGCAGCTGGCAAGAGAGGGACCCGCTTTTGAACCAGGCCAATCTGACTCGACGCCAGGTCTCCTCCACCTCCCAGAACTGCCTGGCTTCGTCCTCCCCCATCTCCTCCTGCCACCAACCCCACCCACCACCACCGTCATTCCCTGCTGAGGCAACTTCATTTGTCAGCCTCGTCTTTCTGCCACTCAGCTTGTCAGGGGGTTGCAATGAAACCTGTCACTTACAGATGGCTCCCAGCCTCCCTCCCAGAGATGCCTTCACAGAGTCCCAACTCCCACTTCATTTGTTCACTCATGCATTCATTCAACAATCCCTCCTTAGGGCCTGCTCAGTGCTGGCCCTGTCCCAGGCATCAAGACCAAGGCCCATCACCCTAGGCCCTGCCCTCAAACAGCTCCTGGTCTGGCAAGGCACAAAAGGCACGAGCGCAAATACCAGAATAAAATTAAGGTTTGGATAAGAGCAGTAGGTCAGGAATAGAGAAAGCTTGAGGAAGACCGGGGGGAGAACAAACTTCTCCACTCACTTCATGCATTGTTGGTGTGGAAGATGTCCTGAAAGGATGTGCCAGCTGGAGGAGGGAACAGCATGGGGAAAGGCCTACACGCAGGGAAACATGATGTGTGTACAGGGACAAGGCCCAAGGGCTGGCGAGCCTAAAGCCTGGAGAGGAGCAGTTACTGCATCCTGTCACTCTCAGGGTGCCCAGTTAGTTTCCCTGCACAGGAAGACCTGGAAAGCAGAGCCCACTGTACCTTGGCCTACATTCCTGGAGTCTAGCTCAGGGCCATAGGCCAGCTCCACAAAGCTGACTCAGGCTGAAGAGCCAGGCAGCCAGGGTTCTCAGTGGGTCTACCCAGAGAGGATCTCTGGGCCTCAGTCACCCCAAGCCAGGATGAAATAAGATGATATAGAGGGCCAAGCCCAGAAGACGCTCAGTAAATCAGCCCTCCCTTTGAAGTCACCCCTCCAGGGGGCAGAATTCATCCAGGAGCCCCTGAGCCCTTTACCCCAATCGACCTTGCCCATCTATGCCACAAGGGCTGAGGCCCTGGGGCTCCCAGGTCCCCGGTACGTCTGCTGTTCACCCAGGAAGGCAGCTCAGTGGAGGGGAGACCTTAGGTTTCCAGAGTCAGGCACACTTTGGCCCTAATTTCAGCTCAGGCACTTCCCAGCTGTGTGATTTCTTTGGGCCAAGGTTTCCATATCTGTAAAATGGGCGTAATAATACCTGCCACATAGGATAAGGATGTGAGGTTGGATGTGTGACATGGATGTGTGCCGTCCATGTTCTCTCTCTGTCGGAGAGCTCAGGAAATGTCGGGTCACCCTCATCTTTGTATTCTCAGATACCAGTGGCTCCCCCAGGGCCCATTTCCAAGGAAAAATGTTTGGCAAACTGAGTCCAGACCATGGGTTGGGGTTGCCACTTGGCCACCACACCCTTCCTCCTCCTTTCTTCCCCTTTTCTCCCATTCACTCACCACTTCTCCTCAGGCAAGCCAGGGTGGGGCAAGGCCAGCCCTGCTCAGCACAACTTCCCCAGACCCAGGAGCCTGGGCAGATCAGAGCTCCAGGCAGCGGCAGCAGCATCATGCCACTCTCCCTGCTGCACACCTGCCACATTCACAAATGGGGCCTCGCTGATTCACCCTTCCTGGCAGCTCCAGGAGGTTGGGAATGCTGAGCCCTATGCTACCCAGGGGGAAATTGAGCCCCAGAGAAGGGAAGTTACTTGCCTCAGAATGGTCAATCTGGAATTGGACCCCATCCCCGCTCCCTGCCACTTCTGGATCTCCGTCCTGTCTCAGACCAGGTTATTAATATCTAGAGGGGCCCAGGAAGAACTGCATGGGGCATTCGGAGTCAAAGCATCCCTGGCAAAGGGGGTGCCAGCGCCTCCTGTGAGGGCAGGGGAGGGCAACTTGGGCCCTTGTGGCTGCTTGGGAGCACCTGGGCAAAGAGGGTGCTCTTTGAGGAGGGAGTTCAGGCTGATTCTCTCCTACGGTATAGGCCTGCCCTCCAGGAGCTACAGGCTGGTAGGGGAGAGGCCTACAAATAGGTGGGCAGCAGTGTGGTGGGCAGGGGGATTCGGGGCAACTGGAGTTTAGGGAAGACTGATGTCAACAGGCAGAGACTGGAGAGCTGTAAGGTGGGGGAAGCAGGAGCAGATACCAGGCAGAGGAAATAGTAAAGCAGGAAGCAGGAGTGTGAAGGGGTGTGGGGAAAATAGAAGTTTGATGAAGTGTAGGGTGGAGGTGAGGGGGAGGGCAATGGGGGAGGCTGAGGGGTTTATTAGTCAGGCTCAGGCAGAGCTTCAGCGGTAACCCAGCAACTGCTCTGCCTCCCAGAGTGAGGAGTGGGGCCGGAAGAGGGCCTGGGAGCCAGCCCCACATAAAGACACAATCCATTCAACAGGATGTAAAGAACAAAACGAAATAGGAGTGAAGCCAAGCCCAGAGCCCTCTGCCTTCCCTGGGGTCCTGGGCTGCCCAAGAGCATCCCGTGCCCCACCCCCTGACACACGAAAAGTGCCGTGGAGAGCCCTGAGCAAGGGAGAAGCTGAGTCCTGGGTTGGAGGGTGGGCCAGCGAGAGGCCCGGTGTGTGCTGGGTGCGGGGAAGAGGGAGGGCCAGGTGGCCACCGCAGAGTGGGAGGGGAAAGTCAGGATGGTTCCCGGAGACCTGGACGGAGGGCAGTAACCAAGGCTGGGAACAGCCACAGAGCAGCCTGGGGAGGAAGAACGTGGGACAGGCAGGTGCAGGCATGAGGGCAGCGGCCAGGAAAGGGAAAGAACAGCTGGAAGGGACCTTGGGCTTCAACTTGTCCCCTTCACACACCCCAGGAGTTGAGACTTTGTCCTGCAGCCCCGGGAGAGAATTCCTATGAAGCTGTGAGATGGGCAAGTGCAAAGGCAGGAAGGCGAAGGCTGGGGCAGCCAGGGGAGGGCGTGCAGGGTAGTTCCATGTCCAGCCTCCCTCTGCACAAGCTTTCCCTCCTCCTCCATAATGTCTTAGCCCTGTGCTCCAGCTTGGAGGCAGGCTCAGGGAGGGGCCCAAGGTTATAAAACTAGAAAAGGACAGGGCTAGGATTTGAATCCGTGTCTGACAGACCCGATCCCTGTGTTCTTCCCTCTACCGCAGGGCTTGGCAAAATTGAAAGCTGAAGCAGGGCCAGACACCAATACTAATGCGACAACAATAATAGTAATGTTCCTTAAATATTTACCACATGCCAGACAGTGTTATGAGTTCTCTTTCTATGTATATTTAACTTATTTAATCACAGCAAGCCTTTGAAGTCCTGACCATTATTTGCCCCATCTGTATAGAGGGAGAAACTAAGGCACAGAGAGGTAAAGTACTCTGCCCAAGGTCACACAGCACAAATGTGAACTCAGGTAGTGTGGGGTCTGCCTCCATAAATAACATAAATGCATCAAACTGGCCCCAGAGACCTCTGAGGAGAGTGTGAAACCCTTCTAGGGAAAGCGATTGCTGCTCAGGGCCAGCCAAGGTTGCCATGCTGGGAAGAAGCTCAAGGTAGCTGGGGTTTCATGTAAAACTCCTGACTTTCATATGTGGGAAACCCCTTTAAAGTTTAAAAAAACCAAAAACATTCTGATATTAATAATGTCCTACTTATTTGCTGGCCAGCTCTGGCCCACAGATGTGTGACCCGGGTGCTCCCAGGTTGGGGAACAGAGAGGGAGATTCCAGCTGGGAGGGCAGGGAGAAGCTTGCTGGGGAGGAGATGTTTGCAGACTTGTTTCCAGTAGGGATGGAACGAAGGGACAGGTGGCAGAAGCTCCTGTGACAGGACCTAGTGAAAATGTAGGAGGTGAGAGGGAGGAAGGAACTGGGGATCAGTCAAGCCCTGGTGTTAGGAGCCCAGGTGATGGGAGGAAAACCAGATTCAGGGAAGTTGGTTCCGTGCCCTGCTTTGGTGGTGGCAGACGTGGTTTCCAACTGGGACTGGCTGAGTTGGAAGGGCTTGTGGGGCATTTGGGTGGAGATGTCAGCAGGAAGTTGGCTATGTGTGTTTGAAGCTGGGGAGATGTGGGAGGGAGAAAGGGCCCAGAACAGAGTCAGAGAGGGGTAGAGACCACCTTGTGTGTATAGATGATGAGGAAGCTGGAGGATTTGCTAGGAAGGTAGGAAGACCGAGGGAAACCACTGCAAGAGTCATTTTGAAAGGAGGGTTTTTCTGTTTCACTAATGGTTGGGATTCCCAGAGAAGCCAGAGTTGTGCATGTGGGGGAAGGGGGGATGCGCAGAGGAAGGGATTGGCCTCTACAGCTACTCACAGGGTAGTCCATAACCAGCAGCATCAGTGCTTGGAATCTTGTCAGAAACGGAGAGTTTTAGGCTCTCCTGAAACTGAATCTCTGGAGGTTCCCCCCCCCCCGCCATCATTCTAATGCACACTAAAGTTTGAGAACCACTGCTCTCTACTATAAAATAGCATCCTATGCCCTGCCCATGGTGGGGTGTTTCCAAGAGGAGGCAGTTGCAATAAGGAGATCATCAGTTACAGAGACACCTCTCCTTCCTCAAAGACAACAGCAAACATTGCTATAACACCTGCCACATGCTGGCCACTATTCTAGACGCTGGAAATATATTAAACTGATTTGATCCTCACAGCAGGCCCAGGAAGTAAGTTAACTATTATTATCATCATCCCTCACTTACAGATGGAGACAAACAAGTTACTTGCCCAAAGTCATACAACTAGTTAGTGGCAGAGACAAGATTAAAAGTTTGTGTTCCTACCCACCATGCTCTACACCCAGGCTCACCCAGTGGGTGCTGGGGGTCAACAGGGGTGACTGGGATGTACCTGGTATAAGTCCCAGTGGACACAGTGGTTGGCACATGATGGAAGGGGAGCCAGGGGCAGCCTGAGCAAAACCCTGAGCAAGCAGTGACCTGGCTGAGAATGCCCAGTGTGGCCCTGCAGGCAGAGAACACAGCTCCAGTCCTGGGGGCTGGGCCTAGAACTATCCCTTGAGAATCCACCCTGGGCTCTACTCTGACTTTCTACCTCGGGTTTCTTGTAGGTTGTGGCTGTCTCAGATGGAGGTAAGTGACAGAGTATGTGGAGGAAGCCTGGCTGGGGTGGGGGTGGGGGCTGAGGGGGGTGTATGTGGAAACAGCGTGGGGATACCCCTGCCATTTGCTGTCTTTCCAGGAAAAGTACCTGAGATGGGATTGGGCCAGGGGCTGGGGAAGGCTGCAAGGCTCAGCTGCACTTGTCCATCCCCCTGCAGAGCTGAGCAGCACGGCGGGGCCCCAGGGCCAGGGAGAGGGCCGAGGCAGCTCCCTCAGCATCCACAGCCTTCCCAGTGGCCCCAGCAGCCCCTTCCCCACCGAGGAGCAGCCTGTGGCCAGCTGGGGCCTGTCCTTCGAGCGGCTGCTGCAGGACCCGCTGGGCCTGGCTTACTTCACTGTAAGCCCTGGGGTGGGATAGGGAGGGCAGATGGCAGTGGCCACCATGGGGGGAAGGGTGGGGGGCATGGGAGAGGGCATGGATGGAGTTTCAGGCTGGCCAGAGTGGGACTCCTCTGTCAGCTGCCTCATCTGGCCTTTCTTTGGCACTCTCTTACTCCTCTCCCAGCTGGGATGTTTCCTTCTCTCTGCCTCTTATTTTCTCTCTGTGCCTCCGGATCTCATCCCATCTGTCTGTCTGGCCCTATCTGTCTGGCTTGGCCTCTTGGCCCTCTCTCTATACCAATCTCTTGGACCACATCCCCTGACTGGGTCTCTGTGTCTCGCCTCTGTGTCTGTGCCCCCTTCTCCCCACCCCCAGGAGTTCCTGAAGAAGGAGTTCAGTGCTGAGAACGTAACATTCTGGAAGGCCTGCGAGCGCTTCCAGCAGATCCCCGCCAGCGACACCCAGCAGGTGGGGAGAAGGGGGAACTGAGGTGGCGAGATGAGACCAGGGCCTGAGCCATGCCCCTGACCTTCTCCTGTCCGTCCTGCCCCAGTTAGCTCAGGAGGCCCGGAACATCTACCAGGAGTTTCTGTCCAGCCAGGCACTGAGCCCTGTGAACATCGACAGGCAGGCCTGGCTTGGCGAGGAGGTGCTGGCAGAGCCCCGACCAGACATGTTCCGGGCACAGCAGCTTCAGGTGAGCGGTCCCGGAGGCGCGGCCTGAGATAAGGGGCAGCGCCTTGGAAGGGAGTTCGGTGGAGCAGAGGCAGGGCCAGATCCAGCGGCGGACCTTGAGCGGCAGAGATGGTGGGGATGGGGTGGGGAAGAGTGCAAATCTGGATGCTGGGACCCAGCTAAACGTTGGGCAGGGCGCGGGTCAGAGGTAAGACTAGAGGAGACAGTGAAGGAGGGACTAGGGGCGGGACCTGGAGCAAGGAAGGGCTAGGGGCTCGCTCCCTAGGTTGCGGACGCCGCCAAGCCCCAGGGCCGGGTCTGGGACTCTGGCGGCTCGCAGAGCGCCCACTCCAGCTCACCGCCCCGGCGCCGGTTCCGCAGATCTTCAACTTGATGAAGTTTGACAGCTATGCACGCTTCGTCAAATCCCCGCTGTACCGCGAGTGCCTCCTTGCGGAGGCCGAGGGTCGCCCCCTGCGGGAACCTGGCTCTTCGCGCCTTGGCAGCCCTGACGCCACGAGAAAGGTGCGGACGACGGCCTGTGGGGGCAGGCGACCGGGTGCAGATCTGCGAGGGTGTGCCCACGGTCTGCCTGCGGGTGGGGCCCGGCCCAGTGCCAGTGGCTTCCCTGTATCTTGCAGAAGCCGAAGCTGAAGCCCGGAAAGTCGCTGCCGCTGGGCGTGGAGGAGTTGGGGCAGCTGCCTCCTGCTGAGGGCCCTGGGGGCCGCCCACTCCGCTTGTCCTTCCGCAGAGGTGAGGGCAGGAGCGGGCCGCAGAGATGAGCGGGGTCGGGAGTCTGGGCACGCCTGGAGAACACCCCCTTCCTCCTACTGGTCCCGCAGTCTCTAAGACTGTGAAAATCGAAATGCAGGTCCGTGTGCCCCCCATGTTCCCCTGGTGGTTCGGTTCCCACGCTAGACCCCAGAAGTTTGGGAAGCCCCCCTCAGCAGCGAAGCTTCCAGGAACCCAAACCACGTTAGACCCCTGTAAAGGGCTCCAACAGGGTCCGCCTGGCTGGGGAGAGGCCCCGGCAGAGGGGTTGGGGGAGGGGCTGTCCTGCTCATTCTCCCTCTCCCCTAGAACTAGGGGGCGGCGCGTCAAACTCAGCCTTGCGCCGAGAGTCCCAGGGGTCCCTCAACTCCTCTGCCAGTCTGGACCTCGGCTTTCTTGCCTTTGTCAGCAGCAAATCTGAGGTGAGCCCACTGCTGGGGGAGACGTGGTGTGGGCTCGGGCCACTACTCAGGCCCCTTTGTGTGACCACCCTCATTCCAAGTCACCGGCC
Source organism: Lagenorhynchus albirostris (assembly GCF_949774975.1). Classification (NCBI taxonomy): domain Eukaryota; kingdom Metazoa; phylum Chordata; class Mammalia; order Artiodactyla; family Delphinidae; genus Lagenorhynchus; species Lagenorhynchus albirostris. The sequence goes on from NC_083097.1 coordinate 152,478,853, forward strand.
CCACTTCATCCTCCACTTGATCCACATGGCCAACCACTCAGCCTACTCACTTTCTTCCTGTCCTCACCACATTGGGCCCCATGCATGTTATGGGTGCACATCCTCTTTAGCTGATGTGTGTGCACATGTGGGTGCCCAGGTGTGTACAACACGTGTGTAGCAGTCAGTGGGTGGACCTGTCTCTGGGTGCCCATACGTTTGGGTGAGCATACATGTATTCCTGTAGGAGGATGTATCCTGCCTGCCTACAAGTGTGCCCTTGGGCATGTGTATGCCTGTGTGTGCCCCAGTGAGCTTACGTTGTCTGTGTACCTGTCTGTGTGTCCTTGCGTGTGTACACATCACCTCCCTTGACACCTGCTCTGAATCAGAGCCACCGGAAGAGCCTTGGGAGCTCAGAAGGCGAGAGTGAAAGCCGACCAGGGAAGTATTGCTGCGTGTACCTGCCTGATGGCACAGCCTCCCTGGCCCTAGCCCGACCTGGCCTCACCATCCGTGACATGCTGGAAGGCATCTGTGAGAAACGAGGCCTCTCTCTACCTGACATCAAGGTCTACCTGGTGGGCAATGAGCAGGTGCGAACCTGGCCTGTTCCCCAACTCTAACTCCCTTTCTGATCCTGAACCCACCCCCATTCCTGTCTCTGCTCAGCCATGACCCCAACACCAATTCCACTTCTAATTCCAACCCCATCCCCTATCCCCACCCCCTTCCTAACTCCAGCCCCCTGCCCCATGCCCAACTCCAAATCAACCCAGCACCAACTCCTCACTCAAACTCAGATATCCACTCTCATCCCATGAAAATCCTGTCCCCACCCCATTCCCATCCTGGTTTCTAGCTTCAGCCATCATCCTCACTGTGATAGTCTCTGGGAGGAAGAGTAGGGGAAAACCACTGCTGGAGCTGAGTTTTTCCCTGTCACTCCCAGAGTTCAGACTGCCCATCCCTGAAATGGCCATTTGGGGATCCCTTACTTCCTCTGCCACCAGGGGCACCCAACTGCACCCAACCTATGAAAAACTTTCCTTTAGGTACAAACTAGCATAGCTTTAAAGAGGAGGCTAGGGCAAAATTCACTTAAACTAAACCATCCAATAAGGGGAAATCTAAAGGAAGGATGCTGTATCCCAGGGAGACGCGTCAGGATTTCATTCACCCAGTAACAGTCCTAAGCCCCTGCCAGGTGGGGGCAGAGGGAGCCAGGCTGAGTTCTGTCCTCCAGGTCCAAAGGCTGGAGGTGAGTTAGGCAGGATGTGATCAGGAGGAGGAGTTGAAGTTCCAGAGAGTTTCTGGGTCAAGGAAGGCATTTCTGGTTGGTCCCAGGAGGCTTCATGGGAGAGGTGGCCGTTGATGAGGATGAGGACAAGTTTGCCTGGCAGAGCTGTGGGGGGAGGACATTCCAGGCACAGGTGGGAAGAAGTGCAGTACAGGTTCAGGGGCCTGGAGCATGGGAGTATGAGAGCCACAGTAAGAGAAGCTCTGCCCACTTTCTTGGGCCACCCAGGCAGCCTCTGCAGCCCTGATGGGTTTTCATGTCTGCTAAATATAACTTCACCACCCACACTCCACCTGTCCCTGCAGCACAGCACAGGCCTATTGCCTGGAAGAGGCTGCCTCCCAGCCCCGGGCTGGTGCAGGCAGCAGGTCCTCCAGGGGTGGTAATTACTACAGCTACTTTTATGTACCTACTGTGTGCCAGGCACTGTGCCAGATACTTCGCATCCTTCTGGCCTCACAGCTGTCTTGCAGGGAAAAGCCCTTTTTGCAGTGAGGAGACAAGAAGTGTCCTTAGTAGGTGGGAATGGAGAGAAGTGGACAAGTGTAAAAAAAAGGGACAAGGCCTGGGTGGCTGACCAAAGGTAGGTGGTGAGGGAGGAAATGCGTCCAGCTGGTCCAGTTGGTTTTCCCATGCCTGAGGGACAAGGGGTAGCTGTCCAGGAGGCAGATCCTGACCTGGCTCAGGAAGAGGTGGCCCCCATGTTCCAGGACTTAAGCCTACCCCTTAACCAAGCAGCCCCATTACCATTTCGTGCCCACCCCACCTCCATGTTTCTCATAACTCTGTTCCTTTTCCAAGTCTGTCCAGCATTCTTTTTTTTTTTTGCGGTACGCGGGCCTCTCACTGGCCTCTCCCGTTACGGAGCACAGGCTCCGGACGCGCAGGCTCAGCGGCCATGGCTCACGGGCCTAGCCACTCTGCGGCATGTGGGATCTTCCCGGGCGAGGGCACGAACCCGTGTCCCCTGCATCGGCAGGCGGACTCTCAACCACTGCGCCACCAGAGAAGCCCCATGTCCAGCGTTCTTGCCACTAGGCTCTGATCCAGCCCGGTCTTGTATTCTGTCGGCATCTCTATGGCTTACCCGACCACCGGCCCTTCCCTCTGGCCCTTAGGGAGCCTCAGTGGAGGCCCTGGGAGGAAGTGATGATTATTCCCTCAGACCCCGGGGATGGGGGAGGAGGGAAGGAGAAGGAATTTTGAGACCCTGCCTGGCTCCTGTAGAAGGCCCTGGTCCTGGATCAGGACTGCACCGTGCTGGCGGACCAGGAAGTGCGGCTGGAGAACAGAATCACTTTCGAGTAAGTGTCTGTCGCTCCAGTCTAGGGTCCGGGGGTCCCAGCACTGGTTTGGGTCCCAGTTCTGGCTGCTGTTCTCCCTCCAAGTCCTGCCCCTGGTGTTAACCCCGCCCCTTAGGCTAAGGCCCCACCCCCAAGAGGTCCCACCTCCCCAGTTCAGGCTCCACCCTCTCTCCGGCCAGTCCCAGGTGGGTTGGGGGAGAGGCGCGGCGGGCTCTCCGACCTTCCGCAGCGCCAGGGTCCCGCGCAGGCTCGAGTTGGCGCCGCTGGAGCGCGTGGTGCGGATCTCCGCCAAGCCCACCAAGCGGCTGCAGGAGGCGCTGCAGCCCATCCTGGCGAAGCACGGCCTGAGCCCGCAACAGGTGTCGCTTCGTCGGGTGAGCCGTGTAGCCGAGGGGCAGGGGCGGAGCGGGGCGGACTGCCTGTCCCGCGGGCTGCTGACCTGTCCCCTCAGCCAGGCGAGAAGCAGCCACTAGATCTGAGGAAGTTAGTGAGTTCGGTGGCGGCCGAGAGATTGGTTTTGGACGCTCTCCCAGGTAAGGGACGTTGGCCCAGGGGCTCGTAAGGGACAGCTCTGGCCCAAGAGGAAGGGGGTCCAGGCGAGAGGCAGACAGGAACGGTGGCCCTCTCTGCCACAGGTGTGAAGATCACTGAAGCTGGCGACATATCGCCCTGCCTCAGCCAGGTGAGCGAGGGACTGGGCACCCTCTTTTGCCCGCCAGCCTCCCCTTCCGGTCGTGGCTCTAACCCCACATTCTCACAGGGTGGCCCGCCTACAATCCAGGACAAGGCCGCCCACCTCCCTCCACTGTCCCTGAACTCGCTGGCCCAGGCACCCAGTAGTATCACTGGGAAGCGGCAGACCTGTGACATTGAAGGTACATTGGGGATGATGGTGGCTAGGGACCAGAAGGTTGGGGACCGTTGAGGGTGGGTGGCCTTAGAGAGCCTTGAGCTGAGGCAGGGGCCTGGATGTCACTGGGGCTGGAACAGGGTCCACTGGGGTTGAGGGACCAGAAAGGCTGGGACAGGGGGCGGGATGGGGGCATTGGTGCTGGGGTCAGGGAGGCTGTGGCCATAGTAAGGGCAGCAGGACTGTGGTAGGCTAGCATAGGTGGGTCTGCACCCATGGTCCCCTTGACTCTGTGGCCATCCCCAGGCCTGGTGGAGCTGCTGAACCGGGTGCAGAGCAGTGGAGCCCATGACCAGAGGGGCCTTCTGCGCAAAGAGGACCTGGTGCTTCCAGAATTTCTGCAGCTGCCTGCCCAAGGAGCCAACTCCCAGGAAGCCCCACCACAGACTGAATCAGCGGCCCAGCCCAAGGGGAGCCCCTCAGACTCCACTGCGCACTCGGCCCTCTGACAGCTGCCCAACCGTCCAGGCCGGCTGCATGGCACCTGGCGGGCCAAGCATGCCATGGGCCCGCTCTGCATGCCCTGTCTGTGCCATGAGTGTCCCTGGCCCCTTCCTGCCACGGGCAGGCCCGCAGGAAGAGCTGGGAGGGGATGGAGAGGCGAATCAGAGGAGTGACACTCCACAGCTGCCACCACTTGGTCCCTTACAGGCTTGCTCGTCCATCCCTTGCTGCCAGGCCACCAGGGGGAAGTGGGCCTAGCCCCCAGTGCAGGTGTGCCCAACACGGAGGGGCGGCGTTGGCAGTGCCAGCCTCCCCACCATGTGCCAGGCCTCAGCAATGAGTAGGAAGAGGGGCCGGCTCTTCCTCAGGGAGCTGGTATGAGTAAGGCCTGGGGGTGCAGGCAGGCAGGCAGCCCCTCCCTCTACCCACAGAGATGCTACTGAACTTTTGGATTTTGCAGTTGGCTTGGGGCAGCTGGGTTTGTCCTGGATGTATGATATTGTTATAATAATAATTATTGTTCTGCCATAGGGCGTGTTCCTTGTGTGCCAGTCTACCCTGTGTGCCGCCCCCACCCCCAAACTGTGTTGCCTCTGTCACCAGGGTCAACGCCAGGAAGCCCTTGGCGACCTCAGGATGTACCCCCTGACTTCCTGTTGTCAGAACCTGTCTTCCTGACTGCACAGAGTATGGGGTGTGAGTGTGAGAGACAGACAGAGACAGCCAGAGAGAAGGAGGGAGGGAAGGAGGAAGCAGGGGAGGGAGGGAGGAAGAGGAGGGAGGGGTAGACCCCTCTGGGCAGCTGTGCCTCTGCTGGTGTCATTGTGCTGTTCTCTGAATCTGAGTACAGTGTCTGGTCACTGTCCTGTTTCTACTGGGGACTGAAAGTGTTTCTGTAGACATGGCAGTGGGCTACTTTGGATTCACCGAAGGCCTCGAGGAGGACACTGGTTTTTGTGGTGGGGGCAGGTTCTGCCCCCTGCCTGCTTTGGCTGGGTGGTCTTCTCTGTCCCCCAGTGGCCAGAGAAGCCCACAGCCCACACAGGGAGGAGGAACAGGGAGAACCCCAGAAGGAGAGCCCCAGCCTGGGGGCAGAGAAGCTAGACTCAGTCCCGGTGCTGCTGTGACACAGGAAACAAGGGGACGCAGGAGCCTTGAGAAGGCACTGGGGGAGTGAGGGGCCCTCTTGACCACCTCCAACAGGTTGAGCTCTCTTCCCCACTCTAGCTCTTTGTACTTTCTGTCCCCTCTGCCAGGGGCTCCCCATACCTGCCCCCTATCTTGTAACTGGCTCCTCACCCTTGAAGTTCCTGGGAGAGATCAGTGCGGTTTGCTGGCCTTTCTCTAGAAGTCAAGCGCAAGCCTTCCTCAGGGGGCCTTCATGGCTTGTAAACAAGAAAAATTTATTTCTCACAGTTCTAGAGGTCAGAACTCCAAGATCAGGTGCAAACATGGTGGGGTTCTGGTGAGGACCTTGTTCCAGGTTGTAACAGCCAACTTCTGTGTCCTCACATGGTGGAAGGAGTCAGGGAGCTCTCTGGGGTCTCTTTGTAAGGGCACTAATCTCACTACATCCTCATTACCTAATCACCTCCCAAAGGCCCACCTCCATATACCATCACCTTGGGCATTGGGATTTCAACATATGAATTCAGAGGGACACAAATATTTAGACCATAGCACAAGGTGACCAGGAAAGCTCTCCTGAGCTGTGTAAGCTGAGACCTTCAATGAAGCGGGACTTCTGTGTTTGTAAGTCTTAGAAATCCCACTCAGAGTCACAAGCACACACACACTGAAAGAATGCATTGGCTTATCTAATGAAGAAGTCTAGGAGTGGCTGGGTAAATTTAGGAGTTTAGATCATTTTAGTCAGGAATCTCTGTCCATCTCAGTCCTGCTTTCTTGTGTTGGCTTCATTTGCACGCGTGTTCTCTCCCTGCATGTCCTTTCTGCAAATCCCCAAAGGACGGTAGAAAATGACCAGGATTGGGATTCTGACTGGGGTCAGAGGGTCATTCCTGAACCACACTGAGTAGCCAAGCCTGGCTCATGAGATGACCTCAACAGCCAGAGGGCTGGGCCAAGCCAGCCAAACAAAATGGGCTAAGGGGGCAGAGGGCTGAAGCCTAGGTAGAAGAGCCTCCGTAGAGGTCAGCCCCTACAGGAGGAGGAATTCACATCTCCCGAGGTCCCCAAGTTAGGCATCCTCCATCCTTTATCTCATTTTGTCCTCACAACAAAACAGCCTGGTGGGGATGAAATCAAGGCTGCAGGGGGGTAAGTGACTAGTCCAGGATCATGCAGGGGATTGCCGCTGGGGTATCACCAGCACTCAGGCTGTCTGACGCAGGGACACACACCAAGGAGGGCCTGGATGCTGTAGAAACCCCCACTGGGGAGCCAGGGCCCTCTCAGAGGAGGGCACATTGATGTGGCTACTCTGGGTTGGGGGGAGTTTGGGAATTTCTGCTAAAAATTAAAAACACACGGCATGTGACTCCAGCAGTGCCACTAGAGAATCACTCACTTCTGGGCACGTGGAGGCCCATCGCTGCAGGGTTGTCTATTGCCTGAAAACTGGCAAAAGTGGATAGGGGCGGGGGGTAGGGTAACACACACACGCTCTGCGATACCACACAGCAGATAAAGAATTGGGTACAGCATGTCCTGCCATGGAAGGTTCTCCAAGACAGTTTGGTAAGAGAATGCAGAGCAATGAACATGGCATGATACCTTTATATAAACCACAAACACACAGGCACTTATAAATGTACAGAAAAGAGAGAGAATGTTCTACAAGGATACATACCAAACTGACAGGGAGGTGGGAAGCAGGAGGGGTAGTGGTCAAAGGAGACTTTCACCTTTGCTTTAATTTTTTTTAAAGGATGCAATTAAAAATAATTATAATATCACAAAGAACTCCCCAAAGCCACTTCTTTGTCACTGCTGGCCTGCCATCCCTTTCTCCAGAAGTGGTACCCAACTCTTCCATTAGGGGCTTCAGCCCACTGCCCCCTCAGCCCATTTTGACTGGCTGAGTGTGTCCCTCTGCCACAATCCCCTTGTGATCTCCTCCCCATCATGCCCCCTGAAGCAGCCCTGAGCCCTCACTGTCCCAGCCTGGCCAGGCCCCAGCTACAAGGAAGGGGGCCAGGAGCACCAGCTGGTTAACCCCTGAGGCCATGTTTCAAAGTCACTGCACAGAGGTGGACTCCTGGGTGGTCGGGAAAGGTAGCAGAGCTGCTTCCCCTCATCCCACCAGGTGGGAAGCCCGGAGAGGAGTCGGCCTGTTCACCCAGCACCCAGTGTGAAGGAAGGGAGCGAACACACATCTGCTGACCACTCTGCAGCCTCCAACACCCCCATCCTACAGAATTCACAGGCTGAGAGAGGAGGCGTGACTTCCTCAAGGACACCCGTGGGGCCCAACCCCATGTGGCTCCAAGCCTCTAAGAATCTGTCTCTTATCCCCCCACCCACCTTAATAGCCTTGGGGTACGGGATGGGCACAGGGCGAGAACAGGGCACACAGTGACCTTGGCTCTGGGCCAGCGTGGGGGCAGTTACAGGCATTGGCTGCTCACCTGGAGCTGGGCTGCAAGTGCTGATGCACTGTTCTCTGGGGACAGCCACCCCACCCCCAAGGGCGAGCACAGAGTGCACCCGGTAGGGGGCCTGGTCTGGTGATCAGGTGACTCAGACTTCTGGGGGATTAGAGGCTGGAATTCAGCTTCCACAGGGAAATGAAGGCCCAGATGGGGAGGAACACATATGGTTGGTTACAGTGAGTCAAATGTAGCCAGAGCTGGGCACAGGCCCGTACCACTGTACAACCACAGGGGTCGCCATTCATGTCCACCATGGTCCTGGGGGTGTCCAGGAAGAGCTAGGTACATGAACATGTGCATGTGTCCTGACTCCTGCAGGGAGGGACTGAGTGAGTGGTGCTCTGTGACCGTCTCAACTCCTGTCTCCAGAGAACTGGCTTGGGGGTAAAGCAGAGACAGAAAGCCAAGGAGGTGAATGAGCGTCCTACCTGCAGGCCAGCCCAGAGTGCCAGCTGCTAGGACGAAGTGGCCAGCTAAGATTGGTGGACCGGGGTAACCCTACAAGCCGAGGAGGCCCCCATCTTCCTGCCCCATTGCCAAAGCACTGAAGGAACCCAGAACCCAGACCAAAAACCTGAAGCTTGGAGTGTGGAACTGGAGCTTGGAATCTGGAGCACAAAGCCTGGATCTGGGGCCTGAAGCACAGACCCAGAACCTGGAGGCAAGAGTCAGAAGCCCAGCCTGGTGTCTGGAATCTGAAATTGAAGATTAGGGCTCAGAACCCAGAGCCCAGTGCCAAGAACCAGAGCCCCGAGCTTGACATCTGATGTCTAAAACTGAAGCCCGAGACTGGAACTCAGATACTGGAGCCCACTTGAGGCCAGAACCAGAGTGGGGACCCCAGAAATTGGAGACAAGCTCCAGGCCCAGAGCATGAAGGCCAGGACCTGAAATCTGAAGCCAACCTCCGAGCTTCAGGTCTGGAACTCAGAAGCCAGAGCCTGGGACAACCAACTGGGAGTCCACAGCCTCCCGTTCAGGCCTGGTCCCTGAGGCCAGCAGGAAGGGCATAGGGCTGGGGCCATGTAAGGAAGGGAACTGCGGGGGAAGAGGTGATTTCTGAGAAAAGCCCAAAGCAGCCTCAGCTCTTTTGGCCACAGACTTTGGCCTTGTCAGTCAATGAGTGACCGGCACTTGGGCCACCAGGATTAATCATTACATGGGGCACTTATCCCCCAAACAAGGACAGGGCATCCTCAGGTCAGCTGCCCCTGCCCTGGACCCAGAGGATCTAATGTAGCCTTGGGCTACCCCTCTGGAAAGTGGGGCTCAGATGGGACAATGTCTCAGGGCCCTGCCTGATCTGTGCCGGGCAGCTCAGATCAAAATCCAGGCTGTCTAAGAGAGGACAGTCAAGAGGGCCAGGGGAGGGACTGCTCTGTTCCCAGAGGGAGGTGACAGGTGACCCCTACCGTGTCACTCAGCCTGCTGGTGAGAGTGGATGCTTTGACCACAGACACAGAGAGGATGCACCCATGTGTGCAATGCACACTCATGCTGTGTTGGTGTGCAGTTGTGCTGGCTGCATGCCGGGCAGGAATGTTGATGCCCATATTCCCGGTGTACAGCACCGTGCCGCCTCCGTGGGGCTTATATGTTGGTTGAATATTAAATAAACATATTGATGAGAAGAGGCACAAGTTTCTCAAACTGTGCTGATGGGAAACCCTGTTGTCATTAACCAGATCCCCTCAAAAAATCCAGGTCATGAACAGATGGTCTGGAATGTCAATTTTTCCTCCTTTGATTGTCGTTAAACTTTAGGTCCTGCAGAAAACTTACGTGCAGCAAATTGTGTGTATTTAAGGAGCAAATGGATCTTAACAGAGAATTGTAGAAAAGGAGAATAACTGGAGCTGGTTGTTCTCCCAGATTGCTGGTCCAGATTGTGGTCCAGATTGCTCCCTTTCTGGACCACACACTTGCTCTTGGGACCATTCTCTACTCCGTTCAGCAATCATGCCGCTCCTGGAGAAATCCTTGTCGTCGGTGTGACGAAATTCAGTGTCTGTCAGCCTGTCCCATGCACGTTAGCCATGCTATCTCTGCTCCCACCTCCTTTTCCTTCCCCTCCTACAGCACTGCCCCGACTAGGCTCTCGAGGGCCACTAAATCCACTCTGTTCTCACGTTTCCTGACACCTCAGCAGCATTTGATCTTGCTGACCAGGGTATCTCTTTCAAAACATGGGCAACCCTGGCTTCTGGGGCATCTGCTTTTCTGCTCTTCCTCCCTATCCCTGCTGTGCCTCTTCCTGTGTCCTCCCTCAAATGTGGGTGCTCCTCTGGGCTTGGCTGGGTCTCTCCTCACTGTGCACACTCTCCCTGGGGGCACCTTCACCTGAGCCCACTCAGGCAGGAAGCCAAGTCACGCTGCGCCCTGAGGCTGTGACAGGATGCTGGTCTTTGGGCTAGCAGGGGTAGGATTTAAAAGGAAGAGGGGTGACATGGTGAGGTTTGCATTTTGGAAGGCTGGCTGGCTGCTTTTTTGGAGACTAGATTGAGGGGAGCCATCAGAGAGAAAGGCTACTACAATAACCCAGCTGAGAGATGGTGGCCAGACCGGGGAGGGGGCAAAAGGATTAGGGAGCTCCCAGAAAAGGAAAATTGGGAGAATTGGGGGATGAATTTGAGACCAAGAGGTAGAGAAGAAGCGTGTGTCAAAGATGCCTCCTCCATGTCTGGCTCCGTGTCTGGACCACATGCTGCTCACTGAGGTTGGAACATGCAAGAGGCCCCATTTGGGGAAAGGAGAACATCGCGTGCTTCAGACCCGCAGCTCCAACTGCTCGCGCCAGAGACACCTCAGACACAGTGGTACAGTTCAGTACAGACGGATCTTTGCATCTTCCCTCCAAAACTGCTCCTCCTCCTGGGTGCCTTTCTCAGTGTGAGACACCACCAGCCACCCAGGCTCCGGGCCCAGAGGTCTGGGGGAAGCCGTGGCCAGAGTGCAGGTGAGCAGACAGGGCAGGACTCACCATTCAGGGGAACACAGGGTCTGTCACAGACAGAGAGGAGGCAGGCCATGATCAGGAGTGGGCTGAGATGAGCAGAGGGGCTGAAATGCTTGGGGTCTGGGGTGTGGCCACCTTCTCCACTGCTCTCAAGAGTCCCAAAGGCAGCTCTGGTCAGCTCCCAAGTCTCCATGCTTTTGCTAGGGCTGTGGCAGCCCCACTCCCCACAAAATATTTTTGCAAGTGGTGGAGATCCATAGCATTACATAATTGTTTCTCTTGCGATGCATTTGATTAATAACTGCCTCTCCCGCTAAACCCTGAGCTCCACGAGGGCAGGGAAGGTAGGCTTCAAAGCTGTCAAAGATCCAAACCTTATTAAAAAGGAGACACACCCCCAGCCCATAAGGAGTGCCTTGGATACCTCTGCTCCCGCCCGGGGTCTGACTGGAGCAGGCAGGGGAGAGGACGTACCCAGACAATCTCTGAGCCCATCAGCTCAAGGATGAATCCAACACAAGAACTCAGTAATAATTGCATTTCCCTGGATCAGCAACGCCCCTCCCACCCGTGCATGAATGCCAGTCTTACCCAAATCACTCCCTCCAGGTAGGAGAGGTTCTAGGACACCCAAGGGTTCACCATATAAATTAGGGTTCATGACAGAACGTGATGCAACCATTAAAAACAACATCTGTGCTGAGTGTAAAGACACAGGAAAAGGCTTATGTTATAATGTTAGATGAAAAAAAGCAAGATGCAATCTTCCAGAGACAATAAAATCCAAAGTAGATAGAAAAGGCACAGGGAAAAGGACAAAAGGCGGTGTTTTAAACAACACGGTGATGTTTTTGAGAAGCAGGATTGTCTTTATTTTCCTTTTTGATATGAATGGAGACCTTTCTAGCAAGCACTGCGTAACTGATTCCCTGCCTTATTTCCCCAGAATCTTCCAGAACAAGCCATAAGACTATATGGCTTATTGTCCAAACCAGGGCACTTTGCAGAGTGAAAGGGGACTCTGGGCCAACAGTCATAAACCCGGACTTGGCCAGGCAAACCAGGACTTACAGTCACTCTCCTCAAAACCAATCCCAGCCGCACCTCCGCCCCCCCAACCCCTCTCTCCCCTGTGGGTTCTGTGGCCTAAACTACCACGGCCACAATGTGGTGGCGCTGGGATCCAAACCCAGGCTGGCCTGTTCTCTGCTCTTAGCCACTTCGACAGAGTCTGTTGTCTGTGTCGCCCTAAGATGTGTAAGATGTTGAGTAAGATTTGTAGCTCAGGGGACCCTGAGCAAACAGAGTAGCTGGTGAGCCAAGAGTTGTTGACCTGAAACAGGGCTGAGAATCTAGAGGAGATGGGGCCATTTCTTTGGCGGGGACACTTCAGCCATCCTGGAGACAGTGAAAAGGGCATGAGGGCATGAAGAGAACAAACATGCTGAGGGACTTTGTTCTAGGCACTGAGATGGGTCATTTATCTCATTGAATCCTACAACTCACTGAAAAATTCATGCTCATTGCCATTTTATAAGGGAAGGGACTAGGGCTCAGGGAGGTGAGTACTTAGAATCCCAGGCAGACTCAGGGACTGGACCATTTCTTGGATCAGGAGAGAAGCTGGCCTTGCAATCTTGGCTCAGCATGGAATAGGAACTCAACTACTGTGCTTAGAAATGGATGGATAGACACAAGGCTGGCTGGCTGGCTGGCTGGCTAGGTGGATGGATGGAAGGATGGATGGATGGATGGATGGATGGATGGATGGATGGATGGATGGATGGATGGGCCGATGGATGTTAGGTCACTCAGACAGTTGCCCAAGCTAGATCTTGAATGGAACTCACCACTCCTGGATCTGAGAAAATCTTAGTCCCTTAGAAGGGAAGCTCCCTTCTCATCTCTCTGTGAATATGGGCCCCAACTCAGGCTCCAAGGTCCTGTAAAGAGAAATAAGCTTCTCAAAGACTCCCTAAGACCCCTGTCTGGGTTTCAGGGACTCTACAACAGACCTCATGTTATCATCAACTTCCTGATCCAGAAGCCCAACTGTGATATATTTCCTCTCCCTCCCACCCTCCCAACACCAATTGTCCTGCCCAAGTATCCCTGGGATGCATCTTCTCCTCTCCATCCCTCTTCTTCCCACTTAGATTCAGACCTCATCCTCTCTCACCTGGACCATCTCATCACCCTTTTAACCGGTCTCTCTGCTTCCAGACTCACTCCCTTTGACACATCCGAACCCCACACACCTGGGACCATTCTAAAATGCAGACCAGGCCCTGCCCCATCTGGCCAGGGGCAGATTCTCTCAGGCTCACATCCTGGATCTGTGGTCTTGGACCCTCCACAATTCAGCGCTACATAGCTTCTCTGGGTTTGTCTTCTGTTGCTTCCTCCATCACACACTCCCTCTCCTCTAAATGCCCCTCAAGACACACAGAGAGACCCATAGACACTCAGATGCAAGGCAAGGCTGAAGGGTGTTTGTGTTACTCCTTGCAGAGTACTGTCAGGCCAAGAAGGAGGGAAAGGGGCCAGAGCCATGGAATCTCTGGGGACCCTGGGAATGAGGTGCCTGAGTGGCATCAGGGTCTCTGCCTGGGGGCATGGGATGCATCTGTGCCCTCCTTGCTGGGTCTGGGTCATGGTTCTAGCTGAGTATCTGTGTGGGGGAGGGGAGAGCCTGTCCACAGACTCCCCCTGCAGAGCTGACGATTAGCAATTAACCGGGAGGAATCTACGGGGGTGAGGTTAATTGGGGAACAGAGGGAGGGCAGCTAGGGTTCCAGGGACTTTGCCCTTGACCCGAGGATATAAAGAAGAGGATCCCAGGTTCTCCTCAGGCCCCTAGGGCTTCCCTGAGCATCTGAGCAGGAGCTGAAACACAGAACACCAAGGTGAGTCCAGGGTCCCCACATCCCAACCCCATCCCCAACCCTTAGTAGGAAACAGGCTCCTCACCTCTGTCCTTACTGTGCCTCTGTTTCCTGTCCCGTATAACATCTCAGTCCCAGCCCAGCCTGGCTCACTGCCCCAGAGTAAAACGGACTCATGCTCTTCCAGAGCTTGGAATTCAGCTCTGCATGCCCCACAACCCCACAGCCAGGGCCCTTGGAATAAGGTTGGGGGTGAAGGGTGGGGTGCTGAAGCAGACTGGGGCACTCCCACCCCAACAGCCGGGAACTCCTGTGGCAATTCAGGGGCAGCTAAAGCAAGTCAAGGGCTTCCCAGACTTGGGGACAGGATGGGGGCCCTCCTTAACTAAACAAGTCCTGGTCTGAGCCTCATTCATGGCAGAAAGGCCCATCAGTGCTTGTTTATTGCTGGGGGCTAAGGGTGGATGGGGAAAGAAGTTCATTTGTGAGGATGAACCCCTGTGCCCCAGGGGCACTCTCGTGACACCTGTATCTGTCATTAGAACACTTGCTCCCATTGCCATGTTCCATCTATTTGAGGGATTATTTCATTGACATCTGATTCTCCACTAGACTTTGAGCTTCCTGGGGGAAGGAGCTGCATCTGTACTTAGCCAGCTGTACCCCAGCATCAAGCTCAGTGCCTTAGATAGAGTAGATGCTCAATAAATACTTGCTGAATGAATAGGTGAATGAATCCCCAAATCTGTGCTGAGACCTGAGTGTGCAGCTCTGGGTGTGTGTGTGTGGGGTTGGAGGGTGTGCTTCGCTGGAGGTATGTTTGTGATCACACACCATGGGTGTTTGCGCACGTGAGTGTATGGGTGTGGGTGTGGAGGGATGGGTGTGTGAGTGTGTGTGAGTTTCCAGGACACAGCAGTTCTCACTCAGTGTTGCTGTGCCCCTGATGTGCAGGGCCCACAGTGTGTACCCAGGATGATGTCCTACGGAGAGAGGCTGGAGAGCCGGGCTGTCTCCCCACTCCCAGTCTGTGGGGGGCACATGACGTGTGGGGCGGCGTTTGCCTATGTGCCCAGCCCACAGGGTGAGTGCTGCTCCCACCCCTGGACCCTGCTTGCCCTCAGTTGCCCACGTCCTGCCCCGGTGGGGAGGCCTCCACCCCTCTGCCCACCCCTCCCAACCTCCCCAGGACCTGGGGCCTCAGGGAACTGCTGACCAGCCTCGCTCCCCAGTCCTGCACAGGATTCCAGGGACCTCAGCCTATGCCTTCCCCAGCCTGGGCCCCATGGCCCTCGCCGAGCAAGGCTGCCCCTACGGGGAGGTTCTGGAGCACCATGACCCGCTGCCTGCCAAGCTGGCCCAGGAGGATGAGCAGAAGCCAGGTGGGCCTGGGTCGGGGTGGCAGGGGCGTCGGCAGTCACTGGCAGAGCCCTCCAGCCACTGTGCTCATGATTGGCCCCTCTCCAGAGCCTGGGTTGGCCCAGAAGCTGTGCCGGGCTGGCTTGACGCTCCTCAAGGTACCACTGATGCTCATCTTCCTCTACCTCTTCGTCTGCTCCCTGGACGTGCTCAGCTCAGCCTTCCAGCTGGCCGGAGGTAGGGGAACAGAACCAGAGGAATTATAGAAACAGAACCTGCAGGAGATATATAGAGATCTATGATTTATTGCAAGGAATTGGCTTACGTGATTGTGAAGCACGCTGGGCCTCTTGGGCAGAAGCCAATACTGCAGTGCACAGGTGGAATTTCTCCTTCCCCAGGGAAGCCTCAGGGGAGAGGTAGGGCGGAGGGGAGGGGACCAGGGAAGGGTTTTGAAGGGTCTCGGACAACACTGGCTCATGCTCCCCAGGGAAAGTGGCTGGCGACATCTTCAAGGACAATGCCATCCTGTCCAACCCGGTGGCGGCGCTGGTGGTGGGGATCCTCGTGACCGTGCTGGTGCAGAGCTCCAGCACCTCCACATCCATCGTGGTCAGCATGGTCTCCTCCGGCTGTGAGTAAGCCCACCAGGGCCAGGGAAGGAGTTGGGGGCTGGGATGCTGGACGCGCGGCTGGGGTGGGAAGAGCAGGAGTGGGGGCAGGGGCCGCAGGCAATGGGCAGCTCTGGTGTCTCCCACTCTGTTCTCCAAAGCATGGCCTGGAGTCTCAGCCAGGAGGGGCGTCCCAGGAGCTGGGAAGGGTGGCAACTAGGGAGTACAGCCTCAGGAAGGCTCACCTTCATGTCACCACACAGTCACTCATTCCATCAATCAAGGGAACAGAACCAGAGGAATTAGAGAAACAGAACCTGCGTGAGATATATAGAGATCTATGATTTATTGCAAAGAATTGGCTTACGTGATTGTGAGGCAGGCTGGGCCTCTTGAGCAGAAGCCAATACTGCAGTGCATAGGTGGAATTTCTTCTTCCCCAGGGAAGCTTCAGTTTTGCTCTTAGGGCCTTTAATCTCATGAGATGAGGCCCACCCAGATTATTGAGGTTAATCTTTTCTCAAGGTCAATTGATGGTTGAGGCAAATCCATCCACAAAACACCTTCACAGCAACATCTAGGTTAGTGTTGGACTGAATAACTGGGTACTAGCCAAGCTGACACATGAAAGTGACATCACACTTGTGTACACATGTGCACACACAAGCACAGAGACACATTTGAATTTAGGACCCGTGCCCTCGTGGACATGCACCCACACACTCGTTCACATATACACAGGTGCAGTACACATATGTGAACATCAGTTCACATGTACGCACACATGTAAACACACAGCATGTGCCCCCATGTACCTGTGATGCTGAGGCCGAGCAGAGTCAGCAGCATGGCAGGAATGCCTGCTGGGGGCTGGGATGAGGGCAGTGGGTCTGACAGGAGAGGTTGTGGGGCAGGAGCTGGGTGGCCCTTATCCAGTTAGTTAAGAGGCGCCCTCTTCTACCAGTGCTGGAGGTAAGCTCTGCCATCCCCATCATCATGGGCTCCAACATCGGCACCTCCGTCACCAACACCATCGTGGCCCTGATGCAGGCGGGGGACAGGACTGACTTCCGGCGGTGAGGGGGTGGAGCAGTGAGGGGCCTGTCCTTGTCGGGGGAGGGTGGTCCCAGACACCAGGAGCCCCCAATCTGAGTGCATCCTGGCTCCAGCCTGCCCTGCAACGTGGCCTCCCTGCCCAGGGCCTTCGCGGGGGCCACAGTGCACGACTGCTTTAACTGGCTGTCAGTTCTGGTCCTGCTACCCCTGGAGGCTGCCACCGGGTACCTGCACCACATCACTCGACTTGTGGTGGCCTCCTTCAACATCCGCGGCGGCCACGATGCCCCTGACCTGCTCAAGATCATCACAGAGCCCTTCACTAAGCTCATCATTCAGGTGGAGGCAGGGCTGTCATGGGGTGGGGGCTGGGGGACTGTAGGACCCCACCCTCACTCCCCCCTCCCACACCTTACCCACAGCTGGACAAGTCCGTGATTACCAGCATTGCCACGGGGGATGAGTCCCTGAGAAATCACAGTCTCATCCGGATCTGGTGCCACCCAAACCCCATGGAGGTGAGTCCCAGGTCTGGCTTCAGTGAGAAGACTCCTTCTCCAGACAGCTGACTGCCAGTGTCGTCTGTTCAAAAGCTCTATGTAGACCTAGGGGATCATTTACCCTGGGAGGACAAACATGGGGCACTTTTGCGGTGATACTGTGCCTAGGGCAGATGTTGCTACACCCTGCCAGCCTCACACCAGCTTCAGGCAGCCATTGCCAATCAATTAGAGTTAGCATGTCATCGATCCAGCCCAGAGATTGGTTCTCAAAGTGTGGACCAGTGGCACACATACCACCTGGGAACCCATTAGAGATGCAAACTATCCGGCCCTTTCCTAGACCCACTAAATCAGAAAAAAACAGGTGGAGCCCAGCAGCCTACATTTCAACAAGCCCTCTAGGCCTGTTCCACGCTCAAGTTGAAGAACCACTGATATGGCTCAACCCTGTCGTTTCATAGGTAGAGAAATTGGCTCCAAGGGGCTAAGAAACTCTCCAGAGCTTGTCCTACCGCTTCAGGGCCCCAAGCGCAGGTCTTGCAATCTAGGGCTCTCTCTTCTCCCGGGTGCCAGGGGGGTTAACGACTCACTTCTGCCGTGTTTGGGGGCCCAGGTAATGTGCGGAGGTGGGCAGGGAGAGAGTGCTATAAGGATGCCTGGGAAAAATAGGACCAACAGGAAACTGGTCCAGGAGCAGGACAAGTGGGCCATGGAGACCTCACTGGAGACACAACAGCTACTTGTACTGATATTGGGCTCCTTCCCCTGGAGACTCCCACAGGCCGGTGTCCCTTTGTCCTGCTGCACTCTTCCTGCTGCTTTCTGGCTTCTAATGCCTGGAATGAGGCTCCGTTTGGATCAGTTGGACACTCGTGGACCAGCCATTACACCAGGCTAACATGGAAGCTAACTATTAGCACACTTTCTCACTCAGCCATAAAAAGGAAAATGCTTCATCAAAACCATAATCCACAGTATTTGCTCCCCCTTGATTATGACATACAAGAAGTAACACCATTTAGAATGAAAGACAAGGAAACCGGAAGCCCAGCACACCCTCTTCACTTGCTACTTGATGTTCCCAGACTTTATCCCAGTGTGAACAGAGAACATTCTTTCAACTGGCCCTGCAAGGTTCCTTTGCATCTGAGTGGCACACAGCTCCAGCTCAGTCCTTCTGAGTGTTCAAGGCAGTTTGACATCAAAAAGCCCATGCAGACAGCTTTCACGCTGGCTTTGTGACCCCTCTAACACATCTCTCCTTCTCATGAGCACTCTGGGCCCTCTCCAAGCTCTCTGAATGGCCAAAATCCCCTCTGCTTCACAGCAAAACCTGAAAGAGACCAAAGTCACACACTTTGAACTTCACAGAAAGCAAGCTGTGGAAGGGAGCTCCTCAGCCGTGGCGATCCTCGAGTCCTCTGAAATCCCTGCTGCCTGCCTGCAGCTGCATTCACCTGGTCTCCCCTTGAAGGATGCACCAGCAAATGTAGCTCTCACCCAATGGAATCCTCAGTGATGCTGGTCCTGAGGCCAAGGGACTGGAAGCAACCCACCCAAGTTCACTGGGCTGGGGCTGTCCTCACTGGTTCCTCCGCTGAGCCTGCTACCACTCGCCTGAGCACTGTTTTCTCGTCCCAGCTCTCCCGGGAAACCTTCCCTTGAGAGCAGGGTCCAGACTGGATTTCCTTGGCTTGGAGAGTAGCTGGGGGTGGGATGTGAGCTCCCTGTTCTGGCCCTCTCTCTGGGACAGTCCCCTTTGGAAAATGGCTCACTCAGCCACGTGCACTGGCAGCTCCTGCACTGAAGACTCACGTTTTTCCTCTGGCCACCGAGTCTCCTGTGGCTCCTTCCAACCTGTTCTCATTGCTTCCAGCTTTCACCAAGCTAGGCCCAACCTCGCCTAAGCCAGCCTCCAGGGCACCTATGTGACTGACAGTCTGGGGTTTTCCAGATGGTGAAAGAAAAACCAGAGGCAGTGTTTGTTAGCATCCTAACAATTCTTGATGTTCCAGGGTCCTGACACTGTCCTGGGAATTACCTTCTTGTGTGGTCACAGTGTGGATTGTCAACCCTATGTACCTGGTTTAAACCAGCTTCTTTTGAGGACTTGCATCCTGGGAGACAGGGATTGTCACAACCCCATTTTAAACAGGTTCAGACAGGCTTGTCCAAGTCTATGTGATTGAGGTAGGACAAAAATCCTGGTGGAATCTGGAGCCCACACTCTTGACTCTCCATTTCGCTGTCCCTTCCAGATGTATATCCCACCATAGGTGTCCATTTCCCACTCTGCCTATCAGGCGTGAATGCCACCAGGTGACCACAGCCACTTGAGAACCTCCAGGGGTGGTAGGTGTGGCCGTAAAAAAAAATCAATTCTCCTCTTTGCCACCAGATGGCGCTGCTAGCAGAGCACTCACGCTCTGCTTCCAGAAAAGCAAAGACCCTAAAACACCTCTTCTCCTGGAGGGGAGACTACTGCGCACACCCACATCCTGCACGGTTTTCCCCAGGGGAAGGATTCTTGGAGCCCACATCCCTCTGTGAGCTTAATCATACTTCAGTTCCCAGAGGTGTCTCCTGAATTTGGGTTGTCTATGCAAGCACATAAATCCCAAACTCTTTCTTCCCAGATTCCTCACAACTAGCCCCTGGGGAGAAGTGGGCAGCATTATGGACCTCATGCTTCAGACAAAGAAACTGAGGCTTAGAGAGGTTATGTGTTTTGTCCAGTGTCACACAGCAGGGAGTGCTCAGCTGGGGTTGAGCCCAGGGCTAAGGCACCCCCTCCACATGCCCCTCCCTCTCCTCCACCCCCACCTACCCCAGGCCCAAGAGGGATGGGCATATCCTGGGGCTATGCCCCAGACCCTGGGCCTGGCAGCTCTTTATCTAGGCTGGAGCTCCCACCTTCCCCTCTGCTGGTCAGGGAAACCCCAGGGCCTGCTCCTTCCCCTCCCGTCTCTGCCCACCCAGCCTGGCAATGCATTTGACCCCCTCTCTGCCACTCTTGCTGCCTCCACACTCCTCTCTTGCACTTTAGGGTCTCTGGACTGGCCCTTTGAGCTCAGCCAGGGCCACATAACCCCAGGCAGGAAGGTCAAGTTTCCAAACCTCAGAAGTCCTAGCCCCCAGCCTTGCCCTGCCCCGACATTGTCAGCACTGAGTGGGACCCCAGTGGAGCTCCTCTCCTCCTCTTCCAGCCTCCCCAGGTCCCAGAGAACCCTCCCCCAAGAGACCCCTAGACCCAGTGCAGTGCAGGATGGTCCACCAAGTTCCTTCCCAGCAGGGCCAGGATCTTCAGGCATGTCTGCAGGAGCCATTGATCCTGACCTAGGAAGTCAACCCGTACTCATACACCATGTGATACTAGATAGGCCCAGGGAAGGAGGGGGTCTAATCCTTATTTGGAGGCACAATTTATCGAAGGCTTGTCATGATCTAAGCCCTGTCGTGAGTGCTTCACACATATTTCCTCCTGTAACCTTTGCAACAGCTCTTTTCTTTTCCTGCTTTAGAGAAAACAGGCTCAGTGAGGCGGCATGACTTGCACAAGGTAGCTGAGATAAAAGCAGGATTTGAACTCAGATCTGCCAGACAGCAAACACCCGGCTGTCTCCCAGTTACCACCACTTTCCCAGCCGGCTTTTCCAATCAAGCCCATCAGAGACTATTTTCTCCTGGGTTCTCGGCCTGCAATTCTGGCCCAGGCTTGAGGATGCCCCAGGGCCCTGGTATGGCCAACTGGGTACACAGAGGAGCACGCTGCCCCCCTCAAGGGAGTACATGCCATTAAAATAAACCCCGATTTAAAGTCAGGTGCCATAAATGGTTCTTATCTCTAACACACATTTTTTTTTAAATGACACAGATTAGAATAAAACATAAAGGAGCTGTAAATCCAAGTGCCAGCACCACGCCTGAGCCCTTACCCTCAGCACCCAGGAAGGTCAGAGGGGTGTGAGATGGAGACCCCACAGGGGGAATGGGACCAGGGTCCATATCAGCTCCCAGAGGAGGCAGATGGTGGTGACGGGGAGAAGCTGTGACTCTTTCATTTTGCCTGGGGCCCAAGGAGTAAGGGCCCCTTTCTGCCGCTCAAGTCCTCCTTTGTGATATGGCTTCTTCCTAGCCAAGCCTGGCCCACTCTCTACTTTCACTGATGGGACCCTGGGGGAAAGGTAAGGAGCCCAGGTTGCATTTTTAAAAAGAACTCCTTAGGGAATTCCCTGGCAGTCCAGTGGTTAGGACCCCGTGCTTTCACTGCTAGGGGCCTGGGTTTGATCCCTGGTCGGGGAACTGAGATCCCACAGGCTGTGCCAAGGAAAAGAAAAAAACTCCTTAACCCAAGAAGGCTACGAATGAGTGGTTCCAGACTGGCCAGACTGGCCTTCACAGAATTGTAAAGTATGTCTTAAAGTGGTTGCCAACATTTACAGATTGGGAGATTTTATCTAAACCTTCAGAGTTGTGGTTTCTCTTGTAGAATCAGGCCCTTTGGCTAAGCTGGGCTAAATCCCTGGACAGTGACAGTGTCCTGGAGCTGAGTAGCTGCTGCCCCTTTAGGCCCAGGACACTCCCCACCACCCCCACGCAAGGCTGAGCCCCTCACTTAGGCTACCTGCTTGTCCTGGGCCTTCTGATTTAAGGGCCCTCTCCAGGAACCCCCTCCTCTTCACCGATAGTAGGTGGGGGAGGGAAGAGATGTTGGTCCTGGGCCCTCTGCTCCACCCCCTCCAGATAAGGAATTGAGCAAGAGGAAAACAGAACGTGGGCTACGTGCCTGAGGGGAGAGGACAGGGCAAGGATGCTGGTGAAGAGGAGGCCCTGAGACAGGGATTGATAATAAAAGATGGGGAAGGGAGAGTTTTCAGAAGAAGTGGGCCATGGTCAGCAGCCTCCAATGCCAAGGAGAGGTAGAAGAAAACATGGACAAGACACCATCAGATCAGGAGGCCCCTGCGGGCCCCCGTGAGAGCCAGATCAGTGGGTTGATGGGGCTGAATATTCTGAGGGCCGACTACAGCCAGATTCTCCTGTGGCAGATATTTTCAACTCCATTTCATCATTGGAGGAAACACTCAGAGAGGGCAAGCAAAGCATTCAGGGGCATGTAGTCAAGAGGACCATCTGGGGCTTCCCTGGTGGCGCAGTGGTTGAGAGTCCGCCTGCCAATGCAGGGGACACAGGTTTGTGCCCCGGTCCGGGAAGATCCCACATGCCACGGAGCGGCTGGGCCCGTGAGCCATGGCCGCTGAGCCTGTGTGTCTGGAGCCTGTGCTCCGCAATGGGAGAGGCCACAACAGTGAGCAGCCCGCGTACCGCAAAAAAAAAAAAAAGAGGACCATCTGTATCCCCTCCATCCCCCATCTCTCCCTAACCCCTACCTCAGCCCCCATCCCAGGCTGCATTTTCCTGAATTCTCTAAGTCACTCTCCTCTTAATCTAGGTTCCCTCCCGCAGGCCCAGGGCAGAGGCCAGCACCAGCCGGATGCTCGGAAATGCCACCATGGAGAAATGTGAGTACCTGCAGCGTGGGAGATGTCTGGCATGGCAGGGCAGAGTCTGGCAGAGGCAGAGCCATCTCCCACCTGGCCACTGCTGCTTCCAGCCCCAGAAGGACAGCTGTCAGCCAGCCCAGCTCTTGGGCTTGGGTCTGGCCCTGCTCTAGAGGTTGAAGAGACATGAGGCAAGGCCTTTGGCTCTGAGCCCAAGAGGGTGGCAAAGGTTGGGGGCTAGGAGCTGGATTGAGGGGGTCAGCTCTCAGAAGCTTGATACCACTACCACCACCCTCCCGCAGGCAGCCACATTTTCGTGGACACAGGCCTGCCTGACCTGGCTGTGGGGCTCATTCTGCTGGCTGGCTCCCTGGTGCTCCTGTGCACCTGCCTCATCCTCCTCGTCAAGATGCTCAACTCTCTGCTCAAGGGCCAGGTGGCCAAGGTCATTCAGATGATTATCAACACTGGTGAGCCTCGAGCAGTGGGTGGGCAGGCCCCAGGATGGGCCCTTCTGGATCTTGCTGAGTCCTGCCACTGCCTTGGTGTGTGATCTGGGTAAAGCCCTACCATCTCTGAGCCTCAGTTTCCCCATGTGAACAAAGAAGAGATTGGACGAGGTGATTTTTGAGGCCCCTGAGGTGCTGACAGCTGGGGATCTGTGGCTGCTTCCAGCTGTGGTTCCATTCTAGCAGGTGGCTCCAAAGAGATTCTCAGAGGCCATTGTTTGATTCAGTTAATAGTCATTAAGCCCCTACTGTATGCCAAGCATGGCCTGGTGCCAGGGATACAGAGGTGAGCCACACAGAGATGGCTCCTGCCCTCAGGGGGCTCACAGCCCAGAGGGAGAGACAAGCAATAAAAAAGTGATCGAGGGGGGATAAATTCAGACAGAACAGTAACTGCCAAGGAGAAAGCAAAACACAGCAAATAGAATATGGAAGAGGCTGCTTTTGATGGGTGGTCAGTGGCTTCTGTGCAGAGGTGACATTTGAGCAGGGACCTAAATGTGGAGCAGTCAGATGTGGCTGAAGAGCTTTTCGGGTGGAGGGAACCTACCCGAAAGTGCAAAGGCTCCAAGGCAGGACTCAGCTGGGCAGGCCTGTGGCACAAAAAGGTGGCCAGCAGTGTGGTGGGAGCTCAGTGAGGTGGAGAGAGGTAGGGAGAGGTCAGCGAGGTAACAGGGACAGAGCAGGTCCCAGGCTGCACTCAGAGCCTAGACTTTATCCAGGCTAATAGGGGCACTTGGGGGTTTGGGCAGGGCAGTGATACCATCTGACTTTCATTTAAGCCTCATTTTGAGCTTTTGGGACACTGCCTGGCACTGGCAAAGGCAGCATGACAAACGCCGGAATAAGGGGCATCCATGGATCTATGGGAGCTCAGAGGAGGGAGAAGCAAAGTCTGCCCAGGGGCTGGGGTCAGGGAGAGCTTTCCAGTGGCAGTGATATCCACGCTGAGTCCCGAGGATGAATATTTAGGAGTGAGGAGGATGTCCCAGGCAGAGGGAACAAGGGAGCAAAAGCATGATAGAAGCAGGCTGAGAAGGGCCTTTAATCCAAGATCAAAGAGGACCAGGAAAAGCCACCGCAGTCGAGCAGGGGACTGACAAGGTCCCACTTGGAAGCTGACATGGATTCCTCCTCCCAAAGGAAAGTCCCTGCCCCCTCCCAATGCCCTCCCACTGACCCTACTGGGACCGTTTGCTCGCAGATTTTCCCACCCCCTTCACCTGGGCCACAGGCTACTTTGCCATGGTGGTGGGCGCTGGCATGACCTTCGTTGTCCAAAGCAGTTCTGTATTCACCTCGGCCATCACCCCACTCATCGGTAAGTCCCTACGCCGAGGCAGGGTCAGGTGGGGCAGGGCTGACAGGAAAAGGGCTGAAGGAAGGAGCTGGGGAGACCATGTCCTCTCCTCTACCCCCAGGCCTGGGTGTGATCAGCCTTGAGCGCGCCTACCCACTCACACTGGGCGCCAACATCGGCACCACCACCACGGCCATCCTGGCTGCACTGGCCAGCCCCCGGGAGAAGCTGTCCAGTGCTTTCCAGGTGCGCTTGGGAGAGTAACCCTGGCCAGAGGCAGGACAGGGCTAGGACTGGTGCCTGGAGCCTGACCCAACGTAGGACAACACGTACAAATTAGTTTTTGACTGCCTAGTACGGGCCACCTGCTATGCCAGACTCTATGGGAACCATACGGGCAAAGTATACCTGGTGCTGCCCTCAAGACCTTAGTGTCTAACAGGGGAGAGACATTACTGAGAGCCACACCAATCAAACAAGAGTGAGAGGGATTTGTACTCTGAGGAAGGGGTGCTGGCTCAGTTTGGGGGATCAAGGACTGGGGGGGCAGACAGCAAAGGGGTTGCTGTTCTAGGAGCAAAGGAGTAACTGATAAGCCAGGATGTTGCCCACTCAGAAGGCCAGAGCTCCTGAGCCAGAAACTGATGTGAATCTTTTAGCTACTGGATCTGGGCAGGATCTGCTGGGGAATTCCTGAGAGGGAGATCAGTGGGGGAAATGTGGAGAGTTCAGGGCAGCAGTTATTTACCTACTGGTCCAGAAGTGTTTCAGTATTTTACTGGGGGAATGTCAGCCCTAAGTGCTGACTTTCCTGCTGCCCAGACCCTGTAGGGCCACTGTTATCTATCCTGACTCAGGAGCTGGCACCCCTGCCCACCTCCACCCCTCCGCCCTCTCCCCTGCAGATTGCCCTCTGCCACTTCTTCTTCAACATCTCAGGCATCCTGCTGTGGTACCCCGTGCCCTGCACGCGCCTGCCCATCCGCATGGCCAAGGCGTTGGGCAAACGCACTGCCAAGTACCGCTGGTTCGCCGTCCTCTACCTCCTCCTGTGCTTCCTGCTGCTGCCGTCGCTGGTGTTTGGCATCTCCATGGCAGGCTGGCAGGCCATGGTAGGTGTGGGCACACCCTTTGGGGCCCTGCTGGCCTTCGTGGTACTTGTCAGCATGCTGCAGAGTCGCAGCCCCGGGCGCCTGCCCAAGTGGCTGCAGACATGGGACTTCCTGCCCCACTGGATGCACTCCCTGCAGCCCCTGGACCACCTCATCACCCGCGCTACCTTGTGCTGTGCCAGGCCCGAGCCCCGCTCACCCCCGCTGCCTGCCAGGGTCTTCCTGGAGGAGCTGCCCCCTGCCACACCCTCCCCCCGCCTCGCGATGCCCAATCACCACAACGCCACCCGTCTCTAGGCTCCAGCCCAGACTGCTGCCTGGAGTCAGGAAATGCCTGTGCCTGGTGCCCGGGGTAGAAGGGCAGAGGGGTGTGTCTGTGTACTCTGGGCATGCACCTGTCCTTGCACAGGTCCTCAGAGGTCTGGGCTTTTGTAACTGAGAGACAGTGTTATGTGCACATGTGGGCATGTTGGGGTGAGCCTGTGTGACAGCCTGCATATGCGTACTGATGCACCTGGGGGTGGAGTGAGGGGGTGCGTGCCAACTGCATGTTACTTGGGTATGGTTTGAGTCCTTTGCACATGTGTTTGGAGACCTGCACTGTGTCCTTGTGCACACACAACTCTGACTGGGCTGGGTGGGAGTAAGGGTGAGTCTGAGTTCATGACCTACAGCTGTTTGCTCGCGCACAGATGTGGGAGCCTGAGTCGCTGGCTGAATTCTCGCCCCCTCCCTGCCACCTTCCTTCCTCCATGATACCATTCTCCTCATCCTCACCCAGGTTTTCTGTATCATTGTTACAACCCTCTTCCCCAACACTGTTTGATTTAAAAAAAAAAAAAAGAAATGAAATTCTCATTGTGCACTTGGAAGTCTGCTTGCTCTCCATCTAGGGGGGAGGAGAGACCATGGTTTGGGGTTCAGCAGTACTATCTCCCCTCCCAAAGAGAGCCTGTTGTGCCCTATCTGCCTCTTGCTCACCCACCTCATTGCCTCCCTCCCTCCCTCTCTCTGGGATAAAAATCAGTTCTCCAGAAAACAAGTGATAAATGGGGGCCTGTCAGGGCCACTCGGGGAAGGAGAGGCAGGGTGGAGATGGGCAAGAGAGGTCATGCCCTGGACCCCAGTGCACAGGGCGCAGAAACTAGCCACTCTCCCTCCCACCTTTATCCTCTACTTTTGGGCAATAAACCAGCCTTCATTTAAACCCACCCAAGTTTTTCAATTCCTCCTCCTCCATAGGGCCCCCTGAGCTGAGGCCTGCAGAGGGAGGGTCAAGGGGGGGGGTGCTAAAGTTCCTCCCTCTAGTCCAGGGACATATCCAGGGCCTTTGGACCCCAAGGAGGCAGGAACGCTGTGGGGCCCCAGACCTAGTTATGATGGTCTGCAACATGTGCCTCCCCACCCCCACCTCTGTCCCCTATGAAGTATGTGCAGGGAGATGCAAGGGCCTGCAAGCCCTAGAGCTGCTCTCCAGGCTACCAGCCCCACCATCACCCACTCACAACCCTCACTAGTGCTTCCTCTTGCCATGTGGAGGGGGTGAGAAGTATCCTGGCCTCCAACTTAGTGAGTGTTGTGGGAGGGTGGGGACGGGACTTCCTTTGCAGTATGTCCCACACAGATCTGTGGAAAGTTTTGTGGGAGAGGATGCTCAGGCCTGAGTTAGAGGGTTTGAGAACTCCCTCCTCGGGTTGGCCGTCCTTAGGACCCTGAGAAGGGACCAAGGCCCTTGGACTCTGGCCTAGGGAGTTAGGCCACAGGCAGGGCACCCATGGGAGGGCCTGCTGTAGGGCTCAGGAGGCTGGGAAGCCTCTGGACTCATAATACCAACCTCACCAGATACCCTTTCTGCAAGGATCTTCTAGTAAAGTACTTTCCGCATCTGCAACCCTCCCCGTCCCCCTCACGACGGGAGGGTGAGTCTGCCATGCCCAGGTCAGACTTTATTTTGGCGCTGTCTGGCTGTCCTGCTAGGTGCCCTGCGAGCGCAGCCCATGGATCAGCTCGTGCATCGTCTTGTTGAGAACGCCCCCATGCACGCCCCGCCGGCCCATGAGCACGAGGAGTGCACGCGGCGTGTGGCCCACGCAAATGGCGCGCCCGTCCTTCCCCTTAGTGCGCGCGTCCAGCACTCCATCGCCCTCGGCCAGCAGGTGGTCTCGGATGACGCAGCAGCGGCGGCCCGCCACACTCAGGCCCGCCTGCAGGAAGGTGCGCCGGTCCGGCCCGGTGAGTACACCCACCTCCTGCGGTGAGATGGCCGCCAGCAGGCCACCGGGCCGCGATGCCCACACGCAGCGATTGTCCGAGTGGCCCACGATGGCCACGTCGTCGATGCGCTGGTCCCGCAGCACCGCACTGATGTAGCCTTTCCAGTCGCCCATTCCGGCTCAGAGTGCGTCCCTCGCCTCTCACTTTCGAGGGTTGTCCTGCTGCGCCGCGCACCTGGAACGCCCGGGGCACTATGACGTATTGGGGGGGCGGGGTTGTGACGTAGAGATGGCTGCAAGGTCACAGAACGGATACCTACGCTGGAGAATGGGGTGCGGGTGGGGCGGTGTTCATATCTTACACCTGATGAAGTTCTAACGTTAGTAGATAATGGCAGTTATTTCTAGATGGTAAGATACAGGTGATTTTCATTTCTTCGTACTTTTATCCTATATTTTTCAAATTTTCTACAATAAAAGTGTGATAAGCAGAAAAAAAAAATAAAGTTAGCCTGAAGGAGGGAATCGCACGAGTCAAAAGAACTCTCAAAACAAACAAGCAAACACTTAAATGGCCCATCAAGCACAGCACACGAGTTTAAGAATAAAAAGAAAGGTGCCATGTCTAAACTGCCTGACCTCTCAGCCTGATAACCATTCAACTCCCAGAATGTGGTTCTCAAACATTAGGAGTATCAGAATCTCCTGGAAAGCTGATAAACAGATTGCTGGGCCCCAAGTCAGAGTTTCTCATTCTGCAGTATGGGATGCAGCCAGAGAATACGCATTTCTAACAAGTTCCCTGGCGATGCTGCTGCTGGTCCAGGAACCACACTTTGAGACCCACTGCCCTAGTGACAGTTGGGGCAGGGGTGAGGGTCTTCCACGCCATCAGTCTTAAGGGTCCACACCACTGATTTAATGTTAAGTACTTCTAACCATGGTTCTCAACTTCCGCTGCAGATAGAATCACCTGGGGAGGTTTTAAAACAAATGGCTAGGCCATTTTAGAAATGGCGGCTCCGCTGGGAGGCATGTTCTCCGGACAGCCACATGGACCCCCGCCACCCCCGCCGGGGTTATTGGGCTAGGCTTCGCTTCTTCAGGCCATACCCGGCATTCTGAGAACTTCTAACAGTACCTTGGTGGACGAGTCGGAGTCATTGTTCGAGGCCTGCTTTGCTTCTCTGGTGAGTCAGGATTATGTCAATGGTACAAATCAGGAAGAAATTCGAACTGGTGTTGATCAGTGTATCCAGAAATTTCTAGATATTGTGAGACAGACAGAATGTTTTTTCCTCCAAAAAATATTGCAGTTATCTGTCCAGAAACCAGAGCAAGTTATCAAAGAGGATGTCTCGGAACTGAGGAACGAATTACAGCGGAAGGGTGCTCTGGTCCAGAAGCACTTAACAAAACTGAGACATTGGCAGCAGGTGCTGGAGGACATCAACAGGCAGCACAAAAAGCCAGCCAACATCCCTCAGGGTTCCCTGGCCTACCTCAAGCAGGCATATGCAAATACCTTTTCACCGATGAAGCAAACCTGAGGAAAAGCCACCTGAACATGAGCTGGTGGCTGAGTCAGCCAACACAGTTTTGTCAAACATCACTTCTTGTAGACATGCCATTTTGGGAGAACTCTTTGCCAGAGAATATGATTTTAGTTTTGTGCTCTCATCTAAAATTTCCCCCCTATTTTTATAAGTGTTATTTCTGGAGTACTTTATAAAATGCTTATTGCTTTGGTAAACCAAGTATATTGTCTTTAGCAAAGTTTAAGACTGTTAGTGTGATGCCATTTACAGATTCCTTTTTATGTTTTTGGTTTTTGCTGCTTGTTATTATTTTTATTTTTGAATGAGTGTTACTCTCTCTGTTTCCAGTTTTACATTACTTTGTATGATCTGAGGGGAAAAGCTTGTATGATCTGATCTGCATATCAAAGGATGAGGATTTCGGTTGTAGGCCTTTTATGATAATTTACCCATCAGTGGCAGTATATAAAAATATGTAAATTTGCTGTTTTTCAAGACTTTGAACTACCTCAAGAAGAGGAGTCTAATGCAACAGTGTAACACTTCCAGAACCTCAGAATGAGGATATTTTGTAAATAGGTTGGAAGAGGATTATAATATCGTAGGTTAGCGTAGTAACTGTTATTGTACTGCAGTAACCTAGTGCTATAGGAATCCAGTAGTATCCTTAAGTTAATGTTGACTTTTATTTGGGGTAAGTTTATATTTTGTGTAGCGTTTATTTACTTTTGGGGGTGGTAGGAGCAGTGATATGCTAGTGATATTCATTTCCTCAATAATTAGTTT
Source organism: Lagenorhynchus albirostris (assembly GCF_949774975.1). Taxonomy (NCBI): domain Eukaryota; kingdom Metazoa; phylum Chordata; class Mammalia; order Artiodactyla; family Delphinidae; genus Lagenorhynchus; species Lagenorhynchus albirostris. Next base: position 152,508,733 of record NC_083097.1, read on the forward strand.
AAGTAACAGAGCGGACCCTGATCTCAATAGGGGCATAGGCGAAGTATGAGGGTTAAAGTTTGCTGTAATCACCTCTGAGTTTTGAGTTTTGTTTGTTTGTTCTGCTATTTGGAGCAGATTTTTCCATTAATGAATTTCTTGCTAATGGGTGGTGTTGATTCCAAGGGACTGGGGCCTCGAGGTGGGAGGCTGGCTGCAGGGTGCATGGGAGACTCGGTGTTTGGGAAGATATTTTACCCTCTGCCAGCCGCACAGGCCACCTCAGATTCTCTGTTGAACCGCTGTTGAGAAATACAAACCAGCATTGTGCCTGGTCTGCTGTTGAGAAATACAGACCGGCATTGTGCCTGGTCTCCTTGGATGAGGCTTTCCTTTCTCTGTTGTTCACATTCCCTCATTAGATTACACCCCTTCTCTCTCACCAAGTGCTGCACTGTCTCTTGAACAGGCAGTAATTCTGTGACTCGGTGTCTTGGCTCGCTTTTTCTCCAGCCTTGAAGGCCCTGCCCCACCCACCTTGACATCCACTCAAGTTCCCCTCTGGCCTGGACGCCACCTGGTCTCTGCAGCCTCCAAAGGCCCTCTCCGTCGTATCCACAGGACACAGGACTTCTTGTCTCTTCTGCCAGCCTTGCTTGATTCTCCCTCTGGAGTTAGTAATCTGTCTCCTTGTTCCTCATGAGAAGTAGGCATTATTCCCCTCTGAATATGCAGGGACCGTTTATTATCTTTTATATATAATAACTTAGTACTTATTTTTGTTTGTGTATGTGTGTGTATGGTACACAGCCGGAGGCAACGAATTCTCTCATTCGGAGTATATAGTTAAACAAAGCTTTTTTTTTTTTTTTTTTGCGGTATGTGGGCCTTTAGCTGTTGTGGCCTCTCCCGGTGCGGAGCACAGGCTCCAGACGTGCAGGCTCAGCAGCCATGGCTCACGGGCCCAGCTGCTCCGCGGCATGTGGGATCTTCCCGGACCAGGGCATGAACCCGTGTCCCCTGCATCGGCAGGTGGACTCTCAACCACTGCGCCACCAGGGAAGCCCTAAACAAAGCTTTTAAAAGTTGTTTTTAATCACATTATCTGATTTCAAGGTTGTTAACCTGGTCATCTCATGCCAATTAGAAGCTCTGATTGGCAGCTTTAGATTTCTTGATTAAAAACCTAACTAAATTGATTACATTTTAGCATTCTTTCAGTAATGAAAGAGGTTCTTAGTGAAAAGTTCAGGAACTATTCTATTTGGTGCTTAGTAGAAATATTTTGAATTAATGTGTGTACCAGTTATTGTCATTTATTAACTTCAAAAGTTTTCTGCCAAATAAACATTTCACTTTTTTCTGTTTGTAAAAAAACAAAACAAAACAAATGGCTACCCACCCACCCCCCTTCCCTAGAAATATTGATTTAATTGGCCTGAGGTGGATGTTGGGCATAGGTTCAAAAAGCTCCCCATGGTGATTCCGATGTACAGTCGAGGTTGAGAACTCCTGTTCTATAAACTTAAAATATGAGTTTCATACATGTGGAGTCACCTTGCACAGGTTTGGTACACAGTGTGGCTTAGTAAATGTCAGCTGGACATGAATCTAAACCTTGCATCAGATCTCAATAGATTCTGTTCTCTGAAGGGGTGTGGAGAAGTTGAGCACCGGTATACTATCTTGGCATTTCCCGACGGGACACCTGAAGAGCTGTGCCTTTCAAGCATCTTCAAAAGCACTTTACTGATTTCTATGCCATGCCTGGAGCCGGGCTGGCAGCGCTGGGGGGAATGGAACACATTCCTTGCTATCCATGATCAAGCCTCAGCCACACTTCCATTCCAGAATTGCCCAGGAGGGAAAGACGAGTCCCGGGGCGGTCAGGAAGCGGTGTGCTCCCGGATCCAGGCTAGGTAGTTGGCCACGTCGGTGTATACACCTGGCATGTGGTGGTCGCCGCAACCTGAACCCCAGCTGACGATGCCTCGCAGGATGAGCTGGCGCTCTGCGGTCTCATCCTCACACACCAGAGGGCCCCTGGAGTTACCCTGGGTCGGGGACACGCGGCTCAGCGCCCTTGGCTTGAGGTCTGCACTTGACCGGGTTGGAGGAGGGCACCAAGTGGGTCCAAGGGCTCACCTGGCACGCGTCAGTGCCACCCTCGAGGAAGCCAGCGCAGAGCATGCCGGGGGATGAAGGCGGCTCCGTGCACGTCGGGGGCGGAGCAGCGCTCCGGATGGATGAGCGGCACCTGAGTCTACTGCAGGAAGCTGGAATATTACCCTGGCCCTGCGAACCGAGAGCGCCTTCCTCACACCCCTCCCAACTCCTCTCCGCCCAAGCCATGGACCTGGCTGCGCCAGGCTCTTCCAAACCCGCTAATCTCCTGCCTCCCTCGCAACAAGCCCGAGAGAGAGTGAGTTGCCTTTAACACTATTTCATAGACGAGAAAACTGAGGCCAGAGAGGAGCGGTTATGTGAATGAACCAGGAGGAAGCAGGACTGCTTCGGAACCCCACCCCAACTTCCCATCCAGTGTCTCAAAACCTTGGTCCCCATCCAGCCCACCTACTGCTCCAGCGCGGGCCAGCGTCCTAGTAGCCCTTGCAGCCCTGTGCCCAGAGGGAATCAAGAGAAAGTGCGATTCTCCCGATACGCCTCAGATTTGGGGACGCCCCCCCAACAGCGAATACCAAGCTCTTGGAGAAGCAGACTGCAGAGACAAGGGCCCTGCACGTCCTCACAACCCACCAGGTCGGCCCCACCTGTCCCTGGCGGTACCAAACCTGCGGCCTTCTCTTGCCTACCCCGGTGGCCAGAGGTTTCCCTCCCACCCCTAGCGGTTCTGCCTACCTTCTAACTGGTGACCCCAGCCGGCCACTTCGCAGAGCGCGGCTTCAGATTCGGCCGGGAGGGCGGCGCTACTCGGCAGGCACACTGGCTGAACGAAAGGCGACGGGTGCGCGCAGCAGCCTTCAGCGCTCTCCTGCAGGAGCACCAGAGCTAACCCAAGCGGGGAGGAGCATGAGACCGGGACGCTAGGACTTCGAGCCCCGCCCACCCTTTCCCCTGATCCCCGCTGGGGCGCCCCCACGCACCCAGGTCGTGCTGGTAGGTGATAACGCGAGAAGGCCTCGTGCAGGGGGTAGGCACGCACGGCCAGCGTCTGGCACTGCTCATAGCTCTGGTTATGGCGGTCCTGGCCGAGCACCACTGTCAGCTCCTCTGGCGCAGGTCTGGGGGCAGGGTCGGGAAAAGGAAGCGTGCTCAGAGCCGGCCACAGGCATCCTGCGGGACCCTCCTCTTTCCGAGCCCCTTCTTGGGTTTCAGCTTCCTCCTGGGGAGCTCTGAAAGGGAGAAGGGGGAAAGGTGGGCGGGGACGCGTAGAGGTAGGGGACGCGTAGAGGTAGGGCACGTGTTCAGGTGTCGCGCGGAAGCTGGGCACAGGAGAGAGGAGCTAGGGATCCAGGGCCGGGAGCTGAGCGCTCAGGCACTCGCCGGTTCTGCAGGCAGTGAGCCGCGGTCAGCACTCAACAGGGGGCGATGAGGCTGCCGGTGCAGAAATTTTGGCCCTGTTACAGCGCGGCGATGTAGGGGTGCGCCCCGGGGAGCGCCATCAGTCCCCCGACGACGCGGCTCAGCGAGGACAGCCGTTTGTGGAGCCACCGTCCACAGCCCGCCGGGCCCGCGCTGGGCAGGGGAGTCCGCTGCTCGGGCGGCGAGCACCAGCCTGTGGGAGAAGCCCAGGCTGAGGGCCGGGAGACCCACGATCTTGGAATGTAGCTCGTCCCGTGCTTTCTCTGCTCGGATTCTTAACTTTTCCCAACAACCTGAGGTCAGGGGTCGAAGCGGGGTCTGGGTCGTGGACTGAGGTTTCTGCAAAGCCGAAAGCGAGGGCAAAGGGAAGTACTGGTGCCCAGATGAGATCCGGATCGGAGGAGGGATTTGGGGCGCCGCCGGGGCTGGGGCCTGGCACAGTGCCAGGCGGCAATAATTCGAGCTTAGTCGGTCGCCTCTCCAAACAAAGCACCACGGGCGGGTGTCGTTGTCCTGGTTCCTGCAACCACGGGGTGGGGGTGGTTGAGAAGCCCTAGAGGGCCCTGGGGCGGAAAGAGACGCCCAGCCCTGCCCCACCCGCGCACCGGCAGAAGGCGTGGTCGCCCAGTCTCCCGTTCAGCGCTTGCTCTGCGGTCACATTCCAGTAGGTGGCCTCGGAGGCCCACGGCTGACAGGGTGCACCCCAGAGCTTAGTCCGGGCCACGCCGCGGTAGCTGAGCCCGTGGTCGCGGTCGTCGTAACAGTTCGCCTTGTGGTCTGGGGAGAGAGAAGGCTCCCTACAGCTAGGGTATGGAACGGTCTCCTGCCGCTCTCTCACCCACTTCTCCACTCTCCCTCCTCCCTCTCTGCAAGCCCTTCCCACGTGGGGGCGGGGCTTCTGCTTCCCAGACACCCTAACTCACCCACTTCGCACAAGCGTCCAGCGTAGCCCGTGGGGCAACTGCACAGGCGGTGGCCCTCCGCCTGTAGGCAGCTGCCCCCATTGAGACATGGGTTGGTACGGCAGACTGGGAGAAGGAGCATGTTGAGCCACCCCTAGGCTCAAAGACCCCCGCCCCCCCCTACCCAGAGAGCTCCCTCTTACGCTGGCACACCACCTGACCTCCTGCCAGCCTTTCTTTCCCACCTTCTGCCCTCCTCCCTGGCCAGCTCCCCACCGATCTACTCACCCTGGCTGGCCAGTGGCTTGCACTGGGCATTCGGACCATTACACTGGCACTTGGCTACACCTGCCAGCTCAAGCCTGTGCCATATTTCATTCTCCTGAAAGAACCAAAGAAGCTGGGGCTCAAAGCACTTCTCTGGGGACAAAGGGGTAGGGTAGTCTCAGGAGAGTGTGGGACCATGCCAAATCTCTGGGAATCCACAGGACCTCTTCAGTAGGCCCGTGGCTGCCCCTGTTCCCCAGCAGCCCCTCCCCTGGCCTCAGCATCTCCTTACCTCTCTGGCCGTGCTTCCCAGTGAAGTGATCTGGACAGATGCAGTGTGGGCCATTTGGCATGTTCACACAGGTCTCTCCTTTCTGGCAGGGTTTGTGTTTGCTGCAGTGATCTGAGAGATGAACACAGGGGGAGAAAGAGTGGGGAGCCTGAATCAAACAGATGGGGCCAAGTCCCTACCCAAACCTGCTTGTCTTTTGACCTTGGCCCTCCAAATTTCCAAGCCTTAGTTTACCCACCTGAAAAATGGGGCTACCCCCTCTTAGAACTTCTCCCTCTGGGAGGGAAGGAGATAGGTGGGCCCAGAGTCCCATATGTTTTAGATCTGATGATACCCAGCAGAGTAGCTAGGGTCGGGGAGAGGGCCCTGTGCCACGCCAAAGGTTGTGTGGCACCTTTCACTTTCTTTGGCTCCAGGCAGTATGCCCACATCGCTGATCCTTCTTGAAGTTGGGGGTGGTAGCACACCTGTAGAGAGAGATAAGACTTAAGACATGGAAGTGACCCAAGTGCCCATCAATGGATGATTGGTTTAAGAAGATGTGGTATATACACAACGGAATATTATTCAGCCATTAAAAAAGAATGAAATATTGCCATTTTCAGTAACATGGGTGGACCTAGGGAATACCATACTAAGTGAAGTAAGTCAGATGGAGAAAGACAAATATTATGTGATAGCATTTATATGTGGAATCTAAACAATAACACAAATGAATCTATATACAAAATAGAAACAGACTTACAGACATAGAAAACAAACTTACAATTACCAAAGGGGAAAACGGGGGTGGGGGTGATAAATTAGGAATATGAGATTAACAGATACACACTACTATACATAAAATAGATAAGCAACAAGGATTTACTGTATAATACAGGGAACTATATTCAATATCTTGTAATAACTTATAATGGAAAATAATCTGAAAATATATATATATATAACTGAATCATTTTGCTGTACACCTGAAACCAACACAATATTGTAAATCAACTATACTTCAATAAATAAAAAAAAAAGAAAGAAAGAGATGAAGCTTCCTAGCTCTGCCCAAGAGGCTGGGCTGCCCTTCCCTATCACAGCCCCTTCTCTCCAAGCAGGGTTCCTTGGACAGAAGGATGGGCAGAGTCTACCTCCCCCAGACCCCTGCTCCAACCCTTCCAGGGTAGTCTTACCAGGGTCGGGGCCAGGCCAGCCTCTGTGGATAAATTTGTGATACAGCTGCCAGTGGTACTGAAAGGGGAAGTGGCAGGGCTCCCCAGTGACAGTGAGAACTGCAGGGGTAACACACTCCTTAATGACTTTCCCCATGCCCCATTGCCCAGGTACCACCCCTCAGAGTCTGGTTGGAAAAAGGATAGAACTTTGAAAAGATCATTGTGCCTTCAAGACCACATCCTGCTTAAGAGTTGGGTTTCTGGAGTCAGTTGGTGGACGCCTGACTCCACCAACTACTAACTGCGTGACTTTAGACAAGTCTGCAGCCTCCAGGCCTAGAAGAGTGCTTGCTACAAAGTAGGCACTTAATAAATACTTGTTGAATGTTGAAGTCACTTGACCACTCTGAGCCTTAGTTTTCTCATCTGTTAAAAATGGCAAAAATCATACATAGTACAGATGAAGGGTTTCAGTTTTGCAAGATGCAAAGAATTCTGGAGATAGATGGTGGTAATGATTGCACAACAATACGAGTGTACTTAATATCACTGAACTGTACACTTAAAAATGGTTGAGACGGGGATTCCCTGGTGGCGCAGTGAATAGGAATCCACCTGCCAATGCCCGGGACACGGGTTCAAGCCCTGGTCCGCGAAGATCCCACATGCCGCAGAGAAGCTAAGCCTGTACGCCACAACTACTCAGCCTGCGCTCTACAGCCCGTGAGCCACAACTACTGAAGCACGCATGCCTAGAGCCCATGCTCTGCAACAAGAGAAGCCACCGCAATGAGAAGCCTGCGCACCGCAATGAAGAGTAGCCCCCACTCGCGGCAACTAGTGATAAACCCCGCGCGCAGCAACAAAGACCCAACTCCGACAAAAATAAATAAATAAATTTATTTATTTATTTAAAAACCCAGCATGTCAGTATGGTCCTATTTTTGTAAAAATATGTTTACATATGCATAAAAAATAAATCTAGAAAGAAATCTCCAAAATTTGTAACAGTGGTTTTTGGAAGATAGTGGATTATGGGTGACTTTTCCTTCTTTTCTATTTCCGTAATTTATAAAGTTTTTACAATAAAAATATTGCTATTGTAATTTTTAAAAATAGTACAATTGAGCCTCATTCAGATTCTGTATTTGCTTATCTGCACTTCTTGCTAAAATTTATCTGTAACCCCAAACCAATACTCAAGGGGCTTTCACTGTCATTTGTGGACATGCACAGAGCGGTGAAAAATTTGAGTCACCTGAAGTGCACATTCCCAGCTGAGGTCAAACAAGGTGATGCTCTGCATCTTGTTTCAACTCCTACTGTAAACAAGTGTCTTTTTTTTTTTAATTTTTAAATTTTATTTATTTTTTTATACAGCAGGTTCTCATAACTCATCCATTTTATACATATTAGTGTATATATGTCAATCCCAATCTCCCAATGCATCACACCACACCACCCCTGCCACTTTCCCCCCTTGTTGTCCATACGTTTGTTCTCTACATCTGTGTCTCAATTTCTGCCCTGCAAACTGGTTCATCTGTACCATTTTTCTAGGTTCCATATATGCATTAATATATGATATTTGTTTTTCTCTTTCTGACTTACTTCACTCTGTATGACAGACTCTAGATCCATCCACGTCTCAACAAATGACCCAATTTCATTCCTTTTTTATGGCTGAGTAATATTCCATTGTTTATATGTACCACATCATTATCCATTCGTCTGTCGATGGGCATTTACATTGCTTCCATGTCCTGGCTATTGTAAATAGTGCTGCAATGAACATTGGGGTGCATATGTCTTTTTGAATTATGGTTTCCTCTGGGTATATGCCCAGTAGTGGGATTGCTGGGTCATATGGTAATTCTATTTTTAGTTTGTTAAGGAAACTCCATACTGTTCTCCATAGTGGCTGTATCAATTTACATTCCCATCAACAGTGCAAGAGGGTTCCCTTTTCTCCACACCCTCTCCAGCATTTGTTGTTTGTAGATTTTCTGATGATGCCCATTCTAACTGGTGTGAGGTGATACCTCACTGTAGTTTTGATTTGCATTTCTCTAATAATTAGTGATGTTGAGCAGCTTTTCATGTGCTTCTTGGCCATCTGTATGTCTTCTTTGGAGAAATGTCTATTTAGGTCTTCTGCCCATTTTTGGATTGGGTTGTTTGTTTTTTTAATATTGAGCTCCATGAGCTGTCTATATATTTTGGATATATTTGGAGATCCTTTGTCCGTTGATTCGTTTGCAAATATTTTCTCCCATTCTGAGGGTTGTATTTTCATCGTTTGTAGTTTCCTTTGCTGTGCAAAAGCTTTTAAGTTTCATTATGTCCCATTTGTTTATTTTTGTTTTTATTTCCATTACTCTAGGAGGTGGATCAAAAAAGATCTTGCTGAGATTTATGTCAAAGAGTGTTCTTCCTATGTTTTCCTCTAAGAGTTTTATAGTGTCCAGTCTTATATTTAGGTCTCTAATCCATTTTGAGTTTATTTTTGTGATGGTGTTAGGTAATGTTCTAATTTCATTCTTTTACATGTAGCTGTCCAGTTTTCCCAGCACCACTTACTGAAGAGACTGTCTTTTCTCCATTGTATATCCTTAACTCCATTGTCAAATATACGGTGACCATATGTGCATGGGTTTATCTCTGGGCTTTCTATCCTGTTCCATTGATCTATATTTCTGTTCTTGTGCCAGTACCATATTGTCTTGATTACTGTAGCTTTGTAGTATAGTCTGAAGTCAGGGAGGCTGATTCCTCCAGCTCCGTTTTTTTCCCCTCAAGACTGCTTTGGCTATTCGGGGTCTTTTTTGTCTCCAAACAAATTTTAAGATTTTTTGTTCTAGTTTTGTAAAAAAATGTCATTGGTAATTTGATAGGGATTGCATCGAATCTGTAGATTGCTTTGGGTAGTATAGTCATTTTCACAATATTGATTCTTCCAATGCAAGAACATGGTGTATCTCTCCATCTGTTTGTATCATCTTTAATTTCTTTCATCAGTTTCTTATAGTTTTCTGCATACAGGTCTTTTGTCTCCCTAGGTAGGTTTATTCCTAGGTATTTTATTCTTTTTGTTGCAGTGGTAAATGGAAGTGTTTCCTTAATTTCTCTTTCAGATTTTTCATCATTAGTGTATAGGAATGCAAGAGATTTCTGTGCCTTAATTTTATATCCTGCAACTTTATCAAATTCATTGATTAGCTCTAGTAGTTTTCTGGTGGCATCTTTAGGATTCTCTATGTATAGTATCATGTCATCTGCAAATAGTGACAGTTTTACTTCTTCTTTTCCAATTTGTATTCCTTTTATTTCTTTTTCTTCTCTGACTGATGTGGCTAGGACTTCCAAAACTATGTTGTAATAGTGGTGAGAGTAGACATCCTTGCCCTTGCTTTTTCCTGATCTTTCAGTTTTTCACCATTGAGAATGATGTGTGCTGTGGGTTTGTCGTATATGGCCTTATTATGTTGAGGTAGGTTCCCTCTATGTGCACTTTCTGGAGAGTTTTTATCATAAATGGGTGTTGAATTTTGTCAAAAGCTTTTTCTGCATCTATTGAGATGATCATATGGTTTTTCTTCTTCAGTTTGTTAATATGGTGTATCACATTGATTGACTTGTGTATATTGAAGAATCCTTGCATCCCTGGGATAAATCCCACTTGATCATGGTGTATGATCCTTTTAATGTGTTGTTGGATTCTGTTTGCTAGTATTTTGTTGAGGATTTTTGCATCTATATTCATGAGTGATATTGGTCTGTAATTTTCTTTTCTTGTAGTGTCTTTGTCTGGTTTTGGTATGAGGGTGATGGTGGCCTCATAGAATGAGTTTGGGAGTGTTCCTTTCTCTGCAATTGTTTGGAAGAGTTTGAGAAGGATGGGTGTTAGCTCTTCTCTAAATGTTTGATAGAATTCACCTGTGAAGCCATCTGGTCCTGGACTTTTGTTTGCTGGAAGATTTTTAATCACAGTTTCAATTTCATTGTGATTAGTCTGTTCATATTTTCTAGTTCTTCCTGCTTCAGTCTTGAAAGGCTATACCTTTCTAAGAATTTGTCCATTTCTTCCAGGTTGTCCATTTTATTGGCATAGAGTTGCTTTTATTGGCATAGTAGTCTCTTAGGATGCTTTGTATTTCTGCAGTGTTTGTTGTAACTTCTTTTCATTTCTAATTTTACTGATTTCAGTCTTCTGCTTGTTTTTCTTGATTACTCTGGCTAATGGTTTATCAATTTTGTTTATCTTCTCAAAACACCAGCTTTTAGTTTTATTGATCTTTGCTATTGTTTTCTTTGTTTCTATTTCATTTATTTTTGCTCTGATCTTTATGATTTCTTTCCTTCTACTAACTTTGGGTTTTGTTTGTTCTTCTTTCTCTAGTTCCTTTAGGTGTAAGGTTAGATTGTTTATTTGAGATGCCTGTTGTTTCTTAAGGTAGGATTGTATTGCTATAAACTTCCCTCTTAGAACTGCTTTTGCTGCATCCCGTAGGTTTTGGATCATCGTGTTTTCATTGTCATTTGTCTCTAGGTATTTTTTGATTTCCTCTTAGATTTCTTCAGTGATCTCTTGGTTATTTAGTAACGTACTGTTTAGCCTCCATGTGTTTGTGTTTTTTACATTTTTTCCCTGTAATTGATTTCTAATTTCATAGCGTCGTGGTCAGAAAAGATGCTTGATATGATTTCAATTTTCTGAAATTTACTGAGGCTTGATTTGTGACCCAAGATGTGATCTATCCTGGAGAATGTTCTGTGCACACTTGAGAAGAAAGTGTAATCTGCTGTTTTTGGATGGAATGTCCTATAAATATCAAGTAAATCTCTCTGGTCTATTGTGTCACTTAAAGCTTGTGTTTCCTTATTAATTTGCCATTTGGATGATCTGTCCACTGGTATAAGTGAGGTGTTAAAGTCCTCCACTATTGTTGTGTTACTGTTGATTTCCTCTTTTATAGCTGTTAGCAGTTGCCTTATGTATTGAGGTGCTCCTATGTTGGGTACATATATATTTATAATTGTTATATCTTCTTCTTGGATTGATCCCTTGATCATTATGTCGTTTCCTTCCTTGTCTCTTGTACCATTCTTTATTTTAACGTCTATTTTATCTGATATGAGTATTGCTACTCCAGATTTCTTTTGATTTCCATTTGCATGGAATATCTTTTTCCATACCCTCACTTTCAGTCTGTATGTGTCCCTAGGTCTGACGTGGGTCTCTTGTAGACAGCATATATATGGGTCTTGTTTTTGTATCCATTCAGCAATCCTGTGTCTTTTGGTTGGAGCATTTAATCCATTCACGTTTAAGGTAATTATTGATATGTATGTTCCTATTACCACTTTCTTCATTGTCTGGGGTTTGTTTTTGTAGGTCCTTTTCTTCTCTTGTGTTTCCCACTTACAGAAGTTCCTTTAGCATTTGTTGTAGAGCTGGTTTTGTGGTGCTGAATTCTCTTAGCTTTTGCTTGTCTGTAAAGCTTTTGATTTCTCCAACGAATCTGAATGAGATCCTTGCCAGGTAGAGTAATCATGGTTATAGGTTCTTCCCTTTCATCACTTTAAATATGTCATGCCACTGCCTTCTGGCTTGTAGAGTTTCTGCTGAGAAATCAGCTGTTAACTTTATGGGAGTTCCCTTGTATGTTATTTGTCGTTTTTCCCTTGCTGCTTTCAATAATTTTTCTTTGTCTTTAATTTTTGCCAAGTTGATTACTATGTGTCTCAGTGTGTTTCTCCTTGGGTTTATCCTGTATGGGACTCTCTGCCCTCCCTGGACTTGGGTGGCTATTTCCTTTCCCATGTTAGGGAATTTTTTGACTATAATCTCTTCAAATATTTTCTTGGGTCCTTTCTCTCTCTCTTCTCCTTCTGGGACCCCTATAAAGTGAATGTTGTTGCGTTTAATGTTGTCCCAGAGGTCTCTTAGGCTGTCTTCATTTCTTGTCATTCTTTTTCTTTATTCTGTTCTGCAGCAGTGAATTCCACCATTCTGTCTTCCAGGTAACTTATTTGTTCTTCTGCCTCACTTATTCTGGTATTGATTCCTTCTAGTGTATTTTTCATTTCAGTTATTATATTGTTCATCTCTGTTTGTTCTTTAATTCTTCTAGATCTTTGTTAAACATTTCTTGCATCTTCTCAATCTTTGCCTCTATTCTTTTTCCGAGGTCCTGGATCATCTTCACTATCATTATTCTGAATTCTTTTTCTGGAAGGTTACCTATCTCCACTTCACTTAGTTGTTTTTCTGGGGGTTTATCTTGTTCCTTCATCTGGTACATAGCCCTCTGCCTTTTCATCTTATCTATCTTTCTCTGAATGTGGTTTTTGTTCCACAGGCTGCAGGACTGTAGTTCTTCTTACTTCTCAAGAAGTGTACTTTTCATGCTCTATTTAGTGCCATGTTTTTCAAATTTTGTGCTTTTTTTTTTTTTTTTTTTTTGCGGTACGCGGGCCTCTCACTGTTGTGGCTTCTCCCATTGTGGAGCACAGGGCGCGTATGCGCAGGCTCAGCAGCCATGGCTCACGGGCCCAGCTGCTCCATGGCATGTGGGATCTTCCTGGACCGGGGCACGAACCCATGTCCCCTGCATCGGCAGGCAGACTCTCAACCACTGCGCCACCAGGGAAGCCCTCAAATTTTGTGCTTTTGATACCTGATTTTGCTGTTGAAAATGGCCCCCAAATAGAGTGCTGAAGTGCTGTCCAGTGTTCCGAAGTGCAAAAGGGCTGTGATGTACATTATGTAGAACACTTGTGGGTTAGATAAGCTTCGTCCAGGCATGAGCTATAGTGCTGCTGGCCATGAATTCAATATCAATGAATCAACAATATATATTAAGTAAGGTGTCTTTAAACAGAATCACACATACAACAAGGTTATATGTTGATGAAAATGTTGTGACCAGAGCTAACAGAAACCTGACCCTATATTTCCTCTAGGAGCAATGGTTCAGTTTTTGCTAATTCAGTGTTCATGGTGACTTTATAGAACATGACTACCACGAATAATGAGAATTGACTCTATTTCAGAGGAGTGTTGTGAAACTTAAATGAGATTGTGTCTATAAAACACTTACACAGAGTCTGGCACATAGTACATTAGCTGCTATTTTGTTATTAGAGGCCCAATGACGCTTGTGCTGAGGGCCAAATCAGGGACAGGACATTAAAGGAAGAGAGAGGGGTCTGAGACGGACCTTTAAGATGCAAATGGAATGGACACGGAAGAGTAGGACCCTAAGTAGGTGATTAGGCAAGGGCAGAGCAGCTAGGTTGAGTCAGGCTAGAGGGAGGAGAGCAGTTTGGCTAGGTGTGGAGTGCTGAGGAGAGGAGGTGAGGTACTCAGGATTGCCTCAGTGTCATGCTAAGGGGCTGGGCCTGATCCCATCAGGGCAGGCTTGCCAGGGCAGGCTCAATCTAGTTTACAATTCTAGGTAAATATTTAGTGCCTGGAAGAATACAGGAAATGAGGAGCTATGGCAGGGGGAAGATGGCAGATATCTAACATCTAAAAGGGAGCTTGATAACAAAAGCCAATATATTTTAAGCATTTACCATGTACCAAACTGTGGGCTGAGCGCCTCACTGGGATTAATGACTCATTTCTCCTTCTCCACAACCCTAAGAGTTTTACCATTACCAGGCTCGTTTTACAGGTGGGGATTTAAGCTTGGAGAAGTCAAGTCATTGGTGCAGAGCCATCCAGCACGTAAGTGATGAAGCTGGGATTCAGAGGAATTTGGGCTCCAGAGCCCTGCTCTTGATCCTTCCTTGTCCGTCAAGGGCCCTGGCCTCTGTGTGGCATGACTGATGCCTGCAAGATGTATTGAGGAGAGGAAAGGAAGGGGGAGGCTGGGGAAACCGAGGAAGACTGGCAGGTACTGGACCAGACACTCAGATACAGCCCCAGCCTTGCCCTCAAGGAGCACATAGTTCACTCACTCTGGATCCCCGGCACCCATGCGCACAAGACCTGGCATATAGTAGGCTCTCAGGTCTGAATGCCAGCCAGACAACTCTGGGGATGAGAATGAAGAGTGCCCAGGATCCTTCCCCTCACCCCAAGGGCCAGAGACTAACAATCTGCACACTCCCTGCCATACTCATCCCTGTTCAAGGGTCTCTCAGGAGGTGGATCCAGGCTACTTACCCACTGTGCGCTCACTCTCTATGAACTTAGAGAGTTCATAGAGAGTGGCTTTCCAAGGTGGAGATCTGGGCTTGGAAGTCAAACACAATCATTTCTGCTGTATTCTATTGGACACACAGAACAGCTCTGAATCAGTTTTAGAAGAGACTATTCAAGGTCATGAATCCCAGGAGGTGAGGATCAATGGGGACCATCTAGGAGGTTGCCTCCTACAGCATTCCTCCATCCTTCCTTCCCTGTTTGCTCTGCATGGGGGCTTTCCAAGGTGGAGTCTATGGGAGAGAGAAGAAAGCCGGGAATTTTCCCAGAAAGTCGTTGCCTGCCCCGATCCCATGCTAGTCCCCAGCTTCCTTTCACAGTCCAGAAATGCAGAGATTTCCTCAGAAGGCCTGGACCCCTCCTTCCTCCTCTCATTGTCTCCTCAAGGTCCCCCTCCCCCAGTAATGCAGGCCATGTCCTCATATCCACCAGCACTGTCTGTCTTTCTCTCCTCTACTTTGGCCTTATGGGCTTGCCTAGTCTTTCCAAACAGGCCTTCCAATCACCTAGACTAAAAGGTCATGGGCAGAGGCCAAGGCTGTGATAGGGACCCCCCAGGGCCATCCCAGTACAACCCTCCTGGTTCCCACAGCCTTCACCAAAACTGCTGACTCCAGGCTCACCAGCAGGACCCCCAGGAGCAGCAGAGCCCTCACGGGGTCTGTCTGTTGGTCCAACCACTTGTCCAGGAGTCCAGATCAATAGAACTGGTCGGGCTTCCCAGGTGGCGCAGTGGTTGAGAATCCGCCTGCCATTGCAGAGGACACGGGTTCAAGCCCTGATCCAGGAAGATCCCACATGCTGCGGAACAACTAAGCCTGTGCGCCACAACTACTGAGCCTGAGCTCTAGAGCCTGTGAGCCACAACTACTGGAGCCCACATGCCACAACTACTGAAGTCTGCATGCCTAGAGCCCATGCTCCACAACAAGAGAAGCCACCACAATGAGAAGCCCACACACCACAACCAAGAGTAGCCCCCACTCGCCACAACTAGAGAAAGCCTGTGTGCAGCAACGAAGACCCAACACAGCCAAAAATAAATAAATAAATAATAACTTTTTAAAAAAATAGAACTGGTCAAAGGTCCCTGAGGCCTGGGAAGCAGAGATTGGTCGAGCTGCCCTCCTGGGCTGTTTATGGAAAGCCAAGCAGAGAGTTTCCTTGGTGGGCCCCCAAGGATGGGAAAGTTGGGAGCTGGTGTGTGGGAGTAGCATAATAAGGAGTGGGGCTCCTCCTCTCTTTCCCAGATAGTGGAACTGGAAGCAGGAAGAGGGACCATCTTTGTTTTGGGTCCTATTGGGGATGAGGAGTTTAAGGAGATCCAAGAGAAGCTCCCTACTTTAGGAATCTTAGAGTCCATGGAGAAGTATATTCATTTTCTATTGCTGCCTAAAATTAACCACAAACTTTGCAGCTTAAAATAATACCCATTAATTACTTCGTAAATCTGTGGGTCAGAAGTCCAGCACTGCATGACTCAGTTTTCTGCTCAGGGTCTCACAAAACTGAGATCAAGGCTAAGTTTTCTGGAGGCTCTGGGGGAAATTCCCTTCCAAGGTCATTCAGGTCATTGGCAGAATTCAGTTCCTTGTGTTTGTAGGACTGAGGTCCCTTTTTCTTTGCAAGCCAGGGGCTGCCCTCAGCTGCTAGAAGCTACCTGCATTTCTTGCCATAGAGACCCTTCGATCTTCCAAGCCAACAACAGAGAATCTCCCCCACGTTGACTCTCTTACCCTTTGAATTTCTTTTGCCAGGAAGAACCCTGTCACTTTTAAGGGCGCATCTGATTAGGTCAGGCCCACTAAGGAGCATCTCCCTGTCTTAAGGTCAACTGATTTGGGACCTTACTTACATTTGCAGCACTCTTCTACAGAAGCATCTAGATTAGTGTTTGATTAAATGACTAGGAGAAGGTGTATTTACACCAGGGAACTTGGGGGCCATCTTAGAGTTCTACCTACAAAGAAAGTAAATTATCCCATGGAAAAAATACTAAAAATACTAAACCAAGGGGTGCTAAAATATGCAACTGGAGTACAAAGGAGGGAGATAGGTTGGGCATGTATTATTTTTCCTGCCCAACAACCATCCTCCTTGGTTCAGTAAGGACACCCTGATTTTTCCTTTGGGAACCACTCCTCCTTCATCCGCTCCATGAGTCTCTAGTGCTGCCCACTCTACCCTCAGTTCTAGTGCTGGGGGTGTGGCCTAGGTCTGGCCAATCAGAGCATGGTATCTCTAGACCACAGTGATTGGTTCAGGGATAAGCTATACGCAAGTTTGGCCAATCAGAGTCAACCTTGGGACTTTCACCAGAACTTTTATAAAGTATAAAGTATAAAGGTACTTTCTTCCCACTGGGGTCCCTAAGAATGCAAGCCTGGAGATGTTGATGGCCATCTCTGTCACTGCCTGGGGAAGGCCTGCCTGAGAATGAAGCACACATATAGGAATAGCAGAGCAAACAGGGAAGGAAGGATGGAGGAATGCTGTAGGAGGCAACCTCCTAGATGGTCCCCATTGATCCTCACCTCCTGGGATTCATGACCTTGAATAGTCTCTTCTAAAACTGATTCAGAGCTGCTCTCTGTGTCCAATAGAATACAGCAGAAATGATTGTGTTTGACTTCCAAGCCCAGATCATAAAAGGCATTGCAATTTTTGCCTTGGTCTCATGGATCACTCACTCCGGGGGAGGCCAGCTGCCACGCTGTGAGGACACTTAGGCAGCCCTGCAGAGAGGCCCATGAGGGAAGAAAGTAAAGCCTCCTGCCAACAGCCAGCACCAACTGTACAGCCATGTGAATGAACCACTTTTGATATGGATACTGCAGGCCCGACCATCTGGCCTGCAACCTCATTAGAGACCTCAAGCCAGACCATCCCGCTAAGCTGCTCCTGAATTCTTGAACCTCTGAATTTGAGAAAATCCTAATTGATTTTTGTTGTTTTAGGCCATAAATTTTAGGATGATTTGTTACCCAGCATTTGATAACTAATACAGATAAATTGATTACTGATTCTTTTATTTGCGAACCTGGATCCTAAAACTAGAGATACCCTCAAGAATTCTCAGTTACATTCACCAATTAAAACCAATTTGAATGGACTTCCATCGCTTTCAAAGAAGTCCTGACTGATACAAAGTAATTTGTGGGAAATGAAGTGAAGACAGAATGCAGTGATTCCTTAATTCTGCTGGAAGAAAGGTAGGCCATGGAAGACTTCCTGGAACAGAAACACAGCAACAGGTCGGCAGGAGTAGAGGCACCACTTCAACAATTGTTTTCAAAAGTTGATGTGACAGCTATTAGGACTTCCCTGGTGGTCCAGTGGTAAAGAATCCGCCTTGCAATGCAGGGGGCACTGGTTCGACCCCTGGTCAGGGAACTAAGATCCCACATGCCGCGGGGCAACTAAGCCCGTGCGCCACAACAACTGAAGCTCGCGCGCCTCAACTAGAGAGCCTGCGTGCTGCAAACTACAGAGCCCACACACCCTGTAGCCTGCATGCCACAACTAGGGAGTGAAAACCCACACGCCACCACTAGAGAGAAGCCTTCACACTGCAACGGAGAGCCTGCTCGCTGCGAGGAAATATCCCGCATGCCGTCACTAAGAACTGACACAGCTAAAAAGCAAATTTTTTAAATTTAAAAACTGATTTGGGCTTCCCTGGTGGCGCAGTGGTTGAGAGTCCGCCTGCCAATGCAGGGGACACGGGTTCGTGCCCCGTCCGGGAAGATCCCACATGCCGCGGAGCGGCTAGGCCTGTGAGCCATGGCCGCTGAGCCTGCACATCCAGATCCTGTGCTCTGCAACGGGAGAGGCCACAAAAGTGAGAGGCCCACGTACCAAAAAAAAAAAAAAAAAAAAAAATTAAAAAACGGATTAAACAAAAAAAGTTGATGAGACAGCTACTAAGACTATGATGAGGGCCATGGTAAGGGACCTCCCTGGTGGTCCAGTGGTTAAGACTCCACACTCCCAGTGCAGGGGGCCCAGGTTCGATCCCTGGTCGGGGAACTAGATCCCACATGCCACAACTAAAAGATCCTGCATGCTGCAACTTAAAAAAAAAAAAAAGATCCCACACGCTGCAATGAAGATCCTGTGTGCCACAACTAAGACCCAGTGCAGCCAAATAAATAAATAAATATTAAAAAAAAGACTGTGATGAAACTGAAACTGTGAGCTGTATAGATGAGATCATTAAAATGAAAGCATCTTCGTCAGTTCTTTTTTTTTATATAGCATTTTTAAATTTATTCATTTATCTTTGGCTGTGTTAGGTCTTTGTTGCTGCGCATGGGCTTTCTCTAGTTGCGGTGAGTGGGGGTTACTCTTCGTTATGGTGCATGGGCTTCTTTTCTTTTTTTTTTAAATTTATTTATTTTTGGCTGTGTTGGGTCTTCGTTTCTGTGAGAGGGCTTTCTCTACTTGTGGCAAGCAGGGGCCACTCTTCATCGCAGTGCGGGGGCCTCTCATTGTCGTGGCCTCTCGTTGCAGAGCACAGGCTCCAGACGCACAGGCTCAGTAGCTGTGGCTCACGGGCCCAGTTGCTCCGCGGCATGTGGGATCCTCCCAGACCAGGGCTTGAACCCGTGTCCCCTGCATTGGCAGGCAGACTCTCAACTACTGCGCCACCAGGGAAGCCCTCATGGGCTTCTTGTTGTGGTGGCTTCTCTTGTTGTGGAGCAGGGGCTCTAGGTGCACGGACTTCACTAGTTGTGACTTGCGGGCTCAGTAGTTGTGGCTCGCGGGCTCCAGAGCACAGGCTCAGTAGCTGTGGTGCATGGGCCTAGTTGCTCCGCGGCATGTGGGATCTTCCCAGACCAGGGCTTGAACCTGCATCCCCTGCATTGGCAGGCGGATTCTCAACCACTGCACCACCAGGGAAGCCCCCTTTGTCAGTTCTTGATTGCAGTTCTTGAATACAGTCCATGGCCTAGAGCTGCTCCCACGTTGGCTCCTTCCTCCTGATGAGAAGCCAGCTCTCCCTCCAAATGGAAGGGGCCTTTTAATTTATTTTATTTATATTTATTTTGGGCCACGTTGGGTCTTCGTTGCTGCGCGTGGTCTTTCTCTAGTTGTGGTTAGCGGGGCTACTCTTCAATGCGGTGCACAGACTTCTCATTGTGGCAGCTTCACTTGTTGTGGAGCACAGGCTCTAGGCGCATGGGCTTCAGTAGTTGTGGCTCGCGGGCTCTAGAGCACAGGCTCAGTAGTTGTGGTGCATGGGCTTATTTGCTCCACGGCATGTGGGATCTTCCCAGACCAGGGCTTGAACCCGTGTCCCCTGCACTGGCAGGCATATTCTTAACCACTGCGCCACCAGGGAAGCCTGGAAGGGGCCTTTTAAACAGGTCTTCACAATGAATAGGGCTTTGTAGGTGGGAAAGGGAGAGAACAGCTTCCAGGCAGAGTGAGTACTACAACTTCACAGAAACCTGAATGTAGCATGTCAAATGAAGAATGTGATGAGCACAGGGTGCTTTGTAGGGAATGTGAGATGAGGCATCCAGTCTGTTGGGACTGGAGATGGACATTCATGGGTATTTGGATGTTCAACATCTATTCCCCCTTCCTCTTCCTCTAGTCTCCCAGTTTCTATTTGGGGTCACCCCTCCCCCATTGTGTGGGGGAAGGGAAATTTCTAGTGATCACCTCCCACTCTGGAAGCCTAATGGACCAGATCACCCTCTCCCTATATTAACATAGTCAGAGGGGCCTAAACGTGGCCAATGGGCACTCTCTCCCAGGACTCTGAATCCTGAACAGGCCACCCAAGGATGGTGAAAAGAGCTGGGGTTGGAAGTCTGCCATTGCACCAACTGTGCCCCGACCAGATTGTCCCTGCTACATGGCATAAGTCAGGATGCCTTCCAAAAGCCAAGCTTAAGTAGCAAGGAAATTCAAATGCATCATTTCATATCATAAGAGATCTAGAGTGGAGGGGCTCCAGGAACAGTGCTTTCAGTGGTTTAACAATGTCATCAAGAACCCATGTTCCTTCTTCTTTTTGTTTACTATGGTCCTCAGTGTGTATACTTTCAGGCTGATTCCCTCATGGTCACAAGATGGCTGCCACAGCTCCAAGAATCACGTCTAAACTCCAGTGAAGAGGAACCTTCCCTTCCAGTAGATCTTTCTTAGAAATGAGGAAACCTTCCTCCCCCCAAAATCCCAAGAAGACCTCCCCTCATGGCTCAATGGCCACAACTGGGTTACCAGACACTCCTAAACCAATCTCTGGCAAGGGTAAGGGGATCTCCTGTCTTAGGCCAATCAACCCTGGAGCCAAGTCAGGCTGTGAGGTAAAGTAGCCACAGAAACAGAATTGGGACTCTGCAAAAGAGGAAGGGGAGTGGTATTGGATATTAGGTAAACAACCAAAGTGTCTGCTGTAATTCCTGCTTCCTTATCCTCTAGTGGCCCTTAATTCCTTCTTATTTCCAAGCCTGTTCCTTCTAGTTGATGCTATGAACCGCTGAGGGCATTCCCATAAAGTAAATTCCCTTTTGTTTAAGTAGCTAGAGCCATTTTCTGTTGCTTGCAGCCAAGGCCTTTCACTCTCCCTTATCCCTCAAGTCTAACCAGCCTCCAAGTTCTGTTCATTACACTGCCCACATATTTCTCAATTCCCTCCACTTCTCTCCATTCCCACTGCCTCTTTCTTTGACTTCCGTAAAATTAAAGGTATATACAGTGGCGGAACATAATTTGAGAACCTCTGGTGGACATCTGTCATTTCCCTTCTTTAGCATTCATTCTCCCTTTATCTAGTAAGAGCCCTCAATGTTTCTTTGGGGAGGGGCCCATTCCCCCTTCCATCAAGTGGATATAAGAAAGATTACCCCATCCCTCAGCTGAGGGTGGAGTGGGCATGTGATCCAGACCTGGTCAATTAGAACACTGCCTCTTTAGGAAAACTCAGGGTGCTAGATCCCTTATTCAAAGAGGAACATTTCTCATATTTGTTATTCTAGTTTATTTTCATTTAAAATCTTTTAGGTTAAGTTTAAGCTTTTTAAGAGTTAGTTTTGGAAATTGAAACACATTACTAATACTGTAGGAATTGGTGAGGACTTGACTTAAAACTTTCTTTGTATTGTGATTTCCTTTTGGGTGTATTTTGCTAAATGAAACTTGTTAAATTTTTTGTTAACTAAATTATTTCTTAAAATAAAGAGACTTTTTCACAATGAAAAAAAAAAAAAAACCTGCCTCTTTCTGTCTTCAGTGACTGGTTCAAAATGAACACCTGACCCAAATCAAACCAATGAGAGGCAACCCCGGGATTTTTGCTGGAATCAAGATAGAGCCTTTCTCTTTCTATAAAAGTTGCCATGTTGGTAGGAAGTGACCTTGAAGCTGCTGGCAGCCGTGTTTAGCATCTCAGAAACTGCCTGAGAATAAACACAACACTTTAAAAGCCAAGTCAGAATATGGGAAAGACAAATTTTGAGTGACACCATTTGAGACCTGGGATGCAATGACACTTGAAATCAGAACCACCACCTATACTTTTCAGTTACTTAAACCAATAAATTCTGGTTTTTTACTTAAGCCGGTTTTAGTTGCAACCAAAAGTCTTAACTGATGCAAGCAAGAATTCATGCATCGTTACCAGGAAGTTCCTAAAACAAAACAAAACCGCTAGTGATCAGCTTTGTAAGTCAGTAGCTTAAAGAATAGGAAAACAATGACCTTAGAAGCAGGGACTGGAGGGAAAAAAACAGCAACGAACTTCAATCAGGAAACCTTCAAATCCCTTCTTGAACCTCAAATCACTACCAAAACCTCAAATCACTACCAACCCCTGGTGTGACCATGGGTCAGGGGCTAAGTTTTTCTGAACCTAAAGAGGCCACGCCTCTTTAGGGAGGGGATGGCAGTCACACCATCTGGCAGGCTTGTAGAGATGCTTGAATGGGAATGCATGTGAAAGGGCAGAGCCTGGCATATGGTTGGGGCTCAGTCTATAGGAGTTTACAAAGAAACTTTCCCATATGGACACCCCCCCCACCTCAGCAATTTCTACATGCGTGCCCAGTTCCCCCTGAACATCTGGGTCCCTTCCATCAACTGCTTTGGATCAGAGCAGAAAGGCACCATCTCCTCACCCTGGTTTCTGTCTTTCCATACCTGGGGTGTCAGTCTGTGGGATGAGAAGGGAGAAACCATCAAGTTCCTGCTCACAGGTTCCTGGATCCACAGACACACACAGACCCCACTCCTCTGTAGCAGAGACTTGGGGGCGTACATTTCAAGAGGTGGCAGAACTGCCTATTCAAAGACAAGTTTAGGGGGTCAGAAGGTACCCAGCCCATCATCCTTCATTCCTCTCAGTCAGTGGCACCATTTTTATCCCAGTCATTCAGGCCACCACCATGGAACATTTGTACAAATGGAAGCCACTCCTTCCTCCAGACCAGTGCTGCCTGTCAGAACTTCGTCAATGATGGAAATATTCTCTACCTGTGTTTTCCAATACAGTAGCCATTAGTCACATGTGGCTATTAAGCACTTGAAAAGTGGCTAGTATGACTGAGGAACTGAATTTTCATTTTATTTAATTTTAATTTAAATAGCCACACGTGGCCAGTGGCTACTGTACTGGACAGTGCAGCTCCACAGTGTGACAAGAGGGAGAGGTGTATGAAATACTGTTGGAGAGCTACACAGGCCCAGATCGAGTTGGGCCCTGGTAGGCCAAGGGGAAGAGTTTGGGTTTTATTTTTAAGTGTAATGGGAAGTTAATTATCTACTACAGCTAATAAGAGATGACAAATTGCTCCCAAATTTAGCGGCTTAAACTACAAACATTTACAGGCATACCTCATTTTATTTCACTTCAAAGATAGTGCGACTGGGGTAAGGTCCACTTCCAAGTTCATTCACAAGGCTGTTGGCCTCAGGTCCTTCTTGACTGTTGGCCAGAGACCTCAGTTCTGGCCATGTAGGCCTCTGCATAGAGCAACTCCCTTGAGGGTGAGCCAGCAAGGGGGTGAGAAGGCACCTAAAACAGAAGCCACAGCCTTTTAGTAACCTGATCTATGAAGTGACATTTCAACACTTTGGCTGCATTCTTTTCACTAGAAGTAAGTCATTAGGTCCAATCCATGCTTGAGGAAAGGGGATCACATCAGGGGGTGAATATCAGGAGGAGGGATCATTGGGGTCATCTTAGAGGCTGCCCACCCCAGGAAGCCACCGGGGGGTTCTGAGCAGGAGAGTGACAGGACCCGGTTGATTGTTTCTAAAATAAGCAATAGAGTCACATGATACAAGATTAAAGTCCAAAAGCCTATAAGGGGACTTCCCTGGTGGTCCAATGGTAAAGAATCTGCCTGCCAATGCAGGGGACGCGGGTTCGATCCCTGGTCAGGGAACTAAGATCCCACATGCTGCGGGGCTACTGAGCCCTTGCACCTCAACTAGAGAGCACGCGCGCCACAACTAAAGAGCCCACCTGCCCTGGAGCCCGCACGCCACAAGTAGAGAGAAGCCCACGCACCACAACAGAAAAAAGATCCCGCATGCTACAACAAAGACCTGACACAGCCAAAAATAAAAATAAATAAATAAATACAAATCATTTAAAAAAACAAAACAAAACAAAAAACCGAAACAAAGGGTATAAGATGAAAAGCCCCCCTCTAGCCCTGTCCCCAGCCACTTAACTCCCCCTTCCTATAGGCAACCAATGTTCCCATACCTCATGTGGCCTTCCAGAGGGGGGTCCATGCGTACAGAAGCAGATTCATCTGTAGGAGTTAGTGTTGTTCACTAAATATTTCCAATTCTATTCTCCTTCCAGGCGTACAGTCGTTATTCCAGAATCTATTTCTCTGTAGCAAACCACTCACAACTTAGTGGCATAAAACACCAACTTATTAGGCTGATGGATTTTGCGGGTTGGGAATTCAGACAGGACACAGCAGGGATGGCTGTCTGCACCACAATGCCAGGGGCCTCAGCTGGGGCCGATGGGAATGCCCGGGAGCTGGAATCACCCAGGGCTTCTTTGCTCAACTGTCTTGTGCTCTAGGTGGGACAACTGGAAGGCTGGGCTCAGCTGGAACTGTCAACCATAGCAGAGCAATGACCAATCTACACGTGAACAATCTATTCAGTGTGGGCTTATCACATCACAGCACAGCTGATGAGCCTGAAGGAACATCCTGAGAGAACAAGCATTGCAAGAAACCCAGGCTCCATGGCCTTTTGTGACCTGGCCTCAGATCTCATGTGTATCACTTCCACCATATTCTACTGATGACAAGAGTCACTAAAGCCAGGCCAGAAGTAAGGACAGGGAAATGAGAGCCCACCTCTTGCTGTGTGGGTGGCAAGGTCACAATGCAGAAATGCCTGTGGGATGGGAGTGTATTGCTACATTCATCTTTGGAAAATACAATCTCCCACAGTAGTGTCGGACCTCCACACCCTTCTCAACTTAGTTGTGGCCATGTGGTTGCCTTAACCAATGAAATGTGAGCAGAAGTGACTTGTGTCACTTTCAGATGCAAGCTTTAAGGGCCATCATATGATTCCCCACATTTCCTTTTACTGCCTGACATTGCAGAAGCGCAGATTGACAGGGAGTCTCTAGTGTCCTGGGTCCCTGAGTGACTACTCCTAGTGGAGCCTCCCAACTTCCCAACAACCTGCACTGGACACAAGG
This sequence comes from Lagenorhynchus albirostris, assembly GCF_949774975.1. Lineage (NCBI taxonomy): Eukaryota > Metazoa > Chordata > Mammalia > Artiodactyla > Delphinidae > Lagenorhynchus > Lagenorhynchus albirostris. Next base: position 152,533,784 of record NC_083097.1, read on the forward strand.
TGTACCTGAGAAGTTAACTTTTGTTGCTTTAAGTCACTGAAATTTGGGGATTGTTTGTTACTGCAGCATAACCTAGCCTATCCTGACCTTTTGTATACAACTACTAGCAAACCCTACCCACTGTTCTGTACTTTGCTTTTTTCAATTTTTTTAAGATTTTTAAAATATTTATTTAATTTATTTATTTGGCTGTGCCAGGTCTTAGTTGTGGCATGCAGTATCTTTTAGTTGAGGCATGCGGGATCTAGTTCCCTGACCAGGGATTGAACCCAGGCCCCCTGCATTGGGAGCATGGAGTCTTAGCCACTGGACCACCAGGGAAGTCCCACTTTTTTTATTTAACAATATATCTTGGAGATTGTTTATATCAGTACATGAAGAGCACCCCGACAGTTTTTTTTTTAAAGCTACATAGTATTCCTGTACAGGAAAGGACCAAATTTTACTTAACTAGTCCCTATTAAGGACAATTAGTACATTTGGTGTTTTTGGACAATGCTGCAGTGAACAACCTTGAACATTCATTTCTTATTTTGCTTGAGTGCAATTATATTTGTAGGATAAACCCTAGAAGTGCATATGTCAGACGAATGGTGGCAGACTTCCCTTTTAAAAAGGATCACTTTGGTCATAGCTAGAGAACGGGTTGAAGAGTCAGAACCCAAGAGTTGTGTGTGATACCATCCCCTCCTCACCCCATATCAATCACCAAGTCTTATTCATTCGAGCTCTGTGATAGCTCTCAACCTGGCCACTTGTCTGCACCCACTGGCCACTGCCCCAGCACAGTGCATCATTCCTCTCTCCAGTGATTCCTATTAAAAGGGCCTCCCACCTGTCTTACTCAGGATACTTGGCTCTAAACAATGAAGCTGATTCTGGGTAACTTAGGCAGACAAGGAACTGATTGGATGCTCTTGGATGCTTGCTGAATTTCCCTACCCCAGGAAGGGCCTGGCTCGACCACCTCCCCCTCTTCTTCCACTGCCACCATAATGAACCCTAAATGGTCCTCTGATGTCTTATGTTAATCACTTGCTTTGGATTTCAAAGACCTGCTTGCAAACATTGGAAACGCTCCAGGTACCAGGGACCTTAGAGAGGAAATTCTGCCTCCTCTCTGATTTCCCTAGTGGAAAGCAGGGCCTGCCTCTGCATTTTATAGGTTTCCTCCCAAAGGGGAGGGGTGTTCAGATGCTGGGCGTCAAAACAATCGGTGTTTACAAGTCAGCCTAGGCCCCTCTCTCCCCACCCTTCACCTCACCCCTAGCACAGTGTGGCTGAGTCAGCAAATATGATCAAACTACTCCCTGGTTTAGCACACCCTGGACAGCTCCCCACTACTCTCAAAATGAAGTCCAGACTCCTTACCTAGCTTCCAAGGACCTCCCTGATCCAGGCCTCTTCAAGGCCTCCCCATGCACACCCCAATGTGTACCTGAAAGTCTAGTTCAATGCTCTGCCCTCAGGTGCCAAATGCATGAGCCCTTAACCACCTTCCTCTACAGAACTCTGAACATGTGCTAGCCCTCTAGCCAGAGGCTCTTTCCCTCCCACTCCAGTTACCTCTGAAACCTGCACATTCTCACTTAACTCTCAGGTCTCACTTAGACACAACACCCTTCACTGGGTGAGGTACCTGCCCTTTGTCCTACTGACCACTGGGTTTCCTTCCTTCAAAGTACTTTTCTTTATTCCCCAAAGTATCCTAGATCCATGCACTTTTCTCCATGTCCACTGCCACCTTCTCAGTCCAAGCAACCATCCTCTCGCTCCTGGAATTCAGTAGGCTCCCAACTGCTCACTCTGCTTCCACTCTTGGCCCCCTGAAAGTCTACTAGCTAGAGTGATCTTTTAAAAGTATAAGTCAGGAACTTCCCTGGCGGTCCAGTGGTTAAGACTCCGTGCTCCCAATGCAGGGGGTGTGGGTTCAATCCCTGGTCGGGAACTAAGATCCCACATGCCACATGGCCTAAAAATAAAATAAATAAAAGTATAAATCATCCTTTCAAAGGCTCCACATTTCATTTAAGAAAAACAAACAAACTCCTCTCCATGGTTTACAAAGCCTTTCAGGATCTACCTAGAATCCCTGCTCCTTCAACTCATCTCAGACTTTGGGCCCTGAAGCTACACAGGCCTTCTTCCTGTTCCTTGAACATACCAAACTTACTCTAGGCTCAAAGCTTTGCACTTGCTGTTGCCTCTGCTTGACACTGTTCCCCTAGATCTTTGTGTGGTTGGATCTGCTCAAATGTCACACCCTGAGACCATTTCCCCTATTTTGTCTTAATGTCTTAATAGCACTTGTCACTACCTCAGACCATACCATTTATTTGTTTACACATAGGATTACCATATTTATCCCCCTTCTAGCAGGTAGGCAGAGAGATTGACTATTTTGCTGGCACCACTGTATTCCCTAGCACCTGGCCCAGTGCCTGGCACAAAGTGCATGCTCTGTATTTTTGGATGAATGAATGGATAGGAATCAGAGAAGCCTAGTTGAATAGGACTCTGCCTTACCCGCAAGTTTGGGCAAGCCTCCGTTTCCTGGTGTGTGAAGTGAGGGTGGAGGGAGTAGGATGTTTAGCTAGAAGGTGTTGATTAGCTGTAAAATTTCGGCGTTGTTTTCTCCCTAGTCCTAGGCCCGCAGCCCTCCACTGGACCTTAGCTCCCCACCTATATAATGGGTGTGAGCTCATTCCCTACGTCTTGGGGTGGTAGCGCTGCCTTATAAGGCAGCAGAGGCCGAGGGCGGACAAGGCCGTGTGGGTGGAGAGAAATCACAACATCCGGCTGTGGGGGCGGGGTGGGGCGGGGCTGGGGCGCCCGCGGTGGCCGGCCTGGAGGCCTGGGAGCAGCTCGGAAAGCCGGCACCCTCCTGTGGGCCTCTCCCTGCTAACGATGTGCGCCCTCCAGAATGGGCCGGCCCAAAGGAATACGGCTGGATACACGGCCCGAACTTGCTTGAGGCTGGCCTGCAAGAGGCCCAAGATACCAAGCGCATCCCCTACAAACCCTGGACAAGCCAAGGCGAGCCAAAAGGACCTGGCCCACACCCACATCTAATGGCCCAATCAGAGTGCAAAGCTGAGAATGACTGACGCTTCCTTCATCCAATCAAATACAAGAGATCCGGGGCGTGACCCAGAGGACCCACCTCTTTTGTCCCAGCGGAGGGCTCGGCCCTAATTGGCAGTTTGGTATCCTACGAAGGCCCAGAAATTCGAACGTAGAGGCTGAACCCCACCGCAGACCAACCAGGAAGAGGTGACGTTTTAAGTCCCGCCCCCTGTTCCTTTGAACGAATTCCTGGCTCTGGGGGCGGGGGATGATGAAGAGGCTGTCTAATGGGAAGACGGCGCGGCGAACGCTCTCCCGGTTATTGGCTGAGTAAAGTAAACAGTGGGCGGGCCGGGGCGGGGCGTGCCGGCGTAGGGGTGGCCCCCGGGAGGGGGCGCAGAGTGCTCGGCGGGCGGCGGCGGCCGGGGAGGCCCGGGAGGCCGCGGCGCGGTCACTGCGAGCCGAGCCGAGCCGCGCCGATCGCCATCCGGCCCCGGCTCCCTCGCGCAATCCCGGCCGGTGGCGCGGCCCGGCGGGCCCGGCGGCGCCGCAGCCCATGGAGCTCGAGAACATCGTAGCGAACACGGTGCTACTCAAGGCCCGGGAAGGTGAGGCTGTTGGGTGAGGAGAACGCGGGCGCGCGGCCTCAGAGCTCGACCGGGTGCCTCAGCCGCCCGATCCCCTAGGGCAGCTCGCTCCGTGCCCCGCACCTCGCGCAGACACGAGCCCTTCCGTCCTGTGGTCCTCTTTCTCCGCACCTGCCCCCCGGGAGCTGGAGCCCAGCAAGGGGTGGGTCAGGCCGCCGCCCGCGCGGCGAGGAGGTGGGGTCGTGGTGAGGGAGTGAGAGGAGGAGAGAGGAAGGAAGAGGGAAGGGTGGGACCCCAGCCCCGGGAGAGCCTCTCTGAGCCCTCTCCCAGGTAAGAGGTAAGAAGATGCCCCAGGAAGGGAAAGGGGCAGCCCACACCCCACGTGCCCGGGCCCAGACTCCGGCGCCCAGCCTGGGCCGGCACAAAGTTGGTGCAGGGTAAAAGGTTTGGAAAATAAATTAACCGAGGCTCTGCCGTAGCACAGCCTTTGCGAGGTGGGGAAACTGCTGGTCATATATGCTACCAGCATGACTGCCACTTGCTCGGTGCCTCAGGACACTGGGGACAGAGGTGAATGGGTCACAGTTTTTGCCCTCGGGAGTAGTGGGGCAGATGGGCACAGAAAAAACTGGAAGCTGAGTTTTGAAGGAAGGGAGGCATGCCAGGCTGGTAGGACTGTTAAGTGCAAGGCCTGGCAGAGGGAGCCTGTCTTGTGAACCTAGTGTTGCTGAGCTCCTCAGACATTACCAGGCACCTGCTCTATGAGGATCCTGGGGATGCATAGGGACCAGACTTGGTCCTCATTGCCTTGCGGTCAGTCTGCCCCTCACCTGCCACTGTTCACCTCAGTAACATAATCACCGAACACCTACTCTGTGCCCTGTCCTGTCCAGGGTGCCAGGGACCAGCAGAGAAGACACTTCTTTTTGGAACTCTAGGGCAGGGAGGTCAGGACTCTTTGCTGGGGTTTCAGGCTGAAAAAGACATCTGCTTCACCTTTCTGACCTATTTTACAGGTGGGAAACTGAGGCTTAGATCAGTGACTAGCCCCAAGGACACACAATGAGACTGGTTGACTCACGCCTAGGACACAGGATGTCCCCAATGCAGTCTGTAGGAAACCCAGAGGAACCCCCACCTGGCACAGCATCTGGTGCCCCCTGCCTGCCCAGTGCATGTTGACCCTGGGGAAGTGCTGCCTGGAAATGGGCATGGCAGTCTGGGTCCTCAGTGCCCAGAGCCTTCCTTATCTCCTGTCCATTATCGAGTCCTGGGGCTAGGCCTTCCTCCCAGCCTCTGGGGGCATCTGCCGATTCTGTTCTGCCTCGTCATCCAGCCATCCAGGGAGGAGGGGTGGGGAGAACCTGGCCAGGCCTCCCTCCCTAGGGCTGTAGCCAGTTCAGGCCTCAGGCCTGCTGAGAACCCTGCCTTGCCTAACTAGAGAGTGTGGGCACCTTCTGATAGGCTTCCTCAGGAGGCATAGGGGGTTATGGCCAGACTGAGACCAATGCCTTCACTGGAGAATCCTTACTCCAACCTGGCTCTGTCCCTCTCACCTGGGTGGCTCTAGACAAGTCTCTTCTCTCTGAACTTCAGTAACTCTTTTTGTGGGATGGTTGAGGGTGGGACCTGAAAACTAAAGGAAATCCCAGTTGTCACTGAGTTTTGAACCCTGGTCTGTAGATTGAGTGCATTGGAATCACTTCATGAGCTGGCTGACAGCTTGGACCCCAGGCCTTTGCCAGCTTCCCAAGTGATCTGAGGCCCTGAGTGATTTGGGATTGCATGTATTCAGTTGACACCCGATGCCAGGCATGTTTGCGGTGGGAGAAGAGCTTGGGTTGTGGTCCTAGGGAGCTGGGTTCAAGTCCTGACTCTGGGACCTCCAGCCTTCGTAATCTTGGACCAATTGACTCCTCATTTCAGGGCCTCGGTTTTCTCATAAAATTGGGCCAGGTCTGGAAGGATTGCTATGAGGATGAAGTGGGACAGCACTGGAGGTGTGAACCCTCACTTAGTCCTCCTTCCTTTCCCAGGCCCCCAGAGGCACGGGGAGGGGACCAGGCTGGGGTGGGGAGGAGCCCCACTGACTCTGGTGGCAGTTCCAGGACAGGATATTTGCATGTGACTCTGCTGCTGCCTTGATGTGGCTGGGAGGAGGGAGAGGAGGAAGTAAGTGATGGGGGTAGCAGGCGGATGGAGAGGTGGGGGAGGAGTTCCCCTTCTGGGGAGGCCTTGCCCTGGGTTGGGGGGTGGGGGTCTGTTGCTCACTCACAGTGGAGCAATGACTGTGGGGTATGCTGGGTGCAGGCTGCAGGAGGGCTGCTAGCAGGTTTCCCAATGGGTACCCTACAACACTTCCTCTTCCAGGCAGCTTAGGTCAGGGAGCCTATTGGAGGACCCAGCCTTGCCCTCTCCCCAGACGGTGGCTCCTCTTGCACCACCTGCCTTCAGCCAGGCCAGATGGAAACAAGGCTGGGGAAACTGAGGCCAGGCAAGGGATAGTGGTGGCCTGAGGTTGCCACTGAGTTGTTGGAGCTGGGACCCACCTCTTGCCACAGCTCTACTGGGTACTGGACACAGACTCTCCTGGTCACCATCACAATACCTCTGGAGATGGCTCTGGACCTGAAGTACACATGGAGAAATTGAGGTTCCTAGAGAGCAAGTGATGGGCCTGAAGTGTAAAGTGGAGATTCAAACCCAGGTCTGTAAGATTCCAAGACTCAGGCTCCTTCCACCATTTTCAACCTCATGGCCCACAGGCCACATCTAGCTAGATCTCTAACATGTTTTATTTATTGGGCTGCAGTGGGTTTTTTAAAATATAGGAACCAATATTTCATGGAACAGTCCAGAGTCTCAGCTGATTTTGAAAAGTCAAAAGAGCTGGCCACACTGGGCCAGCATTCCTGCCTAGTAACAATCAAGCAGTCAGCCGTGGTTGTGCTGCAGCTGCCCCCGTTTGAAGCGGCATGCCGGGTCCAGTTCCCACACTCCTCACCACTCCCTGTTGTCTACCATCTGGCCCACATTTACTGTACCTGTCTGGCTCTGTAGGCATTTGAGCTGCTACCCTGGTCTCAGCAGCTACAGATGAGGGGTCAGCTAGGTAAAATGAGGCAGGTAGCAGGACCAGGAAAGCAGGAGTAGGGATCCTGAGTGTCAACCCTCCTGCCACCACTTTGTTTGCGTCTCTGATAGCTCTGATGCAGGGCCTCGTAATAGGGGCCTGGAGCCTACCTGGTGACCCAGGCTGCCCTCTGCCTCTGGCATCTCTCAGGCATGTCCCACATGTCCTGGAACATCTCCCTTCTGGGCCTTGACTTACACAGTTCCCACCACTATCGTGTCCTTCTCTTTCTTCACCTGGGAAACTCCTACCTGGTAGGAAGAAGCTGAGGCCTGCCAAAGCTACCTGGAAACCCCACTCTCCCCCAGTGGCTGGCCTCATGCCCCTCTTGGCTCTTCCAGCCCAGAAGCCCCTAGCAGGTGGGCCTAGGGGCCCATGTTTGTCCTGGAACCCAGCGAGGGCATGTTGCAGCACACGGAAGGAAGGCCCGAGGTGCCTCCCAGAGTGGACTGGGCCTAGGCTGGGCCCTGAAGGCCTCTGGATTGCACTGAGGGTGGAGGGGAGGCACGGCAGTGGCGGGACTCGAGACCCAGCACCTGTTTGCTTCCACAGGTGGTGGCGGGAATCGCAAAGGCAAAAGCAAGAAATGGCGTCAGATGCTGCAGTTCCCTCATATCAGCCAGTGCGAAGAGCTGCGGCTCAACATTGGTGAGACCTGGGTAGAGACGGGGGCTGGGGTGAAGAGGTGAGAGGGCCTTGCTGGTGCCACGGGGCCTCCCCCAAGACCTTGCCTCAGGGTGGAGGGGCAGGGTTGGGGGTTTTGGGGAGCAGAGAAATTGAGGCCGCACCACCAACCCAGTTTCAGTTCCTGGGCTTGGGCTGGGTGGAGGGCAGAGAGCACATAGGACAGCAGCGGGTGGTTGGGGTAGGCGTGGGGAGGAGGACGGGGTCAGATTGGGGGCGATCTGAGGGAAGCAGCGGAAGGGAGGGCCTCAGGTGAGCAGGGCTCGCAGAATGGAGCGGAGGGTGCTTCAGGGGCTGGAGTCAGCCCTCACCGACTGCCCGGGGAGCCCCAGGCCTGTGCTCAGCCCCACCCAGCCTGGCCCTGCAGGTGCCCCGCAAAACCTTAACGAGAAGGGCCAGGCCCCCTCTGAAGGCCTGCACGTGGGCTAGGAGTACACCATGGCTGCTTCCACCGCCGCGAAGGAGGCCTAGCCTCGAGCTCGCCGGAAGCCACAGCTTCCTCCCACACTTTCGCCAGGCAGTCAGCAGGTGTGGGCCGGGCCCAAGCCGGGCCGGAACCTCACAGACCACACCCAACCCCAACTGTGACGTATGCAAGTGGTGTGAACCAGGAGACAGCGGCTGGAAGTGAGGACCCCGGCTCTGGAGCCACACTCCTGGCTGTGTGACCTTGGGCTAATCACTTATCCTCTCTGGGCCTCGGAGTCCCAAGCTATGATGGCAGTAACAGTAGTGCCACCTCATTGCTGTGGTGAGGGTTCTAAAGGAGACAATGGCTGCCATACTGCAGGGCTGGAAGCTGTTGTTAGGGCCCCGGGCCTGGTGGTGTGGACAGGAGTGCCCTGCCGGTGGGCTCCAGGTCCAGAAATCCAACAGCTCCCACCCCTGCCTGCAGAGTGTGACTACCACAGCCTGTGCAAGCGGCAGCCCATCGGGCGCCTGCTATTCCGAGAGTTCTGCGCCACGAGGCCCGAGCTGACCCGCTGCATTGCCTTCCTGGACGGGGTGGTGAGTGCAGCCCAGCCCAACACCAAGGGTGGGCAGAGGTCCCGGGCCACATGTGCCCCATCTCCCCACACCTGTTGCTGTACCCAAACCCCAAGCTTCTCTGCCTCCCACCCCGCAGGCTGACTATGAAGTGACCCCTGATGAGAAGCGGAAGGAGTGTGGGTGGCGGCTAATGCAGAATTTTCTGAGCCACACGGTAAGTGAGCACTGATGGAGGGATGATGGCAGCGGGTAGAGCTCAGTGATGGGGAGAGGATTGACCACAGCTCAGGCAGAGAGTGCCCTGGAGCTGCTCCAGGCTCACCAGGCAGCATTGCAGGCATGGAGCCCAGGAGGGTGGGCTGGGGCTCTGGACCCTGCAGCCTGCCAGCAGCTCTGCTTCACTCTGCCTCAAGGGGAACAGCAGAAACCAAGTTCAGCAACTGGGCAGGCTGGCGCACCTCCAGCCCATAGCCACCCCAGCACAGTCCCGAGGTCTCTGCCCTGGGAGTGGGTGGCTGGCCAAGGGAGCCCCTGCACTGACCTGTCTGTGGCTTGTCCCTAGGGTCCCGACCTCATCCCTGACGTCCCCCGGCAACTGGTGACTAACTGTGCCCAGCGGCTGGAGCAGGGGCCCTGCAAAGACCTCTTCCAGGAGCTCACCCGGTAAGCCTCTCCCTGCCCATAGGCTGAGAATCGTGTCCTGACGGGTGGGTTTCTGTGGACCCAGAAGGCTGTGAACAGTTCAGCAGGTGGTGAGGGAGCTCAGCCCCTCACCCCAGCCTTGCGCCAGCTCTGTGACCTTGGGCAGGTTGCCTCCCCTCTCTGTAGCCTCTTGGGCTTCAGCCAGGATGCATGTCTCCCACCTAGGTGGGTTAGCAAGAGGGCTGGCTGAGGATGCTGCGTTTCAGGCTGAGCATACACACAACAGGGGGCCTGGCCCATCAAGCCAAGAACTTGGGGTGTCAGGGGCTGACCAGTGGGCTGGGTCTTCTCGATAGGCTGACCCACGAGTACCTGAGTGTGGCCCCTTATACCGACTACCTCGACAGCATCTACTTCAACCGTTTCCTGCAGTGGAAGTGGCTGGAAAGGTGAGCTCCTTGAAGGCTGGGCTGGGCTGGGCCAGGCCAGATTGTGGGGGCTCTCATGGGCGTCAGGCCCCTGATCAGCTAGTGTTTGATCCCCAACCCCTTGTCCACAGGCAGCCAGTGACCAAAAACACCTTCAGGCAGTACCGAGTCCTGGGCAAAGGTGGCTTTGGGGAGGTGAGTGGCCAGGCCAGAGCCCAGCAGAGTGCAGAGGTGGGGTAGGGTGGACCCTGACAAGCCCCTTCCCCCTTTGAGCCCCTGTACCCCCAGGAAGGGCACAGCTGGTCCCCATTTGCCCCATCTACCCTGGCTACAGGTATGTGCCTGCCAGGTGCGGGCAACAGGCAAGATGTACGCCTGCAAGAAGCTGGAGAAGAAGCGGATCAAGAAGAGGAAAGGGGAGGCCATGGCCCTCAATGAGAAGCAGATCCTGGAGAAAGTGAACAGTAGGTTTGTAGTAAGTACAGACAGGAGACCCTTCCCTTTCCCCTGGCCACGCCTGCTCTCCCCACTCGCTGGACTAAGATCTCTTCCCTGCCACAGGCCCCCTCTAGGCACAACTGCCTCCCTTGTCCTCAGAGATGCCTGGGAAGGGTGGGTTTGGGAAATTGACACCTGGCCTAGGGAGCAGGCTGGGCCCCAGGGAGTGGTTCTAAGAAGGATTTTTCGGGCGGCTGGCACCAGCCCCCCCACCAGGTGGCCCATGGCCCCTGCTTCAGGGCTCGGACCCTCTTGGTCACAGGTGAGCTTGGCCTACGCCTATGAGACCAAGGACGCGCTGTGCCTGGTGCTGACGCTGATGAACGGAGGCGACCTCAAGTTCCACATCTACCACATGGGCCAGGCTGGCTTCCCTGAGGCTCGGGCCGTCTTCTACGCAGCAGAGATCTGCTGCGGCCTGGAGGACCTGCACCGGGAACGCATCGTGTACAGGTGCAGGGGTGTGGCCCTCCTGGCCAGGGGCCGCAACTGGGCTTGGGTGGAGGCTGCAGAGAGATGTTGGTGTGCTGGGGCTGTCACTGCAGGCGCAAGTCTGTCTGGGCTCTGGCTGGGGACTCCACACTCACCCACACTAGGCAGACTTGAGAGGCTCAGAACCCAGGCTCTGGGGTCTGGTTGACCACGTGTGAATCCCGGCATTGTCGCCCCTCTCTCACTCTGTGACCTTGGCCACTCAGCTCCCTGCTCACAACACCATTTTCTTTCCTGGGAAGCAAAGACTATATATAACTCCTGCTTCTCAGGTTGTTGTAGGGAATGAATGAGATAATGCTGTAAAGTACATAGAACTCGGTAGTGGAGAGCTCCTCTTACTACTATTACTGGTGATGATTTCATTTGAGCCTCACAACAGCTCCATGAGGAGATGGATGAGTAGCCTCATTTGACAGATGGAAAAGGTAGAGTTAGCCACCAGAGTGGAGGGAGAGCACTAGAGGTGAACAAAGCTGCTGGTGATGTCTGGGAAGCTTCCCTCTGAGTGGGAACTGCCTTCCACTTGCCTAGCGAGTCCCAGGAGTCCTGGCTGCATAGATCCTTCATCTGCTCCCTCAGGTTGGGGCTGCTGCCAGGGAAGGCAGGGCTGTCTGTCTTCTGGCAACAAAAGGCTCCCACACCTTGCTGCACATCCCATCCTAGGGGGTGAGCGAGCTAGGAGGGGGTGGCCCTGTCTGGCTGCTGGGCAAACTGAGCAGCATCTGATCCTGCCCTTCTCTCCCCACAGGGACCTAAAGCCAGAGAACATCCTACTAGATGACCACGGTGGGTGAGGGGCCACAAAGGGTGGGAGAGGCATGGGGGAGGTCTGGCCCACCTGCCTAACGGGCCTCCCTGCTTCTCCATCCACATTCAGGTCACATCCGCATCTCCGACCTGGGGCTGGCAGTGCACGTACCTGAGGGCCAGACGATCAAAGGCCGTGTGGGCACTGTGGGCTACATGGGTGAGTCTCCCTTCCCCCTGGCCCGCCAGCCTCCTGGGTCCTCTATCTGTCTTGGGCCCAGTCCCACCACCCCTGTTGGGAAGTCTCCTGTACCTCAGGAAATAGAAAGAGCTGATGTTCTTCTTTTATAGATGAGGAGACCAAGACTCAGCCAGGGCCCCACACACTGTGAATCCACAGCATTCACTCACTACATATTCATTGAGCTACTCCTACTGGCTGGGCCTACAGGTGGCTACCAGTGAAAGACAAGGGCCTCATACCTGTTTCCATGGCCCCGGCTCTCCACTCCCGAGACCTGCCCATGCTAGAAGTGGGAGTGCCCATCTGTGGCGGAGGCCAAGATGTGGCCCCAAATTCCCCTTAGGACCATGTGACACAATAGACAGAGCTCCAGCTATGGGCTCCACCTCTTCCTTGTTATGTGTCCTCGGGCCGGACATTCTGCTTCTCCCAGCCTCACTTTCCCTGACTGTAAAGTGATCATCACCTACTCCCAGGGTTGCCTTGAAGATGAAAAGAGGTAGTAGAGGCAAAAATCCCTACCTGCCTGTCCTGGCAGGCAGTAGCTATCCAGCAAATCAGTTGCTGTCTTCTTTCCTCTCTTTGATATTAAATCTAGAGGTTGCAAACTGGCAGCCACACTAGGCCTAATTTGGCCTCCATCTGTGTTTAAATCAAATTGTTTTTCAAACAATCTGAATTGATTGCCAACATTTGATAACCCAGACAGCTTCATGTTAAAAATACGGATTTCTGACTTCTCTTGAAAAGTCAGAAGACGTGGCCCCCTGCAGGGCCATACCAGCGCACTTTGATGGGATGTGTGCTCTCCAACTCACCTCAGTCCCCACCGGGCTGCTGATGTTGCCTGCCTGGGTGGTGCCAGTGGGTGTCTGAGCTGGTTACCCCACCTTGACATGCATGCTGGGCATTCCTGGGGCCCCGGGGCACAATTCCGCCTCCTGCCCCGCCTTAACTCCTGTGCTGTCCCTCCCAGCCCCAGAGGTGGTGAAGAACGAACGGTACACATTCAGCCCGGACTGGTGGGCGCTAGGCTGCCTCCTGTACGAGATGATCGCAGGCCAGTCACCCTTCCAGCAGAGAAAAAAGAAGATCAAGCGGGAGGAGGTGGAGCGGCTGGTAAAGGAGGTGCCCGAGGAGTACTCAGAGCACTTTTCCCCGCAGGCCCGCTCGCTCTGTTCCCAGGTACAGCAGCCAGCAGGAGGCCCAACCGGCCAGGGCTGGGGCTGGGGGCGCCTCTCCCGGGGCTACCCTGACCACCCTGCCTTGCTGTAGCTCCTCTGCAAGGACCCTGCTGAGCGCCTGGGGTGTGGGGGGGGCGGTGCCCGCGAGGTGAAGGAGCACCCCCTCTTCAAGAAGCTGAACTTCAAGCGGCTGGGAGCCGGCATGCTAGAACCACCCTTCAAGCCTGATGTGAGTGCTGCCCCCTCCTGCCGAGGGCAGGGCCAAGCCCTGGCTGGGGGGCAGGGGTGAGCGGGAAGGGTTGGGGGCTCTTGGAGGATTGGTTGGGACACCCTCATTGCAAGTGTTAGAAAACTCAAGTGTGTTAACCAGCAAAACAGAATTCACCGGGCTCAGAAAAATGAAAAGCTGTGGGAGAGGCCTTGCTTTTGGCCCACCCGATCCAGGGCTCCAACAATGTTGCAGGAATTCCGTCTTCCTCTCTCTGACCACTACTGGTCAGTGTGCAGGCTTCTCTTTCAGGCAGCTGTCCCCAGGGTGTGGCAGGCCTACATCTTAACAGCTCAGCCACCCTAGAAGACAGAGAGTGCCTCTTGCCCAATAATTTCAAAAGAAGTCCGAAAAGGAAAAACAAGGCCTGAGGCTGATGCTCATTGCCTGATTGCCCAGAGGCCCCTCAGCAGCCACACCTGGATCCTATACCCACCTGAGCCACTGCCAGTGGTGGGAGATCGGTTTCCCAAAGGAAAACTAAGATGCCTTGCCAGCAGGGGAAAGGCCCATTGGGCTGGCAAAATATCTGCTGCCCACTACACCTGGCAATGCTGACCTCCTGTCTGGGAGCAGGACACTCCCCTCTGCAGAGTCTCACTCATTTACTGAGCATCTCAGTGGGTCAGGCATCCTCCTGGCAGAAACATCCTCGAGTCATCAAATTCTAAGTGGCAGAAGCCCAACTCAAACTTACGCCCAACATGGAGCTTATTGGTTCATTTGGCCAGAAAGTCCCAGAGTAGGGCCAATGTCAGGGTTTCATACCATGTTGTCAGGACTCCATCTCTTGGCTCTGCTGCAGCCTGTTGACTGTTCTCCCACTGAATTCAGGCTTCTCTGTATAAAGTCATAGGGAAGGTTCTGATTGGCCAAGATTAGATCACGTGCTTGCCCCCCCTCTCATGTGTAAAAGGACTGGGACCTGTGATTGACAGTTCACCAGGAACACGGGGGAGGAAGGTAGGTGATGGGCAGGCCAGGTTGGTGGCTGTCAACCATGCACGTGATTGTTTACACATTCAACAAATATTCTGAGTGCCCATATGTACCAGACCTCAGAATTAATAGAGTCAACAGGACCCAGTCCTCCCTTCATGTTCTAGTGGGAAGACACAGCAAAATAAACCAGTAAGTGAAAAAAGAGTTGTGGGGAGGTGGGAGTATTTCTAGACAGGATGGTCTCTGAGGAGCTGTTGGTTAAGTAGAAGCCTAAAATACGTGAAGGACAGAGCTGTACCAGGATTTGGGGCATGAGCATTCCAGGGAGAAGGAGCAGCCAGGCATTAAGATCCTAGTACAGGGACCAGCCTTGAGAGGTGGAACAGCAGTGAAGGCCAGTGTAGTTGGCATGAGCATGTGCAGGGAACGTGGAGCAAGAATGTGAGGTGGGGGTGTGGGCCACAGAGCAGGAGAGCAGGATCGGGAGTGGGAGGCCACCTAGTGGGCTGCTGCCTCTGCAGAACTGCATCTTGTAGGTGGGTCTCACCAGCAACCCACGGTTTTAGCCTTGCTGTGGGCAGTTGAACTGAGAGCCTGACTTCCGGCAGCCTGCCTCAGGGCTGGCCCTGCCACTCGAGTTTACTCCTCCTTCCCTGCACACCAACCTTGAAAATCAGTGCCCTGGAGTTTGACTTTTTTTAGAAGCAGCAGATGAAAAATGTGCTTGATGATGATATAGTTTTTAACAGCTTTATTGAGTTCATATACCATACAACTCACTCCTTGAAAGGATATAATTAAATGGCTTTTAGCATAGTCAGGTTGTGCAACCATCACCGCAATCAATTTTAGAACGTTTTCATCACCCCTCCCCCCAAAGTACCCCATACTCATTAGCAGTCATTCCCCATTCTCCCCTCCCCTGGCCCTTGGCATCCACTCTTCGACCTTTTGTGTGTGTGTGTGTGTGTCTGCGTTGTGTCTTCGTTGCTGTGCGCGGGCTTTCTCTAGTTGCGACAAGCAGGGGCTACTCTTTGATGTGGTGCACGGGCTTCTCATTGCGGTGGCTTCTCTTGTTGCAGAGCACAGGCTCTAGGCATGCAGGCTTCAGTAGTTGTGGCTCACGGACTCTAGAGTGTAGTCTCAGTAGTTGTGGTGCATGGGCTTAGTTGTTTCACGGCGTGTGGGATCTTCCCGGAACAGGGCTCGAGCCCGTGTCCCCTGCATTGGCAGGCAGATTCTTAACTGTGGCGCCACCAGGGACATCCCTACTAATCTACTTTATGTCTCTCTATATTTGCCTATTCTGGACATTTCATATTAATGGGATTATATAATATGTGGTCCTTTGTGACTGGCTTTTTGCACTTTGCATACTGTTTTCAGGGTTCACCAATGTTGTAGCATTTATTGGTCCTGCATTCCTTTTTTATGACTGAATAATATTCCATTGTATGAATATGACATATTTTGTTTGTTCATCAGTTGATTGACATTAGGGTTGTTTCCACTTTGGGGCTATGATGAATAATGCTGTTTTGAGCATTCACATACAAGTTTTTGTGGGGACATATGTTTTCATTTCTCTGGGACATACACCTAGAAGTTGAATGCTGGCTCATATGGTAACGCTATGTTTAACCTTTTGGGGAACTGCCAGACTTTTCCAAAAAGCGGCTGTATGATTTTACATGATAATATTTTGACATCCTTAACAGTAGGACTTAGAAAAAAATGTAACGATGAAAAAAGAAGTGGCCTTCTGGAGTGAGGTGGGCTCCTGGCAGAGGGCTGGGGGCGCAGAGAGGTGGGAGGAATGTTCTAATCCTTTGGTTGGCTGTGAAGCAGAAGGGGATGGAATATGCCATTGGACATCCCAGGACAGAGGACCTATCAGCTCCAGGCCCCGCATGGAGTACCCAGCTGAGATTCAGTCTGCGCTGCCCTCACCAGTTGCACCTAGACAGCTGTATACAGGTGGAGGGGGGTGCCTGTTGCTGATTCCGTATGGCACTGTGGGGGCTGTTTGGCCACCGTGGGTCAGCTCTGCAGCCTTGTCAGGCAGTGAGCAGTGAGGGATAATGAGCCCCAGTTTAGAGGGGAACTTGGGCCTCAGAGAGAAGGGACTGCCATGCTCAGGAAGTGCATGGGGCACTTGTGTTTTGTTTTGTTTTGGAAGTGTAGTAGATTTACAATGTTGTGTATTAGTTTCTGGTGTACAGCAAAGTGATTCATATATATATATGTACAGATGTATATATGTGTATATGTGTGTGTATACATATTCTTTTTCAGATTCTTTTCCATTGTAGTTTATTACAAGGGATTGAATATGGTTCCCCACGCTATACAGTAAGACTGTGATGTTTATCTATTTTATATATTGTAAAATATATCTGCTAATCCCAAATTCCTTATTTATCCTCCCCCCTTCCTCTTTGATAACCATGAGTTTGTTTTCTCTGTCTGTGAGTCTGTTTCTGTTTTGTAAATAAGTTCATTTGTATCATTTTTTTAGATTCCACATATAAGTGATGTCATACATATAAGTGATGTCATGTTAAATATATTTGTCTTTTTTTTTTTTTTTTTTTGGCGGTACGCGGGCCTCTCACTGCTGTGGCCTCTCCCATTGTGGAGCACAGGCTCCGGACGCACAGGCTCAGCGGCCATGACTCACGGGCCCAGCCGCTCTGCGGCACGTGGGATCCTCCCGGACCGGGGCACGGACCCGTGTCCCCTGCATCGGCAGGCAGACTGTCAACCACTGAGCCACCAGGGAAGCCCAATATATTTGTCTTTGTACGACTTACTTCACTTGGTATGATAATCTCTGGGTCCATCCATGTTGCTGCACATGGCATTATTTCATTCTTTTTTATGTCTGAGTAATATTCCACTGTACATTATTTATATACATATGCCACATCTTCTTTACCCACTCATCTGTGGATGGACACTTAGGTTGCTTCCATGTCATGGCCATTGTTAATAGTGCTGCTGTAAACACTGGGGGCACCTGCAAACCAGGAAGCTGCAAGGGTCAGGGCAAACCCAGCCCCAGCTCAGGGTTGAGCTGCCCTCCTGTCGAGGAGGGGTGTGTGTGGTGTTCCTGTCTAACCACTGCCTCTGTCCCCCCAGCCCCAGGCCATTTACTGCAAGGATGTTCTGGATATCGAACAGTTCTCCACAGTTAAGGGTGTGGAGCTGGAAGCCACTGACCAGGACTTCTACCAGAAATTTGCCACGGGCAGTGTGTCCATCCCCTGGCAGAATGAGGTGGGGACCTGCCCAGCTGATGGGGTGGGCTCCAGAGGGGCACCCTTGGGGTCAGTACTCACAGCTACCTGTTCTGTGGCAGATGGTGGAGACCGAGTGCTTCCAGGAGCTGAATGTCTTCGGGCTGGATGGCTCGGTTCCCCCAGACCTGGACTGGAAGGGCCAGCCACCTGCACCCCCAAAGAAGGGACTGCTGCAGAGGCTCTTCAGTCGCCAGGTAACCCCCAGCAGTGTCCTACCTGGGTCTCCCACCTTGCTCCAGGGGACGGTGGGTGGGAGGCAGAGCCGGTGCCTGCATGCGCGGGGAGTAGGCATCCTCCAGCCATGTCAGCGGTGCCCAGGGTCTCTGGCCTCATTCCCGCCTGTCCCCCACCCCCGGCTGGGCTCACGGCCTCTTTTCTCTTTCCAGAGGTGAGCAGTGTGGGCTCCCCATGGGTTGGCCTTGCTGCCCGGCCTTGGGGAGCCACAGACAGCCCTTCCATGGCAGAGGCGAGATGTGGGCGAAAGAAGTCTGGTGCCCGCTCCCTACCTCCCCCTCCCCACTGCTTCCGTGCCCAGCACCTGCAAGCTGCTAGCCTTGCTTAGCCATCTGTCTCCCCATGCCCTGCCTCCACCGGCCCCAGGGGAGAGGGCCCTGGCAGAGCCTGGGATCTACCTGGTCCTCCTCACTTCAGCCTGTTGCCAGCAGCCTCTGCACTGATGTCCACACATGTCTGGCCTGAGCTGCTGCTCTGGGCTCCTCGTGGGGAGCCCCCTCCTTGGAGCACGGAGCTCCTGGTCTGCCTGGCAGGGCCGGCCCAGGTGACGGCCCTGGTAGCTAACTGCGCCTGCTCTGCCTCTCTCCCTCCGTGTCTTCCCCGCCCTCCAGGACTGCTGTGGGAACTGCAGCGACAGTGAGGAAGAGCTTCCCGCCCGCCTCGAGCTCCCCACCCGCCTCTAGCCCCCAACCTGAGGCCCCGCCGGGCGGTTGGCGGTAGCAGCTACTCCAAGCGCTGTTTACAGTTTTGCACAGTGGTCTTCCCCATTGTCCACTCAAGTTGTGGCCTGGGGAACACAGCCGGAGCTGTCCCCAGTGCCCTCTGCCCCTCAGCCCCTGGTCTGGCTGAGTTTGGCAAGGCCTGGACTGTCCCTGGGACAAAGGTGCGTCCCTTCAGCTCTTGTCTGTGGAGCTCGGGGCTTTCTGTATTTATGTCTTTGTACGAATGTATATAGCAACCAGAGCGTTCTTAAGACCCACGCTGGAGCCGGCAGAGGGGCTGCTGCCACACTCCAGGCACCTCAGGCCCAGCTCAGACGGGCGAGGTTGGGCCAGGCCAGGCCCCTGGGCCCCCAGCACTGTGCTTGCCACCGCCGACCTCCGAGTGAGACTCGTGCCTGCCCCTGCCGCCCTGGGCTTAGGCCGCCACCTCTGGGGCCCAATACTGTCCCTTCTCAGCACCTGTCAGAGCTGGATCTGGGACCTTTCTGTCCCCTAGGCCTGTGCCAAAGTGTGACCAGAGATTGGGCTGACCCTGGGACCCCTCAGTCCACTGCCCAGGCTGTCCCAGATGGGTCTGCCTCTGCCTTCCAGCTCCCAGGTCACCTCGTCCCTTGTGCTGGGCCCTGTCCTGAAGACACCTCGTGCAGAAACACCCCAGCCCAGGCCAGGGGAAGGGTAGGGGTGGGGGTGTCCCTGACCAACCCTCAAACATTCCAGACTCCCCTCATAACAGACACATGTGCCCAGCAATAATCCACCCCTCCCAGTGTGTGCCTGTGGTGTGTGTGTGTGTGTGTGTGTGTGAGAGAGAGAGAGAGAGAGAGAGAGAAGGGGGCAGGCGAGGCTGTGGGCCTGCACCCTAGGCCCCAGCCCTGGCCCCTCCCGGACTGTGATGGCCATCCTGGTCCCAGTGTTAGGGTAGCGTGGGATTACAGGGTCCCAGTTTTTCCATATTTAAAGCCAATTTTTATTACCCATTTTGTCCAATATAAGCTGCCACATGTCTCTGTGTGAATACAGTCCGAGCACAAACCTGGCCAGCTGCCCCTGCCTGCCTCTTTCTTGCCCCTGGTGGTCCAGGGGTCTTCCTGCTTCCCTGGCCCTGCTGGAAGTGGAAAGAGATTGGAAGTGGGGATAGTGGCGGCTGCCCTTCCAGCAAGGCCCAAGGGCCCCCAGGGCCGATCTTGGGGTAGCCTCTCCAGGCAGCCAGGCTTTGGTGGCCTCTGGGCCCAGCAGCTTCCTCAGCAGGTTGAGGCCTCAGAAAAGAAGCCTTGGGTCCCCGCTAGGTATGGGTCTGGCTCTGGAACCACTAGGGTGTGGGCCTGTGCTGGAGAGGTGGGCTCAGCTGGCAGTATCCCCTCCGAGGCCAAGGTGGCCTGGCTGCCGCTCGTGGGTTTGGAGCGGCCTGGGGAGTAAGGTGGGAGCTGCTGTTAGGAACACCTGCCCAGTCTGTCTTACCTGGACACCTGCCAGCTAGGAGCACCTGTCCAGTCTGTCTTACCTGGACACCTGCCAGTTAGGAGCACCTGCCCAGTCTGTCTTACCTGGACACCTGCTGTGTGATTTGCCCAGGGCCAGTACACATGTGTTAGAGCCATTCCTCTGCTTTGCCTTTGAAGCAGGAAATGTGGCTGGGCAGAGACAGACACTGGTGATGCTGGAAGTTAGGCTGTGGCAAGGTGGGTGGAGACCAGCCATGTGGCCATCAGGGAAGATTCTCTGAAGGTAGCAGTTGAGCCAGGTCTTGAAGGAGACATTCACCTGGGGGACAGAGGAAGTTGGGGAGCATTCCACCTGTGCAGAGACTTGGGAGTGGCAGCCTGTTGACCACAAGTCTGTCCCAGACTTCACAAGTCTTTTCCTGGTCTGTAGCATCCCAGTGGCCCCAGCCCCCCAGGGATGCTCTGTAACCACCATAAGTGTTTGTTCCTTGCCTCTGGGCTGGGTACCCAGTGCCACAGAGGCCACATGAGCTTTGCAGTTGGATAGCTCTGGGTTCAAGTACTAGCCTGGCCACTTGCCAAGCTGCCTTTGCATAGGCCCTTCCCTCGTCTGGAAAGCTGGGTGTGATACCCATCGCCTCACTGGGCATCTATGAGAATCCAACTAAGTAGCCAGTCACCCCCTTGAGCCCCTGGGTCACTGGCAGGACTCTTGCCTGTTGGGGGTATGTGGGTGCTGGGGGTCAGGCTGATGGCTATCTTAAGGACAAGTCAAGGTTCCAAGTACCAACTTTGAAGGGGCCTCTGGTGGCGGCCTAGCTCTTGGTATGTGGAGTGCACACCGCTGCTTCTATTGACTTGAGGGAAATGGGGTAGGGAGAGGGCCTTACCTAGGTCTTCCAGCTGGTGAGCGGCCATTGCAGTTTGGAGAGGAAGCCAGCTGAAGATGAAGAAGCTGGAGGTGAGAGGTTGGGGCCTGAGGTGCTCCAGGCTTTCTTGTGGGTGGTGGGGGGAGATAGGTATTAGTGTGCAGAAGCCACAGCCCAGCTCTGGGCAGGTGTGCGAGGGTAAATGAGTGCCAGGTAGCCGGGTGGGTCCAGACCTCCCACCAGACTCCCCTTAGGCTAGGTAGGAACTTCTTGGTTAGGGTTCAACCCACCCTAAAGTTCTTACCACAGTGGATGCTTGGCAGAGAAAACTCCCAGAATTCACTTCTTAACAAGCCTTGCCCAAGTTCACCTCCTCCATCCAGCCCTATGGTAAGAGCTGGGGGACCCAGATGGAAATGAGGCCCCTGCCAGCTTCGAGCTCTGTCTGGTAGGCAAGCAGACGTGGGGACAGTGGGACCCAGTGTGATCAGCACTGTAGCAGAGATGATGCTGGGACTGGGGGCCAACACCAAACAGGGGAGGCCCCTTGCCACAAAGGTGTCAAGTGGTACCCTCCAGGATACAGAATCAGATGTTCCCAGGGGAGGAGACGGATGGTCTAGCGCCTCTAGTGGTTTAGGATGGCTGAACGTGGGGTAGTGGCTGGAGCGGAGGTCAGCGAGACTCTGCCATCCTGGGCTTTGAAAGCTGTGTTAAGATGCGGGGTCTCATCTGGAGGGTGGGGCAGTCCTGCAGGGTTGTAGGTGGTTGTGTCAGGGTGTCTCCCTAGCATGTACAAAAGCACCCCATGTTTCCTTTGGGTAGACTCCCCTCAGTCCTTTTGGTTTATATGAGACTGGGCTTGCACCCCCTGCATACACATACACCCAGAGCATGTGACCCAGGTTGGGCTGTTAGGAATCTTTGGTTGCAAGTGACAGAGCTGTCCTATAGCTAACTTAGAAAGTGTTAAAGGGATATGGAGGGGCTTCCCTGGTGGTGCAGTGGTTAAGAATCCGCCTACCAATGCAGGAAACACGGATTCGAGCCCTGGTCTGGGAACATCCCACATGCCGCAGAGCAACTGAGCCTGTGCTCTAGAGCCCGCAAGCTACAACTACTGAGCCCGCGTACCACAATTACTGAAGCCCGTGAGCCTAGAGCCCATGCTCCGCAGCAAGAGAAGCCACCACAATGAGAAGTTCATGCACCACAATGAAGAGTAGCCCACGCTCGCCTCAACTAGAGAAAAGCCCGCGCACAGCAACGATGACCCAATGCAGCCAAAAGTTAATTAATTAAAAAAAAAAAGATATGGAGGAGCTGAGTGGGGAAGAATCAGAACTGAGGCAGCTCATCAAGGCACAACCTCCAGAAGCAATATGCTACAGCCATGTTTATGTCTCTGCACCACTGAGTTCCAGATCCAAGGAATCCAAATGACCAGGCTGGGAACCTGCCCACTGTACATCGGGGGCAACTAATGGGGTGAAATGAGTCCCCCAATGAAATCAGGGTGCTCAAAGAAAAGGTAACATACTGGGTGGCTGAACACATATCCCTTCCCCCATACCTCGATTGGATCACCTATGGGCACTTGGCCAAAATGAATCCAAAAAGAACCTAGGGGGTTGCTAGAACTGTTGGGGAAGAATTGGGGTTCTCAGTTCCTCCGGGGATGGGTGACTTGTGCCTAGAGCTATGGGGTCATCCTCGCCACCATTTGGCGGCAAATTTGCTTGAAAATAATGCAAACAGAAGAGAACCGAGTGGAGAGAACAGATAAATGCCTCATTCCATTGCTGGAACACAATTGTGATCACAGCTAAAATCTACCCCTGGACTTCGCAGTTACATGTGCCAAATGCCTTTGAGCTCAAGCCTATTTGTTTTGAGGTTCTGTCACTTGGAACTCAAAATGCCCCAGCCAACATGATGGTGGAGGATGTTTTAGAAGACCACCCTAAGCATGGTGGAGAATTTGGACTGGAAACAAAGAACCCAATTAAGAGGCTGATGGACAGTCAGGTTCAGACTCAGCCTAGGTAGCGGGGCCCTCACTAGAGCTCACCTCTGTTCCCTGGGGATGAGCAGGGTCCATGAAAGCCAGGGCTATGGATCCAGCACTATGTTTTCCCTGTGCTACTTCTTACTAGACATGTGATAGTGTGTGCTGGGAACACAGTGGGAAAGGCCGTGAGTTGGGAGTGGGCTATGTATTTGTGAGTTGGAGCCACATTGGGGTGCCTGCCTGCTCCAGCCCCTGCCCACTGCGTGTGTGCGGTGCCCGTCAGGATGTGGCCAGGGCCTGGACATGTGTGCGTTCTCCGGGTGGAGGTAGGTAGGTAGGTAGGTTCGTTCTCCATCTCAGCTCCTTGGCTGAGCATCCTGTGTGCTCAGCCGACGACGGTGTGCACCGGGTCTGCTAGCGTCTGCCGGGTCCGGACAGCCTGTTGCCAGGAGCTGTGCGGCGTGGCGTGGGCATTCCCTGTGCAGGGTGAACCCGGCGCCCTGCCTGCCGAGTCTCGGTGCGGCAGGTGGGTGCCGGGTCCTCAGCCTTTCGCTCCCGGGACAGCATCCTCGGCGGCGACTGACTGGGGGTGGGGGCCCTCTGCCGGCGGCCGCGCGCGCGCACGCCGGGCTCGGTACGCGCCGTGTACGCGCCCGTGCGCGCGCCCCGCGGCTCCAGCCCAGCTCTCGGAGCCGCCTTCGCTGCCACAGTCCGTTCCCTGGGGCCGCCGCCGCCTCCCCCGGGTCGCGGGCTCTGTCCGCGGGGCCCGTGCCGCTCGCCCCGAGCCAGGAGGACGAGCTCGAGGAGGATGCCTGGGCCCGTGAGTACCGCGGTGGCGGGCCGGTCGGGTCCGGAGCGCGGGCGGAAGATGATCCCGGGGCTAAGCCCCTCCCCGCGGGCGGCTCCGCGCCCTGGCCCCGGGTCGCCGCCCCGGACCCCCGCCCCGGCCGGCCCCTCCCCCAGCCCACACCGGAGGAAGGGAGGGAGGCAGGGAGAGAGAGGGAAGGCGCCAGTGAGCCAAGAAGCGGGAGCAGGGCGCAAGCCGCCGCCGGTTCGCTTGGAAACGGTTGCCACAGCAACCGGGTTGCGCTCCCCGGCAACGCGGCTGCAGGGCGGCGACCCCCTATCCCCGCCCCCACGAGGGGCCGAAGCCCCGGGGGACTCTCCCTCTCGCGGTGGGGGGAACTTCGACCCTCTGGCCCGTCTGGGTGTTCCTGCCTCCACAGCCGTCGAGGGTGGGGGTGGGGGGCGAGCGGCCCCGTGGGCAGGAGCTGGCTCCCACGTGGCTGCAGTCGTCGCAGCAGGGCTCCTGGGGTGGCAGCAAACGTGGGGGCGGGCCAGCCCCTGGGCCAGCCACGGGAGGAGGAGGCATGGGTCCGGGGTCTGTGCCCGTCATCCCAAACCCAAACCCCACCACCACCACCCCCCGCCAGCGAAATGGCCTGACCCGAGTTGGGTGCCCCAAAGGTGATGGTCCCTACCAGGGGAGATGAAAGACGCTCGCATCCCTCCTCCTCACGGCCAGAGCATGTGCCAAACCGTGGCTTGGGCCCGCGGTGGGTCTCTGCTCCTCTTCTCAAGCCACCATTCTCCGGGAAGGGGTGGAAGGAGCGTGGGCAGTAGCAGAGGAAAGGACACTGCTGACCCAGGGAAGCTGAATCCCAGGCCAAATAGAAGCACCCGACCCCCTGTCTGGATCACAAGTGTCCCTTTCTTGTCTGAGCACAAAGCCCAGACTGTGCTGGGTGGCATGCAGGTTGGCCGGCAGGCAGGCCAGCGCCACATGGAGATGTCCTATCTTCCAGGGGAGCTCCTCTGAGAGGAGAATGGCCGCTGAGTCAGAGGAAATGACCTCTGGCTCCCCTCCCAACCTCCCCTCAGTGGATAGCTTGCTGGGGGAGAGAAATGGCCCTCCTGCCATCTCTCCCGGGCCTGACTCAGCAGATGCCAGCCCCAACCGCAGGCCTTGGACCCAACATCCCAGTGACCACAACCACCCTTGGGTTTCCTTTCCCATCCAGGGAGGTCTCCTGGGTACCAGAGGTGACCATTACCTGGGCATGTGAGGCCTTGACATAGATGCCCTTAGATGGGTGGTATCCTAAGTCAGGCCTGAGTCTCCCACAGGCAGGAGTGCCTTTGGAATTACTCACAGGCTCCTTTCATTCTGTTCCTGCTGTGTGAGACCTGTGCTGAGCACTCTGCATCCATGATCTCCTAGTCCTTACAACATTGTGCAAGGTAAGTTTATTATCCATTTTAGAGATGATGACTCCAAGGCTCAGGGAGGTAAAATGACTTGCCCAAGGTTGCACAACTAATAAGTGGTGGAGCTAGGTTTCCAGTGCAGGTTTCTCTGCTGGCATGGCGCCTCTTTGCTATGGTATTGCTACATACTATCTCTTGTGAGCCAGGCAGAAAAGAACTGTAGAGCCTTCTAGAGAAGCATTCTTAACCTTCTTCTGCATTCCTCCAGTGAGGAAATTCCCTATGTCTTTTAGGCCTTGGCACACCTTTCCTTCTTCCAGCAAAATCAGCCAGATTCTTGCCCCCAGATGCTCTGTAGGACCGTGCTATGGCTGGGTTGCCTCCTTTCCTCCCTCCTTCCATTTTCTCTCTCTGAGGGAAGCTGAGCAGTGAGGGCTACCTCAGTCCCCTGGGAAACCCCCAAGGCCCTATTCCTTGGTTTGTGGGCTCTGTGGCCTGGTCAGCTTGCAGCCCTGGCTGTAGCAGAAGGAATTTAGCAATGATGGGCCCATGCACTGCTGGCCCCTGTGGGTGCTCAGTCTAGCTCAGGGGTTAGAAACCCAAATGCCTCCAAGGCCCAGGTGGACTAGGGCACTAATCAGCTGCAGTCTGTGTCACCATCTGAGAATGTGGACTTGGTATGACAAGGTTGTCCAGTTTTCAAGTTGACCCAGAAATGTATGTAAAATCTCCTGGTTTTTAAATCTTGGCAACTAATCATATTTTTAAAAAATGATTATGGGCCAACAAAACATGTCCATGAACTGTGTCAAGGCTGAGAGTCACAAGGCTGAGATCTCTAGTCCAAGGGAAAGTGATGGCAATTTTTGCTAGACCATCTCCAGGCTTGTGTAGATGTAGTTCCATGGGCCAGTTTCCACAGTTGAGCCTCTTGAGGCTGCAAGGTGCTGGCATTTGGTTTGTCAAGTGCAGCTGTATATGCTGGTGTATTTTCACATCCCCCATCAGTTCTGCTCCTACCTTGGCACTGCCAGGCAGGTCTCATCGTCTCTGTCATACAGGTGAAGAAACTTCAGCTCAGGCGTGGGAATAGCTGGGATGGGATTACACAGCCTGGGCAGGGTATAAGCAGGATTTGAACCCAGGGCTCCCTGCTCAGTGCTCTGCGTGTTCACCAGGCTGCCCCTCAAAAGAGGGTACAATCACCTCCGCTCACCCCCCCACAACCCCCGAGGTGTGGCCAACTCCCTTGGAGGGGCAGATCTGAGTACAGTAGACACCAACCCACTAGGGCCCCAATCTCTGTTGTCCTGTTTGCAGTTTTGCAAGCCCTGGGTTCCTGGCATTGTGCTGAGGTTGGATCACAGAGATGCTGCCTGCAGGTGAGGGTGTCAAGCCAGTACCTTGGCCTCGCTGGAAATGAGGTTCTGGCCAGCTCCGCGCCTGGCCGACTGTGGCAGCTGGGACAGTTGCCATCATCTCTCTCTGGTTTCAGTTCATTTGTCTTGGTGTGGGAGGAGTGTAAAAATGTCACCAATGCCTCCCTAAAATGGCCTTTCTGCCAGGACAGTGGGCTTTACAGTCCCCTGGATTTCATAAGCCCACAGGCTATGTGGGCCTGTACTGGCCCCAGCTCCCTGCCTGTAGAGTGGGGATGGCAGCAGCTCCCTCCTCGCTGAGGTAATGAATCTAGAGAGGTTAGCAGGGGGCTTGGCACGTGCAGGGCACGCAGGACAGGTGAGCGGTCACCTTTCCTACCCCACCCTCATTCCACACACCATACTCTCCTCCTTCTCTCCTCTGTCCCCCGGCCTGGATGCCTATTCCTTCACTTGACCAGCAACTCTGGTGTCACATCCACGGCTTCCCCTTGTGACCCAGAGCCCCTGTTGCCTAGGATTCCTTCTTTCCACTCCAGAGCCCCTGGTACACATCTCCACGTAGACTTTTCCTTTTATTCACATAGACGTATGCATCCTCAGCTTGCTTACAAACCTCCCTGTGAGGGCTGAGAGCTGCTTTCTCAGTGACATTTTGGTGAATGGCCAACATTTCCCAGGAATGAACTAGATGCAGACCTAGCTCTTGAGGTATTCCTTGTCAGACAGCTAAAAGACCAAACAGGTAACTGGACACCTCCAGTTACTCCTTCAACAAGTGGTTTTTGAGCTACCGTATGCCAGATGATCAAGGCAGATGCAGCCCTCGTGTTGGACACAGGCCACTACAGAACACTGTGATTGATATCGTTGGACTTCTCATCCAGCCCTGCAGGGTGAGGTAGCTGGAGGCTGACACGTCCAGGGAGGTAACAGGTGAGGCTGAGGAGCACGCGCTGGGGCGAGAGCAGCGAGGCTGTGTAGCAGCTGGGTTCAGGAGCAGGCCAGGGGGAAATGGACAGTGTGGAGAGTGGCAGGCCAGGCAGAAGCACAGCGTGGAAGTAGAGAGAGTGGTGGCAAGCACGGTAATGGGGGCCCAGGTGAGAGATGACAGTGACCTGACCCAGCCAGCTGCGGTGGGGGGACAAAAGGAAGTGGACAGATGAAGACACACTATACTGAGGGTTAAAAACAACCGGATTTGGCAGATGGTGAAAACGGTGGGCCCTTTGCTGAGATAAAAGAGCCAGCAGCAGATCTTTGGGGTCTAAGGTTAGGGGGCCGGGGTTCTCCATACAGAGGAGTAATGTGGGAGGTGCCCACAGCAGTGCACCAGGCCCTAGAGTAAGAGATCTGTGTGACCTTGGGGGTCATTTAATCTCTCTGAGCCAAGTGTTCTCATCTGTCAAATGGGCAGAATGCTCACCTAGTTTATAGGGTGACTGAGAACTCTCTGTGGCATCCAGCCCGGGGGCACACACCTCTGCACCCCCAGCTCTGAAACTGTGGACAGCAGTGCTCATGTTTGTTGGGCATCTCCAAGCCCTTTGTATGGATTAGCTCACTCTTCTCCACGGCCACTGACGAGGAAACTGAGACAACATGTCACCCTCCAGCTCTCACTCCCATCCCCTGCTGTGCTCCCAGTGAGTGTGTGGCCTAAGAAAACCCTACAAAGTGATATACTCACAAACTCCACAAATAAACCAAGATGGAATCCTGAAAAACGTCCAAATAACCCGCAAAAAGGTAAGAAAAGAGAATAAGGAAACAAACAGAAAACAAATCATAAAACGGCAGACTTAAGGATGAGTCTGGCCAAAGGCTCCGCTCCCAGCACACAGTTGGAGTTGGTATTTACTAGGGACCAGGCATGCGTCTGAAGGGGATGGGGAAGGTGAGTGGCTGTGAGCAAGAGGCAGGGTCTGAGTTTGAAGGGCGCCCCAGACCCGGACAGGAGCATGCACAGGTGTGAAGGGATAAAGGAACAGCCCTTTGGAAAGGCTTTGAGAAGCTTGGCTTGGTCAGGAAGAGCACTTGGAAAAGCCTGAATTAATTCCTTGACATTTATATATTGGGCAACTACTGTGGATTAGATGAGATATTACTGAGCAACTCCTATGGACCAGCCCTGTGTGGGGGGTCAGAGGGCCAGCTCAGCTGTGAGACCTTAAGCAGACTTCCTCTCTCAGACCCACAGAGGCCAAGTCTGTAAAATTCAGCAATAGTTCCTGCCTCTCAGCTGGAGTTTAGCTAAATTAGAAATAAAAATACCCACCAAGGCTTGTCTACTGTGTGTCAGGCCTTGTTCTGGGCCCCTTCCACACAGAATCTTATGTGATCTTCAACACTGCCTTCTCACTGGGGGTCATGCCCATTTGATAGATGAGACAGGCTGAGAGGCGACAGTGGCACCCAGTGGGTCTTGGGTGTGGCCTGTCCCAATCCTCCTAATGCCCAGCGAGCTGAGCTGGACCCCTCAGGGCACAGTCCCTGTCCTTTGTTCCTTGTTAACCCTAGAGCTGCCATTCCATCTCTCCTTCACCCTGTAGCCTTTCCCACTGTTGGGCTGAGGACTGGTTGCCAGAAGCACCAAGTTTTGGTGGGAAGGAGTAGGAAGGCGCGTTTTGGCTACAGGCTGGCCAGCCTGGCCAGTGTCCCCACGACTGCCAAATCTCCTGTACTGAGTGCTCACGTGCATTTATTTACATCTCACTCATCACTTAGGGGAAAGTGTTTCAACACAGACTTTGGATTCACACTCAGGCTAAATCCTAGCTCTTCCCCTTATTAGCTGTGTGACCCAGGGCAAGTCACTTCCTTCTCTAAGACTGTCTCATCCATCAAATGGGCATGACCCCCAGTGAGAAGGTGGTGTTGAAGATTGCATTAGATTACTCTGCATGGAAGGGGCCTAGAATGAGGCTTCACACAGTAGACAATCCTTGGCAGGTATTTTTATTTCTAATTCAGCTAAACTCCATCACCTCCAGCCCCAGAAGTGCTTTCCTGACCCAGAGCTGTTCCTACTTTGCAGGCCAAGGAGCCCCCTAGTTAGGGCCAGCTTCCTCAGAGCACTCCTGAAAATTCCTGTGGGCTCAGGAAAAGGAGAATAACAGATTTAATTAACTCCCAGTGACTGGCAGCATCGTGTTTTTATCTGGGCTGCGTCACCATGGCAGCCTCATGGTGGGGTTGTCGAGGGGGCGGGTGGAGCTATTGTTCCTGCCATTGTGTGTTCTGGAACACAGGCCCAGGAGAAAGGGACTGGCACGGGCACCAATGGCACATGGCACAAAGCAGTCACGGAGTCAGAAAGGAGCCATCTGGGGGAGAAGTGTGGGGTGGCCTGTGTGGCCTGGCTTCCCCCCAGCTTGCTCTCAG
Source organism: Lagenorhynchus albirostris (assembly GCF_949774975.1). Classification (NCBI taxonomy): domain Eukaryota; kingdom Metazoa; phylum Chordata; class Mammalia; order Artiodactyla; family Delphinidae; genus Lagenorhynchus; species Lagenorhynchus albirostris. Next base: position 152,563,243 of record NC_083097.1, read on the forward strand.
ACCAGTCTAAGTCAACTTAATGTGGGGTCCCCAGCTTGGGGCTCAGGCTCACTGTGGCCCCCAGAGCTGAATGCATGTGTGCCTTGGTTGGGCATGCTGAGGATGGGGGGTCCATGGGGCTCCTGGAAGAGACCCACAAAGTAGCTCAAGCAGCAGCACTTTCCCACCCCAGGCTAGGGTTTTGTGGCCAGGCTTGGGTTCAAATTATGGAACCGTCAACTGCCATCCACACAGCTAATTGTGTAAAATCTGTAAAACAGGAATAATTTGTTACCCCAAAGGGTTGTATGTGAAAGCCCCTGGGTATAAGGCAGTCAGGAAGGGGTCATTCCTGTTCTGAGGGGGTGGTGAACAGTCGCCTGTCCCTCCTCAGTTAGGGCTCCCTCCTACATACCTCTTAGGATGCAAGGTTCCCCTCTCAACCCTGGCTGTGGAGAGGAAATGGAACTAGAGGTGCCCATCTGGAGTGATGTGGAACCAGGTGGTACCGATTACTTGAGCTAATTTTCCTACCCTCTGCAGAGAGGGAAAAGAATTGGGGGAAGAGACATGGCGGCCTGGAGCTAGAAGGGCAGGGCCAAGTGGGGCTGCGCATGGGTAGGAGGCTGAGGAAGCGGAGACGGAGCTGGGATTCAGCGAGCGGAGGCGCCTAGAGTAAAGGAAAAGAGGGAACGGCCCACGCTCGGCGGCGCGTTGGGCTCAGACAAAGGCTGGTAGCACGCAGTAGCCGCGGGAACCACCCGCCCGATCGCCCCCTACAAGAGCTGAGACAAGCAGGAAGCCGCGGTGCGGTCCGGAATGTTACACGCTTTGGACATCCAGGGTTGGGAGCGGATACAAGGCCTAGGGCGCCAGGGGCTGCCAGGTGTGTATGCATAGGGCTGAAGCTGGGCACCGGCGGGCTGCTTGTGGGGCCTAGGAGGTGGACCACCTTTTCTCCGCCGCAAAACAACTGCGCCATGGCTCCCCTTCGGCGCCCTGGGAGTCTGCCAATGGGCCTCTCGAGCCCTTTCGGAGCTGGGGTACCCTGCACCCCGGGGATGCGGATGGCGAATCTCCGTTCGCACTGAGGTCGAACCTGGCATTCGCGCGCCTCCTGCTGGCCTGCCTGGAGTCACCTCGGCTGGGAGGCGGCGGCGGCCGGGTCTCAGATACGGGAAAGCCCTACGGGGGAAACCTCTGAGCGTGACGTCATCCAGGTGACGTCACCGGGCCCCCGCGGAGTGCGGAGGTTCCGTAGAGGAGGCTTCCCCGGGATTGCGCAGGGCACCGGCGCGGGCAGGGAAGTCGTCCGGGGCTACAGCACGCCTTCACCGCGCCCTGTGTCTGTCCCACAGGTCCCGCGCGGCCCCGGGTGAGGCCCGCCAGCGTGCCTGTCGGCGCCATGGGAAGGAGCGGGCGCCGCTGCTGCTGCCCCCTGCGTGCGCGCGCACGACTTGAACCCAGCTGCGGGCAGCCCCCGGCCGCGGGTCCCCGAGTGACGCTGGAGGCATCTGGGAGCTTGGCGCGGGCCCGGGGCCACGTCGAGGAGCCCATTGTCCAGTGAAACAGCCGAGGACCCGCCGCCCGCGCCGCCGCCATGGTTATGTCCCAGGGCACCTACACGTTCCTCACGTGCTTTGCCGGTTTCTGGCTCATCTGGGGTCTCATCGTCCTACTCTGCTGCTTCTGCAGCTTCCTGCGTCGCCGCCTCAAACGGCGCCAGGAGGAGCGGCTGCGTGAGCAGAATCTGCGCGCGCTTGAGCTGGAGCCCCTTGAGCTCGAGGGCAGCCAGGCCGGGAGCCCCCCCGGCCTGGCGCCCCCGCCACCACCTCACCGCGGCCGTCTCGAGGCGCCGGCGCACGCCCACCAGCACGTGCACGTGCACCCGATGCTGCACCACGGGCCCGCGCAGCCGCACGCGCACCCGCACGCACACCACCACGCGCTTCCGCACCCACCGCCGCAGCACCTATCAGTACCGCCGCGGCCGTGGAGCTACCCGCGCCAAGGTAAGTACCGACCTCCGCCAGAGGGCAGCCTGGGTCACTAGGGTGGGCGAGGCCTCGTCAGGGGGCGGGCTCGCTGCTTACCCGCGGGGCTTCCACAGGACAGCCTCCTTGAGAAGCTAGGAGGAGGGAGCGGGCTGGGTCTGGGGTTGGCGGCTGGCCAAGGCCTCTGCGGGAGGCTGAGGACGGAGAGCCTCACGTCCTCGGACCGCTTCCCACTTCGCAGCGGAATCGGACACGTCCAAGCCACCGTGCTACGAAGAGGCGGTGCTGATGGCCGAGCCGCCGCCGCCCTACAGCGAGGTGCTCACGGACACGCGCGGCCTGTATCGGAAGATTGTCACGCCCTTTCTGAGCCGCCGCGACAGCGCGGAGAAACAGGAGCAGCCGCCGCCCAGCTACAAGCCGCTCTTCCTGGACCGGGGCTACACGTCGGCGCTGCACCTGCCCAGTGCCCCGCGGCCCGCGCCGCCCTGCCCTGCGCTCTGCCTGCAGGCGGACCGCAGCCGTCGGGTCTTCCCCAGCTGGACCGACTCAGAGCTCAGCAGCCGAGAGCCACTGGAGCACGGAGCTTGGCGCCTGCCGGTCTCCATCCCCTTGTTCGGGAGGACTACAGCCGTATAGAGGGCGCCCGGCGTCCCGGGCCCCACCCGCGGACTCCTGGCCTGATTGCGGGGCTTTTTAAACGCTTCCCTTGGACTGCGGAGGTGGGGGTGGGGGGCGGGGCGGGAGGGAGGGATTTCTTACCCCGTTTGTTACATTTTGAGGATAATAAAGGTGTGTGATCTGGTTTGGTACAAGCGGAGGGGGCACCCACTGCTTGCACCCAAGGTTCTGGCGGCCAGGTGTGCCCGGCCTTATCGGGACCGAACCTTGTTGCGCCTTTCAGCTACAAACCGGCCTGAGGGTGTAGAACTAAACCTGAGGTCTGCCTGCTTCAAACCACTGGCCGGTTCCCCAGGGAGCCTCATACCCCACCTTCCTTGCCCTTGAGGTCTTGGCGAGGGCGCCCCTGCTGCCTTGGAAGTGGGAAGAGTTGGGAATGGGGTCGTGGCAGGCAGTCCACCCCAGATCAGCCCCTGGAGGCCCGGAGCAGCAGGCCCGAAGGGATCTGGATTTCTTTATTAACAGACATGAGCACGACCTGTTACAGAAGTTTGTGCTTTCCAAAAAACAGTTACTGAACGTGAAAAAGGAACCCAAGCAAAGAGGGAGAAGATGGAAAGGGGCCACCCATAGCCCTGACCTGAATCACGCCTAGGGCCTCCAGCCTGGGACCTGCCCAGCAGGAGGGGGCAGGAAAGGGCCAGGAAGCTGAGAGGCCCCAGCTGGGCCTGCTACTTCCTTCGGACCAGGTTGGGAGGGGTCAAGAGAAGGGGGGAGGGGGGCGGGTCCCAGGGAACCAGAGCCCACGAGCCATTTATTGCCATGTTTTAAAATTCGTGCAAAATATCTGAAGCCCTGGACAGAGAATACAAAGTGATATTTTTCCAAGAAACAGAAAACTAGGAAAAGAGGTGGGGGGAACATTTTCCCACCAGAACTTCCCCCCACGCCAGGCCCCAAGCAGGGTGAGGCCTCCACCCCGGCCAGCTGAGTGAGCAGGGAGGACTAAGAGCTACAATCTGGACCGGGTGGGAAGGGGGTGGAATTTGCAACAGCATCTCAACTACCAACGGGAGGAAAACCAGTCAACTGTACAAGTCTCCTATCAACTTTAAAAAAGAGAGAAAAGCTGTAAAAGTAGGGCCCTGTGGGTAGGGAAGCGGCCAAGTCCCCGGCCAGGGCCGGAATCCAGAGTGGGTGCCAGGCGGAGCTGCTGCAAGTGCAGGCACTGCGGGCCGTCTGGCCAGAGGCCAGCGCAGGTGGGCGGCCTTGGCGAGGGCAGCCTGAGGGCAAGCATCACCGCTAGTCGCCACCCTCGAAGCCCTCCTCCTCTTCTGGTACGGGGTCTGCATCCCAGCAGGTGATGTCGATTTCTATGGTGTAGGGAAGGGAGGGGAGTTAAGGAGATGGCCCAGCAGATCCATGCCTGTGTCCCTCCCAACCCTGGGGAGCTGTGCCAGCTGTGTGGGGGGGGAGGGGGGACGCTGCCTGTCCACACTTGAACACAGCACCGCCACCCAAATTCTTCTCCATCACCCATCCCAGTACTACCTGGAGGCTTGTTGTAGAACATAGGAGGTGGAGCCTTTGCACACAGCTCTTCCGATTGGGCAAACTCCTCCTCCTGTGATTGGCTGAAATACCCCTCACTGGCCTGTAGGAGAAAAGGTCCATGTCACTGGGTCCCACCCAGCAGGACTAGGGCTGACCTACCAGGCCTGAGCACGTTTCCCCTGCAACCAGCGATTCTATCAGCGGTTGCCAGGCAAACACAGATGCCCGCCTTGGGAATAAAAGCAGAGCTGGCCCAGGGAGGGGGAATGAAATACAGCTTCCCCCCCACCCCCGAACAATGTGGGTCACAGAGAAAGGGGGCAGGGTACTGCTGCAAGCCTAAGGAAGGCAGGGTCAGCCCCCTGCTCCAGCCCTGACCACTTCCCCTCCCATTAGGCAGCCCCAGCCCCACCTGGGTCCCCTCCTTCTGGGTGGTCTCGCCATTGGTCAGCAGCTGGGGCTCTGGCTCCAGCTCCGGCTCCGGCTCCTGATCCAGCTCCTCTAGAGCTGAGGGCAGAGTTGGAGCCTGGGGGGCAGCCAGGGGCTCCCCTTCTACTTCCTCCCCTGGGTCACAGAAGGTGGCTGGTGGCTCAGGCAGCTCATCAAAATTGAGAAGGTTGGCACTGCCTTCACCAGCCAGCGGCAGTGGCTCCTGAGCCACCTCGTCCAGCAGGGGCACTTCTGCCAGAGTGACTTCGGCACCTGAGGGTGGTGTGGGGGCCCTAGGCTCAGCCTGGGGTACGGAGGCCCCTTCCCCATTGCCAGGCCATAGGTCAATGAGGCTGGCAGTGGCAGGGGTGACGGTGTTGGCAACACTGGTGTCAGCAGCGGCAGCGTCGGTTTCAATGGCATCAGCTGCTGGGGTGTCAGCTGCAGAGGCTCCAGCCATGGCAGGCTCTAGAGAGGCAGCCAGGACTGCCTGCTCTGTAGACGCCATGAACATCAAGTCCTCTGTGGGGCTGCCTTGGCCCTGGGGAGGCTCTGGTGCCTGAGGGGACTCCTCCAGGGGGCTGGCCCAGGCCTGAGGGTCTGCTGCTCTGGCTTCCTTGCTGGTCTCTTCACTATCCAGGCCGGGGCTGGGTTCCTGGGTCTCTGTCAAAGCACAGATGGAGGAGACATGTGATCAGCTCCCAGGAAAGGATGCAGGCCCTGGGCAGGCACCCTACAGTACCCTGCCCACCCACTAAGGAGTCCAGGAAAGAAGGCCTCCACTAAGACTTCCATGCAGAGTGCCTTCTAGCACCCACTGGTCCCCACTGCCCCTTTACCTAGTGTCTTTCAACCTCTCAGCAGCCCTGGGAGGAAGGCGCAATCCCCACTCCAGGGAGACACTGAGGTTCAGAGAGGGCAGGTCTGACCAGGGCTCCTCGCTGCCCCAGCCACTTCCAGGGCAGTACAGTCTGGCCCAGATCCCTGGGGGGTTGTTACCATGGCCATTTGGCGTTCCCAGCCCAGGGGCTAGGGTCGTTCACACACCTTGGGCTGCTGGGGGTGGTGGTGGCAGTGGTGGAGGCTGCGAGGACGTGACCTCATCCAGGGCCCGCTCGATCTGCTCAGTGACAGGGGTAGAGGCCATGCTGGAGTCAGATGGGCTCCGGGCAGGGATGGGGGTAGGCACCATCCTCCGGTGGCTGTCCAGGTGGCTGCCTGTGGAACAAAAACCCCTAGGCTGGTCAGTAAGGGCCAGGGAGCCAGGTGGAACCAGGATTGTCCACCTTGGGGCCTGACCAGCCCCTCCTCTCTAGAGTCTGGGTCGGGGCTGGGAGCTCCCCAGGCCCCCCAGGGGCCAGACCACAGCTCCAGACCCTATAAGCCAGGCCCCTAAGGGCCAGTGTCCCTTCAGGGCCAGGGGAAAGAGGCAGGCGGTACCTGCTCTGGGGACAAACACCAGAGGTCAGCAGTCAGGCTGGGGGAGTGAGGGCAGGGGGGCTGCTGGGAAGCAGGGGGCCCTCCTTACCCCCCCCCACGGAGGCCTGGGGTCTGCTACCTACATGGGAGGGAGGAAGAGAGGTTTGGGGTGCGGTGACAGGTGATATAGGGAAAGGGAGTCCGTGGAGGGGAGGAGGAGGAAGAGGAGGAGGAGGAAGGCCCACTGTCCGATGCCTTTATGAAAGGGCAGTACGGACGACCTGCCAAGAGAGACAGACAGAGAGAGAGACAGAGGACAAGAGAGGGTCAGTCTCCCCCACCCCCACCCCGAGGCCTCATCCACCCCCAAGCTGGCCCTGGATGTCCAAGCTGCCTTCAGCCAGGGCGCACATTCAGCCAAGCTGGGCCAGAGCCTCAAGCCAACAGATGACTCCACCACACCAGCCACACACAGCAAAGAGCCTGATACGCCACAGTGCAACCAGCCTCAGGGCAGCCCACGCCTCGGAACAGCCTGCCCCACCCCTCGGATCAGCCTGCCCCACCCCTGGAACCCTAGCCCAGAGCCAAGCACACAGAAGGGGCAAACAGACCAGCAGACAGGGAGCGGAAGGGGGCTTCAAGGAGAGGTGGAAGCTGCACGGGGAGAATCCAAACAGGGAACCCTGGGTACAGGCTCCAGGCTGCTCAAACTCAGGACCAGGGAAAGAGCCCACTCCCCATGCACCCACAGGCCTTCAGATAAGACCTAGTTCAACCCCAGCAGGGCTACTCCTTGCAGCCAGGGGGATGCCTTAGCCCTTGTGTGAAATGCCCAGATGGCTCGAGCACAGCCCATCGCTCAGCCCAGGCCCAACACTGACCCTGCCCGAGCCCTTCTCAGCCCTGCCACCTGGAGGTGGCGGGTGGAAGCACACTCAATGACTGGCCTTGCCTTCTCCAAGGGGTCCTTGGGCAAGGTTTCCCTTCCAAGAAAGGTCCCAAAGAGGCTCAAGGCCAAAACCTGAGAAGTGGGGATTGGGTGGGGGTGGGAGCTGGGACTACCTGGTCGGTGGTTGAAGGGTGAGGGCACATCACAGCTGCCTGCGGAGGCCGATGCAACTCTTTCCTGCTGCTTAAAGAACTCCCGTGGGTTATCAGGTCGCTGGGCAATAATGGCTGCTGCCTCCTGGGGGCACATGGAAAGGGTCAGGCCAGGCAGGGCCCGACTGAGGCAGCCCTACCAAACTCAGATGTCTGGTCCCCCTGGCTCTCACCTCTACCTCCGATTCTGACTTCTTCATCTGGGTCTCTTCCTCCTCATCCCGCTGGTCACCCTGGAAACCAAAAGGGAAAGTGTTCTGAGCACCCCACTCCCACAAGAGCTCTTGGCTTTCTTACAGCCCCTATGTTTCCTCCACTATCTGGAACCACTTTCACGACCCAGTCACACAGCACCTTCTATCTGCAAGGTCCTCAGCCACCTCATCTCCAGTCCAGACAGGCCCCTGGGCACCCCAGGACACCCAGGAGCACTCCCTGATTTGCAGCTAACTTTTCTCGAACCTCCTACCCCAGCACCTAGCCAACCACACCTCCATCACTGCTGCGTGGATCTTGGTATCACGACTGAGGTTTCTTCATTAGTCCCCTGCCTCCTTGTTCTCTTTCCCCCCATTTCTTCTCTACAGACCTGAAAGGATCTTTTCAAAATGTTAATTAGTCGCCATCACTTAAAAATCAGGTTTTCTTACTGAGATCAGGGTCTCCAGTTTCTCTTGAAATGCCAGAAGCCCTGGCAACACAGGCCAGCGTGTCCCAAAGCAGCCATTGACTAGAGCTGCACTGTAGCAGCCCACAGGGTGTGTGTTATCCAGTTCACCACAGTCCCCACCACTCCCTACTGCCCTTCACATGCCCACTTCACTCGCTGTTTTGAGATTGCAACCACAGGAATAAAGGTAGGTGGGGCCCCTTTGCTTGGCCCATGTTCCCTTCTCCCTGCCTGATCTAGTCCATCACCTCTCACAACGCTCCCCTCCCACCCTGACTCGCCCACACCCTGTGAGATGTAGGCATAAAGTCCTCAGCATGATGTAGTCGCAGTTCCTGGAACATGCATACAACTTCCCACCTCCGTGCCTTGGCATGGGAGACGAATCTCTCTCCCCAAGTACCCGACCCCCACCCCAGGTCCAGCTCTTCCTGCTTCCGGCCTCAGCTTGGGCACTGCCTCCTTGGGAAGGGGTCCCTGGCCCATTCAGGTCATTTCCTTCCCTGGGTCCCCATGAGGTGTTCCAGGCATACACCACAGATTACACTGCGTCATAATTTCCTGTTTCTGGATCATCTCCCCACCCTCTGTGTGTAATACAGGATAAGAACTCACTTATGTGTGTGAGTGGCCAGCCCAAGGTTCAGTTCATACCTGTTTCCTCAGTTGAATTCATCACACCAAAAGCCTCAAGAGGGTTGTCACCCCAACTGCCACTTTGTGTCTTCCAGAATGAAGTCTAAACTCCTCCTCTGACCTTGCTCTCTCCTCCCAAATTTCCCAGCGGGCTCCAGTCATTGGGGAAGGCTCCTTGCCTTCCCCCCAAAATGTACATCCCACCAGCCTTTGCTGTTACGCTGCCCCTGCCTAGTATAACCTTGCTAGGTTCCTCTGCCTTGTTCAAAAAAAGGACCAGAGGCAGCTTACCACAAAAACCTTAACTACGTAACACTGTGAAAAAAACACTGAAACAAATTAGAGCTTGGGGTTGGAGAGAGACATCAATGCACTAACCATAAAGGTCAATAGCATTGCTATGCCTGAGCATCTTCAGATAAATGGAAGCTCCCCGGCATCCCAGGCAAAAAGGGAACTCACATAAGGAATGCAATTCTTATCAGAAGAGAGAAAGCAGAATAGCTCCTTAAGCCAATATAAAGCACTTCTAAATTCCAAAGTTTCTCATGTGGGAATTCCCTCAGAGGACCTGAAGTTGCAGGGTAACCACAGTGACCTGCTAAAACACCTACTGTCACTGTCACATGAGCCACACTTGAAGGGCCAGATGAGACTATAAAATAATGATGTGACACTGTAAGCCTTTGCCTGAAACACTGGTAATTGGTGAAGATGAGCAATCAGTTCAGTGGGTTCACTATACTATTCTTTCTACTTTTGTGTACGTATGTGAAATTTTCCATAAAAATAAGCTTTTTCGAAAAGAAATTGCTCTGAATGGATGAACAAAATCTGGTATACATATACAGTGGAATATTAACAGCTTTCAAAAGAAAAGACATTCTGACACATGGATAAACCTTGAAGATGTTATGCTAAATGAAATAAGCCAGTCACAAAAGGTAAAATAACGGCGTGATTCCATTCATACAAGGTACTTTGAGTAGTCACATTCTTAAACACAGAAAGCAGAAAGCAGTTGCCAGGGGCTGGGGGAGGGGGCAGTGGGGAGTTAGTGTTTAATGGGTACAGAGATTCAGTATGGGAAGATGAAGAAAATTCCGGAGATAAACAGTGGTGATGGCTGTACAATATAAATACACTTAACACCACGGAACTGTACACTGAAAAATGGTAAAGATGGTACGTTTTATGTTATGTACACTTTGCCACAATTAAAAATAAACTAATGAATCAATTAATTGTAAACAAGCCTTGTTCATCTTGTTCTCCACCATGTTTCTCACACTGGCACATGGCAGGTGGCAAGGGTTTGCTGAATGAATGAGGCTGCAGCTTACTAACCACACGTCCTCTCCACCCCCAGGGGCTAACGTGAGTGGAATGACCTATGACAGCCATTAATGCCAGTGCCGGCAGGGCTGTCCTGCCAGCTCCCTCCCAGCCTCCTGTGGGTGTGACCTTGGAGTCTGTCTGAGTCCCCATGGCCCAACGGCTACCCAACACAGTCCCAGTCCAGATGACTACTGCCCACCTCCTGTCCTAAACTCTACCATGCTCAGCTTTGAATGATCTTAACTATTTCTCAAGTATAAAATTCAATTCAAAGCATGAAGATTTGACTCCACTGTGATTTTGAAGGGGTCAATCATGATGACCCTACGGGCCATCCCAGTGTTTGGAGGTTCAGCCAGCACCCCTGGAACAAGTACCTGTTCTCAAAGAGACACTACACACACTTGTATGTAGATGCTCAGAACTCCAGCCCAGATCCATTCAATGGCTCTGCAGTATTCTTGCCGTGGGGACCAGGCCTCGAGCCCCATATAAGTGCAGGAAGCATGTCTAATCCACCTCGAGCCCCTCAGGCCCTGCTGGGCGGGGGCAGGAGGAGCCTGGTCAGTGAGGGTCTGGGTCAAGGTAGATTTTCTCTTTCGGTCTAGAGTATTAGCTTCTCCAAGGAGGTCTCTTTCCACAGCCAGGGAACAGAGCCTCACATGATCGGGTACCAGGCCTGACACTGCATGCTACCCCATGCCCATGCAGCGGTACCCAGAATGCCCAGCACTGTCCCCAAGACACTTACTCCCCCCGCAAGAGGCGCAGGAACACGAGGACCATCCTCGCTTCCCTGGGCAGGAGACAGGAACCCCGACTAAGAACTTACAAAGATAGACTGCTCCTTCAACCGCCTCTTGGCCTCCTCTGCTTCTAAAGTCTGTTGTTTCCTCCTGGAATGAGAGGTGCAGGCAAGCCTTCAGGATGGGCCCACGTGGGGCCCACGGCCCAGCACCCCGGGGGCGGGGCGGGGCGCACCTGTGCTCCTCGATCTGCTGCTCCCGCTCCCGGTAGCGCCGCTCCCGCTCCTCCTGCTCCTGCCGCTCCTGCTCCATCCGCTCTTGCTCAAACCGGAGTCTCTCATCCAGAGCCTTCTTCCGCTCCTCCTCCTTCCTCAGCTCTTCCTCCTTCTGCAGCACCCCGTGCCAAGGCAGTGCAGGCCCTGAGCCTGGGGCCCGCCCCAGCCCTCCAGCCCATCCCCAACCCAGGGTTCTGAGAACTCAGGGGCTCGCTCTTTCAGTAGGGGAAGCACGTAGGATGGCCCATGCTGTGCAAGCGAGGCCCTTAGGGAGAGAAGGCAGAGCTACCCCATGGGGTTAGGACAGGGAGTGGCAGCTCAGCCTGCAGGCCGGGGTCAGGGTCCACACCTTGGCCTGCTCCCAGAACTGCTCGCGGTTAATCCGCTTCATCTCCACAGCTGCGTCGGTCTTCTGATAGGTGGTGCCCTGCAGAGTCAAGCGGCCTGGCGTGAGCGCAGCCCACAGGCCGAGTGCTCAGGAGCCCCCACACGCAAAGGGTGAGGACTGAGAGGAACCGGACGGCGGAGCCCTGGGCAGGGCCAGCCTGCCCGGGGCGCACACTGACCACCGGCTCGGCGTTCTCATCCTCACGCAGCCGCAGTCGGTGCAGCACGGGGCTGGAAAGCCGTGCCAGCCCGTTGGAGAGCCGCTGCCCGATGGCGCCCGCATCTATGTCTTCCACACTGCTGGCGTTCACGATCACATCGACGCCCTGCAGCAGGAAGAAGGCGTGTTCAGGCGGCAGGGCTCCCTCCCATCACCGCCCCCATAAGCCCTGACCCTGCTCGCACCTGGAAGAACTCGGCCACCTTAGCCACGTGGCTGGCACAAGCACATTTGCGGGCATCAGGCACATCTTCGCCAACCTGCAAAGTACCCAGCGAAAGGGGGTGTCGGGAAAGGACAAGAGTTGGCGGCAGGCTGAGGCCCAGGGCTCTCTTCCCGGGACTAGTGGGGTTCTCTCCAGCAGTGTCAGTGAGTGGAGTGGGATGGAGGATAACCGTTCTTGGGCCTTCGGCTCCCTTCCCCAGCCCATAGCTGCATACCCAGTTGATGAGCACGTATTTCGGCAGAGCAGCCTGGGAGTCCTTGACGCTGCAGAAGCCATACATCACCTTCTGGTTCTCAAAGTGGCCAGAGAGCTCCTGCAAGCCCCCATCTGGGGGAATCAGGAGGGTGTCAGGCGCCATCTCCTGAATCCCTCCCCCACAAAGGGCCTGGAACCCAAAGCAAAGACTCTTCTTGTGGGCTCTGCAGGCACCGCCAGAGATCTGGAAGTCCCAGAGTTCTGTGTTGGTGTGAAAGAGGCAGCAGGCAGGTGTGAGCTTTGCCTCTGAATCCCCCAGGACCTTGGGGAAGAACTGAGGAAGTGTTCTTCACACATCAAGTCTCACGCGGGGCTGGCACCCACTGAGGTAAAATAAAACCTTTTAGGGCTCTCAAGAAAGTGGGGTGATCTGGGCCATCCCTGCCAGGCCCATTCCCGTCTAGCTGTGTGACTTCGGGCAAGTCACTCTCCCTCTCTGAGGCTCAGTCTTCTCATAATCAAACAGGAAACAAGTCTCCCTCCCTCCCCACCCTGGGGATCTTAGGGATAACCACAGGAAGGACACTTGGCCAGACAAGTGTGGGTCTGCTGGATGAAGGCAGCGAGGTGGCCTGGAGCCAGGCGGGTGGGGAAGAAAACAACCGGAGGGGCGAGCGGAGAGGAAGGCAAAGGAATGGCTGGAATTCTTACCTCCTGACGCTGCAAGCTTGAGGTCATCTGAGCCATCCTCATATGTGTACAGAGCCCTGGGGAGAGGGAGGGGTGGCTGGGAGAACTGGCAGGGCCCAGGCAGCCAATTTTGGGTGGAGACGGCTCTCGGGGATAGGAGGGATACAGAGGGGGCAGGACAGGAGGGGGGTTCCAGCCCAGCACTTAAGCCTTGTCACCATGACAACAATGGCTAAGCACCATTTCAGGCTGGAACCCAGTGGGGGACAGTCTGGGATCTGATGGAGGGAGGCCTGGGTCAGGTGGGGAGCAGGCAGTGGGGAAGAAATCGCTGCCCAGTCGCTTGCTTCCAGTGAGCCAGTGTGTTGCGTCCTCGGAGCCCTGGCCCTAGCAGCCTGCAACTCAGCCATTGGTGTGAGATGGAGATTCCAAGGCGACGGTTCCTTGGTTACCGTTCCCTGGCTACCGCTCCTCATCCCCATTGGCCGTTGCCAGGAACCTACCTGGCGCGTGCCTCGGTACCCACTGCCCCTCCCCCCACACCGAGGGGGATGGGGAGAGAGAACCTGGTGCTGTTCAGCTCTGGGCATCCCCTGGTAACTATGGCAACCCAGCAATTGGCACGCGACTGGCCCACCCCAGCTGCATTCTCCTGAACACAAAGGACCCCAAGGGGACACGCCCTCAGTCTCAATCTCAGTCTCTCTGAAATGGGGATGAGGTCACCATGGTCACTCCTGCCTGGACTCTGACCCCTGGGTGAATGTGCTCTCCTGGCCTTCCAGCCCTAGGCCTCCGCCCTAGCTGAGGCTCTGGCCTCTTGGGACTGCTGGCCTTGCCTTCCCTCTCAGCTTTGGCAAAAAGCTGACCTAGCAGCCTTCCTCCTTCCTCCTCCTCCCTAGCTTTTTCTTCACAGGTAGCAGTGGCACAGCATCCATTTCACAGAAGGGAAGACAGAGATAGCTCCTCCCCAGGACCCACTTGGAGGACAGGCTTGGGGCCAGGAATAAAGGTCATGTACCGGAGGTGCAGGAGGCTCAGCCCCTCCCCCAAGCTCCCCTTTCCTTACTGCCAAGGTAGGGGGCTAGGAGGGGAGGAAGCAGGAGCACCAGGGAGATGCAGAAGAGAAAGCGAGCAGGGAGAGGAGGCAGACAGAGAAGACAAGAGAAGGGAGGGAAGTGAAGGGATGAAGAGAAAATGAAGGAGCAAGGGAAATGGGAGGGAAGGAAAGAGGGAGGAGAGAAGAGGGAGGAAGGGAGAGAGGGAGGAGGGTGGAGGGCGGAGCAAGGAGGGAGCAGGGAGGGCCTGGTCCAGGCCCAGCCCCATGAGGTCAGCACAAGTCACTGCCAGAGCCAAATGGGCCCCCAGCCCCCTGCTTCTCGGGATCCCTCCCTCCTGAAAGGGACACAGGTGGGCTGTGGGGCCGGGAGCTCCTGGTCCAACTGTTGCCCAGGCTACAGTCCTGGCAGCTGCTTCTCAACACAGCTGTCCCACCACCTGTCTGGCTGCCCTAAACCCACCACTGGGAACAAAAGGCCCTTAGAGAAGCAGGGTCTTCCCTTCTCCATTCCACAGATGAGAAACTGAGGCAGAACTCCAAGACCCTGGTTCCCAGACACTGCTCTGGCCATCACACCTCCCTGGGGTGACTTGTCAGCCTCTCCTAGGCTCTCTGAGGGACCCTGGCTCCTCCCAGGAACCTGCCCCTTCCATTCTTTACTCCTTGCCTACCCACCTGCAGCCACCTTTCCTGCTGCAGCCCTGGCCCTTACCTGGTGGAAACCATAGCTAAGTTCAAAGGTTTCAGCAGGCCTTCAACCCTGAGCACCTGCCTTTCCAGCCAGACCTCCGTATCCATACCATACACTCGGGTCACATTGGATGGCTCCCTGATTCCCAGCACAGTTCTGGATATTTCCCAACCTGGAGCCTCTGCATATGTGGTTCCCTTCACAGGGAGGCCAGACCTGTTTCTCCACCCATGCCCATCCCTGACTGAAATCTCTCAGGGACCCAATGCCAGCTCCCATGAAGCCCTGCCCTGCGCTGCACCTCCCCAAAGCGCTTACCACACTCCAGCAGGGACAGGAAGAGGCACCTGAGCCTGCCCCAGATCTCACTAGACCACCAGTGCTTCTTGGGTGGGTGGGAGCTGGTGAAACTGCAAGGAATCAGGATGGAGGGGGGCAGGAATCTACACCACCTCCAACCCCTGGAGACAGACACTGTCCTGAACTATAAGCTTCGTGAAGGTGGGACCATCTCGGCCAGAGAAAGTGGACTGGGGTGAGGTGGGAGCTGAATGTAGCAGCTCCAGGGAGATCCTGGGGTCAGCTGAGGATGGGGGGCTCAGGGCAGGTGGATTCTTCAGGACAATCACACTCTCAGGATATCAGAACTGGAAGGGCCTTGGGTATCCCAGGTATGGTTGAGCCCAATCCCCTTTTCCTCTTTTCAAGAGGACCAGAGAGGAGCAGAGACTTGGTGTGGCTATGTATAGCGAGTCGGATCACATCCAGGACAACACTAGTTCTTTTCACTACACAGTCTGACTTCCTGGGTCCCCTGCTGCCAGCATCAGGGCAGCGGTCCATTTCAGAGTGAGCCACCTAGGAGTGAACTCCCCCACCCCTACTCCCCACTCAGAGGCAAGGTAAGGGAGGGAAGTGCCAAGCCCCGTTTGCCCAGACAGCAATTTTACCCAAGACGCCCTCCTCCAGCCTCTGAGTACAGGGTCTGCCCCTGAGTCTTGAGACTCCACTGTACCCCTGGTTCTGTGCTAGGTGCTGGGGGCCCTGATGTCCCCTTCTGCAGGTTGATCCTCACATCCTTTCTACCAAATGTTTATCTGGGCCCTTGGGAGTAAGCAAATGTATGTATGTATGACGGTGCATGTGTACATCTGTGTGTGTCCCACACACAACGCAGATTGGGGTGGGGGAGGGGTGAGGCACGCCAGTGATGAATAACTCACTTTGGCCACATGGATGCTGCTGGATGGTGGGAGCCCAGGCCTCTGCTGAGCAGGATGTGGGCCAGCAGTGGCTGTGGGAGCTCTGCCTTTGGGAAGGTAGGGGTAAACGGGGTGGTGGCAGGCAGCACCCCCGGACTGGAGGGCAAGGGTTCCAAGGTGGGCTGTGCCTCTCTCCAGGCATGGCCCATATCCCAAGGCCAGCTCCTCCACCAGGCCAAGCCGGCCACTTGCCCTGAACTCCTCCCATGATCTCAGTCCCCATGGGGCAGGGCTGGGACAACGGATGGGCCGCTTGCCCGCTTAGCCTGTGCTGGCCTCTCCTATGACTGACCCGCAGGACACGAGAGCTTGCTTGTCTCCCGCGTCCATCCCTCCAGGCCTGGCCGCCCGCCAGTGCTGCAGTACTGTGGCATGGATGCCTGGCCATCTTGTCCCCTCCTCCAGCCCCCAGGTCAGTGTCCTCAGCATGAGGGTGAGGCCATCCCAAGTGAGGTCCCTCAGACCTGCCTTCACTTTGTGTTTCCTGCCTGCCAAGGGGAGAAGAGCCCTAGGGAACAGAATGGGCATCTGCCCCAGGAGAAGAGTATCTTGGGAGGATGATGATTCCTGAATGGGGCAGTGTGAAACCCCCTGGCTTTCCTGCCAACCTGGGGACTCCAGTCCCAGAGCAGGTGGTCCAACCCCTCCCACAGCCTAGGGGGAGACAACAGCTGGGGAGGGAGGAGAGGGCAGCCCAGCTCCTCCCCCACAGAGGAGCTGAGAGCCCCTTGCCCCTGGGCCACCGGGCTAGGGGCTCAGTGGATCCACTCACCCCCTCATCCTTCTCTGGGAACTCCCTGCAGAGTGGTGCGCCTGGGGGCTTCCTCCCAGGGACCCCACCTGGCTCCCTAGGCAGGCAGTTCAGTTCCTTTGGCATGTCCCAGCCCAGCTGCCTACTCCCTGCAATCCCCTTGGCATCGAGGAGAGCACTTATCCTTGCCTCCTCCTCGACCCCTCAGGGGAACAGGAGTCACTTGGCGGTGGCCCTGTGGCAATGAACGTCTTTCCATCACACCCCAACTCCGAGAGGCCCCCCGGTGGGCGGGGCGCCCCGGCCCCCAGCCCGCTCTGCTCCTCCCCCGCCCTAGCTTTCCTTTGTGCTGTGGCCGGGGCCGGGTTCGGCCGGGTAGGCTGCGCTGGCTCTGCTAGCTCGGTCCCTGCCCCGTCCTCGCCCGCTCAAAGGTGGCAAAGGTGCCCTTGGCCGCCCATGCACACCTGTCCGCCCGGCCCGAGGCAAAGGGGAGGGGGCGGGCGATGGGCTTCCACAAGGCCGGGAGGCCCCGGGCCACACATCTGGACCCTGCGTCTCTCCAGCCCGCGTCCGGCCACCGTTCCCACCGCGCGGCTGGGGCCGCCTCCGGGCGCTTGGGGCCCGCCGGTGCCCCGCCTGGCCCGGCCCGGCCCCTCCCCCGGCGCGCACAAAAGCAGCCCCTCCCTGGCCCTCCCGGGCCGCTGCACCATTTCGGGGTCTCCCCCTCCCTCCCGGCTGCGGGGCGACTGGGCCGGGTGGAAACAAAGGCGCGGCAGCGCGGGGACAAAGGGGCTGGGGGGCGGGGGCGGGGGCTCACCAGTCGGCCGCGCTCTCCTCCCGAATCACCTCCTCGTACGCCGCCAGCAGCTCCAGGCGGTGGCCGCT
Organism: Lagenorhynchus albirostris; assembly: GCF_949774975.1. Taxonomy (NCBI): domain Eukaryota; kingdom Metazoa; phylum Chordata; class Mammalia; order Artiodactyla; family Delphinidae; genus Lagenorhynchus; species Lagenorhynchus albirostris. Next base: position 152,580,375 of record NC_083097.1, read on the forward strand.
GAAGCTGACGCCGGCCATGCTGCGGGCCGGACCGAGGCCGAACGGACAGACGCACGGACGGACGGAGAAGGAGGGAGGGAAAGAGGGAGTCGCCGCGCCGCCGCCGCCTCGGAGCCTCTGCAGCGTTGCGAGCCGAGCGAGCCAGCGGCCGGGGGAGGGGAGCCGGCCGGCGGGGGGCGGGGGGCGCTGGCTCCGCCCGGCTCGCTCACTCCGCGCGCTCGGTCCTAGCGCCGCCCCGACCCGGCCGGGGGGAGGCCCGCCCCCCCTTCCCGGCCTGCCCCGGGGCGCCCCCACGCCCCTCGCCGTCAGTCCCTGCACCCCGCGCCCGGGCGGGTATACCCATCTGCACGGGTCCATTCTTCCCGTGTCCCAAATTCTCACCTGTGGTGTCCCCAGCCACAAACCTAGCCCCGTCCCCACCTCTCCAATCCCTATCCAGGCCCAGCTTCATCCCTCTCCTTCCCAGCTCCCGGTCCCAATCCCAAATCCACTCCATTCCAATCCGGCCCAGCCCCACTCCGTCCTTAATTTATCTCCACCCAGCTTCACCCCTATCACTGGTCCATCCCAACCTCCAGCCCCAACCCAATTCCCGTGCCAGCCACCCCTGGCCCATCTGCAGCCCATCCCCACCTCTGAAAGGCCCATTCCTAGTCCATCCCCATCACTGTCCACTGCTGTCTTCATCTCCAAATCCAGCCCATTCCTTTCCTCTCCCAGCTCCAGCCCCACTCCCAACCCCATGCTTAGCACACACCCACTATCCATTCATCAGACCCCATCCCTAGCTGCACCCTCCTCTTTCCAACCTACCCTATTCCCATTCTGATCCCTGTTCCCAACCACACCCCTCCATCCCTGCCTCCTAGACCATTCTCAGCTCCTTACCCCAACATTGCCAACCTCTACCCCATCCCTGCCCTACCCTATGCTGAGCACCCCTCCCTTACCAGCTGCCCCCTGAGTCCTCTCAGGTGGGGCTAGACTAGGAGATCCTTTGCCTTCTCTCCCAAGCCTCAGGCCTCCCAGAGGAATCTAACCCCAGACTCTCAGGGCAGGGCTCCTCCAAGGACACTCCAGGGCCAGCTTCCTGGCACCTTAATTTCCCAAAGCTCTGAACACAGAAAACACTGGGGCCTAAGAGGAATCCCTTGAGGGGAAGTGGACACCACTGCCAGGGCCTCCTGGAGCATCTCTGCTCCTGTCTGAGCTGGAATCCTGAAACCCTCTGCAGCTCTCAGAAGCCTTTACCACCACCTACAAAGCCTCCCACCCCTGTCTTCCCAGAGGAGGTGACAGAACCTGAGCAAACTTTACCTGGTCCAATCTGGGAGGTGGTGGGGCTGGGCCTCTGAGTTCTGAGTTGGGTAACCAGCTGGGCCAAGAGGAGGAGAGCAGTGTGTGCACTGATCTCCAGCAGTGGGTCCCAGCACTTTGGGGTGGGAAGAACCTCTTAAAACTCAATACATTTCATGGGAACTCTCTGCGTCCACTATGCCCATGGACCCCTGGTTTCTCCACGGCCCCCACTTGGAGCAAGTCCCAGGCAGAGTCAGTAGGATTTCCGGGGAGGGAGGAAGACCCCACAGCAGGGCTGAGGGGTGCCTGGGAGCGGTAGGTAGAGGGATCTCCAGCCTCGTCCCTTCCTGCTTCCTTTGACTTTTCCCAGCCCAGAATGCCTTTCATCTCCCCATCCCGAAGCCCCCTCCCCAGCCTCCTGCTCACTCAGTTTCACATCCAAAAAACAGAAGCCCTACCTGCATGCTCTCCCTTCCTCAAATTCCTACTTCCCCCCAGCCACCTACAAACTCCAGCCACACCCACTCTTACCTCTTTGCCATCTATATTTTTAAACAAACTTAATTTTAGAACAGTTTGAAATTCACAGAAAAATTACAAAGATAGTACAGAGTCCCCATATGCCCCATGCCCAGTTTTCTCTATTTTCAGGGGAGCAAGAAGTTTCCCTGCTCACCCTCCTTGGAGCCTACCCTTCACCCCTCCACATCATTATCATCCTATAATTTGTACATCTGTAGTCTGTCTCCTTCCCGCATTTCCCTGGCACTGCTCTGGCCAAGGTCACCAGAGACCACTAAATTGCCAAGTTCAGTGGCCCTGTTTTAGTCCTCAGTTTCCTCAACCGGTGGGAGCAGGGTGACCAATGATCACTACCTCTTCTGCAAATCTGCCTCCCATCAGCTACCTGCTGCCCCTGAAACCCACACACTCAGCCTTGGTGGGTGGGTGCTGGGTGCCTCCTTGGAGGCCCTCCCACCAGGCTTTCATGTCTACCACTCCCAGCACTGATCACCCTTCAAGTCTCTCCCACTCCTAGATCTCCAGCTCCTCCCTGCCCCTCACCCCCTCAGCACTGGGAGCCTAGTCCAATGGCTTCTGGGTCCCCAGAGTGGAAAAGCCAAGAAAGAGAGAGGATTCAGATCCAGAAGCTGGTCACTTGCTGTGTGACCTTGAGGAAAATGCTTTCCCTCTCTGAGTTTCCTCTTTGACAACATGTTGTGAGGATAAGATATGACTGGATGAAGGCTTAGGAAGCAAGAACCTCTTCCCCTTCCTCCTTGCAGCCCCGCCCTCCCACGCCCACCTTCCTGCTCTGCACTCCCCCACACCTCTCAGAGAAGGCTTCAAGGCTGACATGTAGGTTTCAGGACTTTTTCAGCACCAGCTGGTGGAGCCTTCTCTGCCCTCACCCTCCCTCTGCAAGCTCCTACCAAGCACACCTTCAGAATTTGCCCTCTCATCATTACAATGCTCCCAGCACTTTCCAGGTCTTGCCCCTGGCATGGGGCCAGCCACTTTCACCACTTAGCTCTGCTCCTGAGCTGCACAGACTACCGTGTGACTTTAGACTCTGCTTGGCCTTTCTTGTCTCACTATAAAATGGGGATGATAATGATGGTACCCACCTCATAAGGTCTGTTTGAGGAGGTTTTTTTTTTTAATTTGTTTATTTTATTTATTTATTTTTGGATGTGCTGGGTCTTTGTTGCTGCGCATGGGCTTTCTCTAGTTGCGGTGAGCGGGGGGTGGGGGGGGCTACTCTTTGTTGCAGTGCGCGGGCTTCTCATTGTGGTGGCTTCTCTCATTGTGGAGCACGGGCTCTAGGCGTGCGAGCTTCAGTAGTTGTGGCACACAGGCTCAGTAGTTGTGGCTCACGGGCTCTAGAGTGCAGATTCAGTAGTTGTGGAGTATGGGCTTAGTTGCTCCGTGGCATGTGGGATCGTCCCAGACCGGGGCTCGAACCCATGTCCCTGCATTGGCAGGTGGATTCTCAACCACTGCGCCACCAGGGAAGACCCTGTTTGAGGATTTTTAAAAAGTATCTAGAAAATGCTTAAAATGGCAACTGCACATAGTAGGTGCTATTGACACGTTGGCCATTATTACTATTTCACGGCTGGGAAAACCGAGGTTCAGAGAGGGGCAGTTACTCGCCCTGTAATACACAGCTGGTGAGTGGCAAAATCTGTATGGGAACCCCAGTCTGTCCTGCATCATTTCAGCATAGCACACACCCTCCCTGCTTCCCCTTCTAGCACCCCCATTTTTGCATCCAGGGGCTGGCCTGGAATTTGGTAGTAGCTCCTGAGGCTACAGCTGTGGGGTCTAGGGAAGGAGTCAGGGGGCAGGGATCCTAGGCGTGGAGAGCAGGATGTCTGCCCAGTGCAGTGGATGTCCATGGTCAGGCATCCCTGCCCGTCTTCCAGTTGATTTTCCACTGCAGGCTCCAGAGGGGAGCATGTGATTCAGGCCAGTGGGTCAGAACCAGTGACTGCTTCAGGAATGGACACATGACCCAAGTCAGTCCAATGGGAGCCAGCCCTGAGCTGGCCCCACTGGATGTGGGCCTGGAGCTGGCTGAGGGGCGTCTTTGCTAATAATGGGGAGAGTTGCCTGAGAATAAAGCCAGCACTGAGAAAAGCAGAACTGAGAAATGGAGGTGGGGGGAGATCTGGGGGTGGGGGGTGCGGACAGCGACCCGGGGGCTCAGAGACTCCTGATATACATCCATGGGTACTGGATCCTGCTATGTCTGAAGCCATTAACCTTTTAAGTTAAATGAGACAGATTATCCCTTTTTTTTTTTTCTTTGACAGGCGAACATAGAAGTACAGAAAAGAGAGAAACAAGGTAAAGAATTCCAGCATTGAGTCCTCTTAATAACGTGTCTCTTTATAATCATTGGGCTATCCCTGTTTTTGCTTAAACTAGTTTGAAATGCAGCTGAGGGTCCTTCCTAGTTGACCTAGTCTCCAAGTAGTAGTCATTTTTGTCAGTGGCAAGGGACATGGGTGAAAGCTGAGTTGACCTTCTACTGCTCCCGGGCCCTGAGTGGGAGAACCTAGGCTGGTCTTGGGACTCTCCCTGGCCACTCTGTAGTGACCCCACTGCACAGTCTCCCAGGGCTGACCCCAGCCTCCTGAGTTCTCCGCAGGCTCCCAGCAAGCTTCTTCTTGCCCCACCATAGCCCCTGGAACCCTAGGGTCACCCCCATATGCCCTACCCTGCTCCACTTTAGGTCCCAGGAGGAGCCCTTCCTCCACTCTCAGGTTTGGCTTTGGACTCAGGCCAACTCAGGTTCGAATCCCAGCCCTGGCTGCTGCCCCTGTGTGCCATGGGGCAGGGGCCTTTAGCCCGTAGCCTCAGCTCCCTTCCTATAGCAGGACTCTGTGTACCCTGTGAGTGTTCCAAGGCCCAGGTGGGGCCCAGCACCAAGAAGGCAGCACCAGAATCATCAGTTCCTGCCTGTGTACCCTGTATTCCACCACCTGTCTCCCTGCTGACTTCCAATGAGCTCAAGCTGCTCAGGGCTGGAAAATGCCCCTCCCTGGCCTGCTGTCTCTCCAGTTGCCCACTCAGCCCCCCGCCAAGGGCTCTGCCCCCTCGGCTGGGGGGACTGCACTCTCCAAGGGTGCTAATGGCCTCCCATGCCCGGTACAAAGACATTTCCCAGTACCCTTGGCCTCCACCTGCATAGCCTCACACCCAAGCTTGAGAACACCGTGATCCCTGCAGTTCTGTGTTGGGGAGGGCGGGTGCTTGGAGGTGCCGTGAAAGAGCACCTTGGCCTTTGATCCATGGAGCAGCAGACCCGGGCCATTCAGGCTGGGTGGCTCTGGACAGGTCACTTTCCCTCTCTGAGGGAAAAGTCCCTCAGATGTTCAGGTCCCTCATCTGAACATCTTTAATGATATCTCTCTTAAGCATGTTTTGATGATTAAATGACATCTAAGAGATTGCTCTGTGGTTCCGGCAGAGAGAGAGGTGGCTGTTCAGAGCAGGTGCCCATGCTTGTTTTTACTTCCATCCAGACCAGCTCTGCTTTCCTGAGGTTCAGTCCCCAGCTCTCTGCTCTTTGCTCTACTCTCCCTTTACATCTGCCCTCCAATTTCTTCAACCACCTTCCCTTGGCAGGAGCCTCCAAGCTGCCTCCTCCACCCCTCTTGGCTACTCAGCTGACCACGACTGCTAGTGGTCCTCTGGGCCCACCACAGCCAAGCCTCTTAAGACAGCCGTCTACACTCTCATCTACACCCTCCCCCTTGATCTTCCAACCCTGGCATCGGCCCCAGCTCTCTGCTAAACTGATCTGGCAAACTTCACCCTGTTGCAAAAGGCCATGGGGACTCCCTGGCCTTACCTGCCTGGTTGACACTCTTGGCGACTTCTGGAAACACTCCTTTCCCGCCTGGGCTTCCCTGCCTCAAGCTCCCTCCCTCCAGAGGCTGTGGTCCTCCACTTCTGGCAGCTGCTTCTGCTTTCTCTGCCCTGTGCTGTGATGTTGCTACTCCCCCATCTCTCATATCTTCTCTATGCTGCGGCCCTGGCCATCCTCACACTGGATTTGGTCCACGTTTTTTTTTTTTTTTATAGGATTTTAAAAAAATCTAACTTAGTTGCCAACATTGAAAAACCAAATTTCACATAGAAGTCTGAATCTCTGGACGCTGTTGGTAAACTGGCAGATCTGGCTACAGCTCAGCATTCCCACAGGGCTGCCCCCAGAAGGCCCCCCACAGACGGCTTCCAGCAGCACTCACCATCCACCCCTCTCCATGGAAACCAAGGATGGACTGAGAGAGCTTCATGGTTCAAGAGAAGTGGGAGGGAGTATATTTCTTTGTGGAAGTGAAAGATACTCTGCATTTAATATGCCAAGGATGTCTAGGGACTTCCCTGGTGGTCCAGTGGTAAAGAATCCGCCTTCTAATGCAGGGGACATGGGTTTGATCCCTGGTCAGGGAACTAAAATCCCACATGCCACGGGGCAACTAAGCCTGAGTGCCACAACTACTGAGCTCACGTGCCTCAACGAGAGAGCCCGTGTGCCGCAAACTACAGAGCCCACGCGCCCTGGAGCCCGCGTGCCACAACTAGAGAGAGAAAACCTGCACGCCACAACTAGAGAGAAGTCCGTGCGCCACAACGAAGAGCCCATGCCGCAATGAAAGATCCCGCATGCCTCAACGAAGACCCTGCATGCCTCAACTAAAGACCCGACGCAGCCAAAAAAAATAAAATAAATATTTTTAAAAAGGCAACAAGAAATTCTTAAAAAAAAATAAGCCAGGGATAACTATGTTGAAAGAAAATGACATCTTACCTGCCTTACTCCTGTTGTGACCTGCCTGGGCCCCTCTCTGGGCATCAAAGACAAGTATCTGTGATAACTACCCCAAACTCACTCCCAAATTGAATCCAAGGTGAATCTAGACTTGAATATTCTGCTGCTCCCTGAATTGGTCTCCTAAATGTCCCATAGGCACCTCATTCAGTCATTCAGCAAACATTCACTGGGCATCCACTGTGTGCTAGGCACTGTTCTAGGCTCTGGCAAGACATCATGAAATTGGAAAAACCCGAATGAACTTTTTGGCCAACTCAACAACACAGGAAGCCCTGCACTCATGCTCCAGGGGTCCTCGAGAGAACACAACAGAGAGGCCCTTCTCTTCTCTTAAAGAGGACAGGCCCAAGCATCTGTTGAGAATGACAACAACTTTAGATGTGCTGAGGTTCCTCATGCCAAGGGAGCCCTGGAGGACAGGTGGCCATGGGCGCACTGAATTGTCTTGGCCTAGTTTGGGGCCTCTCCTCAGTCCTTCTCCAGTCCAAACTTGGAACAGGAGAAATGACAGTCTCCCTGGGGTAGTGGAAGCCACCAGTGGGAAGCAAGAGACCCCAGGGAAAGATGGGGCCACCACCATAGCCTCCAGGTTTTGAGGCAGCAGACAGAAGTAAGCTTCCGAAGGATCCTCCCTGGAGCATGGCACTCAGTGCCGGCCAGTCCCAGGGCAGTGCAGCCAGCTTCGTGCCTGCCTTCTAGTCTGGCTCATGGCTCAGCATCTGTGCGACTTTGGTCAGGTTTCCTAGGCTTTCATCTATAAAATGAGAATAACTGCAGGCACCTCACAGTGTTGCCAGGAGGATCATGTAAGATGATGTGAGGAATGACTGGTATACTCCAGATGTCTAGCAAACCTGCCTTCCTTCCTCTCCTCACCTCTCATCCCAGGTCTCCACTCTGGGCTCCCTGGGACCTGTCACTGGATCCCATCTCTGCCTTTTGGCTTGTTGCTCTTCTCTTCCCCTGAGTCCTGCCCCTCCTCCCAGTCTCTCTCCTTCTGTTCACCCCACTCACGGCTCTCGGGGCTTTTTCTACAACACAGATCTGAGCACTTCTGTGCCCTGATCTCCCCACCGCCACCTTGCCCTCAGGAAGCAGTCCTGGCTCCTTGTCCTGGCACTTGTGGCTTCCCAGGACCAGAGGGCTGCCCTCTCCAGCCCCACCTTCTTTGCCTGCAGCATACAGATGGCAGCGGTCCCTCTAGGCCCTCACTCTGGCGTACTGTTTTCCATGTCCCATCCCTGAGGATGCCCCTCAACTCCTCTTCTCTGACCTCCACGCCAGGCCAGCCCAGGTGCCCCCCACTTCTGCGGGTGCTGGGCCCAGCACATGCGATTCCCCTTTGCCTCCTCCTGCTGACTGAGCGTCCTCCGTGTCCCCATCACAGGACCACCAGGACAGTAAGCCCTGGAAAACTTAATCTCCACCCTGCTACGTGCCTCAGATCCCACCTTTCTTGATGCGTAGGGGGAAGTGCACGCTGGACACAGCTGGATATAGGTTTATTGTGGCACTGGACGTGAAGAGGGGCCGGTGAGGCCAGCACCAGTGTGCGGAGGTGGTGGAGGGAGTGGGGGGAGGTGAAGCGGGTGGGCAGGGGCCCGGGGAACCGCAGGCTCAGGCCAAGAGTCGGGGTTGGGCAACTTTTGCTGGCCCTACCCAGAAATCTGGGGCGATGACTCCAGAACCAGCAACCCCTCCAGCTGGACAGGGCAGGGTGGCAGCAGTGGGTGGGAGGGGCTCACACGTGGGAGAAGGCGTGGCTCTTGCAAAGGGGCTTGTCCTTCTTGGAGTAGAAAGTCTTTCCTTCCAGGTTGATCTGACATATCTGGGAACAGCCAAGGTCCAGTTACATGGGGTTGGAGGTGGCAAGAGAGGCCCCTTCCCAACCTCTTCGGAATCCCAGAGGCAGGGGTGGGAGGGAGGCTGGCGAAGAACACAGGGCTCTGGGGGCGGGGCCTGAGTCGGAGGAGGGGCACTCACCGCGCACACGAAGCATGTATCGTGCCAGCTGAAGCCCAGCGCCTCCAGGAAGCGGTCCCCGGCATCGATCTTGAAGTCACAGCCTCGGCATTTTGTGCCAAACATCTTCTCATAGTCTGGAGACACACAGAGAGGAAGGGGCCCCTGGGTTCTCCCCTGCCGCGCCCCGCCCCCTCACCCAGCCCCGCCTCCTTGCCTGTTCCACCAGATACCTCGCTCGCAGTAGGGGGCCCCCTCCTCCATATAGAAGGCCCTATTCCGAATGGGTATCTTGCAGGCCGCACAGGTGAAGCAATGCACGTGCCAGGTCATCTTCAGGGCGTGCATGATCTCCTGGGAGGAAGCGACAGTCACTTGGCAGCTCAGCACCCTCCTCTCCAGAGCCGGGGACACAGGAAAGCAGGCTTGGGTCCTCTCTTTCAGGGTAAATGTTACGTCTGCACACGCATTGCTGCTACTTTCTTTCTCCAACCCTGAGGTCTCCCCGTGGCTGTCCACCACGCCACGTCTAAAGCTCAGCTCCCCATCTCTGCACCCCATACCTCTCGCATTCCCACAGCTGTCTCCATCTCAGTTGATGGCAACTCCATCCACGTGGACCAAATTCCCTGCTTTCTCCCACACCTCACTTCAGGTCCACCAGGAAATCCTGCTGGGTCCACCTTCAAGATGCGTCCAGATTCTGAGCACTTCTCACAGCCTCCCTGATGTGAGATGTGAGCCTTGGGCACCTCTGACCTGGATGACTGCATGAAACTGGCTTCTGTGCTCCTCCCTCTGCCCTTACAGACTGATATCAACCTGTGCCAGGCCACATCCTTCTCTGCCCCAATTCCTGCCTAGTCCACATTTCTCTGAGCAAAAGCCAAAGCCCTGGGAAGGGCCCAGAGGCCAGCAAGTCTGGCCTCTGTCCCTCTGCTCTCCCCATATGGCCTCTCATCCCTGGTTGACACACCAGGCACACCGTCTTGGGGCTTCACACCAGCTGTCCCCTCTACCTGGACTGCTCTGCACCAGATACCTGCAAGGCCCACCCCTCACCTCCTTCAAGTTTCTGCTCAAAGGTCACCTTCTCCATGAGGCCCACTCTGACACCACCAGTTCATAGGCCAACCCCCCTTCCCAAAGCCACACTCCCAATAGCGCTTTCCTTTTTTCCATAACATACTACCAGGTAATTTACCTATTTTGTCATTGCTTATTGTCTGCTCCCCACCCCCCTCTTCTTCCTGATCCAGTGTAAGGTCCAGGAGGGCATGAAATACCAACTGTCCTGTTAGTAGGTATATCCCAACAGTGCCTGGTCCATGGGTATGCATCACAAGTGCTCGTGAGTTGAGTTAACCTGCTCCAATGGAGGCCTGCCAAAGCAGAGGCTGCTGGTGGGCTGAGCTCTCCCTGGGGCTGGGACCCCCGGGCCAACCAGGGCAGCAGCATTCCTATCCGGAGCAGGCAGAAGGCAATGTGGAGCCCGGAGGGGGGATCAGATCTTTGAGTTCAGCCAGACCTTAGCTGTGTGGCTTGCCCAACAGCTTTACCTTCTCTTTACATTTGGCTCCTTCCCCTTTGAACTGAGAGCCTAATCCCAGCTTTGCAGGGGTGTTGTAAAGATGGTCCCACATCTAAATCCAGGGGTCCCAGACCCAGTACCTGCCAAGGCCAGGTGGGGACTGTGCTGCGGGAGAGCACCTGTTCTCCCTGCGGGGGTGGTGCTGACCACTTCATTCAGGAACGCCTGGAAGGCTCAGGTGGAAATCTAGGTGTTAAAGTCAAATCCAGTTTTTCAATGTTGGCCATTAATTTAAAAATGAAGTGTGGACCAAGTAAGACAAGACATAAGCGTGGGAAGCACCTAACTCTCAGCTGGCCCGTGTGACCTCTATAAAATCTGTCACAGGAATTCCCTGGCAGTCCAGTGGTTAGGACTCCATGCTCTCACTGCTGAGGGCCCAGGTTCGATCCCTGGTCGGGGAACTAAAATCCCACAAGCTGTGTGGAGTGGCCAAAAAAAAAAAAAAAATTTGTCACATCTCACATATACCTCTCAACCACCCTGGCCAGGAAGTTACTGCCACCCCCATTTTAGTGAGGCCCAGAGAAAGTGACTTGCCCCAGGTCATACAGCCAATAGATGGTGGAAATGTGTTTTGAGCCCAAGTCTGGCTCGCTACAAAGCTGGCCCTTCCCACTGCCTGGTGTTGCCTCTTTGCAAGGAAAAGACAAAGGGTTGGGGGAAGGAACTTGGCTGTGAGCCCACAGAACAGGGTCTTGGCAGGAGCATGGGGAGCCCAGAGCTGGGCCCAGTGGGAACATGGGCAGGGAGGTAGGTCTCTGCCAGTATCCAGAAGAACCCATGAGCCAGTGTTCCCTGTCTCATGCCCAAAGCTTCCTAAATCTATCTGCCTCTCCCATCCCACCATGCTGACCCAGGGCCAGCAGCTCAGTTCTCCTCCTCTAGCTGTCTCCCTCTGCCCCAGGGAAGCTTGCCAGGCACACCTGACCTCAGAAGTCCCCAGCTCTGAACTTCTAACACGGCCCCTGCCCCCCTCTTCCGCCTCATCTCACACCCTCCCTGTGTGTTGCCTTGTGACACAGCTCTTCCCTCCTCTTGGAGCACTTTCCCCTGATCCTTCTCCAAGCTAATTCCTACTCATGTTTTAAGTTCAGCTTAGAGGCCACTTCCATCCACTCCTTCAAGTGTTAATTGACCACTTCCTATATATTGGGCACAGCATAATGTGTGAGCAAAACAGCCCTGGTCCCAACCCATGAAGTGCACCCTGCGGAAGAGATGGGACAACAGGACTGGAAGGTAGTGAGCAAACAGTGGGGAGCCTGGGCTGGTGGGGAGGGTGGGTATCAGGGAAAGTACCCCTGAGGAAGTGCTATTTGAGTCCCGGATGAGAAGAAATGAGGTAAAGAGAGTGCTAAAGAGTATTCCTAGCAGAGAACAGCCTGTGCAAAGGTCCTGTGGTGAAGGGAACAGCACACTGGCAAAATGGAGAAGCGCATGTGGCTGGAGCATAGAGTGAGGGGGGCTGGTGGTGAGTGGTGAGCCTTGAGAGCATAGTGTTCCAGAGGGTCCCCAGACCAGGGGACAGGTCCCCTCTAATGTGTCCCCTCCAACTCTGCTGAAACAACCTGATTGTCCTGTGTTTCTCTCCCCACGCTCCACTCTGAGCTCCGAGAGCAGGCATAGTCCCAAGCACCAGGCACAGGGAGAGCCCAAAGCGCGTGGTAAATTGGGAAGGTTAGCTTTCTGCCCCATGCGAGGGTGAGGTAGGAGCTTCCTGGGGTCTGTCAGGCCCTGGAGTCCCTGCAAGAGGGGAAGCTGAGGGCCCTTGGGCCACACTGTGGAACCACTGGCCTGGGCTGGGGCAGGAGCAGGGCTTGCCACGTTACTCTGGGCTTACTCTAGGACCCAGGAGCCAGTCAGGCTCTGTGAGCCTTGCCTCCTCATCTGTGGCCTGGGTGATAACCCTGCCCACCCAAAACTGGGGCAGGGAGGGACAAGAGTGCTGTGCAACACAGGCAGGGCCATCAGCGAACAGCAGGGCCTTGATCTGTGGGAAACAAACCCAGATGCCAGCTTAAGAAAGGTCCTGGGATCCAACCCGTTCCGCTAGAACAGTCCAACAGGGTATGGCCTAGGCTGGTGGAGAAATTACTGTGATCTTGGGCAAAATTTCCTCATCTGTAAGATGAGAATAATCAAACTGACTTCGTAGTATGATTAGTTGGATGCCTACGCATAGTAAATTACCCACAAGACTGTGATAATATCCTTTCTTCCCTTCCAGTCTACTGATGGAACCCCCATTTTTTGCTGGGCACATATCTATACCAGACTATATTTCTCAGCCTCCCTTGCAGCTCAGTGTGGTTATGCGATTGAGTTCTGGGCAATGGGATGGAAGCGGAAGGGTTGGGTGGCAGCATCTTCTAAAGATGGCTCCCAAAAGCCTTCTTCTCATTCCAACATCCTGCTGGTTGGAACGTGGAAATTTTGCCTGAAGCTCAAGCGGCATCTTGGACTACAAGTGGTAAGTAAGCCAATGTTGAGAATGTCCGAGAAACAAGATCCAGGAGCCTGGATCTGCCTACAAGTCCCAGATTGCCCACCTCTGGACTTTCTTAGGTAAGTAATAGCCGCCATTATTTTTTCTATCACTTGCGGTCAAGGTAATCGTCACTAACATGACCATCACTACAGAGCTCTCTAGCCACATCTGGAAGCTCTGCCTATGAATCCAGAAATGGGGAGAAGCGTGAACGGCAAGAAGAGCCCAAGCTGAAAGTCAGCAGTGCCTGGGGCTGCTCTGGCTCGGCCCTCATGCTCTGCAGCCTTGGGCAATTTCTGGCTCTCTCTGGACTTCAGTTTCCATACAGGTACGACTGAAACCCCCTCAACTTGTTACCCTGCCTGTTATGCTCCCCTTTTCTCAGGCTGCTGAGCCCCTGACACCCTCAGAGTCCCCTTCCTCTGTGTGAGCTCCTGGGGGCAGGGCCACGCCTGTCTCTTCACGAGGTGTCCCTAGCGTGGGGCATACTGCCCACACTCAGTAAAGAGAACGAATGGGAGAAGGTAGATAGTGCATCACTCTTAACCCATGACCTGTGCTGACTCAAGTCCCAAGCCCAGCTCTGGGTGGCAGCTAGGTTGCCCTGCCGGAGACCAGGCCAGGCTATGCTGCATATTTAGCCTCAGCGAGGAGAACAGGATTTTGAATCACAAGTTTTTGAGCCTAAATTTCTGGCTTTGCAAATCAATAGTCCTGTGTCCTTCAAGCCCATCAAGTCATCTTTCAGAGTTTCCGTTTTCATATGTACTAGGGGCAGCAGACACGGTGCATTAGCCTCCCAAAAGCCTGTCACAACCCCCTTCTCTTTTGCCTTTCTCCCTTACAGAGGACAGAAGCTAAAATACTGGATTTGCCAGCTTCCCCCATAGTCCAGGTGCTCACAGGATAACAATTCCAACAACTGAGATAAGGATTCAAGTTCCTGGTTTTTCTTCCAGAGTCAAAAGGCAAAACCTCATTAAAAGAAAGCATCTGCCCCAACCATGATACAATACACTTGAGGACAAAGATCTACATGCTAAGGGTTTCGGAACTTAAAAAGAGGAAAAGCCTAAAGGCATCCTTGAGCTGCTATTCCACCCCTGGAATTCTTGTGATTGAAGTAAATATTACTCCTTCTGTTTCAACCTCTGTAGTGGGGTTTTCTATTACCGAAGCTGAATGCAATCCCCACACAGCAGCCATCTCTTGTTTTGGCCTGACTAGCACTTACCTCCCTTCTTTGGGTAATGTCATCCTGGTTTTATTTTCAAGGAACCAGTCCTGTGGTTCAGGCAAGGCCACCAGACCCCACTCCAGGAGGGGGTGTCACCCAGGCCTGGCCAATTAGAGTCATGGGGCTTGGTTCAGAGATGGGTATCAGCACTGGGACTCTTTATACATCAACTGGCACAGAGATGCTCTCTTTCACTTTGTGGTGCTAACCTGGGGAGATGTAACCCTGGAGCCACTGTGGCACCATCTTTGCCGCTTTCTAGGGAAAAGCATGCTGGGAACTAAGCCAACAAAGATGAAACCAGAGGCAAGTAGTAGAAAGACTCCTGATGACCCCGGGATACGCATTCAGCTGGGCCTGAAGTTAGCACCCCTCAGCCTTTCTGATTATTTGCGCCAACACTCTCTTGCTTGAGCCCTTTTGAGTGGGATTTAGGTCATTTTTAAGAGGATCCTGATTAATGAAAAGTAAGGTCAATATAGCAGCCCGACTGTTAGGCTGGTAAGGTTCCAATAGGCTCCTGCAGGGAGAGCTCCCAGGCTCAGGAGTTGCTCAACAACACTCCTCAACACTCAAGGGTCAGACTTGCCTTCCCAGCCACCCACCAGCCCCACTCACGCCAGTGATCTTCTTCTTGCATTTGGCACAGCTGGGTGCATAGCGCACGTCATAGCAGGGCGGGCAGAAGATGGCGCCCTTTTCCTCGAAGAAGCCACCCTCTTCCAGGACCTTCCCACACTGACTGCACACAAACTCCTCGGGGTGGTATGCGTGGCCCAGCGCCACCAGGTAGCGGCCCCTGGCGGGAGGCAAGGGCAGTGAGCAGGAATGGATGCAAACGAAGTCGGGGTTCCTGGCTAGAACCCCATGGGGTTTACCCAAAACCTACTATGAAGCCTTGAAGGGAAAGTTCATTCTCTCCATCTCCAAATAGGGGAGAAACAGGCTTGGGAGGTGACTTGCCCAAGGTCACACAGCAAGAGAGACAAAGCTGCACTGTTTTGATGACAGGAGATGAGGGAGAGGGGCAGTGTTGGAAAAGGAGGAAGGTTACACTGGGTGAGAGCTGCTGATTTGGGCCTAATAAGTTGAACCCAGGGAATTGGTGCCCTGGGGGGGGGGGCAGGACGCCTGGAGTGCCCGTGAGCCCTGAAGACCAGTGGGCACTTGAGCTGAGCCTGGTGCCCACCCTGTCCTGCTTGCCTGTTCCATCTGGCCTGGGGAGGGCCCTGCAGGTCCCAGAGAAATGGGGATGTCTGAAGGAGGGGGTGCTTCACAGAGCCTAAGAGCTGACAGGAATCTAGAGCAGTGCAGGGCCTGGGATGAGAACCACGAAGGCACACTGTCACACTGATTCTGGGGGGCTGTGTGACTCTGCTGGGCCCCGGGGAGCAGTGCAGAGAGGGAGGGACTTCAGAGGCTTAGCGGAGAGAGACCGAGTGAGCAGGAAGGAGAGAGGCAGAGGGACTGGGAAGGGGAGGCCCTTCCTTGCCCAGAGAGCAGCAAGTCTAGGGCTGCAGCTTGGCTGTGTCATTGGCACTTCCTCCATTTCACCAGGGCAAATGCTGAACAGAGGCTAATGACGGGTGGGCTGCGGGTAAGGAGTGCGGGATTCAGAACCTGAGGAACCAGCCCAGGTCCCTACCCTCACTCCAATAGGGAACCGAATCCTCATCCTCCCGCAGGGGCGGCTGAGATGAGTGGGGAGATATATGGGGAGCAGAGATCAGAAAGACACCAGGGCTGGACTTGAGGTCAGGAAAGACCACGGTAGGAAAGGAACAGGGCCACCCACCGGATGACCTTGTGGCACTGGTGGCACACGGGAGTCTTGCCATTGCTGCCACCGCCGCCTCCAGGGCCCCCTCCAGCGGCAGCTTGCACAATGGAGGTGCGGTTCTGCATGGGCGTGGGTGTGGCTGGCTGGGTGTGCCGGGTCAGCACCGTGCTGGTCTTGTCCGGGGCATAGCGCTCGGCGAATGCAGGGTCCACAGCCCAGGGCGGGCGGCTGGTGGGGCTGGGGGTGGTAGGGCCTGCCAAGGCCAGGAAAGTGACTCCAGGGGGGTGCCCAGGGACGCCACAGGACCGTGGGGAGACCCCGGGGCAGCTTGGAGGGGCCCACCCCCATGCCTCTGGAGGCTACCCACCCTTCCCCAGGCCCGAGCCCACTCTCTCTCACCAGGCCAGGGTTCCTGGGGTGTAGCTGAAGCTGGGGCTGGGGCTTCTGTCCTGGGCACCTGGCTGTAAGATCTGCCATTCAAGGCCCTGCACGGCTAAGGCTCCTGGCATGGCTCCACCCCCCAACCTTGGTCCTGCTGGCCCCATGGGAGATGTGTGGGTGCATGAGAGCTGCTGGGTTGGACTCCAGGTCCCACTGGGGTAGGGATGGGTAGGGCAGCTTCTCCTAGCCAGGTCCCAGCTGGCTGGTCTGTGGCACAGGGCTGGGAGGTGGAGCAAGGCTCTCACTTCTGGGGCAACTCTTGGGTCTCCTTCTGATGGCAAGGCCCCCTTTTCTGGGTACCCCCACCCACTGAGACCCAAACTGGCAGGGCCCATACTGGATCTTATCCATCTAACACCCCCTTACCCCAAATGCAAACCAAGCCTACAAAGATAGAAGACAGAGGCAGAAAAAGCAGGGCCGAGCATGTTTATTTTCATGCCTAAGCCAGCACAGACCTGGCAGACAGCAGTACCGTAAGGCAAAGAGTGAAGACAGTGTCAGATGGAGCCGGGCCCTGTGCCAGGAGGGCAGCCGAGGCCAGGCCAGTAGGAGGCTCAGTCCAGGGGCAGGAAAGGGAGGGGTGAGGTAGGCAGAAGCTGGAGGCACCAAGGGGGGGGTGCCTGGGAGGAGGAACAGAAAGAGAGAGGCAGAGAGGGCAGCCGGCCGGCGAGGGCCAGGCTACGACTGCACGTTGAGCACGTGGGCAGAGCGCTGGTGGTGCCAGTCGCGGAGGCGGGTGTAGCGTGGGCTCTGCAGCTCCAGGACATACTTTTCCCTGAGGGGCAGAGAGAGAAGGAGGAGAAAGTGGAAGGAAGGAGAGATGGAAGGGAGGAAGGGAGGAAGGGAGGAAGGGAAGGAGGACTGAAGAAAGGAAGGAGAATGGAGAAGCCTGGCTAGGGATGGCCAGGAGCAGACACAGGATGGTGGGTGGAATGGGAGAGGCAGGAAGTGAGAAAGAGGGGCTGGAGCTCGTCCTGTTACCTTGATTTCTTCAGATGCTCCTCATCCGGGTCTTGCACTGAGAGGGCAGAGGCAGGCATTGACCAAGAGCAGACAGAAGGCCACCCCAGCCCTGAGCCCTGGCAGAGGGTCACGGGGTGCCGGAGCAGGCTCCAGCTAAGCCCAGGCCCGGGTTGGGGGCCAGGAAGAGAGTCTGCCCTGCCCTGGGATGGCACTTACTGAACTCGGTGCCCGTGAGGTGGGCGAGAATGCGGAAGGAACGGGACTGGCCTGTCCCAGGCCTCGGCCGCCAGTCCTCCGTGTCCTCCATCAGCCGCTGCTTGCTGGCGTCTGGGACCAGCGGTCGGAGCGGCTGTCTGTGGGGAGGGTGTGGCTCAGAACCTCATGCTGGGGTGGGCAGTGGGGGCAGCCCCTCCCCAGATTTGGTACATGTGGGCTATGGTGATGGCAGAGTGGGGAAGGGCAAGGCCAGGGCCCTGCTGGGTGGGAGGTTGGATAGGTAAGTGAGAGGGGAGGAGGGCAATCAAGGTGAGAGTAGGGCAGCCAGGGTGGGGAGGGGCCACCACCCAGAGTGCCAAAAGGAAGAAAGAGAGGGACAGGCAGAGGGGGCTCACTGACTTGTCAGGGGTCTGCACCTGTGAAGGAAATAGACACATGGACAGATAAAGGGACAAAGAAATAGACAAGGGGAGGAAGAAAGACGGCATGGGGTCAGAATAGCTTGAGGCAAGGCTGCACTGAGCGTTTAGGGCTCAGACGGCCCGACACTAAACCCCAACCCCAGGCCACCAGCGAGGGGGCGCTGCCTCGTTCAGAGCCTCCAGGAGGACAGTGCCCAGGCAGGAGCCACACCCTCGGTGGGGCCCTGTGCCTGCAGTCCCCGCCCTGGCCGCCAGGGGTCGCTGCCGCACGGTTCCGGCCGGGCTGGGGCACAGCGCAGACTGAGCAGCAGCGGGCAGCGGGCGGGCGTGGGGTTGTGGACAGATGGCGTGGGCGGTGGGCGGGCAGGAGGGATGTGGGCGGGCAGGGTGGACGTACCCATTCTGCTGCGGGGCGCTGTCAGCGGGCTGGGGGGCCCCGAAGGGCCGGGCCGTCTTGTTGAGGGAGGCGCTGGGTGCAAAGGTGTACCGCGGGGGGTCCGCGGCTGGGGCCAGGGCCTGGGCGGAGACAGAGCGGGCAGGGCGGGCAGGGGCGGGGACCTGGCTAGAGTGGGGTGCCCCCCTGGCGCGGAGAGGACTGCGGCGCTCCAGCCCCACCCCCACACATCTGGCCTGAGGCTACGGGGAAGGGGCGACTCGGGTTTCAAGGGGCCCATTTGGGAGCGATGATCTCAGCCCACGCGGCCCGAGGGCTAGGGCGGACTAGTGCAGCTTGCAGCACAGGCCGGCGGGAGGCAGACAGGCAGACGGACAGACAGGCAGATACGCGTGGTACCCTGACCGTGCGGCAGCCCCCGGCCCAACTCCCAGTCCCCAGACTCCCCAGCTCTGGCCTCCACCCTCTACTCCCAGCCAGGGATGGGGGTACCAAGGCTGCACCAGGGAGGGCAGTTCAGCCCGGACGTCCAATCCCACCCCGCCTGCCACCCAGATGTCCCAAGCCCCTCACATACCTTCTGCGGTTTGCTCTGAGGCGGCTGGGCCCTAAAAGAGAAGGGAAAGGGGTGTTGATGGGCAGCCCCAATGGCATGCCCACCTGCCAGGCCTGCTCAGCGCCCGCATACCTGCTGAGACCCAGGCTGAGGCGCTCCCCACAGGCACGGATCTTGTTCTGGGCTTCGATGTGTGTGAGGCCCCCCGCATTCTCACCATCGATACTCAGCACCCAGTCGCCCACGGCCACGCCGGCCTGCGCAGCTTTACCTCCAGGAGTGAGCTATGGAGAGACAGAGGATCGTGGAGGCCCAAGGCTCTGCAGGCCAAACTCAGGCCAACAGCAGCCAACCCTGCCTTTCCTTAGCTGCCCCACGTGCAGAACCCAGAGGCCTCTTCATTCAACATATTTCTGGGCAGCTGCTGCATACTAAAGCCATCTGCAAGGGGGTGGGGCTCACCTGAGCTTCACCACCGCCCCAATCACCCTGCTTATTTATTCGTTCACCTCCAGGGACCCTCCCCACAGTCCAGAAACTGCTGACATCAACAAGCAGCCACCTTCAGGCTAAAACCCAAGCTTCTCAGCTCCAGCCGCAGCCTTTTGAGGCCCCTGCTGGCCTCTCGCCCAGGCCATTCCACCCACCAGACATGCCCTCTGGCTTGTGCGTGTGGCATGTACCTCCCTGAGCACTGCTGGGTGCTCTCATTGACCTCTTACATTCCTAGCACCCTGTCCAGGAGCCATCGTCAGGGATCTACTGGAACACTTCAAGCACCAGGAATAGGCCCCCTCACCTCTAGGTTCCCGGTGATCAGTGTGACTGAATGGGGTCCAAAATGTCAGCTGGGGCTTCATAGGTTGTAAATAAATATGGATGTCACCCCCAAGCCCTCAACTGCCACATCACCCTCTGCCCCCAATCCTTCAGGCTCTGAGTTGTGAATCCCTGGTTCCCATGGCAAATGAGAAGCAATACTAGGCTGGAAGGAATGGTCACCACCAACATGAGCTGAAACCATCAGGATGACTTCTGGGAAGTGGTGGGCTTTGGCGAAAGGAGAGTGGGATGGGCTGCCTATGGTGTGAGAGAGTCCAGCTATTTACGACGGCCTCAAATGCTGGAAGGAACCAGGATTTGGCCTTGAGATTGGGAGGAACCAACAGCAGTTTTAAGGCCCAGGGTGGGGTATTTGCCAGGGTCCAGATAGAGGTGACCCTGAAGAACCCCACTGGGCCCTCCCAGCCCTCTAGCCTAGTGGCAGCAACACAGGCAGGAGTGGCACTGCTGTTCATAAGTCTAAGCCCACAGGGCTGCCTGGCCATCTGGCAAGGGGCCTGGCATTGAGCAGGCTTGTGGGGAAGTGCTGGGAGGCAAATTCACAGTGAGATTTGAGGGGTACAGGCTGTCTGTGGCCCCATGAGGCTCATCAGGTAGGCTGATGCTCAGACTCAGTTGAGGCAGAGAGAGGAGATAAGGGGTTCCAGAGAGATGGCAGAGGGACCAGATGCAGAGACTAATGGCACTAGGGAAAGAAGGGAGAACTGGGTTTGATGGCTCTATTTCATGCTTGGGAAGTTAGAAGGGTAAGACAGCTGGGTGGCCCTTTCTTCACCTGCTAAATGGTAATAGCAGCTTACGCTTATTGAGTACCTAGTACTGCCACACACTGAATCCTTCAACAACCCTGTGGAGTAGAGTCTGGGAATATACCTATTTTACACATGGAAAAACAGAGAGGTTAAGTAACTTGCTTCAAGTTACCCAGCTAGCAACTCAAGAGGCAAGGCCAGGACCCTGACCCTAAGGCCCCACCCTACCAGGCCATCTCTGCTGAGAGCTGGGGCCCAACTCAGAGGTCAGCCCTCTGGCTGGAAAGACCCCCTGACCTCCTAGCTGGGTTTAGGGCTTGGATCCCCTACTTACCTCTAGTCCAATCCAACCCCTTATAATGGGCATGGGGAAGTGACGCCCTTGCAAGGAAGTGACTTACTCAAGGTCGTGGTGAGTCAGTAGACGGGAAACCTGGTCTGGCCACTCCCTACCCACACTGGCTGGCTCCTGGGAGGTGTGGGCTAAGCCTGAGGTGGGGGTCTCAGGTTGAGCAGGAGCAGTTGGCTCCCAGAGAGGAGATGGGGAGCTGGGGACTACTTCCTTCTCTCGAGTGAGGAGGATAGGAAGCACAGGAGGGATAGGGGAGTGATCAGAAAGGTGGAGACAGAAGCAGAATGGGGGGGGCAGGGGGGGTGGGGTGTGTCTGGAGAGAGAAGCAAGAGGGCCCAAGGGACCAAGGAGGGGAAAAGCCAGGGGGCTGGACACTGCATGGAGTAGGGGGTGAGTCAGCCTGAGGGCTCCACTGAGCAGCCCAACCCCCAAGTCCCAGACATTACCTCATCTCCCAGGCCCGGGCCTACAGCCAGCCCTAGCCCCTCCCTGCCCCACTCCATGCTGGGGTCAGGGGAGAGAAAGGGTGCCAGCCCAGCTCAGAAAAGACCACCCCACACACCCACCCACCAGGGCCTAGGTCCAAATCCAGGGATGGGCTCGGCTAGTGGCCCCACCCACATGCTGGGGCTGCTGACAAGGAAGCCTGGGCTCAGACTGCCCCCAACAGGCCACATCTGAAAGTCCACCCCTTAGGCTACTTTGTTGCCCATCCTCACCAATGAAGAAACTGAGGCTCAGAGGTCAGCCAAGGCCCCAGCCACACTGGCCAGCACTTTCCCAGGGAGGGGAGTATAGGGTAGGTTTCCAGGGCTGGCAAGGCTTGAGAACTGGGTGTGGGATAGGTGTATGTGGTAGGGACACCACTGCCCTTGGCTACCTTGCTGGTAGGGCAGCTTCCAGGGAACCCTGTGGAAGGGTCCCTGGGAACAGTGACTGCCTGCCTGCCCTGGCCACCAAGCCCAACTCTGACAGACTGCCTTGGGGCCCCCTCTAGCTGGGCCCTCTGGCCCCCTCCAGGCTGTGCTTGCCCTGGGCTTTCTGCCAATAGCTGCCTGCCCACCAGGAGCCTGGGTGGGCCTCTCTGGACAAGCGGATATGGTGACAGGAAGTCCCCACCCCCTCCTGACCCCCAGGCCACAGTCAGAGACACCAACCCAAGGGCTGGCCTCGTGCTCTCAGTGCAGTTTGTTCTGTCCCACAACTGACCCCACAGCTGGAGCCACAGCCTGGTGGTGATCAGCTGAGGGGCCCACTCATGCGGTTCAGGGGTCCAGGCCTAGGCCAGCTTTTTTCCAGCTCTGCAGACTCCAGCCACCAGTTGGCCATCCCAGCATGGGACTGCATTCTTGGGCTTATAAGGCAATCCCCCTGCCATAGGGAGGAGCCAGCCCTCAGCTCCACCCCCAACAGAACAGGCTCTTGGGAGCTGAAGTCACAGCCCTAGAGCCCGGTCCTAACCCCTGCTTGGGGTCAAAGGCCACTGCATCCTGAATGGGACCAGTGGCTGGGATAAAGGTCCTCACATAGGCTGGGGAGAGGCAACCCACCCACCCACAAAAACTACAGGCCATCCCTGTGCCTGAATTCCAATCCCTGCTTTGCCATGGAATCGCTGAAGGAGCCCCTTCACCTCTCCAAGTTATCTCAACTGGATAAACAGGATGACAGTTGCTATTCCTTGGGTGGCAATGAGGATGGAGTGAGATCCTGCAGTCAGAGTGCCCTGCCTGGGGTCCAGCTCCAAGCATTGCTCCCTGAAGCAGCTTAGGCCCTTCCTGGAGACCTGAGGCTCCCCTCCTCCAGAAATGGCATCTCCCTGAGCCTCGAAGGTGGCCCCAGGAGCTTCGTGGACTGGCATCAGGTACAGTGCAGTGCTGTGGAAGTGTGGGAGCTCCTTTCCTAGTATCTGCCTAGTTGGCAGTCCTTGTGGCAGGAGCCCACATCTCTGGACCTGGACACCTCCTGGCCTACTGGCCTCAGCTCACTCCTGCTCAGACGCCTCCCATCACTCACTGGAGATCTGAGCACCCAAAGATTCCTGAAGGAGCCCCTGCCTCAACCTAGGCTCACCCGGGAGATGGAGAGGGGCACATTGAAGTCCTTGCCCCCCTGCAGCCGGAAGCCCCAAGGTGCTGGCCCCTCTAGCACCACCTTGAAGGAATCCATGGTGCCGCTCCTGAGAGGAGAGAAAAGGTGAGTGATGCATAGTGGGTGCACAGGCAGGCCCATCACAGGACACCAGCCTCGGACTAGTGCCAGGCAGGCACGGGCAGACGCTGAGCACACCCAGGGGGAGGGTAGGCGGGCACCTTGTTAGGTTTGGCTGGGCTACTAGCTGGCAGACCTCACTTTAGAAAGACAGGGGCAACCGCCCTTCCCTAAGGAACTGGGAGGGTGAGGGGAGCCCGCATCCAGTCTTGAGGTTCCTCTCATCCAGGAGTGGATCGCAGGGCTAATTTGGCACGGCCTCCTCCCAAGCCAACCTTGAGCCTCGGACTGGACGGCAAGGCCAGTCCGGGGCCGGCGCTCCTCTCCCCCGCCCCCAGGTCCCGGCAGGCAGGCCTCGACTGGAGCCTGCTCGGACTATATAAGGCATGTAAGCTGACACTGTGCGGAGAGCCAGCGGAGGGAGCACACAGGGGCTTCGGCCGCGAGGGGGAGGGGTGGGGAGGGAGGCGGCTGGAGCGGGTCCTAGCCATTCCAGGCCCAGTCGAAGCTGCTGGGAGCCAGGGCGGGACCCCTGGGCGCTGGGGGGGACTGCGCGGGGGCGCGGCCCCTGCGGAGGCTGGTGGGGGCTGGGACTCCAAAGCGTGGCCAGGAAGGGGATTCATCGTGGAGCTCAGTGGGGGTGGTGCCTCCCACACAGGCCTGCTACCATCCAGACGTGACTCAGTTTCTCCCGCCCGGGCCCCATGCACTGGCCGAGTCCGGGGAGTAGGGAGCGGCGCAGGCGCCAATCAGCCCCGCCGCAGCCGGCTTTGCCGCAGGAAGGCGGGGGCGGGGGTAGGGGCTCCGGCCCACCGGAGGAAGCGCAGAGCTGGCTAAGACCCCCAGTACCCTCTGTGGTCCCCAGTAGGCCTCTGCTACCCGCCTGGTCCTGCCCGAGACGCCCCGCGCTGTCGCATGTACCTGCCCGGCCCCGCCGGGGCGCTGCTCGCCGGCGATCTCCAAAGCGCAGCGTTGGGATCCGCCGCCCGAGTTCTGACCCCGCCCCCGTGGCCGTCGTCCGCTTTGAGCCCGCGTAAGGGGGCGGAGCCAGATACCACGCCCCTGTCAGAGTCACGGCCTCTCGGGCGGTGGGAAGCCCCACCCAATCCTTCCGCTCCGCCCAATCACGAAGTCCCATCTCGCTTTGAGCTGTAAGACACGGTCCTCGGGGCTTGGACGGGGCCTGGGCGGGGACTGGGCTGCTGGACACCTTCCTCGCCCCGGAGCCCGACCCGCCGTTCTCCTGGCCCCTTGCGCCTCCCGTTGGAGGAATGAAAGGAAAGCCGCCTTGGAAACCAGGCAGATCTGGACCTCGGTCATCTCTGAACCTTAGTTTCCAACTCGGAAAAATGGGACAATAATACTCGCCTCTCAGGGCCGCCGTGAAGATAGGCACAGTTTGGCGTAAGGCACAGCCATTGGCGGTTCCAGAATTTCTAAATCGGACGGATTTGGTAGAGAGTTGTGGGGCGGGTACCTCGAGGTGGGGTTAGTGGAGGAGGACACAGGGGAGCTTGAAGTTAAGTTTGCAGAACACTCCACTGAAGGCAGAAAATAATGGCAGCGGACGGAGGTGGAAGGGCCCTTGGCTCGGCCCCGATCCTGACCTGTGGGCCCTGCCCTTACTCCTACCCCCGACCCCCGGCAGTCAGCAGCCTGTGGCCCTGCAACCACGGCTCAGCGCTGACTGTCGCGATGGGCTGTGTCCTGGTATCCCGCTCCAGAGCGTGCAGCGCCTCCAATGGTGGTGTCAGCGTCCCCACTTTGCCCCAGTGCTCAGCCCCGGCAGCTAAGCGCAGGCGGCGGGGGAAATTGAGCAGGGACCGAAGTGTGTGGGTGGACGAATAGGCGTTCACCCCTCAACTCTTTTTAGGGCATGGCCCATGCTATTCTCCCCCCTCCACCATCATCTTCTGCATCACCCCCTCACTACAGAAACCGATGTAAGCGTTCTCATCTTTAAAGAAATTCTCTCTTGATCCCACATCCCTCTCCAGCTATCTCTCTTTTATTCTACTCCCCTTGAGAGTAAAATTCCTCTTGAGTTGTCTATCGTCCTGCCACCCTTGCTTTCCTCCCGTTCTCTCTTGAACCCACTCCAGTCAGGCTCTTGTCCCCACCAGTCCTATGAATTAATTCCCTCTTCGAAAGGTCTATAATGATTTCCAGGTTATCAAATCAATGGTGGTTTCTCAGCTTTCTTCTTACCCTGTCTAGGAGCAGCTCTGGTCCAGGTGCACTCCCTCTTCCCCATGGCTTCATGCCTTCCTCCTGCCCCACTGACTGCTCCTTCTCCACCTCCTTTGGCAGCGTCTCATTTACTTCCCAAAGTGGCCATCAGATGTTTCCTCTCTACATTCACTCTCTGGGACCCCATCCTGTTCTGTGGCTATCAATAACACCTACATGCCAAAGACTCCCAACTTACCTGTCCAGCTCTGGCCTTCCCCCAGGAGCCCCAGACTCTAGTATCCAACAGCTTGTCAAACCTTGGATATCTACTAGGTATCTCAAATCATCATGTCCCAATTTAAACTTGCAATTTCCCCAGCTCCCTAACTCCTTCCTCACCTCGGTTAAACAAAACAAAAAACAAAACAAAAAACCCCCGCAATACTATTCATCTGCCTGGTCCAGTAAAAATTATGGTTTTCCTTCCTTTATCTTCTGTGTCATACATCAGATTCTGCAAATTCCACCTTCAGAATCTGTTCCACACCTGGCTTCCATGGTTGTCCCTGACACTTGTCTCATGCCTGGACGTCTTAACAGTCTCCTGATAGAGCTCCCTGCTTCTACCCTTACCCAGTCCAGAGTCTTCCCCATGCAGCAGCCAAAGTGGTATTTTTATTTTTATTTAGTTTCTTAAAAGATGTGTTTATTATTTTATTCATTTATTTTATTTATTTTTGGCTGCATCGGGTCTTAGTTGCAGCACGCAGGATCTTCATTGAGGCATGCAGGGTCTTTAGTTGCAGTGCGCGGGCTTCTCTCTAGTTGTGGTGCAGAGGCTCCAGGGCGTGTGGGCTCTGTAATTTGTGGCACACAGGCTCTCTAGCTGAGGCGCACGAGCTCAGTAGTTGTGGCACACGGGCCTAGTTGCTCCGCGGCATGTGGGATCCCAGTTCCCTCACCAGGGATCAAACCCGCGTCCCCTGCATTGTAAGGTGGATTCTTTACCACTGGACCACCAGGGAAGTCCCCAAAGTGGTATTTTTAAAGCAGAAATCACACTACATCACCCACAGCTTTTAGCATTCCAGGGGGCTGGCATTGTGCTTAAAACTAAAGTCTTTCAGACATACATGACACTGATAAACTGGGTCCACCCCCCATCACTCTGCTCCTCGCTCACTCCACTCTAGCCACTCCGGCCTCCTCACTAATCCTCCAACACAGCAAATGTATTCTTGCCTCAGGGCCTTTGCACTTGTGACTCCTGCTTGAAACACCTTCTCCCAGATATCTAAACAACAGGCTGTCTCATTGTGTTCAGGTCTCTTGCTCAGATGTTGCCTCCTCCTTCCTTGATTGTCCTATCTAAAACAGCAGCCCCCTGACACCTCACCTGCATAATGCACTAGTCCCTTATCCTGCTTTATTTTTCCCTATAGCACTTACCACCATTTGACATTATATTAAGTGTTTGTTTCTTCATTGCCCTTTGTCCCCATTAGAAAGTCATTCCTATGAGAGCAGGGGCTTGTCTGTCTTGTTCAGCATCTCCCCAGTGCCTGCACACAGTGGATATGAATGAACAGATGAAGGAAGGACTGAGAAAGTGAGACAGCAAATGAGCAAAGGAAGAAGTGGCAGCCTGGGGCCCTGGGCAGTCCTCCAACAGAGAGGGCCCTGAGATCCCAGTCCTTGGGTCCCTGCAGGGCTCAGACCTAGATGGTGCCACTAAGAGCTCCCTGCACAGACAGCCCCTGGGTAGAAACAGGCCTTGGGCTAGGACACAGTGCCCCCTGGTGGTCAGGACACCTGCAGCTCCAGGGCCAGTTCCCTAGATGTTTCCAAAGACTTTCTCTTCCACAGTCTGGTTGGAACCTCACAAAAATAGCCATGAAACAAAAAGGTTTAGATTTGTAATAAAAAAAAGTATGCCAAAACAAAAAGAATCTACTGTATAAAACAGGAAACTATATTCAATATCTTGTAATAACCTATAATAGAAAATAATTTGAAAAAGAATGTATATATGTAACTGAATCACTTTGCTGTACATTTGTTTTTTTTTTAACATCTTTATTGGAGTATAATTGCTTTACAATGG
The DNA here is from genome assembly GCF_949774975.1 of Lagenorhynchus albirostris. NCBI lineage: Eukaryota > Metazoa > Chordata > Mammalia > Artiodactyla > Delphinidae > Lagenorhynchus > Lagenorhynchus albirostris. The sequence continues at coordinate 152,607,514 of NC_083097.1, forward strand.
TATGTAAGTTTCAGCTTCACAACAAAATGAATCAGTTATATATATACATATATTCCCATATCTCTTCCCGCTTGCGTCTCCCTCCCTCCCACCCTCCCTATCCCACCCCTCCAGGCGGTCACAAAGCACCGAGCTGATCTCCCTGTGCTATGCGGCTGCTTCCCACTAGCTATCTACCTTACGTTTGGTAGTGTATATATGTCCATGCCTCTTTATCGCTTTGTCACCGTTTACCCTTCCCCCTCCCCATAGCCTCAAGTCCATTCTCTAGTGAGTCTGTGTCTTTATTCCTGTTTCACCCCTAGGTTTTTCATGACATTTTTTTCCCTTAAATTCCATATATATGTGTTAGCATACGGTATTTGTCTCTCTCTTTCTGACTTACTTCACTCTGTATGACAGACTCTAGGTCTATCCACCTCATTACAAATAGCTCAATTTCGTCTCTTTTTATGGCTGAGTAATATTCCATTGTATATATGTGCAACATCTTCTTTATCCATTCATCCGATGATGGACACTTAGGTTGTTTCCATCTCTGGGCTATTGTAAATAGAGCTGCAATGAACATTTTGGTACATGACTCTTTTTGAATTATGGTTTTCTCAGGGTATATGCCCAGTAATGGGATTGCTGGGTCATATGGTAGTTCTATTTGTAGCTTTTTAAGGAACCTCCATACTGTTCTCCACAGTGGCTGTATCAATTTACATTCCCACCAACAGTGTAAGAGGGTTCCCTTTTCTCCACACCCTCTCCAGCATTTATTGTTTCTAGATTTTTTGATGATGGCCATTCTGACTGGTGTGAGATGATATCTCATTGTAGTTTTGATTTGCATTTCTCTAATGATTAGTGATGTTGAGCATTCTTTCATGTGTTTGTTGGCACTCTGTATATCTTCTTTGGAGAAATGTCTATTTAGGTCTTCTGCCCATTTTTGGATTGGGTTGTTTGTTTTTTTGTTATTAAGCTGCATGAGCTGCTTATAAATTTTGGAGATTAATCCTTTGTCAGTTGCTTCATTTGCAAATATTTTCTCCCATTCTGAGGGTTGTCTTTTGGTCTTCTTTATGGTTTCCTTTGCTGCGCAAAAGCTTTTAAGTTTCATTAGGTCCCATTTGTTTACTTTTGTTTTTATTTCCATTTCTCTAGGAGGTGGGTCAAAAAGGACCTTGCTGTGATTTATGTCATAGAGTGTTCTGCCTATGTTTTCCTCTAAGAGTTTGATAGTTTCTGGCCTTACATTGAGGTCTTTAATCCATTTTGAGCTTATTTTTGCGTATGGTGTTAGGGAGTGATCTAATCTCATACTTTTACATGTAGCTGTCCAGTTTTCCCAGCACCACTTATTGAAGAGGCTGTCCTTTCTCCACTGTACATTTCTGCCTCCTTTGTCAAAGATAAGGTGACCATATGTGCGTGGGTTTATCTCTGGGCTTTCTATCCTGTTCCATTGATCTATATTTCTGTTTTTGTGCCAGTACCATACTGTCTTGATTACTGTAGCTTTGTAGTATAGTCTGAAGTCAGGAAGCCTGAATCCTCCAGCTCCATTTTTCGTTCTCAAGATTGCTTTGGCTATTCGGGGTCTTTTGTGTTTCCATACAAATTGTGAAATTTTTTGTTCTAGTTCTGTGAAAAATGCCAGTGGTAGTTTCATAGGGATTGCATTGAATCTGTAGATTGCTTTGGGTAGTAGAGTCATTTTCACAATGTTGATTCTTCCAATCCAAGAACATGGTATATCTCTCCATCTATTTGTATCATCTTTAATTTCTTTCATCAGTGTCTTATAATTTTCTGCATACAGGTCTTTTGTCTCCTTAGGTAGGTTTATTCCTAGGTATTTTATTCTTTTTGTTGCAATGGTAAATGGGAGTGTTTTCTTGATTTCACTTTCAGATTTTTCATCCTTAGTGTATAGGAATGCCAGAGATTTCTGTGCATTAATTTTGTATCCTGCTACTTTACCAAATTCATTGATTAGCTCTAGTAGTTTTCTGGTAGCATCTTTAGGATTCTCTATGTATAGTATCATGTCATCTGCAAACAGTGACAGCTTTACTTCTTCTTTTCCAATTTGGATTCCTTTTATTTCCTTTTCTTCTCTGATTGCTGTGGCTAAAACTTCCAAAACTATGTTGAATAAGAGTGGTGAGAGTGGGCAACCTTGTCTTGTTCCTGATCTTAGTGGAAATGCTTTCAGTTTTTCACCATTGAGGACGATGTTGGCTGTGAGTTTGTCATATATGGCCTTTATTATGTTGAGGAAAGTTCCCTCTATGCCTACTTTCTGCAGGGTTTTTATCATAAATTGGTGTTGAATTTTGTCAAAAGCTTTCTCTGCATCTATTGAGATGATCATATGGTTTTTCTCATTCAGTTTGTTAATATGGTGTATCACGTTGATTGATTTGCGTATATTGAAGAATCCTTGCATTCCTGGAATAAACCCCACTTGATCATGGTGTATGATCCGTTTAATGTGCTGTTGGATTCTGTTTGCTAGTATTTTGTTGAGGATCTTTGCATCTATGTTCATCAGTGATATTGGCCTGTAGTTTTCTTTCTTTGTGACATCCTTGTCTGATTTTGGTATCAGGGTGATGGTGGCCTCGTAGAATGAGTTGGGGAGTGTTCCTCCCTCTGCTATATTTTGGAAGAGTCTGAGAAGGATAGGTGATAGCTCTTCTCTAAATGTTTGGTAGAATTCGCCTGTGAAGCCATCTGGTCCTGGGCTTTTGCTTGTTGGAAGGTTTTTAATCACAGTTTCAATTTCAGTGCTTGTGATTGGTCTGTTCATATGTTCTATTTCTTCCTGATTCAGTCTTGGCAGGTTGTGCCTTTCTAAGAATTTGTCCATTTCTTCCAGGTTGTCCATTTTATTGGCATAGAGTTGCTTGTAGTAATCTCTCATGATCTTTTGTATTTCTGCAGTGTCAGTTGTTACTTCTCCTTTTTCATTTCTAATTCTATTGATTTGAGTCTTCTCCCTTTTTTTCTTGATGAGTCTGGCTAATGGTTTATCAATTTTGTTTATCCTTTCAAAGAACCAGCTTTTAGTTTTATTGATCTTTGCTATCGTTTCCTTCATTTCTTTTTCATTTATTTCTGATCTGATTTTTATGATTTCTTTCCTCCTGCTAACTTTGGGGTTTTTTTGTTCTTCTTTCTCTAATTGCTTTAGGTGCAAGGTTAGGTTGTTTATTCGAGATGTTTCCTGTTTCTTAAGGTAAGATTGTATTGCTATAAACTTCCCTCTTAGAACTGCTTTTGCTGCATCCCATAGATTTTGAGTCGTCGTGTCTCCATTGTCATTTGTTTCTAGGTATTTTTTGATTTCCTCTTTGATTTCTTCAGTGATCACTTCGTTATTAAGTAGTGTATTGTTTAGCCTCCATGTGTTTGTATTTTTTACAGATCTTCTCCTGTAATTGATATTGAGTCTCATAGCGTTGTGGTCAGAAAAGATACTTGATACAATTTCAATTTTCTTAAATTTACCAAGGCTTGATTTGTGACCCAAGATATGATCTATCCCGGAGAATGTTCCATGAGCACTTGAGAAAAATGTGTATTCTGTTGTTTTTGGATGGAATGTCCTATAAATATCAATTAACTCCATCTCGTTTAATGTATCATTTAAAGCTTGTGTTTCCTTATTTATTTTCATTTTGGATGATCTGTCCATCGGTGAAAGTGGGGTGTTAAAGTCCCCTACTATGAATGTGTTACTGTCGATTTCCCCTTTTATGGCTGTCAGTATTTGCCTTATGTATTGAGGTGCACCTATGTTGGGTGCATAAATATTTACAATTGTTATATCTTCCTCTTGGATCGATCCCTTGATCATTATGTAGTGTCCTTCTTTGTCTCTTGTAATAGTCTTTGTTTTAAAGTCTATTTTGTCTGATATGAGAATTGCTACTCCAGCTTTCTTTTGGTTTCCATTTGCATGAAATACCTTTTTCCATCCCCTTACTTTCAGTCTGTATGTGTCTCTAGGTCTGAAGTGGGTCTCTTGTAGACAGCAAATATATGCGTCTTGTTTTTGTATCCACTCAGCCAATCTGTGTCTTTTGGTGGGAGCATTTAGTCCATTTACATTTAAGGTAATTATCGATATGTGTGTTCCCATTCCCATTTTCTTAATTGTTTTGGGTTTGTTATTGTAGGTCTTTTCCTTCTTTTGTGTTTCTTGCCTAGAGAAGTTCCTTTAGCAGTTGTTGTAGAGCTGGTTTGGTGGTGCTGAACTCTCTCAGCTTTTGCTTGTCTGTAAAGGTTTTAATTTCTCCATCAAATCTGAATGAGATCCTTGCTGGGTAGAGTAATCTTGGTTGCAGGTTTTTCTCCTTCAACACTTTCAATATGTCCTGCCACTCCCTTCTGGCTTGCAGAGTTTCTGCTGAAAGATCAGCTGTTAACCTTATGGGGATTCCCTTGTGTGTTATTTGTTGTTTTTCCCTTGCTGCTTTTAATATGTTTTCTTTGTATTTAATTTTTGACAGTTTGATTAATATGTGTCTTGGCGTATTTCTCCTTGGATTTATCCTGTATGGGACTCTCTGTGCTTCCTGGACTTGATTAACTATTTCCTTTCCCATATTAGGGAAGTTTTCAACTATAATCTCTTCAAATATTTTCTCAGTCCCTTTCTTTTTCTCTTCTTCTTCTGGAACCCCTATAATTCGAATGTTGGTGCGTTTAATGTTGTCCCAGAGGTCTCTGAGACTGTCCTCAGTTCTTTTCATTCTTTTTTCTTTATTCTGCTCTGCAGTAGTTATTTCCACTATTTTATCTTCCAGGTCACTTATCCATTCTTCTGCCTCAGTTATTCTGCTATTGATCCCATCTAGAGTATTTTTAATTTCATTTATTGTGTTGTTCATCGTTGCTTGTTTCATCTTTAGTTCTTCTAGGTCCTTGTTAACTGATTCTTGCATTTTGTCCATTCTATTGTCCATTCTATCTCCAAGATTTCGGATCAACCTTACTATCATTATTCTGAATTCTTTTTCAGGTAGACTGCCTATTTCCTCTTCATTTGTTAGGTCTGGTGGGTTTTTATCTTGCTCCTTCATCTGCTGTGTGTTTTTCTGTCTTCTCATTTTGCTTATCTTACTGTGTTTGGGGTCTCCTTTTTTGCAGGCTGAAGGTTCGTAGTTCCTGTTGTTTTTTGTGTCTGTCCCCAGTGGCTAAGGTTGGTTCAGTGGGTTGTGTAGGCTTCCTGGTGGAGGGTACTAGTGCCTGTGTTCTGGTGGATGAGGCTGGATCTTGTCTTTCTGGTGGGCAGGTCCACGTCTGGTGGTGTGTTTTGGAGTGTCTGTAGACTTATTATGATTTTGGGCAGCCTCTCTGCTAATGGGTGGGGTTGTGTTCCTGTCTTGCTAGTTGTTTGGCATAGGATGTCCAGCACTGTAGGTTGCTGGTCGTTGAGTGAAGCTGGGTGCTGGCGTTGAGATGGAGATCTCTCGGAGATTTTTGCTGTTTGATATTCTGTGCAGCTGGGAGGCCTCTTGTGGACCAGTGTCCTGAAGTTGGCTCTCCCACCTCAGAGGCACAGCACTAACTCCTGGCTGCAGCACCAAGAGCCTTTCATCCACAGGGCTCCTTAATTTGGGATGATTCGTTGTCTATTCAGGTATTCCACAGATGCAGGGTATATCAAGTTGATTGTGGAGCTTTAATCCGCTGCTCCTGAGGCTGCTGGGAGAGATTTCCCTTTCTCTTCTTTGTTCTCACAGTTCCCAGGGGCTCAGCTTTGGATTTGGCCCCGCCTGTGCGTGTAGGTCGCTGGAGGGCGTCTGTTCTTTGCTCAGACAGGACGGGGTTAAAGGAGCCGCTGATTCGGAGGCTCTGGCTCACTCAGGCCGGGGGGTAGGGAGGGTTACGGAGTGTGGGGCGGGCCTGCAGGCGGCAGAGGCCGGCGTGACGTTGCAGCCTGAGGCGCGCCGTGCGTTCTCCCGGGGGAGTTGTCCCTGGATCCCGGGACCCTGGCAGTGGCGGGCTGCACAGGCTCCCCGGAAGGTCGTGTGGCTAGTGACCTGTGTTCGCACACAGGCCTCCTGGTGGCGGCAGCAGCGGCCTTAGCGTCTCATGTCTGTCTCTGGGCTCCGCACTTTTAGCCGCGGCTCGCGCCCGTCCCTGGAGCTCTCCCAAGCAGCGTTCCTAATCCCCTCTCCTCGCGCACCAGGAAACAAAGAGGGACGTAAAAGTCTCTTGCCTCTTCGGCAGGTCCAGACTTTTCCCCGGACTCTCTCCCGGCCAGCCGCGGTGCACTAACGCCCTGCAGGCTGTGTTCACGCCGCCAACCTCAGTCCTCTCCCGGCGCTCCGACAAAAGCCGGAGCCTCAGCTCCCAGTCCCGCCCGCCCCGGCGGGCGAGCAGACAAGCCTCTCGGCTGGTGAGTGCCGGTCGGCCCGATCCTCTGCGCTGGAATCTGTCCGCTTTGCCCTCTGCACCCCTGTTGCTGTGCTCTCCTCCGCGGCTCCCAAGCTCCCCCACTCCGCCTCCCGAAGTCTCCACCCGCGAAGGGGCTTCCTAGTGTGTGGACACTTTTCCTCCTTCACAGCTCTCTCCCGCTGGTGCAGGACCCGTCCCTATCCTTTTGTCTCTGTTCAGTTTTTTCTTTTGCCCTAACCAGGTACGTGGGGGGTTCCTTGCCTTTTGGGAGGTCTGAGGTCTTCTGCCAGCGCTCAGTAGGTGCTCCGTAGGAGTTGTTCCACGCGTAGATGTATTTCTGGTGTATCTGTGGGGAGGAAGGTGATCTCCGCGTCTTACTCTTCCGCCATCTTCCTGCTGTACATTTGAAACATTGTAAATCAACTATACTTCAATTTAAAAATGAATATAGGGTTTCCCTGGTGGCGCAGTGGTTGAGAGTCCGCCTGCCGATGCAGGGGACACGGGTTCGTGCCCCAGTCTGGGAGGATCCCACATGCTGCGGAGTGGTTGGACCTGTGAGCCATGGCCGCTGGGCCTGCACATCTGGAGCCTGTGCTCCGCAACGGGAGAGGTGACAACAGTGAGAGGCCCGCGTACCGCAAAAAAATAAATAAATAAAAATGAATATAAATGGGCTTCCCTGGTGGCAGAGTGGTTAAGAATCTGCCTGCCAATGCAGGGGACACAGGTTTGAGCCCTGGTCTGGGAAGATCCCACATGCTGCGGAGCAACTAAGCCCGTGTACCACAACTACTGAGCCTGTGCTCTACAGCCCTAGAGCTACAACTACTGAGCCATGTGCCACAACTACTGGAGCCTACGCGCCTAGAGCTCATGCTCCGCTACAAGAGAAGTCACCACAATGAGTAGCCCCTGCTCGCTGCAACTAGAGAAAGCCTGCGTGTGCAGCAATGAAGACCCAACGCAGCCAAAAATAAAATAAATAAATAAATTTATTAAAAAAAAAAAGACTGTATCATTGTGAAGTGACAGTGGAGTGTCACTGTCATAAAGATGAGGCTTGGGATGTACCAAGGGTGTGAGCAGCTGAGGTGGAGTTGAGGTCAAGGGGCCAGGAGGCCGGATCTTTGGGGGCACGATCCTTGAGTGCATGGTGGCCCAGCGTTGGTGACAGGAACAGCAATAAGGGGAGGACAGTAAGGCAGGCACTAAAGTCTTCAAGAGACTCCTTATTTCCCTCCGGAGTGAGGACTCCTTGAGAACAGGACTGTGGCTGTAATGAACATGGCCGTGACCTCAGTGCCTGGCACAGAGTAGGCACCTGATCAAACTCGAATGAATGTATGCTTGGTATGCAATTTGATCTTTATCCTTGACAGTTGAGGAAGACTGAGGCCAGGGGTTCCACAGAAGTGTCTGTGCATTTTTGAGTCTCAGTGGGGAGTGTTTTGGGTGTGCGCACATTTGAACTCCCTTCCACCTGCCCGTCTCCCCCCCGCCCCCAACTCCTCCCCAGCCCAGGCTTTCTGGTCCCTCAAAATCAGCCTCCACACTGCTTCCCTGGCTGACTATGTCCCTCTACTGAGGATGAGACCAAGCTCATTGTAGGATGGTGAGGTCTCTCATGTGCGGCCAACTCTCCCTCAGCCCCTTGGAGCCCTCCAGGTCCATGGTCTTCCCTTGCTCTCTGCACCCACCATGCCCACCTTCATCCTGGAAAGCTCCAGGGCTCACTGCCAGCCTGGTGAAGCCCTGCCTGCCCTTCACACTCAATTCAGGGGGCACCTCTCCCATCAGCAAGCCTTATTTCTCCCTCTGCCCTACTGTCGGAGTTATTTCTGCTGAACAGGACCACGTGGAGCCGTAATTACCTGCATCTCACCCTGCTGCTCCAGGAGACTTGAGCCTACTGGTGGCAGAGGTCAGGTCCAGGTCACGTGTGTCCCTGGAACCCAGCACAGGGCACTGGTGTTTGCTGCAATGCCTGTGTTTGAGGGTCTGTGTGGACCCGGGCAAGCCACTGCAAGGAGCCGTAGGGAGGAGGTATGGACTGTGGGCCACAAGGTGGGATGGAGAGGAGAACTAAAAGGCTTTATTACCAGCAAATCTGTACACTGTACACTGGGGTCCAGCAGGGCACCTGAGGGGTCCTCCCCAGGCTGTCTGCCTTGTCCCTCCAGGCTAGAGTGAGTGTGGGGGTGTGTCTGCAGATGTCCATTGTTCCCCCGCCCTCTTGTCCCAGGGAGAGAGCCTTCCTCTCCTCCGGCCGCCACGATACTCGGTCAGGGCCTGTCGCAGGGAGCCGGTCCCTTCCTGCGCTCGCGGCTCAGCAGCGTCACCAGCTTGGCCTTGAAGCCCAAGTGGGCACCGGCGCGGGCGCAGCCCCCGGCCTCGTCGCCGTCGTCGGCCAGCTCCAGCTCCAGCAGCCGCCGGTACTGGGCCTCCAGGCTGCTGTCATGGGCCGCGCCGGGCCAGCCCAGGTCCTGGCTATTGTGGTAGATGTGGCTGGCCAGGGGGCTGCGGCCGCCCGGGCCCTCCTGCTCCGGACAGCCGACGTCGGGCGCTGGGCCGGCGTCCAGCACGCACAGGTTCTCGTACAGGTGCTCGGCGGCGTCCGGAAGCCGGCTGGCCCGCTTGCACACCGACGCGTAGAGCGCGGGCGCCGGCTCGTCCGGGGCTGCGGGGCCCAGCAGAGGGGGCAGGCTCTGGGGCCCGGGCTTGGCCGCGCGCGCCCTCCGGGAGCCGGGCGCCTCGGGCCCCGGGGGCACCTCCCGCAGCTCCCCCGGAGGCTCCAGCAAGGGCAGGGAGGTGGCCCGCGGCAGGGGGCAGGGCTGGGGCCCCGCCGTCTCCGGGAGCCGCTCCCGCTGGCGGGCGATGGCGGCGGCTACGGCCCCGCATAGGTCGCGGGAGCGGGGGCTGATGAAGGCGAAGAGGCCCTCGCCCGAGTCGCAGCGGCGGCCGGCTTCAAAGGAGAACACGCCCTGGGCACGGGCGGCACGGGGAGTCAGCGGCTGAGGGGCCGCCCGCCAACCGCTACCCTTCCCTGCGGGACCAGTGGGGCGGCCGCCCAGCACCTCACCTTGTCGGAGCCGAACTTGCGCAGGAATCGGTAGGGCCAGGTGTAGAGCGCCTGGGGGCTGGCGGGCTCGTTCAGCTGGATGGAGTCCTGGCCCAGCAGCAGGAGGTAGGGCCCCTTCAGCTGGCAGCGGGCGGCTGCCTCCGTCCTCTGTACCACCACTGGAAACTCGCCCACTGCAGGCACGGCGCCGTGAGGGCCACAAGCACAGCCCCCCGGGGGGTCCCGGAAAGATCCCAGCCCTGTTTGTGCTAGGGCTGAGGCTGCCCCTGTACCTCCCCGACTCACCTTCCTGCCAGGAGGAGTAGATGGAGTTCTCCTCCATCTGGACCAGGCCCTTCTTGGGAGCCTCTGCTTCCCCTGGTCCTTGGGAGCTCTCCCCTGTGCCCTGGGGAATGGGACAAGGTCAGAGGTTAGTGTCCCATCCACTCCTCTTCCCACATCCTTTCTCTGGGGTTCATGACAAGCAAGGGCACCCAGAGACTTGAGTGCCAGTCCCAGTTCTGCCCCTGACACACTGCAAGACCCTGGACACCCTTCTGAGCCTATTTCCCCACCTGCAATCCCCACCGGCTCCCCCTTGAGGGTGCTGAGTGCTATAAAGCAGAGGGCACAAACGAGGCTGTCCATTGCCCTTGAGGTTGGCCAGCGACTGGGCCGGCCTGTGTGTGTCCCTGACAGCTTGGAGCAGTAAAGGGGTGGGAGCTTCAAGGGTGGGACCCACGAGTGAATGGCCACTTGTTCCTCCCATCTCTGGCCTCTTTCCCCATCTCCCACCATGTCCTTTGGGCTCTGACCCTGAGCTCTCCATCATGACCACCTTGGCCCATGGTACCATGGCCAGGGTCAAATGCAATGGCTTTCCACTGGTCTCCTTGCTCCTGTTTATTTCCCTTTTTTTTTTTAATTATAAGAATTGTGGTAAAATATACAACATAAAATTTACCATTTTAACCATTTTAAAGTGTATGATTCAGAATTTTATCATCATTCCAAATGGAAGCCCCGTACCCATTAACTGTCACTTCCCATTCCCCCCTCTCCCCATTCCCTGGCAACCCCTAAGCTGCTTTCTGTCACTATAGATTTGTCTCTTCTGTATTTCACATTAATGGAATCATAAAATGTGTGGCCCTTAGTGTCTAGCTTCTCTGACTTAGCGTGTTTTCAAGGTCCATCCATGTTGTAGCATGTATCAGTGCTTCATTCCTTTTTATGGCCAAGTAATGTTCTGTTGTATGGATAGACTGCATTTGGTTTATCCATTCATCAGTTGATGGACATTTGCGTTGTTTGCATCTTTGGGCTATTGTGAACAATGCTGCTCTAAAGATTCTCGTACAAGTTTTATTTTGACACCTGTTTCAGTTCTCTTGGGTATACACCTAGGAGAATTGCTGGGTCATATGTTAACTCTATGTTTAGTTTTTGAGGAACCGCCACTCATTTCCTTTTGGTCCATCATGGATCCTGTAAAGCTTTAAAACTCTCAGCTTCTGTGTCCAACTCCCCAAAGGCTTCTCCTCACACTCAGAATAAAATCCCAAACTCCACATGTGGCCCAAGGCAGTTTCAGTTGGCTCCCACCGGACTCTCCACTGTTGCCTCTTCCTGGGCCCCCTCTCACTCCTTACCTTCCAGCCACACTGGCCTTTCTGCTGCTTGAACATCAAGCTTTTCCCTGGGCCCTTGCCCATGCTGCTCCCTTAGTTCAGGGGACTCCTCAGACCTGTGTTTAGGACACTCTTTCCTCAGATCTTTGCCTGGTGGGTTATTTTTCCTCAAGGATTCAGGCGCACTCTCCTCTCCTGAGAAGCCTTCCTGGACCATCCTAACATCCCCCTACTCACTCCTGCTCCCACCCAGCCTCTCATTTTCTCCATAGCATGCATGGCCATCTGAGATTTGTTCTGTGGGCTTCTGGGCTGTTTCCCAGGCTTCTAGGTGCTTGGCAGGTGCTTGCTGAGTGATGAGATGTGAATGAGCATGGAGATGAACAAGGTGTGAGTGAACTGGTCTCCCCGGCTGGCCCCTGGATGCCTTACCCGCCCACTCTGTGCTCACCGGGAAGGCCAGCTGGCAAATGGGGGCCATCCAAGACTGGCGGTGCTGTGCGGCCAGCAGGTGGCTTCGCTCCGTGGTGGTGAGCAGGAAGGCACCAGTGTCCCGCGGGCAGCTCTCACCGTCAGCCGGCAGCACGGATACGCAGTCAGCCAGGCGGATGACCCGCCGCTCTCCTCTCCGGCCAGGCCCCACAGACCTGTCACCTGTTGGCCCCAGGCCACCATCCCGGACCTCCCAGCTCTCTAGCCGTGCCACGCCTGATGGGCCTCCTGCATACAGTAGACCCCATACCTTCCTCCAGGACTTCTGCAGGAGATGAAGATGGGGGAGATGACCCTCGGGTGGCAGTTCTCCCTGCAGCTCAGCCTAGCACAAGCCACTTAGCAAACACTCCTGGCCACCTAGGCTGGCCTCTGCCTCGCAGCTCTTCAGGCCACAGAGGATGCCTTGCCAGAGCCAGCCCGGCAGCAGGAAGCGTCTGTGCTTGGAGTCGGTCAGCCCTAGCTTCAAATCCACCCCACGCTTTCCTAACTGTGACCCCCCCATAAGCACTAGGATCCTCGTCTCTCAAAAGATTATGAGAACACGGGGCTGGGGCTTCTACTGGGCAATGTCTGTAAAGTATCTAGTGGCCAGAGCAGACCACCTGACACTACTGCTTTGTTGGTGCACCCACCCCCTGTAAAGAAAAGGTCAATTGGGCCACGGAACAAGGGCTGGGGCGGGAGGGAGGCCTCAGTCTCATGATGGCAAGGAAGGAAACATGCAAATAGCGTCGAGCAAAGGAAACAGACGGTTTATCTGCCTGGGCAGCAGCTGCAGCTGAGCTGTGTGTGTGCAGGGCCTGCTACCCCAGGACAGGGCTGGGAGGAGCTGAGCCCTCTTCTGCAGGATGGAGCTCCACTTTTGGGGGCTCCTCCAGCTCAGCCTCCAGCCCTCTCGAGGGGCCACAGTGCCACTAGTAGATGGGATGGAAGGCGGTTGGATTAACCAGCCTCTCAGCTCTGCCCTGCCCCAAGGGTTCCATTCTTGGCTCCCCCCGCTCTTGGCTTCCCATCTGTAAATGAGGCAGGGTCTCGAAAAGGCCCACTCAGCCCAACCTGCTCAGGCTGAGAATGGGGCTCTGTTCCACTTCCCCACACCTGGGTTGGATTCCCCACCTGGACTCCTACCCCCATTCTCCCAGGTTCTGGTGGGCTGTCCAAGGCTGGGGCAGAGGCCCACCATCTGTCCCAGGCAGCTGCCTGGCAGCCAGGGTCCCCACCTTGCCAAACTTGATGTGCTGCTGGTAGAGGATGCCGTCCTTGATGGGTGTCTCCAGAGGCTCCATGGCCATGGCCGCCGCTCCGAGGGCCTGAGGAGACTGGTGACGGGCCGGAGGGGAACTCCTCACACTTCCCCTTCTGGCCACTTCCCCCTCCCTCTGTCCAGAGAGGCAGCTGCAGGGTTGGGGGAGGGGAGCCCTGTCTTCGGAAAAGGAGCTAGGATGGGGGTGAAGGGCATCACATATTTCTTCCTTGGGGTTCCAGCTGGCCCAAGGTACCCACTAGTGCCAGGCAGGGGCCTTGGACCACCAGATGACCCGTGCCTGCCTGGGTCAGCTGGGTGTGAGCCTCTGACCGCAGGCTGGCTCCCGAATCAGGAGCTCCTACCCCTCCCCCATCCTGGGGCTGTTGTGTACCCTGGGGCCTGTCATTCCCACAGCCTGGTCCCTACCCCAGGACCTTTCTCTAGCCAGACTGGCAAATTCCTTGTTTTCCCCCTTGGAGTCCTGGTTGGTCTGCTTGTCTTTATTCTGGAAATAGTTCTAATGTTCACTTGCTCCTCTCCGTCTTCACAGCCCCTATCCATTGCCAGCTTTGGCATCTCCCCTTTGAACCACGTCCCCACCTGGGCCCACCGGGCCCTCTCTAACCCCAAACCAACCTGTCTCTTCCCTCCCTAAATGCTTCCTGGCTCCCAAGTGCCCTGAGGTTTAGCTTGGACTCCTTGGCCCAGCATTCAGGGTGCTGGGTATTCTGGCCTCCACCTCCCCCAGCCTAGCCCCTTCAGGGCACCTCTCACCGTGCTGCTCAGGGCTCTGGGACTTCTTCCTCTGGGAGGCCTCCCCAGACCACCCCCCGCTGTCTGAGAGCACAAAGGCCCCAGCCCTCATGGCACGGCCCCAGCCACGTGAGCATGGGTGGCACGCCCCCAGCGGGTTCCCTGGAGAGCTCACAGGCTTTTTAAGCTCTGCTTCTTGCTAGAGTCCTGTTTCAGTCTTGTCTTCCTGGAGGCCAGTATGGGAGCTCTGCATATGAATCTGAATCCTGAGAACAGCCTCATTTCATTTATTCAGTGCCACCTCTGGGAAGGAATGTGTAAACAGGCTGAATACTGTTTGGTGGTCACATGTGGGGTGTGTAGCTTCTCGGGCAGGAAATCTTTTCCAAGGGCCTCATTCACCTGGCTTTGTGCCCACTGTGGCCCAAGCAGCCCTGAGCTCTGGCAGCCTCAGACACCATGTCCTTTGCATTCTCATTGCCATTTCAGCGATGAGGAAATCAAGGCTCAGAAACATTAAGTAACTTGCCCTAGGCCACACACCAAGTGACAAACATGGCTTGAGCAACTGCTGTCCTGCTGGGATAAGCATGTGGCTTTGCACATGAAGTGCCTGGACAGAGGAGCTATCACCAATGCTTTTTCTGTCTACCCTTTGCAAGATGCTGAAATCCTGGCCCATTTGCCAGCAGTCCCGTGACCGCTGCCCACATTTATTCATGGCTGATCTGTCTGTCCCACTCACCTGTGAACTCCTCAGAGGGCAACTGCCTGGCTCATTTGTGTCCTGAGCCCAGCAGATACCTGGGCACAGAGCTGGGTCAGTGGGTGCTTGTGGCCTGAGTGGCAGTCCTGTGGCATCTGCTGCCCCCTTGGCAAACAGAGCACAGGGTTCCCTACTGGGAGCCTGTGTGGGCAAGGGGCCTGAGGCAGGAAGTCTCCTCCTAAAGGGCCTTAGGAGAAGCCCCAGGACCTTTACACAGTGACAGGAAGAGGGAGGCTGGGGCAGGGCTGGAGATTATAACAGCCAATCAGAAAGACCAGTAGACCCAACCAACCATTTCCCCTTGGTCCATCAGTGTGGTTCTTCTCTGAGTCATAAATCCAGGTAGACTAGAGGAACTACCCTAAGCCCCCAGAGGGGAACCTGGGTAGGCAGCTCCTTCCACAACTGAGTACCAGCAGGTATGGCAGTAGTGGTGGGAGATGCCAAGGCCCTACCTGAGAGGGGCTCTGGAGGTCAGAGGGTGAGGCCTGCCCAGGAAGCGCAGGGCAGAGAAGGCAAAACACAGAGGCTGAGACCAAAAAGGCTGGTGTTTTAATGGCAGCTGGGATAAAGAGGAGCAAAAATAGTAATTCTGGGGGGCACAGGGAACAGGCAGCCAGGTCCAGCCTGGCCCAACCCAGGCCAGCTGGGCCGAGGATGCTGGCTTCTTGCCCACGGGGCAGGGGTGTGTGGGAGGTGGCTGGAGCCCCAGGGACGGAGGCCCGTTGGAGAGAAAGAGGGATGACAGCCAGCTCAGAAGTCCATGGAGCTATGGGCCAGGTAGTCCTTGCGGCCGATGTTGCTAACCTGCTTCGTCTGCATAGCCTCGAGTTTGGGGCAGTCGGTGATCCGATGGCCCAGGCCCCCACAGAAGGCACAGCCACGCTCTCCTGGGGGAATGGGGTAGCGGTGGGTGGGGGAGGAGGGTCAGCATGGTGATGGGGCCAGGCTCTGTGCCCCAGACCCTGGGCCCCCATCAGACCCCCAGGCCACTGAGGGGCAGAATGGACTTGTTCCGTGGTGTTCCCGTCACGCCCCCATTGGACTAGTGTCTCCCACCCCGTGTCACCTCCAATGTCCAGCATGGACTCGTCCCCGCAGTGCAGTACTTGCAGCACGGGTGGAACCTTCTGCTTGGCCTCCAGCAGCAGGGCTTTGAGATCCATCAGCACCGACTCATCTGTGGGGGTGGTGGGGAACCATCAGGTCCAGCCCTGGGCCCTGTAGCCAGGACCTGGCTGGTCATAGGTGGAGGACCCAGGGGACAGCCAAAGGTGGCCCTGGTGGCAGACTCACCACAGGCCTTGTTGATGAAGGTAGTGGCAATGCCTGTGTTTCCTGAGCGCCCAGTGCGGCCGATACGGTGCACTGCAGAGAGAGGGAACAGAGCATCTGGCCCACTGCCCAGGGGCTGGGACCTAGGCCGCAACCCCAGCCCCCCGAACAGCCCACCATAGTTCTCGATCTCCTCAGGCATGTCATAATTGATGACGTGCTGGATGGCAGGGAAGTCCAAGCCCTTGGAGGCTACGTCTGTGGCCACTAGGACATCCTTCTTGCCCTCCCGGAATGCCTCGATGGCCTTGGTTCGTTCCTCTTGGTCTGGGAAGGGTCAGGTAGGAGCTATTAGAGCGACAGCAAGAGTCTGGGGAGTAGTGGCAGGCCGGCCAGGTAGGGGAAGGGATAAGATGAGGGGCTGCTATGGCAGCGGGGTCCATGCCTATGCACGTGCCACGCTAACCTTTGCCCCCATGGATGGCCACAGCCTCAACCCCCTTGAGGAGCAGGTACTCATGGATGGCGTCCACATCTGCTTTCTTCTCTGCAAAGATGAGCACCTGTCCAGGAAAGCCAACTCCAGTCACAGGGGCTGACTCCTGGGCGCCCCCGCAACCTTCCGCCAGCATGCTGCCCCTGGGCTAGCCTGGCTGGCAGCACTCACGGGCGGCGGTGTCTTCTGCAGGCACTCAAGCAGGTACACCATCTTGGCTTCCTCCTTCACATATTCCACTTCCTGCCACCACCAGGATCAGGTTAGGTGGTCCTGAGAACAGGCTCACCAGCCATGGCCCTGCCACAGAGGATGGGCCCCCAGTCCTGGCTAGGAGGTGACCAGAGAGCCTCTTGCCAAGGGCTGGGTACCATGAGAAGGCTTCCTGCTAAGGGCTGTGGCTGTGAATGAAACCCCTAGTGCCCACAAGGTGGCCCCCCACCCGGCTCCGATCAGCTAAGGGAGCCTCGCCAGATCCAGCCCTCACAGGTGAGACTGCCCATCAGGAGTGCTTGCCCACCTGGATGACATCCAGGCTGGCAGCCCCGGCACGCCCCACATTGATCGTGACAGGCTTTACCAGGGCGCTCTTGGCAAAGTTCTGAATCTTCTTAGGCATGGTGGCACTAAAGAGTAGAGTCTGTCGCTGGCCCTAAGGAAGAAGAAGGCTGGGGCTGAGGGCACGTGGGGCCTGGGGAGCCTGAGGGGCTGGGACAGTGGGTGGGCAGCACAGGGCCTTAGGGCCCTCCAGAGTTGAATGTGGTGTGTAGGGGGAAGGTGGCAGGAGCGTCCCGGCCAGGTGGGGAAGGGCACCTTGAAGTAGGAGAAGATGGTACGGATGTCACCCTCGAAACCCATGTCGATCATGCGGTCAGCCTCGTCCAGGGCCAGGTAACGACAGATATCCAGGCTGACCATCTTCTTCTGTAGCAGATCCATGAGGCGCCCAGGGGTGGCCACCATCATGTGCACACCACTGGGGACCAAGGAGGGACACTGACAGCAGGGCCACCTGCTAAGCCCTACCTAGAGGCCGGCACTCCACCTTGTTCTGCCCTCCAGCCTCTTTCCTATCTCTCCTCACCTGACGCTCCTTGTCACTGCCACCACCTTGCTCTATGGATGGCACAAGGCTCTCCTGGAGAGCGCTGCAACCTTCTCGACCACCACTCTGTTCCACTGCTCTACCCGAGCCATGTGGTCACCTCGGCCCCACACACCCTTCCCCCAGGTCACTCCTCTTGCCCCCAGGAGGACGGTCCTAAATCTTCAGATAGGGCTCAGCCTGTGCTCCCACAGCTCCCTTTGTAGACCTCAAAGGCTCACTTTCGTAGTACAATGAGCTCATCTTTTCCATGTCTGCAACCTCCCTGACTAGCAATGCCTATGAAACAGGAACTGGGTTTGGTCTGTCTGTAACCCTGGACATCTAGTGATGTCTGTTGGGAACTGCACTGTGTGGAAAGGGCACAGGTCCAGCCATGCCCCAGAGCCTCAGCCTCCTCAATGGGTCACACTGAACAACCTGACCTTCCTGGACACCCCGGGGCCCCCACCTCTTTGCCTTCTGCCTGGAATGCTCCGGCTCTTTGACCTCCCAGATGCCCCCGTTCCATCTGCTGTGTTCCCACAGTACCTCACCACATCCCTCTGTCCCACCCCAACCAACCTCCCCATTAGACTGGGGCTCATTGAGGGCTGGGCCCATGAGAGGCCTCTGCAAGGATCTGTCGAGTGGCTAAAGCAAAGGGTCCTTTAGCTTGTCTAGGCAGCGACTTTGGGGAAGCCCTTGGGGCGGGGGTGCCTATACTCACTGTCGGATGGTCTCCATCTGCTCTTTGACGGACATGCCCCCGATGCAGAGAGCACAGCGCAGGAGTGGAGAGCTGTCCTCCTGCAGCAGGCGGCAGTAATACTCCAGGATGCCGTGGGTCTGCCGGGCCAGCTCCCGCTGCAGGTACAGGGGCAGTGGCTGGCACCAGAAGGTGGCCCCATCTGCACCCTGTCCTCCAGGCCAGGCTTTCTTACCGAGGGGCAGATAATGAGTCCATAGGGCCCTTCACGCTTAGAGAAAGGTAACCTCTTCTCTTGCTCCAGGCAGAACATGATGACCGGCAAAGTGAACACCAGTGTCTTGCCTGAACCCGTGAAGGCTATGCCTATCATGTCACGGCCAGACAGACTGGTGAGAGAAGAGAGGCCTGAGGGTCAGGTTCACTGGAATACAGGGACTACTTCTCATCTAGCAACCACTCCTCCCCAGGGCCACCAGGTTCACACTCACATGGTGGGAATTCCCTGGATCTGAATGGGTGTTGGGTGGTGGATGCCCTTCTTCTTCAGGCCTCTCAGGATGGCTACAGAAAACAACACTGGCATCATCCTTGTGTCTCATAGGTACTCCAACAAGCCCCCAAAGCCAAAAAGTTGGCACTATGTCCTTCACGTTACAAATGATGAAACTAAGACCCAGAAAGAAAAAAAGAAAGAAAAACAAACACGCAGACTTGTCCAAGGCCTCTAGGTTAAGCAGAGGCAGGATTCACACCCAAGTCTGTTTAAGGCCGTCATCACTTGCCCACCAAAGCTCTCTAATGACAGAAATTGGTAAATATGAACAGTTGCAACAACTGAAAAAGGAGAATAAAGACAAATCTCTCCTTCTCAAATCCCTCATCCCCACTGACTAGACCCAATGCTGCAGTTGCTGGGCTTGGTGAGGGCTAGGCTGCAACCTTGCAGATATTTCCCTAACAAAATGTGGTGTTGCTCCCAGCTCCCAGGCACCTGCAGGAAATTTCATTTCCTTGAAGCTCTTGATGGGTGGTGGGATACCATCTCCTTCCACCAAGATGTGGTACTTCTTCCGTACACGCTCATGCCGCTCTTCAGACATGCTCAGGACGTAACGGGGTGGTGTCCAACTGTGGGTGGGTGGCAAGAGTCAAGAGAGCCCCTGGGCACAGCTGGCTTTGGGGTGTTCCCGCCAGTCTCCACCACATACTGTCTGAAGTAAGAGTGACTGACTTTCCAGACTGGAAAGACATACCTAGTTTTGATTGGATCGTCATACGTGATTCCCTTAGCCATCTCCTTCACTGACATCAAGGCTGAGGAAACAGATGTGGCTCAGGGCTGGTTCCTGCTTCCCAGAGGCCAGGCCCTTTGAAATATAACATGCCTAGGACTGGGGGAGGAGGCTCAGTCCACCTCCTCTCTGCCCTAGCTACAGCCATACCTCGACCCTCAGCCACACTCTCCAGGATCTTCTCCTCTTCCTTCAGTTGCTTCTCTTTGGCAGACTCCTTGCGGGCTGACCAAACAAGCAGAAGATGTCAGAGAGACACCAAAGCAGTGCACCAAGCTGAGCCTCCCGCCTGCTGCCCAGCCCACCTTCAGCCTTCTCTTTGAGGTGCTGGTGCTGATCCAGGAGACTGACGTTGGACTGAGGGCCCAACGGGATGTCGTCCTCATCTCCCCGCGCCTCGCTGCCGCTGTCCTGCTGCTCCTCTTCCGCAGCTCCCTTGCGTCTTCGCTGCAGCAGCTTCTGGAGCTGAGGTTCCACCAGCGCCCCACAGAGCCGAGCCCAACGCACAGTGGGGCATCGGGCCCAGGGGCCTGAGTCAGGATCCTGGCTTTTGGGACTGGGTTCTGTGCCCCGAGGCGCACAGCTGCCCCACCCCTCAGATCAGGTCGCCAGTTCCTCGTTTGCCTGGGGACCACGCTCCCGTGTACTTGACACCTTACTCCGCAGACCGGGGACCACCCCCCATCCCACCGCCAAACCCCCATCTCCTGCCCTCGTTCCACCCTCCAGCCGGGGCCCTCACCAGCAGTTGCCGGCGCTGTCGCAACGGCACGTACGGCACGTAGTCCTCGTCGTCCTCATCGTCTGCCTCGGAGCGGCTTCCTGTGGCAGTCGCCTCGTCGGTGCGAGCCCGCTGCAGATACACACGAGTCAGACCCGGACCCCCGCCCCCCACTTCACGATCGCTCGCCACCCGCGCGGACCCCCACCTGGCTCCCACCTTCCGCTCGGGTTCCGATTCCTCCATCCTCTGCTGCACGCATGCGCACCGCGGTAAAACCCCCGCCTCGCCTATGATGAGATCCAATCAGATGTGAAGAAACGGACGTCGGCGCCTAGCAACGACCTCTAAGTGCCGGATCGCGCAGAGGGACAAATTTTCTCCCGAGCCCCTGTCTTGCGGTGTGGCGTCTCCGGCCCCTGTGGGCGGCTACGCAGCTGTTGCCAGGGCTGAGGGCGAAAGCATCAGGCAAGGCATTGTGGGACGCTGGAGGACTTGGAGCACGCGCTGAAGGCGCAAAGCGAGTCGGGTTGAGTCGTGGGGACCGCTGATCCCGAAGACGGCGGTGTGCTGGGTCCCCAGCCTCGCCCAGGGCGTGACGTCACCCGGCACGCCCCCGCCAGCGGACACTGCGCCCTCTCGTGGCCGGGGTGCGGTGGGACCCAGCCAGCTGGGATCCCGACCTGCTCTCTATCCCGCCCCCATTAACCGGCGCGGGCCAAGGAGGGCAGGGCGGGGCTTGAAGGGAAAGTGACTCAACACACGCTGCCGCTCTGACTGGTGTTCTCATCTGTGTGAGACGCCTATGTTCAGAGTGGTGAGGGATAAACAAAATGATGACGGTGGGTTTTAACTGAGGGCCTGTATATGTATGTAAACGATTATTTAATGTAAATGCTGTAACAGAGCTCAGAGTGTGACTGGGGAACCAGAGAAGGCTTCGAGGAGACCTGCATCTGAAGTTACAAGGAAGTGTGGCATCTCAGAGCTGGGAATGCAAGAGAGGGAGAGGCTTCCTGATAGAGGGTCTAGCAGGAGTGAAGTTCTGGCCATGTGCAAGTTCCCAGGGAACAAAGTGATCACGTGGCCCGTGTGGGGTTGGGTAGTCAGAGCTAAGGCTTTAAGGTAGACCCAGAGCATGCAGGGCCAAGACTGTCAGGGTGATTTCAACTTCACTGGGAACTTTTAAAGACGAGTGATGGGTCAGTGCTGTTTTCTTCCTTCATATATTAAACATGAGTATGTGCTGGGCATTGTGCGTAGTGTCGAAGCAGATAAAAGATGAACAAGACACAAACCTGGCTGTGAGGACCTTACAGATTAGGTGAGGAGACAAACACAGATAACTGGTTTTGAGATTAAGAAATCTCTAAGACACAAAAGGTACCACTTTTGGAATTAGCATAAACGCAGGGCAAACTTGATTCTCACAG
Organism: Lagenorhynchus albirostris; assembly: GCF_949774975.1. Classification (NCBI taxonomy): domain Eukaryota; kingdom Metazoa; phylum Chordata; class Mammalia; order Artiodactyla; family Delphinidae; genus Lagenorhynchus; species Lagenorhynchus albirostris. The sequence goes on from NC_083097.1 coordinate 152,628,884, forward strand.
TAAAAGTGGCTTCTCAGTTGAAAGAAAGGGATGTGAAAGTTATGGTGGAATTCATGAACAAAGTGTTAACTGGGAAAGGGAAACAAGTGAGCAAAAGTCAGAAGCCCCGAGGGTGCCAGGCCTAGCTGGAGACTGAGGTCATCAGGTGTGGAGAGAGTGTGCCAGAGGCAGGGGCCGGGCTTAGAGGGCCCTCAATGCCATTCTCAAAAGTCTTCTTTCTCTGTATGTAAAGTGGCTGCTTGATCAGACCTGCAACTTTGAAATGATGAAGCAGAATTTTAGATAGTTGTGAGAATTCAATTGCAAGGCAGGAGCCTAGTGTAAGAGCTGAAGGGAGAGAGGAGCACAGGTAATAAATACACAGAGAAAAGTTTCACAGAAGTGTCCACACTTCCTTGCGGATTGGCCAAGGGACCAGGAACTGTGAGCCCATGGTTAATGCTGTTTTACCTCTTTGGAAAAGGAAGCGCTTGTATTGGGGCGGTGGGGGGGGGGGAGAGAGAGCGAGACAGAGACAGAGAGAGAGAGAGAGAGAGAGAGACAGAGACAGAGACAGAGACAGAGACAGAGAGAGAGAGAGAGAGAATATATGTGTCCAACCTTGGAGGAGGGAGGGACTGGTTTCCGATTCTGCTCCCAACACTCCACAAAGGGCTCTTAGTGACTGCGTCGCCACTACCACTGTCGCTCCACACATTGAGCTCAGGCTAAGAGTTGGTTATAGTAGGAAAATGGAGAGGATTCGGGACAAAAGTGTGTGTGAGGCATTTCTAGCAAACTATTATATTAAAATCTGAATTCACTAACCAGATCCACGGTGGGGAGGGGGGGATGAGATAGTTCATTACTCTCCTAACTCTCAACTACTTAGGCTGCACGTCCATTCCCATTGTAAAGTCAAATCCAATTTATAAAAACTCCATTTACCACCAACTTCCCCTGACAACTCCAATCGTCCAGGCTATAGATGCACAGTTCACAAAGTCCTCAAGGCTTCCCCTGATACCTTCTCAAAGCAGCTGCACAGAGATCAAGTTGCACCCCTCCAACTCATCCATCTTGGAGGGAGGGAAACTAAGACAGTGTGGGGAGGGGTTGCTCAGGGTTTCCATACCAGAGTCCTCCCAATGGGTGAAATGGCACAGATGCTGCTGGCATACAGGCCTATGCTCTAATCCTAGTTGGTCAAACTGAACTCAGTAGAGTCACCTTCTTGTCTGAGCTTTAATTTCCACATCTGTAAAATGGAATAACAGTCCCACTTAGTGTTGCTTCGAGAATTAAGCAGAAACGATGCCAACCTGTTGACAGGTAGCACATGCTCAAGAAGGTTAATGACTAAGAAGGACTCCAATGCTTCTGAGTACATCCTTCACCCTCACTCCCCACCCAGACAAGCGAACCACCAACATACCAACTCTGTGTCCAAATGTTGCTTTATCTTTCGGCAGGAAAGATCTTCACAGTATCAAAAAGAATTGAAAAAACAAGTAAAACAAAATACCAAACACAAAGAAAGCAGTGTTGGGCCAGCAGTACCATCAGCCCCCAAACCCAAAGGCCAGCCCAGCCCCCGGGCTCTGAATGTGGAGGCTGCGTAGCACCAGGAAGCAGTTCTGCAGAGGTCCTGAGGGGCCCCAGCACACACGGCATCTATTCAGCTTTTGGTTGGTCCGGGATGGCAGGGAGGGTCTTGGGCAGGTGGGTGGCGATGTGAAGGAAAAAGGTGTAGACCTTCAGCTGGCAGTCAGGGTCTCAGGACACCCTGAAGAAGCTTGATCTGGCAGGGGCTGAGAAAACAGAAGAGCATGGCCACACGGTGAGCAATGGCTCCCACCCTAGCCTCCTCATGCTGGCTCTGAGTCTCCACAGGTGCCCATGGAGGCAGGAACAGCTGCCTACTATTTTTGTCCCCTGGGCTGAAAACACTGAACAGACGATCACCTCCAGCAGGGGATGAAGGTTAAGTCACAGTTGGGGGACAGAGCCCCGGCCCCAGTGAACATCATCCTAAATCTCAAGGAAAGTGGACAACACTCGAGGAGCCCACAATGCTCTGCTGTAGGCCAGGGTGGAATAAGAGGCCAGCCTCTGGCATTGCGCTCCTGTTGACAGTGAAGAGGCCACCTATGCACTCAGACTCCTGCCTCAGGCTCCAGGTACATGGCCCGGGCTGGGTCCCGAGTCTGTGCCAGCACTGCTTTCTTAACGCACTTGGGGCTCACAATCACGCTATGAGGAGGGTGGAGAAGGTCAGAGGACAGCATTCACTGGAGGGGAGCATCCCCTGTCTTGAGAAAGAGATCAGCCAAGAGGGAGTGGGAGAAAATTATGGCTGGATGAGGTTTCCTAGATGACAGGGGCATTGGGCTGTAGGAGGAGGTGTGACCCGTTTTCTCTCATGAAGGGCAACAGATGAAGGTGCCTGGGGTCCTTGTAGCTCCTGGTTCTTGTAGAAGTGGTGAAGAAAGGCAGGAGGGCAACCCAGCCCTAGCAGAAGCTCCTGGGGGCATGGATGTATCAGTCTGGCAAAGGATCAGGAAGCCCAGGCCCACAGAGCAGAGGGGATGAGGTGAGTCTGAGGACAGTCCTGACTCTGGGGTAGTACAAAGGTGCCATAGGGAGCCCAGCCCTGAAGGCTGCCCCTGGGAAGCTGAGGTCAGTGTCAAGGGTGGGGGGATCCTCACCCAAAACGGGACTCGGGGACTCAGCCCAGGGTCCAGAAGTCTGTTTCCCTGGCACTGGAAAGAGGAGGAAGAGGACAGGTGAGGACATCCTCCTGGGGGGTTCCTGAGCTCAGCCCACTTGCCCCAGCTTCCTGTTGCCTTGAAGGCAGCTGTGTGGTTGCCAGCCAGAAAGGCCTGACCCCAGGGACGCATCTTAGGGTGAATTATGGCACTGCATAGCCATTAAGCCCCAAGCCCAGGACCAAGGCCTGCCAGACAGCCATCTCTTTTGCCCTTGGTTCCCAGCCCACCACTGCCTTCTCAGTTTTCAGCCTGGAACATCATCTGATATGTCAATATTTCAGACAAAAGGACCCTTGCAGGTGACTGGGAGAGGAGGCCAGAGCCCAGGTCGGGGCCAAGCTCTTCTTCCAGGAGGCGGTTTCACTACCAATTTCCTCGTGGAATCTGTCCTGTTTGGGGAAGAGGGCCCACCTATTCCTCTATGCCTAAATGACTTCCAAGGCCTTGGTCTAGCGTGGCTGCCCTGTCACTGTTCCCTTGGGGCTGTGTCCTTTTCGCATGGCTTCAACTCGGAAGCACCTTGGTAGCCTGCGTGGAGAAGCCAGGCCAGGCAAACGAGATTCAACCCTCAGGCTGATAATGTCAGGCATGGGGGCAGCCCTCTGAGGCCCATGGCCTCCTGGACACTTTGGGAGGCAGCTGGTGAGGGAAGTAGAGGCCTGGCAGTGATACCCCAGGAGATGGCAGGGCTGGAAGGGCCCTTCAGGAACACAAGCAGGAGGGCTCTCAGGAGAAGAGATGTGGCCAGCCGAGCACCTAGTCCAACTCTCTATGCCCCAGAGCATGAAATGGCCTGGCAGGGGCACAAAAGGTGGCACAGCATGGGAAGAGAGGGTGCATGCAACACTTGACGGGGGTCTCTATACCTCACTGAGCTGTGCTGGGAGTGGTTTTCTTGAGGCTGAAGTTGGTCCAGTTCACGGCAACTTTCTGACGCGTTTGCTTTGCAGAATCCAAACAGAACCTGTTAGGTTCGGGAGATGCCAGAGAAGCACAATCAGAGGTTCCCTCCTCTCTCCATTGGACCCTCTTCTAGACCTGTGTGTCATGGTCACTAAAGAAACCAGGTCAGCTCTGCACAACCCCTCTGGCTCCCAGGTGTTGGGGTCTAGCAGTATGGGGCTTCCTGGATGAGATGCCCACAGGCCCAGGGGACAATGTGTAAAGAGAGTGACAATGCCTTAGGATACAGCCTCCCTCCTCACCCTGTATTTTACTCTAGCTATACTGAGATGCCTTCTGTTCCTTCAAGGATGATGTGTTTCTTCTGCCCTCAAACTCTTTTCATTTTACTTGGCCCACTCATTCCTATTCCTCAGGTTTCAGCCTGGTTACCACCTTTTTTGGGAGGGCTGCCCTGGCCACCCCACCTCTCAGCTTGGCCATTCCTAGGCCCTAGCCCCATGCCCTTACTCCTCGGACAGCACTTATCACTGGATTGTATGTTTATGGCTCTCTCTCCCCACCTAGATGGACTGTGTTTGATTTGCCTCTGCCCCTCAAACTCATCCCTGGCAGAGCAGAGGAAGTGCAGGTGAATAAAACTGGAGAAAGCCCTTGTTCTTGGGGTCTGACATGCCTCCTGCTCCCTGTCCCTTGCACCTTCCCAGATGACCTGTCCTGCCAAATCATCCTGGCTACCTGTGTCCCAGCAGATAGGCTGGTGGGAGAGAGCCAGGAGGGGCTGGACAAGTTCTCCCTCCAAGGGCACATGGCTGAGGGTGAAGCCTTTCTGAGGCTTGAGTGTGTATGTGTGTCGGGGGGGCCCTGGAGTCCACCGTGAGCGGGAAAGCAGGCAGCCTCATACCTACCTCTTGAAATACTCCACCTCCCGGTCAGTCTCATCCATCTCCACCCCATCCATGTCCTTGGGCAGGAACACATCGTCTAGGAAGACACAGCCAGGAGGGCTCAGTGCTCACAGCCAAGCGTCTGGGTCATGCTTTTGGGGCAATGCTGCTCACATGTGAGGACTGCCCTCCACCCCATGGCCTGGCTGGGTGGGGGGGTCAGCCACTCAGTTCCTGGTGCACTCACCCAAGGAGGAGGCTGACTTCTCCTGCTTGTTGCGGCTCCGGCGGCTGCGGGCCTTGCCCTGTGGCAAGCTCTGTGGCCTTGCTGGGCCTGGGGGCTGCACAGACTCCTGCTCCAGAGGCTGTGCCTTGGCTTCACCTGGCCAGTTTTGCCAGGAGCTGCCCTTCTCCTTGTCAGCTTTGGGGCTGCTAGCCCAGCCTGGTCCTGGTCGGGTCCCCTGGCTCCCTTCTCCAGCCTCGGCACAGCTGTCCACTCTGGGAGGCTCTGGGGCCTTGCTTGGCTGCTTGGGGCTGGGGGTCTGGCCCTTGGCACTGGGAGTCTCAAGGCAGGCTGGGGACTGGGGAGCTGGGCTCACCTTGCTCTTCTTGGCCTGACTACCCTGTCTCTTGCCCTTCCGTGGCTTGCCACCTGAGGCCACAGGCTCAGGCAGCTCCTGCTTGCAACCAGGGACCTCCTTTACACTTAGCTCCTCAGAGCTAGGGTTACCTGGCTTGGGTGTCTTGACCCAGATCACCCGGGACAGGTTAGGCACGGTGTTGAGTCTCCTCACTAGCCCATTCTCAGGGATGATACCAGGAGGGGGGCCCCTCACCTCTGTCCATGGTGGGTGGAGACTTCTCATTTCTGCCCATGGTGGGGCTGGCTCGCCTGGAGCATGTAACATATGGTTCTGAGGGGAGCCCAAAGTCAAAGGGGACAGGTCAAGGTTAACGTCAGGCCGTTGCTCTGAGGAGCCATTGAGGTTTGAGGGGGCTAGACTCTGAGGCTCTGGCTCAGCAGCCCCCTCTTTAGTGAAGCCATTGCTGTTCATGCTGAGCTCACACACACTGAAGCTGGCGCAGATGGAGTCCTTGACAGTGTTCTTGATCTCCTGTAGACGGCTGCTCAGAAAGCTGTTGACCCGATCCAGCTCCTGATCGGGCCACTCCAAGAGCCTCTCCCTGGTAGGCCTCAGCTCCCGGCTTCCAGAAACACTACGATTTGCCTGCTTTAGAGCTTCTGCTGCCAACTGGGCCTTCTCCTTTTCCTGCCAATACAAGAGGCAGTTTCCGCAGGGCCTTGGCAGCTGCCAGGCACAATGCGACACCTGACATGTCTGCCTCTGGCCCAGCTTTGCCACTAACTGGCTAGAGGCAGGGCCTGGCAATCCTGGCCTGCTCACCCTGCAGTAATGAGGATGAAATGCAATCAGATAGGTACATATCCTGGGGATGGAGGCAGTTATACCCACAGAGGATAGGCTTTTTACATCTTGTTCATCCAGGGCCCCAGTAGCAGTTCTAGGGCCTAAAAAAGCTAAGGCGGCTAGGACTCAAAAGGGATAGGATCTGCCTCCCAGGCATAAGCTTAAACAACTCACTCACTTGCTGAGTCTCAGTGGACTCATCTGCAAAATGGGGACAATAATTCTGGAGTGAAGACCAACGTGGGGATGCATTAAGGAAGATGGCTGCTACAGAGGCATTCTCTCCAATTCTGCAGGTGTTAGGGGAAAAAAAGCCATGACATCAGGTAGGTCTTTCAAGAAGAAAGATGTGGGGTTGTGAGACTACCATGGTAGATCAGACTGCTCTGGGTGGCTGGGAATGTGTGTGCCCTCCTGATGGCGCATAAGGGAGGCTATTGGAGAGGGCCAAGTTCCCACAGGAAGGCCACTCAGTGCTTAGTTGGCCTCGGGCAATCAAGGCCATGCCTAAAGCATGCCCAGTGGCATACAACAGACAGCTACATGTGGCCCCCACAGCAAGATGTAAAAGCAGCCCCTTTGCCCAGGTGAGGACCAGAAGGCTGAGGAAGGCTGGACCCTGCCATTCAGCATTGACAGAGTCAGATCTGGAGAGCGAAAACATGTCTGTGGGCTCTGAGTCAGCTCACCCCTCTGCCTAACCTCAAGGCACCAGCAGGCTAAGGAGGCCTTTAGAGGGAGATGGGAGACAGTTGTCAAAAGCCAACGGGGGGCTTCCCTGGTGGCGCAGTGGTTGAGAGTCCACCTGCCGATGCAGGGGACACGGGTTCGTGTCCCGGTCCGGGAAGATCCCACTTGCCGCGGAGCGGCTGGGCCCGTGAGCCATGGCCACTGAGCCTGCGCGTCCGGAGCCTGTGCTCCGCAACGGGAGAGGCCACAACAGTGAGAGGCCTGCGTACCGCAAAAAAAAAAAAAAAAAAAAGCCAACGGGGACAAAGTGGTAGTCATGTGCTAGGAGCCAGATGATTTCACCATTTCACCTATTTCAGGCTGATTTGGGAATGGAGAGGGAGAAACAGGATGAGTGAAGCGAGAAAAGAGGTCTTGCGACCACCTCAATGTCAACTTAATAGGTGACCCTGTGCCCCAGGGTTATTTATTCTCTTAAAATACTAGCTCCACAACTGTGGGACCTTGGACAAATCACTTATTCTCCCTGAACCTTAAAATCTCCATTTGCAAATTTGGGAGAAAAACTGCCAACCTATATACGTCAGAGGGTCATTATGAGGACACCTGAGTGGGTGTGTGCCCCTTTCCCTGGGCACTAATAAGGCTGTGCCTTGGCAATGTGGTACTCAGGTGAGGAAGAGAAACAGTCTAGAGCAGCTGTGTGCCGTGGAGTTCAATGCTACAGAGCTCTGAGGCCATGGGGATGGACAAAGGACTGGAAGGCCCTTCACTCTGCTCCTCCTCTGCACGAGAACAGCTTTGCTTTTATTTGTTAGGAATTGAGGTTCCATGGAAGATTTCAATTGCAGAAAAGAGTTTTGCTGCTCTACAAAAGACTGAAAACTACTGGTGTAGAGGGAGTGACGTGGAATCATGTATAATTTGGTAGTGAGAGAAGGAGAAAGCACAGAACCACGCATTTTCTGCTATGTACCATGAGCCTGGTACTTCCCCATGTTGTCTCACTTAATCCTCACAACTGCCCTTGCTGTGTCGTTATCCTCAATTTACAGATGAGGAAACTCATCTTTGGAAAGAATAAGGAACTGGCCCTAGATTACATGCTAATTAAGAGGCAGAGTTGGGAAAGCACACCCAGGGGTGATCTTCAGAAGTTCTTATGTTTTTCAATATCCTTTGACAATCATTTTTTGACTTGTGATTCTATGAGGCACTGGGAATTCAGCCATGCGTGAGACAGTCTCTGCTCACTGACTTGAATCTGCCAGGGGAGACGGACATGCAAACAGGCTGTTTAATTCTGAGTGCCAGTGACAAGAGGTACAGGGAAAAAAGCACAGAGTGCTCTGGGAACCCAGACTGGGCCATCAGGAGGTGGTTGCCAGAGAAGGCAGGATCTCACTGAGCACTGAAGGGTGAACAGGATTATCCTGGGAAGTGTGAGACAAGCACTTTCTAGACAAAAGGAAATAGAAAGGCTGGGAAATGGGAACAGGCGAAATATTTAGGGAATGCAAACATTCAGAGGGACAGCTGGAGCACAGATTTCTTCTGGTGGGGGGGAGTGGGCAGGAAGGCAATAGGGGCAGACTGAGAGATGAAGCTGGAAAGCTAAGCAGGGGCTGGATCCTCAAGAGCCCTGCAGGCCATGCTTGAGCCTGGATTTGACCCTAAGGGCAATGTTCAGCCACGGAAGGCTTTTTAAGCAGTGGCAGTAGGGTGTGAGCTACTTGGGAGGTAGCACAGCCAGGACTTTTGGTTACGGGGCGGGGAGAGAGAATGAGATGAGTCATGAAATCAACATCAACAACCACTACTGCTGCTGCAGCAGCTACACTGACCAAGCGTTCACTCTGCCCAACCTTTCTGTGCATCACTCCATTTTATTCTTGCAAAAGCCTTGAATTAGGTTCTACGGTTATTCTCATTTTATGGAGGAAGAAACTGAGGCTTAGAAGTGATTTGCCTAAGGTCATACAGCAAATATGGCAGAGCCAGGTTTCAAACTGGGGTCCAATTCCAAGGCCCGCTGCTCTCCATCACCATGATGTAGTCCTCCCAGATGGCACCTGGGGTTCTGGTTCAGGCAACTGGGTGGATGGTAGTGCCGTTAACTAGACAGACAACGGAGAAGGAAAAGCGGGCTCTTTGGACAAAGATGACAAGCTCAGTTTGGTATATGCTGAGTTTGGGTACCTGCAGGACATGTGTGAGGAGGTGCCCAGCAGCAGGAGATGTCACCATGAAGCACAGGGAGGAAATAGGTGGACATAATGACCTGGGAGGCAACACTATCTAGATGGCTCTTTCCCAGGGACCTGTCCTCAAGGGGGAGGGCCAGGCAGAGGAAGAGGCGCTCACAAAGGAGACAGGACAGAGGGCAGAGAAGAAGAGAGAAATGTGGAGAATGTGGCCTCCCCATTGCCCTTTCCCCACCCCCACTTGGCTGAAGTTGGAGGAGCCAAAGAAAACAGTGTTTGAAAAGGAGAACAAAGTGTGAGATGTTGCCTAGTGGAAAAGAAGATGGAACAGGAGAGAATGATTTGGCAACAAAGAACTCATTGGTGGCTCTGTGGAGCAGTGGAGGTGGAAGACAATTTGCAGTGAGCTGACAATTGCAGAGTAAATGCAGATGACGTTTTTCTGTGAAGAGGAAAGAGACTGGGGTAGTGTGAGGTTGTATGCTCAAAGGACAGTCTTCTTTCAAAAAAGAGAGTACTGGGCACAGTGAACTGCTGACGGGCAACAGCCCAGAGAGGCTGGAGCCACACAGCAGGAAGCCGGTGTTAGACTGAGGAGGAGGAAGGACGGCACAGGCCTTAGGTAGGAAAAGGGCTAACTCTTCCCTCATGACAAGGAAGTCTGCAGGTGGGGTGGTAAGACATTGAAAGAGTGCCTGTCCACTTGGCTTTTAATCCTTGTTGAAACAGTAAGTAAGGTTATCTGCCAAAAAATAAGGTGGGGGTGGGGAGAGCCTGGCAGTTGGAGCAGAATGGAGGTCTGACAAAGGGACTGGGGAGAATGGAAGTCACGAGGAGCCAGAAGACTAGAGAGCAGCAAAGTGGGGGCTCAGGCACTCGGGAGACCACTCGGCCTGGGTGCCACAGATAGATTCAATCCAGTGCCTTCCTCAAGGTGTAGAAGGGGAGAGGCAGGCTGGGGTCGAACCCAGGACTGGTTTTTCTGAGCGGGTGTAAAGGAAGGGCAACGGCGCAAGGAACTAAGAGGACTGGTAGGAGAGTGAATGAATGATGGTCAAGGTAAGGGAAGAAGGACAGGAGACAGTCTTCAGTGGATGAAGAGGAGTGGTGGTGGGAGGTTGCAGATGACACAGCCAGGGGTTGGTTTCAAAGGAGCAAGGGTTAGGACGTGAGAGAGAGAGAGAGTCATGGTCCAGAAATTGTATGAGGGAGCAAAAAAATACCCAGCTTTACCTGTCTCCCCAGGTGGGTAGTGGGTGGATGGTTCTTGGTGGAAGCTGTGTTTTTGATGGACTGTAGTTAAGTCTGGGAGGTGGAGGAGGGGTACTGGGGAGGAGGTTGATGTATAAACAGATAATGACCATGATCGCTAGTTATAGGATATCAGAACTACCCGCTTCTGTGTTTGTGTTGTATCTTGGCCTCTAGACTGGGCAGGGCAGACAGTAGCTGTGCAGGAAGTTTCTGAACGAGTAGAGAATGATAAAAGGCAGACTAGAGAGACGTGCGAGGTGCAGCCGTAGCACAGCGGAAGATATTACCTGAGGAAGACTGCAAAGAAGGAAACACGTGAATTGGGCTTGGGAGGAGGTTTTCAGAAGGAAAACGAGGGGGCAGACATGAAGGAGAAAGGATATCCAGGCATAGCGATTTATGAAAAGCACACCAGGCCTGGGAACTGTGAAGCGTACTTGCTGGGACCTAACTAGGAACCACTGCCTTGGGAGGCCAGGAAAGGCCAAAGAGACCACTGTTGCCCACTGCACACTTCTGGCCAGGCAATGCTGGCCAGGAGACAGAAAATGCTGACCATTTTCTGAAGGCAGTGGTGGGACCCTTTGGCTTACTACTTCAGGCTGCAGAGAAGGGGTCCTGGTTTGTCCTTTGGTTTGGAAAAAGATGGAGAATCACTGCTGCTTTCCAGAGCACCAGGGCTGTTTGACCACCCAGGACCTGGAGCTAGCTAGTTGTCAAACCCATTCTCTTCGGCTGAGCTCCTCAGTGTGGCACTGTGCAGACAAAGCTGAGGGCAGGCAGGCCAAGAGGTGATGGGGTGGCAGGGGTTGAGCCATCAAACTGTGGTGCCTGCCTGGCAGCAGGGTTGCCCAGGAATAGCTCCCCTGGTTCTATCCTCAGCCTTCTGGGAGGAGCTCACTCAGCCCTCAGGCTGGGTCATTCCCATAGCTTCAATTACATCCCCATGCCAGCAACTCCCAGACCCACACCTCCATCTCCACTTGGACGTCTCATGAGAATCTCTGAGTCACCGTGTCCCAACTGAATTCCCAGTCTTCTGCCAATTCCACCCTTGCTCATTAAAGGTACGCCATCCTGACAGTCACCCTAGCAAACACCTGGGAGATAATCCCAAACTCCATCATCTCCTTGTCCTGCAATCAGATCACCTGCCTCCTCTGAAAAACCCATCTCTCTTGCTCCAGGCCCATTATCAATCATTCCTCTCCTGGTTCTTGGTTCTCCAGCCTGGAGTATTACCCCTCCAGGCTACCTTCCATACTGTCACCCCGTAATCTTGGGATGCAGATCTGGCGAGTGCATTCTGTGATTAAAGCCCTCCAGCGACCACCCCACCCCCCTGCAGCTGCAGGATCAAGTCAAAGCCCAAGAGGCCCTTCCCTCACCACCACTATCTCTCCTACCTCTCTTGGGTTTGAGCTCTGGCTTCACAAAGGTGCTGTGGACGTGCTATTCCTGCTGCCAGGAGGGCCCTCCTGATGAATCTGTACTCACCCCCTACAACTCAGCTCCCAAGGCAGCCTCGTTGTACAGCCATTTCCAGCATGCCCAGGCAGGACGGGGGGCTTCCCTCATCCCAGCACTTGTCACACACTAACGTGCTTGTCCAGTTTTGTGTCAGTCTCTCCACTGGACTGAGTTTCTCCAGGGTGAGAACTTAACTGCATCATATTTTAGCGCCCAGTATTTGCAGAAGTGTTTGCTGAATGAATACCTGACTGAAGCAAGTCCTGGGCTTTGAGGAATCCAGCAAGCGGCTTCTGACGCTATGACTTGTTTTTCCTCCAATCACTGGCCCCCAGGCTCCCTCACCCTGATGCCTCCCAAACTTATTCAGACCTTCCCAGAGCAGAGAGCCGCCAGCACCATTCATGCCCCTAAAGTCCTGGGGGTTGGGGCGAGGGATTCCTCGGGGAGAAGAGGTGGTAGAGCTGGGCTCCCACCACACCCACCTTCTTTTTCAGTTTGTGCCGGGCCCGCTTGGCGGCCCTGGCGCTGTTGGGGACTTTGGGCTCCGTGCTGTTGATGAATTCCAGCAGCTCATCCACATCTCGGTGGTCCACGGCAGGCTCCCCAGGGATCCCGCCCAGGGCGCCCCCCTTCATGGGCAGCTCCTCTTTCCGCCTGGTCAGCCTTGAGCGGAGCTTCTCTCGGATCTCGGTATAATTCCGACTCGTCGGGGCAGCGGGTGGCTGGGGGAGGGGGAGGTGCTGACGTTACACCCTGGGCCTGTGAAGCCCGTAGCACTCCCACCCGCCGGCACCAAACGTGGTGAGAAGCGAGACAACTGTTCTTTCTACCACAGCCACTAAGGCCAAATGGCTTCACCCTCAGCCAGGCCCGGAGCCAAGGCAGTGGTGGGTGGAGGGAGTGAGAAGTACGCAGCAGTGTTGGGAGCACAGTAACTTGGGAGCCAAGAAAGCAGGTTTGAGCCCAGGCTTTGTCACTCAGAAGCTGTATGACCTTGGGCAGGTTCACTGAGCCTTTGTGAGCCTCAATTTTGTCATCTCTAAAATGAGGATAACAACCGCTAGCTCAAAGGTGACTAGCCATGTAATTACTTTCATTTCTTCTGTCCTCAACTGCTCTCCCTTAGCCAGCAGCCCTTCCCTCTTCACCTTATGAGACTTTTGAACTGCTTTCTCCCCGTCCAGAGACAGCATGTACTCTGCTCTGAGCCTCCTTCCTGGCACCACCTGTGTTCACTACCTGTCCCTCGGCTGGCTCTCACACTGGGGACTGAGAGCTTTTGCTTCCACTCTGCCTTCATCATGCACAAGCTTTCACTTCTCTGTGATTACACACGTATACATACTCATCAGAATCATAGCTTTCCTCTGCCACCTCCTTTCTTTTTGCCTAAGGAACAAAAGTGAATCTTAAGAGAAACCATGAGAAGAGCAAAGGCAGCAAAATGTTGAGAAATCTCTACCTCACCAATGTGCTGTGAGGATCAAGCGAGTGGACGCTGGTGGGAGGACTCACAGGGTCCAAGCACAATTATTAGCCCCATGAGCAAGGGGGCCTTGGGGAGAGCAGGGTGCTCCTCTGGCTCCCCTCGGCTGGCCACAAGCCCGCTCTGGCCTGGGCGGGGCTCACTCACCACATTGTGGCCGAAGAACTCACAGTAGCAGCAGTCACAGAACTTCCCATCTCTCTGGTGGGTGGAGGATGAGGTGCAGGAGCTACGCTCTGAGCTGCTGTCCTCTTCCTCGCCCAGCCCCTCGTCTGCCTCGCAGGGCTGGGGTAGCTGGCAGGTCAGGCCACTATGGGTAAACTTGTGCCCCTTGCACCCAGGGTCCCTGCTGATGGGGAAGAAAGACAGGCCCAAAGGTGAGGAAGGGAAGGGCAGGAGCAGGCCACAAGGAGCCCAGGAAGCATCCCCACCATCACCTTCAACTGCCTCATCCCACAAAAGCCAAGGCAGTCAGACCAAATCAGAACCTCACAAAAACAGGGCAAACACTCTCTCTGTCCCTCAAGGCCCAGCTCAATGGCGCTATTCTGGAAAGGTTCCCTGTGCCTCCTGCCCACGCCTACCATGTGAGCCTCCTGGACTCTGAGGACACCAGGTATACCTCTATCCTACAATCACGCTTTATAGCAATGGTCTGTTTACCCATCTTTCTTTCAGATCAGATTGTGTATTCCTCAAGAATAGGGACTATGCCACTTCTATTTTTGGGCCCCAGTGTGTAGCATAACAACCTTGTACACAGTAGGTGCTCAGTAAGTATGTGTCTGAACAGATTAGTGGACTGATGGCTCCCTGGAACATCCAAAGGAGGTCAATGTCCTTTTACTAAGGCCCTTTTTTCCCCATTTTGTTTGTTTTTGGCCATGCCACGCGGCTTGTGGGATCTTAGTTCCCTGACCAGGAACTGAACCTGGGACCCTGGCAGTGCAAGTGCCGAGTCCTAACCACTGGACCACCAGGGAATTCCCTCTAAGGTTCTTATGATTGAGTCTGAATCACTGGACAGAGCTGCCTTAGCCATGGGGCCTTGAAGTTAAGAAAGCAAATGTGCCTTGTGGGCCACAGACTCTAAGAGCTACTATTTGCGCCAGATACTGTATACAGCATATTATTTCTAACAATCCCCCAAATCCTGCAAAATAGGTGCTGCCATCCCCACATTGCAGTGGAGGAGGTCGAGGCTCAGAGTGCTTCACTGCTTTGCCCAAGGATCAGCTAGGACTCAGTCTGTGTACACAGCTCATGCTCTCTCACTGCACTGCTCTGCCTGTGGATTTCTGGAAGCACCCTGTAATATAGACTATTTTCCCAGGGTAAGGAAGAGACAGGCCTGCAAGGTCCCAGAATTGGAGCCAGAAGAGTCAGAGCCCTGGGTTGGCCATCAGCAGTAGGAGTGCCCCAGGGCTAGGGCCAAGGGAGGCAGGAGGAAGGGTGGGGCAAGGAGCAGGGGTGGGTCAACAGTCCTACTCAGCCTTGAAGCAGTTACAGAAGACGGACCAACCATTGCCCTTCTGCTTCCCATTAGAATGTGGGAGTAAAATCTTTGAGGGGGGGGATGAAACAGGAGGGAAAGGGGCAGGGCACAGCCTTTGAAAGAATGACATAGCCCAAGGACATGACATAAACTGATTAGAATCAAATGGGTCCAAGATGGCACACTAGTTAACTTCCACTAGACCTTGAGCCTCTGTATATGCTTACTGTAACACATCAGCAAGCTAAATGACACACCCACAGGCACCATAACAGTTCCAAGATGGACCAAAAGGATCAAAAAGTGGGCTCTGGCCCAATTCCTGGAAATCCCCGCCCCTTCCCAGAAGAGCTGGAACACTCCTCCCACTCATTAGCCTATGAAATTACCCACCCCTATAAAAACTGACAACCCCCATACTCTGGGGCCTTTCTCACCTTCTGAGATGGGAGAAGGTGAGGGAGGTTCCACGGGGAAGGAATCATCATCAAGGTGCTTAGAGGACTTTCCTGGCAGTCCTGTGCTTAAGACCCGAGCTTCCACTACAGGGGGCATGGGTTCAATCCCTAGTAAGGGAATTAAGATCCCACATGCCACCAAGCATGGCCAAAAATCACACACATGTGATTTACAATATAAAAAGATAAATCTATCTTCTCCAAAAAATTGTATCTTTCATATATATATTAATATAAACTTTCTCAGTACTTAAGAGTTACTTCTAGGAATCTATCTTAAGGACAGAACTCCTGACTAAAACAGATTTGTGTGCAAGGATGCTTATTACAGCCTAGTCTATAACAGTTAAAAACTAGAAATGCCTAAATATCCAGGAATAGGGGAATGATAAACTATGCGAGAGCTGTACAATTAGACACTATATGGCCACTGAAAAGTTTTCTGAAGAATTTTAACTGGGGAAATGATCATGGTATACTGTTAAAAAATAAACACACAAAAATATATAGAATGTGGACCTCGTTTTGTTATTTATATATATTATTTATATATAGAAACATCACGGGACTTCCCTAGTGGTCCAGTAGCTAAGACTCCGCACTCCCAATGCAGGGGGCCTGGGTTCGAATCCTGGTCAGGGAACTAGATCCCACATGCCACAACTAAGAGTTCACATGCTGCAATTAAAGACCCTGCATGCCACAACTAAAGATCTCGCATGCTGCAACTAAGACTCAGCGAAGCCAAATACATAAAAAAATATTAAAAAAAAAAGAACATCAAGAAAAAATGTACTGCAGTGTTAAAGTTTAGGTTGCCAGGAATTTTATACATTTCTAAATTTTTCCAAGTTTTTAAATAATAAACACATATTTCTTTTATAATTGAACAAACTATGGAAAAAACATAAACACATTAATTTCTATCCCAAAGGTACCCTTTGCAAAGTTTCCCAAAACTCTTTTAAGTTCAAGCTGTCAGGGAGTTTGCTCTTTGTGCCACTCACCTGTGAGTGCTAGTGAGCTGCTGAGAGCTGGGCGGTGGGAGGAGGGGCCCGCTGCAGTGCCCGCTGCAATGCCCACTACAGGGGTGGCTGCAACCCGAGAATGGTGGAGGCATCTTCAGGAGCGGCATGCTAGTGGAGGGAAGGTGGGGGCTCTGACATGGCCCTGGGGTGTGGGGGGCAGCAGCCATGGCAATAGGGCATTCTGAAACCTGGGCAGGGAAAGGTGCTGCCGGGGTGGTGGGCAGCAGGTGCGGGTGGGGTGGTGAGCCAAAGGATCCGGGGTGAGATGGGATCAGCAGCGCTGGCTGGGGGTGGTGGCCGGTGGGGCTGTTAGGTGGAGCAGTGAGGTCTGAGTGCCGGTGGTGCTCCAAGATGGGGAAAACCTCACCTGTGGGCGGACGGGGGAGAGAGGTGTCAGTGGGAGCCCAGATCTTGGGAAGGAAGCCCAATGACTCGTTGCTGCAGCATCCTGCTTACTGTGACCATAGGGAACATGCCTGGGAACAGCCTTTCAGCATGGTGGACTTGTGAGCTTTCGGAAAAGCCCAGCAGTAGCTTGGGCTGGAGAGATTTCTCTTTAGGCAGCAGCTGGACAGGCTGAAGTCCAGGCCTGAGAGAGAAGGCACCAGGAATGCCAGCCCCATGCAAGGCCACAACACCTCTGCTGGCATAAACAGGGGATACATGTTCTGTCTCTCAGTGCCTCTTTAGGACCTGCCTGTCAACAGGCATTCCTCAGGCCCAGGGCAGGATCTACAGAAGCCAGTGGAGCAGCAGGTTGAGGCTCTGCCTCTGGACTGAGGCAGCCAGGGTATGCCAGACTCCCGGGTGGCCCCAGATTTCAGAGGACAAGTGGGAAAAGACTTTGATGACTCTCTCTGGCTTATGCACCAAAATAACTGGAATTATGCATTACTCAACTCACAATTCTGGGGGCAGCACCCCTTTGAAGAATTCAGGTCCTCCATTTAGAAGCAGACAGTAATTCATATTTACACAGTACGTCAAAAACCCAAGATTTTTTCTTTGGGTCACTAAGTGTTATCTCAGGGTCTAGAAAAGGCTTACAAAGCTGCAAAACTGGCTAATAATCAAGGCAGCTCACACTGCCTATCTCTTGCGGATGGAAGTGCAGTGCTTTTATAAAAGCACCCATGCCCTAGATGGAGAAAAGGAGGCACCCAGGCCCTCTGTGCTGCTGCAGGAGTCAGGTGATCTGATTCCTAATTCCCTAAAGGCCCTTTCAGACTTCACTTTCTGTTCAGCCAGTGCTTACCAGGTCCCCTCTTGGATCCAATGGGAACAGCTATCAGAGCCAGTCCTGGGGAAAGGATTCCCACCAAGACAGTCAAGGGCTAGATTCCCTGCTTGGCTTCCACCAGAACAGCTCCACTTTTACTTATTGGGTTGGCCAAAAGAGTTTGTTCAGGTTTTTCCATAAGATGTTATGGAAAAACCCAAACGAACTTTTCGGCCAGCTCAATATTTTAATAACCGATCTTCTGATTGTTTGAACAAGCAGTTAGGAAAACAGAGCTCTCTCCACTTATGGGGCCTGGCTGTCTTCCGAGCTTGAAGACTCACCAGGGATGGAAGGAGGACTCCCGAGAGAGCTGCCTGGCATGGCCCCACTGGAGTGCGGGGAGTTCCAGAGGCCCGAGAGCTTATGTGCTGACAGGAACGAGCTGGGATCCCAGTCCCCTGAGTTCCCATGGCAGGAGGACGACGAGGATGAGGACGATGAAGAGGAGGACGAAGAGGAATGAGAGTCACCCCCACAAGACTGCGATTCGCAGGATGTGTGTGACAAGGAGATCTGGGGAAGGGGGAAGAAAAAGGCTCATGGTAAAAGGGGAAACATCAGAGCTAACCCTCTGCTGCCTCAGCTTCCCCAGGGACACCTCCTCCTCCAGGCCCCCGTGCCATGGCCAAAGCACGGTTCCCACAACTAAAGGTTCAAGGGCAAATGCGGGCCAGGCCTTTGCCAAGAGGGGCTGTGGTGCTCCCAGTGAAGTATGTGGATATGATGAGAGAGATTCTGGTAATGGCAGAGACTGCCTGTTAACTGTGTGCCTTTGGGGAGTCCTGAGAGCTGGCAAGGAGAGGAACAGTCTTTAAATTAGGAGTCCTGAAGCTGAACTGATTCTGGGTAAAAGAGAGGGGCTGGGGGGAATAAGAAACAAGGAGTCGGACCTCTGTGATTCAGGAGATAGCACTTGGACAGCTTCTAGGCATCTTGGAAGCCTTCTAATGGAAGCACATTGCAGACCCTCAAACTGACCTTTGCCCTCCATATCATATTGGTTGGCTTTTGAGCTGCCAGAGAGCTGAAGGCAGCACAGTCACAGGGAAGGGTCAGGATCTCAATCTACCAGTACATCTGAGCCGGCCCTCACACTGTGCACTGTCCCCAGGGGCTGGTGGGCTGCCTGAAACCTCTCTTTTCTTCCCCCAAATGTGAACCCAAGCTGCTAATGCTGTGTGGATGCAGCCCAGCAGCCTCTTGGCACTTGGGCATAGGTGCTGCCTGAGGAGAGCCACCTGAGAGGACAAGGCAGCAACGGCTCAGCAGCCTGACTTCTTTGGGCAGGCAGCGCTCCTGCATTCAGGGACCCCTTCTCAGCGGTTACCTACCGCCACTGCATGTTCTCGACCTGTCTGCCTTTCATCTTCCTCCATGCTCTTTCGGCAACTCTGGCAGACCCATAGAGGCATCTCGCCTAGGAGATTCTTGACGAGCTTTGGCATGAAGTCAGGGGGCAGCTTCTCACCCTGCAACACCAGTCCATTTTGGGAAGGGCCTTCTTCCCAGCCTTTGCGTTCCCGGTGACACAGCAGGCAGCAAGTCTGCACAGACTGGCTGGAGGTGGGGGGAACCTGTCCAACAGACAGAAACAGGGTTTCCCAGAAGGGGAAGGGCTCTGCTTAGAAATAATATTAACAATACTAATGACATCACTTATTACGTGCCAGGCACTGGGTTAGGCACTTTATTTAACAAATTTTAGTCCTTGTAACAGCTCTGCAAACTAGGTGTTATCATTCTTCTCTTTTTTTTAAAAGAAGAAACAAATTTCAAGAAGTTAAATAAGTTGCCCAAGGTTATAGAGTTAGTGAGTGGTTGAACTAGGATTTGAACCCTAGTGAGGCTGACTCCAAAGCTCATGCTCAAATGCCCTAATGCCCCGATGTCCCCAAATTTTGAAGGTTAATGAGAAGATGGCCCTTCCTTCTCTGGCATGTCTGGGAGACGCCACAAACCTTGGGAGTCTGTGAAGTCTACAGACCAATCCCCACCTGAAAGAAAAAATGTTTCAGTTAATGCAGTTTGGGGGAACATGTGGGTTTCCTGAAGAGCTGCACAATTCCATTAGGATCACAGCAGCATTTTGGAGGAGCCAGTCAAAGAGTTATCAACTCAGGTGAAAACTGAGTTGGAGTGTAAGGCAAATCCTGGTGCTTCTGAGAGGCAGTGAGGTATGGTGAAAAAACCCTGGGCTTCGGGGGTCAGACTGACACACATTCTAATCCTTCCCTGACCACAAATTAGCTGGGTGACCTTGAGCAAGTTATTGAACTTCCTGAGCTCTGACTTCCTACCTACCTTGCAGAGTTGTGAGGGTTCGTGCCTAGATAGGGAAAGTGCCTAGCCCTGTGTGTGCCGATAGCATGGTCCCAGTACACGGTAATTATTATTTGGATTTTGTTTTTCCCTTCTAGGACAAACTTTACCTAGAAATATAAGTCTACAGGTTTTCTGTCACATTGAGGGGTACTGACTGGGAGACTGATTGTGTCTAATGACCCCAATTAATGGCTTTCCTATATCCTGCAACTTTGTACTATAGTCCCTTCTCACTCTGACAGTCACGTCACTTTCTTCAGCCAACGGGATGTTAGCAAACATGCTGCCAGCATAAGCTTGAAAAGTGTGTA
Source organism: Lagenorhynchus albirostris (assembly GCF_949774975.1). Lineage (NCBI taxonomy): Eukaryota > Metazoa > Chordata > Mammalia > Artiodactyla > Delphinidae > Lagenorhynchus > Lagenorhynchus albirostris. The sequence goes on from NC_083097.1 coordinate 152,648,857, forward strand.
TGCATTTCTACTTGCCTCCTTGCATGGCTGGGCTTGCTCGCTCTCGCACCCGTCATGCCATGTAAGCATGACCAGGCTAGCTGCTGGAGGGATGTGAGAGACATGTGGGGAAAACTGAGTCTTCCCAGCTGATTGGCCAGCAGATCAGATACACGAGTGAGCACAGCTGAGATCAGCCAAGTAGGCCGCGATCAGCAGAAACACCCAGTCAACCCAGAGACTCATGACAAATAATAAATAGTATTGTTTTAACCCACTAAGTTTTGGGGTGGTTTGTTACACACAGTAGTTAACTGATATACCTTCCAAACTTACCCACCACTAGGTAACAGGTATTTGCAGAGGCCTAAGCAAAGGAATTAATAAGAGTATTATTTTCATCCTACCAATAAAATAAATGGCATCATGTTTTTCGAATAAAATCACCTTCTCACAATAAGTTGGCATCAGGGTATCCTTAAATCTGTAATGTTACAATTACACTGACCTGGGTCCCTGGTTTCTAGAAAAAGAAAGGAATCAAACAGTAGTACCAGAAGCATACTGAAACATTTACAGAAGTACAAGGACCTTGGAAAAGAGTACCAGAGAGAGAGAGAAAGAAAGGAATCTTACATATGGAACTCATGTGAGATGCTGCCTAAACAGTCCGTGCCAAGGGGACATTTCAGTGAGCAAGTCGGCTGCTTAATGGCAGTTGCAAAAGAATATAGGCTTCTAGAACCCACTGGTGATGAGTATCTCATGGAAAGAGTGGAAGGCTGATGGAGAAGGATGGTGTTCAGATAAGTTATGGCAAGAGAAGCCTTTCTGAGATGTGTACCCAGGAAACTTTCCATAGCTACAAAATGCCACAGTAACTCCAGAAGGAGGAGATGAGGTCAATGCCCAAGTCCCTTTCCCTGTGAGAAATAGAAAAGTAACCATATTTTTAAGGCAAACACCAGGACATGTAATTTTACTACAATGGAGTTTCATTTCATTTCAGTGTTAGGTTCTATAGTTATTACATAAGATGAAAATCTTGTATGAGTAAAATTATTCTCGAAATTTTTTATATGGCCTGTAAGGTACAGTATATATGGTTTTGTAGGTACAACCAAGAATTCAAATGTATAATGTAAATGACAAGGTGTAATAAGTGATTTTTTGTTTTCTTTTAAAAGTGAAAACAGAATTCTTATAAATTAAATATGTAATCAATGTGACTGTACTTAGTGCCAAAGTACTTGTGGGAGGTGCTGGGGTGTAGCAGAAACAACATTCACTTTGGCATTAATCCTGGGCCTCCATCACTTACCAGCTGTATAATGCTGGGCAAGTTCTACTTATTCTACGTCTCTCCATCTATAAAATGGGATTAAGTCCTGACTTGCAGAGTTGGCTGTGAGCATTGTGATAAAGCACCTAGTGCCAGGCATATATGTTGCTCAACATATGGCACTAATTATGAACATGATGGGGGCAATGGGAAACAGTATTTAAAATCAGGATTACGATTGAAAATATAGAATATACAATCACTGTATTTTAAGAGAATGCAAGAGTCTCTCACATGCAATGAACTGAAGGTGATTTTTAGGCATCTTAATCTGTCCTCACTCCATGAAGTCATTCCTTAAGTTCCCCAAATACTCCCTGTACTCTTATGTCATGCCTTTGCTAAAGGGGATCCTCTGCCTAAAACCCCCTTCCTCCCCACATTTACCACTAAGTAGAAGGGCAAGGCTTAAATAAGGCCCAGCTTAGATCCAATCTCACCCAAGCTTTCCTAGAGACTCCCTCTTATAATTCACCTCTCCTTCCCATATCCCCATAGCACATTGTGCCTTTGTTACAACATCTGTGCCTTCCACTTAACTTATTTATCTGTCCCTTCTACTAGATTGTGCTCTTAGAAGGCAAGTACCAGATCTGATTCTTGTCTGGATCCCTCACAGTACAGCACAGGGCACAGGCTCAGCTGGGCACATAGTGGCTAAATCAGATTTGTTAAGTGTCCCCATGGCAATACAGCTGGCAGGCAGTTTGGTGAGACATTGCTTGAAATTACTGTTTCCCACATAAAAAGGCCATCTCCCCACCCTGGACCTCCACCCAAATGGTTACAATCTCAAGTGTGGAAGAGTGGAAGATTGCATTCCTTGGGGATTACAATGAGATTCCACATTCATGGAAATAACATGACTTTCCCTAGAGCCAAAATGGTACACATGATAAATAAGAATAGCCATCAATGGAAGTGAATTTACAGGGCAGGCTCTTTCTGGTTAAAGGAAGAAACACAGGGCCTGGAAAGCTAATTAAGTACAATCTGAAGCAGGGATATACCACCTACATTGCATAAGGTTGCCCAGAGGATTAAGTGACATTAGAGATGCAAAGCACTTAGCTCAAGGGATCCATACAGGAGGTATTCAATCTATCATCTATGCCCCTTGGCTGGTCTGTTCTTAATAAGTCTACACTGGAAACTAGCTTATCCACTGTCTTGAGTTTGGTATACTAGATTCTTTCTTTCTAGGCCCAGGTAGTTCTGGGGGCCACCCTCAGAGCTGTCTTAACTCTAATCTTTGGTGCCTGCCCCTGGGTAAAACTCCCAGTGGAGCCTGGGGACTTTTCCCTCTGACATTTTCATCTCTACTTTAATTGCCAGAGGGTTGTTTGAATTCCAGTCCCTGGAGATATTATATACAGTTAATACTACCAGATTTTTCAAATTTTTGCTTTGGCAGAGAAAAGCTCTTGGTTCACAGTTCCCTTTGACTGCAATCTCCTGCCATTTTCCAAATTCCTGGCAATCATGACTTCTTATCCTCTGTAGTCAATTCAGGCTTTCAACTAGCTGTTCTCAAGCTGTACTTTTTAGCACCTGGCACAGTATTCCCACATGAATAACATAATCAATAAATGTTTATCGAATGAATGAAAATTCCAACCATGTTTCTTCATCATAAAGGCTGATGGAACTGATTCTTAAATCCAGAAACCCTGGGCAACAGCTAACTATTACTTCTTACCTCAGTTTAAATTCAGAGCCTCTCCAGATTCCAGTCTAGCCTTAGGTAAAACATGGAGGAGAAAAAGGAAAGGTTCTAGTGGTTCTCTAGATTTGGGATCTGCTCAAAAAAGCTCCAAGATAATTCTGCTTCATTCTCTGAGCAAACCCCAAATCTCTGGACAGTGTGGGGTTACTCACACAGGGGATCAGTGTTGTAGCACGCACAACCCCAGAGCAGTCAATGAGCCAGGGGAACCCTAGACTGTTGCCACTCTCAGCCCAGGAGGCTGGCATGTGCAGCCATTAAAACCAGTGCCTGCTCCCTCGCCTGGCCAGGCCCAAGACTTTTCTTCTTTGTCTGAGAAGCATTATGCTAAGACATTCTACTTTTCCTGTGAAAAAAGAGATAAAATCAAAGAAAGGGGAAGACAGTTTTTTCATGGAACACCATTTTTACTTCAAAGAATGACTGACAAACTATGGTTATTCAAACCTGGGTTACTGGCAGACATTTTCTCAAAAAATGACCAAAACGAGCCTGTCACTTCAAGGAAAACAACTCTGTATTTATGGTCAATGATAAAATTCAAGTTTTAGGAGAAAATTAGAATTTTGGAAAAGTTGTATCCACAACAATGAGCTTGACAGCTTCCCAATACTTAAAGACTTTATGATGAAATTGATGGTGATATTAACAAATGTTATCTTTTGATATTATAAAATGAAACAGGAAAACATTTGGAAGATCTACATAACTCAGTGAACCTACTTTCCAAATGATCAAAACATAATGTTACAGAATCATGCACTGGTATAAAGTCCACTCAAAGTGTCAGGTGAACCAACAGATTTTTTTTTTTTTTGAACCAACAGATTTTAATGTAAATGAGTATAAAGACTTTATTGATATGGTCTCAGATTCCATATTGCAAAGAAGAATACCAACAATCGTCTGGACAGGCTATCAAAATACTTTTCTCTTTCCAACTATGTATCTGTGTGAGGTTGAATTTTTTTTTTTAACATACTTCAATCAAAATGTATTGCAACAGACTGAATACAGAAGCATATATGAGAATCTAACTTCTTTCTATTAAGGTAGACATAAATTTGCAAAAGTGAAAACAAGACCATTTTTCTAATTTGTTTGGAAAATTATTATTTTTAATTTAGAAGTTGTTATTTATGTTAATGTGATAGGTTTAATATTGTTATTCTGCAATGAATTAGTAACTAAATATTTTTAAACTTTCTCAGTTTTAATACTTAATTTGGTAAATATCAATAGTTTAACCAACAAAAGCTCTTTCGGGTCCTCAAAATGTAAAAGGGTCCCAAGACCAAACCCTTTGAGAACTGCTGATGTAAAGCATCTAACAGTGCCTGTCACCCAGTGAGTACACTATAAGCAATAGTGATTATTAACAACCATATAGCAGTTCATGGCATATCTGGATAGCTCTTTGGGGGCATGAGTAAACTTTGCACTTCAGACTTTCTGGCCACAACTTGGGAATTATGTGTCACTAGGCCAGATGGCTGTCAAGGACTGCTCTTGAAGCTGGATCTAATTTCCAGAACCAAACCTGCTCTCATTCCTTTCATGGATTCTTTTTACTCCCAAGAGTTTGTGTATGTTTGAGAGGATTCCCCCAAGACACATGCTGTATCTAACCAGCAGCCCTGCAATAGTTTCCAAATTCTATTCTGAAGTGGCCCAGTAGAGCACTCTACTCTCAAGTCACCCAACTCCAAAAGCCTCCTTGTCACTGAGGCAGGCAGAGGACAACAGTTAAAATTCCCTTCCAAAAGCAGAGAAAATGATTAATCTCCAGCCTAGAAAACCTTATCAGCCCAGTCATTACCACTAACTCTTCCGTTCACCCATTCATTCCCTCATTCAACAAACATTCTCAGGGCCCCTACCTGGTGCCAACCATTGTGCTAGGTGCTGTGAACCAGAGTTCCTGCCTTAAGAACACATGCATAAACCAGGCAGGTTCATGCACGGGGTTGTCAATGCTCCCAAACTCCCAGGATGCCTCATATTCATTTTGGAGAATCAGGCAGGAACACATTAAAATAACATACAATTATAATAAACAAAATAATACATAAATTAAAAACTGATTAGGACATTGGGCTTCTCTACTTAATATAAGCTTATTATGTGCCTTCTCACATACCTATCCAGTTTGAGGATCTCTTTCCTTCACCTCCTCTTTCCTACCTTAGTCTCTCTTTGATCTCTAGGCTCCTTTCTGGTGGAGCTCGCTACCAGGGCACCCTTTGGCCCCTGGCATTTATAACTTGGCCCCAGCTGACCTCTCCATACTCCATTTCCACGCTTAACACCTGAGAGCCATAGGTTCTATTCATACTGTTCCTCAGATACACCTTGCCCCTTCAAACCCCAGCACCTCAGCTTTACTCCTCAGGAAATTCCTACTTATCCCCTAAAATCTTGGTCAAAGGTCGTTGAAGCTTTTGCTGGACCAGGCTGAGTAGAATTATTTCAGTATAGCACCTATCACATTGTGCCATAGACATATCTTCTGCCTACTCCAAATCCTGGTAGAATGGGAGCTCTTTGGGGGCAGGGAGTAGACTGCGGCCATTTAAGTGTATCCAGGAACTAGGCTTGGCTTGGGTCTGGCACATAGTAGGCATTCACTGAATAAATGAACGAATCCTTAAAGCCCATCTGGCTCATGTCTCAGCTGCTCTACACAAAGGATAGAAACTAAAACACAGCCAAACCAGCCCCTTTCCCGACATACCATGTTGAAAAGGCATGGCTGCGTCACTCCAGGCCACTAATGGGTAAGAATCTCAGACCATTCTACTGCTGGCCATCAGAGGTGTAGTTAATTCTTAGGGAGCTGATACAACCTCAGTGCCCTGGAGCTTTCACCCGAACTCCCACTCAGGCTGTTGGCTCAGGTCCTTCCAAGAGGTAGGACAATAGTTTCACAACATAAAGCCATTTTGCGGAGAATTCTCTTCGGTTGTACAAGCTGAGTCAAGGATAGGGCAGTGAGTCTTTCTGACCCCAGGGGCCCTCTACCCGCCAAGGCTAGTTCATCTGTCAAACCTGCCTCCTGGGTGTGATCAGCCACAGGAAGGCCTAAGCTGCTTCTTATTTACCTGGAACCTTGGGCAAACCTTATTACCGACTACTCTGTAATGGCAACACAGAGTTCTCATGGGTGGAAGAGTATGAACTTTGGAGACAGACTGTTGTGAGTTCAAATCCCAGTTCTGCCATTTTCAGTATGATCTTGGATTATTACTGAATTTCTTTGAGCCTCAATTTCCTCATTTATGAAATGAGAATAAAACCATACTTCACAGAGTGGTGAGGACAGAAGGAAATAAATTATATAAAGTACCTGGCCTGGGCCTGGCACACAGTAGGTGCTCAATACCCGTTAGTTTCTTTCCTCTTCTGTCCTGGAAGAAATGACAGGGAAACTTACTAAGTGAGACTTGCCCAATCCAAAGTTATTACTTGAAGCACAGGACAGAAGACTAGACAGGTGACCTTCAAGGTCTCTTTGACCCCCGCCCCCCCCCCCCCCAGCCCACATTCTCTGGCTGCAACTTCCTAATAAGAACCTTCAATATTTCCGGGCCCTTCTTTCTGCCTTAGTTTCCCTATATCTATTCACTTCAGAATGGAGGGGGAAACCACAAAGGGATCTGGATAGCTAAGAGCCTTGGGTAGGAAATAAAGGACAGGTGGCCTATAGGACTGCACCATGTTCATCCACCTAGAGTCTGAAGGATGAGGGTGGGAACATGGGCACAGAACTGAAGGGTGCAAACACTGGGCCTTTCCCGGGACACAAGCATGCCTCTCCTCAGTCCTTCTCTGCTCTGCATATTCTGCCACGAAGAACCATTAACCACTCCTTCCCACAATATCCATTCCCCTTCTCCAATACATAAGCACTCACATCTTCACTCACACTGTTCCCTCTGCCTCTTCCTTTTTAGGCTCAATTTGGGTGTTACATTCTCCTAAGTCCACAGGCAAAATAAACTGTGCTTTGCTCTGGGATGCCCTAACACTTTTTTACATGTCTCTTGTAGAGGGCTTATCACATGTATCATGATTATTAAAATCTGTCTTCTCCACAGAAGACAGCTTTTCAAGGGCAGGGCCTGTGTCTCATGAATCAGTGCATCCCAATCATTCAGTAGAGGTGGCAGCACGTGTTTCCATACACGAAGAAAGATTAGCAGTTGGAGAATATGGGCAACAACTGGAGAACTAGGAAAAGTTTGTTTTTTTAAAAAAACTAAGGCTGTTTCTTCTCCTGCTTATGGAAAAGCTCTCTCCTCCCCCAGGAAGCCCCATTCTTTAAAGAATAGCCTAGGCCTCCGCAAAGATCCCCATGGCACCCTCAGTTCAGCAATTCCCAGACCCAGCCACACATCAGAATCACCTGGGGCAATTTAATAACAATAGATGCTGGGCTTCAGACCTAAAGACTCTAGGTCTGGGATACGGTCCAGCAAAGCACAAGGGATCTGATTATTAGTTAGGCTGGGGTTGAGGGAGAGGTAGAGGTAGAATCAAGCAATCACAGCTGCCTCTCCCACTGAGAATTACTTCCATGCTATCAGAGAGAATTTAATGAAGCACATCACATTCACTTTCCTACTTAAAACCTTTCATTGATTCCTCATTGCCTACAGGATAAAGCCCAAACCTTTTGGTTTTCAAGAACCTGCTAAACTCTCCAGCCAGACCTCTCACCACTCTCCATAAGCTGGGCAGTTCTGGCCTCTGGGTCTTTGTCTATGCTGTTTGCTTTGGTTAGACACTTTCTCTCACCTTCTCTGGAGGACCTTCTACTTGACCTTGAAGCCTCAGCTCTGAGAAGCTTTTTCTAGGCTATCACGTCTGTGCATCCTCAGAACAAAGCATCTATAATAATCACAGCTACCACTTGTGCTCAGTGCTTGACATGCAGTACTTGCTGAACCCTAGTGTGAGCCCAGCATCACTGTCATTTTATACATTAAAAAAAAACTAAAAGGCTGAAATACTTCTAAAAGCATGTACTAGGATCTAGGATTTGACTCAACTCAGAGGAAGCGATGCTCTTCTAGCCTAACTGCAATTATTATATGTATGTTCTTTAGACCATGAGCCCCTGTGGGCAGGGACCATGTCTGATTCACTTCTGCATTCCCAGCTAGCCCAGGGCCTGGCACAGATCAGGTGTCCATTAGTGTTGGTAGAATAAATGAACGCCAGGTCAGGTGAGAGGAAGGCTGGGCATGGTGTGTGTGCAATGTGCCTGAATGAATGACTGCCAGCCTGGCCTAGCAGTGCGGGCAGATAAGAAAAAAGTGCTAGAAACCTAACATCTCTTTTATTATAATTTAGTTTAACAGCCATTCATTGAACACATAAGGACCATGCGTAATAAATACACCAGAAATGAATTAAAACATAGCCCATGCTCTCAAAAATTCTAGGTTTAGTAAGTAAAGGTGTTAGGACCTTAATAGTACATCTGATATCATTTATTAAGCTTATAGCTCTGGGACATTTTAAGGAAATTTTAAATTTTAATTATTATTATTTTTTTTTGCGCTGTACCGCATGGCATGTGGGATCTTAGTTCCCTGACTGGGAATTGAACCCATGCTCCCTGCATTGGAAGCTCGGAATCTTAACTGCTGGACCAACCAGGGAAGTCCGGAAATTTAAAATTTTAAAATCTTAGTAGGTAAGTCTTCATCTTCAAAAGACTTTCGGCATTTCTACATAGTGAATCTCTACTGGCTTACAAAGAACCAGAGGAGACAAGGATCTCTCCTCAGTACCATTTCTTCCTACCTGCAATGAAAATGGCTGGGTGGGCAGTGATTTTAAGGGGGAAGTCCCAGGGTATAGGGATTATCTCATTCATCTGTGTGCCCCGAATAAAGGCCTTGGCACAGAGATCGTTAATACTTGCTGAGTGGATTAAACATAATGAGATGATTTTAATAAAGATACTGGCTGATCATCTGCTCCAGTCCCATGAGGGAGCAGGTTTAACTCTGAGCAGCGGGGGAGCCAGGTCTCTAGAGTTCCTTTAAACTAGGCTGGGCAAAGTCCCAGGTGATGCTGTAGAGATGAGAAATGGGAAGGGCAGGATGAGCTCAACCCCCACCAAATGCCAGTTTACAGTCTAGCAAGTCTCCTGGGGGTTTACTGAGTGTGCACCTGGACTACAAGCTGAGTGGTCCAAGAGAACTAGAGACAGCCAGCAGAGCTGGCAGGTGAGAACACTCAGGCTTTGGATGGCCAAATGGCTCCCTGCCACACGTCACGTCCAATTCTAGCTCTGGCGTGAGGAGCACTAGGTGCTATGTGGGTTGCTCCACATTCTCTGGTGAAGCTCTAGAAGAGGCTTAAAGAAGGGAAGAAACATGCCCACAGCAACAAAGCTAAGAGAATGAGCAGGAAGCTCACCCCAAGTCTGCAACATTAAATACTATGTCTCACTGCCTCCTCCAGCTGCTTTGTAAGTTGGGTGTTTTTTTTTTTGATTTGCTAAGAAGGCTGTAACTGTTTTAGTCTTCTTGTGAAATAAATGAGGATTTGGGTTTTTAGTGAATGTATCAATGTAGTTTAGTGGCCTAATCAATTAGAAGTAAGGACTTTTGGGATTCCAATTAAGCTCAAAGTCCTGCATTTAAATGTGTACAGGTTATGAAAATGAGCAAAGGAAACTGGATGCAACCAGTGGCCTATAAGCCTTAACTCAGAGGAAGTAATGATCTTCTAAGCCTTACCGCAAACTACTATAAACCAAACTCATTTACTCATTTGGTCTCTAGACCAAATAAGCCCCTTGTGAGGAGGGACCACGGCTGATTCACTTCTGCATTTCCAGCTGGTCCAGGCCCTGGCACAGATCAGGTGTCCTTCATATGATAAAGAGGGCAGACACTTCTCAGAGACTGCAGATTACTGCCTCCTGGAAATGTGGGCCCAGGAGCACCAGATTTTAAGAGATGGCACAAATCCAGTTTTGCAGGAAACCTTTGATTTTTAAAAATACTGGCTCAAATCAAAACAAAAACAGAAACAAAACTACATGTGACTTGAGGCATTTAAACCTGTATGTGGACTGAAAGTGATCTCATTTGCCATCTTTGGCTTCGGTTTGGCATATGACACTGAATTTCACCTTACTTACCCACTCTAAGTATTTAAGATAGGGTTCTAAGTGGTGGTGGGAGCCAGTGATCCTCACCAAAGGTATGCCTGTGGGTAGAGCAATGACTGATCCCAATTCTTTCAGCAGGTGCTTTTCACCAAGGCACAAAGGCCTGCTTCTGGCACACAGAACCCCCTTCCCCAACAAAAATGGGGCACAATCAGAGGAGTTTGTCAGTTTGTTTCACCTATTGTGGCTAGAGTAAAAAAATGCCTTGTTAAATACCCCACAGTACACAGAGTGTCCTGTTTTTGGTGGTAGTGGGGGCACCTATAGTAGGAGTTATTTGGGCAAATATTTAGTTTCTCTGAGTTTCTGTTTCTTCATCTGAAAAACGGGGTTAATAGTATTTATATCCTTCAGTTCATTCATTAAAATTTGTTAACCACCAGGCATAGGGGTACAATGGTGACTGACTTGGTTCCTGCACTCTCAGAGTTTACATAGCAAAAGCAGACCAATAATTACACCAATAGCTAACTCATCACATTTGTGCTAAATGCTGAGAGAACACGGGTGGTGGGAAGGTATGTAAAGTGCCTAGTATGAATAAATGAATGAATTGGCAGGTCAAGCAGTGCAGTAGGTAGGAACCTACATGTTAAAGTTGTGTCCTATATAAAAACTAAATGGTTAAGCCATCAACCAAACTTTCTGGCCATGAATACTATAGGCTGGTTAAGTGGCAGGGGACCCTGAATGGGAAAGAGAAAAGACAACAGCTCCCTGGTTCTCTCCTCCCCCACTATCCCCTTCTGGAGAACAGCACTCCCAGGGGGCCCAGAGAAGGGAAAGAGAAAGCTAGAGGAGAAAGCAGCTTCAGGGTGGGATGTCAGACCAGGCAAGGGTGGGGTCCAACCTGAGGAGTCAAATCCTTTGGAACCAGTCTCAGCCCAGGGTAGGGGTGGGGATGAAGGTGGGGCTTCTGACACTCAATAAGTGGTGACATCTTCATTAATTAAAAATCTGATTGTGATCTGAGACACAAAGGAGACCAGTATCAAAACTGGGTTACAATAAGTACAGCTTCTCAACGGATTCATTCTCTCTCATTCACCTAGTTATTCCTACTCTGTGTCAGCAAGGCCCAGGGCTAGGTGTGGAGGACCAGAGATAGATGGCATGATCTGTGCCCTGGTGGAGTTCAAAGTTCGGGGGGGGGCACAGACACATCAACAGACTATCTCATTGTAGAATGGGGAGTGCTACCAGAGGGGAGCACAGGGGGCTGTGGGACAGAGGGGGCACCTCACGCAACTGGGGAGGTTAGGGAAGGCTTTCTGGGAATGGTACCCGAAACAGCATCCCCACTCACATGCACAATTCCAGAGATTCTACTAGAAGGCTGTCAAGAGCCATGCCTTCTGGCTGCACCAGCCTCCCAGAGTCCCCTGCTGCCCGATGCAGTGTCTGCAGAGCCAAACGCATCTTCTGCCACGCCTCATCCTCATCCGGCGCTGCATCCGACCCTCCAAGACTCCTGCAGGAGCCTGCCTTCCTTGGCAGGCTCATCCAAAAAACCAACTCAAAACTCTTTTGTCAGAGCAAGCTTAGGGCGAGCCACCCAGCCCCAGGTGCCATAACCCTCCCAGAGCAACTGTGGCTCATGCCACCCCAGCTTCGCAGTGAACACCGGCAGGGTACCTCCTATTATCTCCTTTGCTCAAATGAAAGTGACCTTCTCCCAGGTGGCAAACTGGAAGCTTTGGAGAGTCCTTCTACTGCTCACTCTCAGCAAGATTCGCCAAACCCAGGGATTTGAGGGTCTAGGTGGGCCGCCTTGTAGGTCGGGGGTATACAGGGGAGAAAGAGCAGGCTTTGCTAGGTTTCCACCTCGGTGCAGGAGACCCACCAAATAGTCTTCTGGGCAGCCTGTCTGTCTGCTGCAACTGCTCCGCTGGGCAAGGAGAGGAGGGAGGCCCCGGGAGACATATGCTGGGGGCACAGCTGCTGAGGGGGCAGCGAGGGGAAGGGGTGGAGCCGCTCCCGGGGGGAGAGAGAAGAGGCTGCAGCCTTCCAGGCCCCAGCGCCCCGAGGTGGCCTATGGGTGGGTGGGGAAGCAGGTGGGCCCAGGGGAGGTAAAGGGCACAGACCTAAGCTGTAGCCTCAAGATTGGTGCGCGGTCCCAGTGTGGGTGTGCGACCAGAACGTTTCCCGGAGGCGGCGGGAGAGGGCAGGAAGCCTGGTCTCAGGAGAACCGGACGTGCCGTGCCTCGGCTTTGGACCAAAGGATCCAGACTCCACTCCCGCCTTGGGGGAGAAAGCCTCAGCCCTGGCCCAGGGGGTAAGGCTCTGGCCCCAGCCGGGGGAGGATGGTCCATCCCCAAACCCGTCCCGGCCCCGCTCCGGGGAGGTAAAAGAGCCCGAGCAGCCAGACTTGCCTCGCTCGCTCCTACCTGGGGACCGGGAGCCAGATTGGGGTCGTCCTCCTCCCTGGGGCCGTCGCGGTAGGGCTCCGCCGGCGCCTCCGGGGGCCCTGCACCCGCTCCTGCTTCCAGGCTCGGCGGCGGCGGGGGCTCTGGCGCCTGGGGCTTCTGCGGCCCCGCGGCCCGCGCCCGCTCGCGCCGGCCCGCGCCGCCACTCGGCCTGCTCCGCCTCCGAGTCATGCTGCTGCTCGCGCCGCTCCCTCGCTTCACTCGCGCCGCCGCCTCCGCCTCCGCCGCCGCAGCCGCCGCTCCTCTCGCAGGACAACAGCCAATATGGCGGCGCCCGGCTCCCCCTCTGTCGCTGCCAGCAGGTCAGAGGGCACGCGGAGTCCGCGCCGCCGCACTAGCCCCCGAGGCTGCCTGCGCCATTTTGAGTAAGGTCACCACCCGGAGTTCCGCGGAAGAGTGAACCTGGTGAGGAAACGCCCTCCCCATCCCAGGATCCAAGGGATGAGACCTGCGCGAGGGGATGGTGTGCGCTGTAGTAATCGTGCTGCACGGCCCTGGGCGCTTAATAACTGTTAAATGGATGCGTGAATTCGTAATTTCTGTAGTGCTACGCTACTTTCACAGCCATGACCTGACTCCTTGTACCTACACTGAGTGGCAGGTACAGTAGTTCCCATTTTGCAGCGGAGAAAACCGAGGCTGCAAAAGGCGAAATGGTTGCTCAACATCAGCCAGCCAGAACTCATGGGCTCGTGGACAGCCTGAGCTGAAAGGGACAAAGGGATTGTCTAGATTCGTATTTTCAGTGTATGGTACACGGGGAGTCTAGCGTTTGGTGCTTGGGACAGCGAGGCTCACCGTCTCAGTCTGGTGGGGAGAGTGGACACTTAAATACACAATTACAAGTGTGATAAAGATGAGATGACTAGGGCATGTACTAGGTCAGTGTTTCCAAAAAAGTGGTATGTGTGCGAGAGGATTTTGAGTGGTACACAAAGGAACATTTAAAAAATGTAATGATTATGTATTTCATTGTTAAAACTGGGATATTTTCCCTCCCTTTCTTTTTTGAATATATGACATGCGTATAGTACAAATTTTTAAAAATAGTTTTGAGTGCAACTTGTGTCATGCCAGGGCCAGTGGTGTCCTGAAACCATATGGTGGTTATATGTAGAGTTGCTGTTGATCCATCAACAAGGGCAGAATTCTGACATTGGCCCAACCCAAGGGAGCAAGGACTATTTTGAGAGGAAGGGCTAAATGGAAGGCCCTGGAGCTCTCCCTAACTGCCAAATGAAAAAATAATACTTCATCTCATTACAGGGATTAGCACCGCCATCAAAGATTTGAAAGATTCAGGGTGATTCCCACTATATCAACATTACCTCTTCAGTTTGTCCAGAACAGAGGATAGATGGTATTTTTTCCCATTCACTTATTTTCTTTGTGGTAAAATTTGAGTAACATAAAACTTATTGTCTTAACCATTTCTAAGTGTACAGTTCATTGGTATTAAGTACATTCATATTGTTGTGCAACCATCACCACCATCTATCTCCAGAACACTTTTCTTCTTGTAAAACTGAAACTCTGTACTCATTAAATAATAACTCCCCATTCTCCTGTCCCTTCAGCCCTTTGCAACCACCATTCTACTTAAGAAAACCTCCCCCTTTTCCCTACACCCCAGCCTCTGGTAGCCACTATTCTACTCTCTGTTATTATGAGTTTACCTTTTTTTTTAATATTCCACATATAAGTGAGATCATGCAATATTTATCTTTTTGCGACTGGCTTGTTTCACTTAAAATGTCCTCTAGTTTCATCCATGTTGTTGCAAATGGCAGGATTTCCTTCTTTTTTAAAGCTGAATAATATTCATTTATATTTTATATATATATACTTTTTGTATATTCCTCATATATATTCCTATATATAGTAGATATTTATATATTCCTTTATATACATATACACATATACAGATATCTATCCATCTATATCACATTTTCTTTATCCATTCATACATCAACAGAGAAGATCTATCTATCTATCCATCTATCTATCTGTCTATATCACATTTTCTTTACCCATTCATACATCAACAGAGAAGATAGGGCTTCCCTGGTGGCACAGTGGTTAAGAATCCACCTGCCAATGCAGGGGACACAGGTTTGAGCCCTGGTCCGGGAAGATCCCACATGCTGTGTAGCAACTAAGCCCATGCACCACAACTACTGAGCCTGTGTTCTAGTGCCCACAAGCCACAACTACTGTGCCCGCGTGCAACAACTACTGAAGCCCTTGCGCCTAGAGCCCGTGCTTCGCAGCAAGAGAAGACACTGCAATGAGAAGCCCGTGCACCGCAACAAAGAGTAGCCCGTGCTCGCCGCAACTAGAGAAAGCCTGCGTGCTGCAACGAAGACCCAATGCAGCCAAAAATAAATAAATAAAATAAATAAATTTATAAAAGCAATAGTAAAAAAACCCCAAAAAACAAAACCAGAGAAGATGGATGGTCTTAAATCATGACCGAGCATTATGATAAACTCATTCTGGTAGGCCAGTGCAATTGTTGGCCCACAATTATAGGTCTGATCAATGCTTTTTTTTTTTTTTTTACGGTACGTGGGCCTCTCACTGTTGTGGCCTCTCCCGTTGCAGAGCATAGGCTTCGGACACGCAGGCTCAGCGGCCATGGCTCACAGGCCCAGCTGCTCCGCGGCATGTGGCATCTTCCCGGACCGGGGCACGAACCCGTGTCCCCTGCATCAGCAGGCGGACTCTCAACCACTGCTCCACCAGGGAAGCCCTGATCAATGCTTTTTTAAAAAAATATATTTATTTGTTTATTTGGCTATGCCAGGTCTTAGCTGCGGCACGTGGGATCTTTGTTGCAGCATGTGGGATCTAGTTCCCTGACAAGGGATTGAACCTGGGCACCCTGCATTGGGAGCATGGAGTCTTAACCACTGGACCACCAGGGAAGACCCTAGTCAATGCTATTTATTCTATACCAAACCTCAGAAAAAGTTTGTGTTCCTCTGGCAGGGGCAGCAGTAGACCTTTACTGTCTTGCTTCAGGGGTATGTCACTCTCTGGACATACTCAGTTTATCGGAATTTTTGACCAAATCACCATTTCAGTGGATATCAGGCTAATCTACTGTGATGCTGATGACAATATCCTGAAGGACCTTGAGAACAGGAAGTAGCAGATACCCTAGATGATTTGGTAAGCATGATGTGTGTGCCAGAGAGCAGATAATAAATCCCACGAATATATAGTGGCCTATCTACTCAGTGAACTATCTAGGGTTCTGGGGTGTGTTTTGATATTCTGCACCAAATAAAGGACAAGCTGCTGAACATCACACTCCTGACCACTAAGAAAGCAGTACTGTACTTGGTGGGCTTCTTTACTTGGTTATAAAATATACCATATTTAGGTATATTATTTTTACCTATTACTGGGTCACTTGAAAGCTATCAACTTTAAGGGGGACCATACAAGGAGAGAAGGTTTTCTTACTGGATCAGGCTGCAAAGTAGGTAGTTCTGCCTTTGGCCCTTATATTCAGGCATTGGCTTTTGGAGCAAAGTTATGACCTTGTTCAGCAGTTGTTTTCCTTCTGAGAAACATCTCCTGGCTTGCTTCCCGGGTATGTGGAAATTGGATGCCTGACCATGGCATAGCAGGTGACCACGTGACCTGAGCTACCATGTTATCTGATCTACCTAGTCATAGAATTAGGGGTAGCCAGCAGTACTCCATCATGAAGAAGAAGTGACATATATGGCCTCGGTCCAGCAGGCCCTAAAAGCACAAGTAGGTTGCCTGAGCAAGTTGTTTACATTCCTCTCCTACTGATGTTCATGGTCTCCTGGAGAGTTGTTTGTGATGGGTTGACTAAGGAAGAATAATCTAAAGCCCTGTTTATAAACGGCTTTGCACATTATGTTGGCTCCAGCCGGAAATGGATTGTTGGGGTCTTCCAGTCTTCCTCCGAGAAGGCCTGAGGGACCTGGAAAAGGGAAGTGTGCCCAGAGGCCCCAAAGTAAAGATGCACTGATTCCTAGCCGTTGGATAATGGTTTAGTCTGTTGGTCAGGGACTTGGAAGGAACCAGACTGAAGGCTTAGTGACAAGAAGTTTTGAGGAAGATAAATGTGGATAGACTGCCCAGAATGGCTTCAGAGCATAGAGTTATTAGTGTGCCAGATGAACATTCACCAAAGGGTCTCACTACAGAAGAACTTCTTAAGAGCCTGGTGGGCAGCTTGACTCCTTCTGTGGCTATCAGGCAGTCTCCTTCCCTAGCCATCTCAGGACTTGCTCCGTGGGTTTATGAGAAAACTGGCCCAGTATTACGGACTGCTCCCTCCCACGGCTGGCCTACTCTTTGTGCTGAACCCAATTTGCAAGCCTCAGGGAACCAGCCTGAGCCCCCAGGTGGAGCCTTACTTTGAGGGAAACAGCCAGCTATCTCATGGCAGGGAGATTACATTGGGCTCTGTATTAGTCAGGGTTGGCTAACTGCTGTAACAACTGACCCCGACATGTCAGGGGGTTAAAACCATAATAGTTTAGTTCTTGTTCATGTCACAATTCAATGCTGGATGAAGGGGACTTTGCTTCATGCAGTCATTCAGGGGTCCACTCCCTCTCTGTCTTGTGGCTCTGCCCTCATCCAGGTTCTCTCCATTCAACGAGAGGATGGTAAAGATAGAGCGAGGGTTGCCTGGGCTGTTTTTATGAGCAATACCTAGTAATGACTATACATCACTTTCACTCACATTCTGTTGGGGAGATTTCAGCCACATGGCTCCACCTGACTGTAATCTTTCCTTCCCACTCCTTCCCCTCTCCCCAGGCAAACACTGATCTGCTTTCTGTCTCTATGAATGTTCTATATTCTCATACAGTATGCACTCTGTTTTGCCTGACTTCTTTCCCTCAGCGTAATTACTTTGCAATTTATCCATTTCGTAGTGTGTATCCATAGCTCATTCCTTCTTAGTACCGAGTGGTATTCCATTGTATGGAAGTACCACAGTTTGTTTATCCATTCAATATTGATGAATAGTCATGACAGACCTTTCTCATACATTTAATTAACTTATTATACTGCTCTGAGAACTGGAAGAAAATATTTTTAAAGCATGTATGCAAGGTACTAAAATCACATCTTTTGTCACTGCTTACATTTATATATTTTTTTAATATGCTAACCTTAAAATGTGTGAGAGCAGGGCCAGCTTCATGGATGTACAACCTGCACAGCCACTCAGGGTCCCTTATTCGGAAGGGCTCTGAGCTTGGCTTAACTTTCTGCCATCACCTTCTTGAAATTCTCTCTCTCTTTTTTTTTTTTGGCCATGCTGTGCAGCATGGAGGATCAACCCTGTGCCCCCTGCAGTGGAAGCGCAGAGTCTTAACCACTGGACCGCCAGGGAAGTCCTTTGTAATTCTTAATAATGTTTGAACAAGGGGCTCACATTCTCATTTTGTACCAGGCACTCCAGTTTATGTAGCTGGTCCTGAATGAGAGGGTGTGTAGTTTTTGAAACTGTTTTTTGGGGGCATGAAGCAAAAGTTTGAAGGCCACTGGCCTTGACTGTCAAGTCTGTAAGAGCTTGGGCTTTTGAAACACAGCATCCAGGATGGTTTGCAAGTTCTCCTACCTTCCACTCTGTGATCTACCTTACTCCTACTGCAAGGCAACAGTTACAGAACTAACTGCTTGAGTGGTGAGGAGGGAAGGGGAAACTATAAGGGTGATGCAAACCACATTACCAGATCAGCATAGTGTCCCATCTGCACAGGTGAGGTTGGGCACCATGGGCCTCACACAGCTAACTGAGGGTTTTACCCTTTCCCTGGGGTTGTGTTTAAGGCCCTGGAGTCTTATCTAGTACTCAGCTGTGAGTGTGTGTGTATGTGTGTGTGAGAGAGAGACAGTGAGAGTGAGTGTGTGTGTGTACA
This sequence comes from Lagenorhynchus albirostris, assembly GCF_949774975.1. Lineage (NCBI taxonomy): Eukaryota > Metazoa > Chordata > Mammalia > Artiodactyla > Delphinidae > Lagenorhynchus > Lagenorhynchus albirostris. The sequence goes on from NC_083097.1 coordinate 152,667,446, forward strand.
GGTGTATCTAGTTCTCAAGGTCATCCATCCACACAGGCATTCATGGAGATGTCATTTGTCCCCAGTGGCTGCTGCTGAGAACTGGCTGTTCTCACTCACATGTCTACTAGAGACCCCAGCTCTCTTCCTGCCTCATGAGAATCTTGGTGAGGTTACCTAAGGTTCTTTTTGCCTAGATGTGCCCCAGAGCCATCTCCATGCCCGGTTTTGCTGTTTCCCCAGGCAACCTTCCCCTCTATTCTTGGATTCTTTGCTTTTCCTCCGGCCTCTCTCTGTGCTCTCATCGCTTCCCTCCATCCTCCTCTTCTTTACTTCTGTGACAGGGGAGAACCAAATCTGACTACATGTTGGATCTGTTTCTTTTACTTTAACCTTTGCTTTCCACTGCTTTTGTTCACTAAAAGGATACTGTCTATACATAATGGCCTAATAGTGCCTCGGGGAACCCTGCCCCTCTGCCTGAATGCTAAACTAAAGTGCCTTTGTTCAGGGAAGCATCCTCACCCTGTCCACCTGTGGATGGCTGCAAGTAAGAAGAAATTAACACATCCCCTCCCAGAGGCTGGCCATTCCAGGGGATATTTACAAAACATATAGCGTTTTTACTTTACTTCCTCATCTCCTCCCCCAGCCCCACCCCACCCCCGCACCCCTACCTCGTTCTATAAAAGAAATGGGCATCCAAACCCCGATAAGATGGTTTTTTGGAGAATTTAGTTGGCCATCTTCTCAGTCTGCCGGCTTTCCGAATAAAGTTGTACTCCTTGCCTCAACACCTTGTCTCCCGATTTATTGGCCTGTCTTCTGTCATGCGGCGAGCAGAGTGAGCTTGGACTCGGTAACACTTCCATTTCTCCAGACCCCTGAAGTCCTCCTTTTGGAGTATCTGGAGGAAGCCCCAGTAGATAACACTGTCTTCTTCTTTTTTTAAAAATATGTATTTATTTATTTATTTGGTTGCACCGGGTCTTAGTTGTGGCAGGCGGGCTCCTTAGTTGCGGCTCTCCAGCTCCTTAGTTGTGACTTGCAGGCCCATTAGTTGTGGCACATGGGCTCCTTAATTGCAGCAGACAGGCTCCTTAGTTGTGGCATGCATGTGGGATCTAGCTCTCTGACCAGGGATCGAACCCGGGCCCTCTGCATTGGGAGTGTGGAGTCTTAACCACTGCACCACCAGGGAAGTCCCAATGGCACTGTCTTCTTGACTAGAGTTCTCTACATACTGGAAAATGAAGCAAAGGAGAGGCAGGTGGAGGCTGAATATTACCATATTACTGACAAAGACCAGGGCAGAGCATTTGCTCAATGTGGGCAACTGAACCCCCAGCCCCCAGTCATGGCAGTGCTAGAATGGGTGGACCTCCCTTCCAGAGCCCCTGGAGGGGTGGTGGATGTGGCAGATCCTAAGAGGAAGAAGGGCAGAACTGAGCAGAGCATGTACCATGTTCTTCCCAAGTACACAAGTACACTAATCAGATGAGTTCTCTCTCCTAAGAGCAGAAGTTTCCGTCAGTGGAACCTCTTCACCCTGGGCCAGTTCTTCCTCCCCTCCCCTCCCCTCCCCTCCCCTCCCCTCCCCTCCCCTCCCCTCCCCTCCCCTCCCCTCCCCTCCCCTCCCCTCCCCTCCCCTCCCCTCCCCTCCCCTCCCCTCTCCCTCATGAAGTTTCTTAAAACTTTTCAGGGACTTCCCTGGTGGTGCAGTGGTTAAGAATCCTCCTGCCAATGCAGGGGACACGGGTTCGATCCCTGGTCCAGGAAGATTCCACATGCTGCGGAGCAACTAAGCCCATGCGCCACAACTACTGAGCCTGAGCTCTAGAGCCCGCGAGCCACAACTACTGAGCCCGTGTGCCACAACTACTGAAGCCCGTGTGCCTAGAGCCCATGCTCCGCAACAAGAGAAGCCACCGCCATGAGAAACCCACGCACCACAACGAAGAGTATTTCCCGCTCACCGCAACTAGAGAAAAGCCTGCGCACAGAAACGAAGACCCAATGCAGTCAAATATAAATAAATTAATTAATTAAAAAAAAAGCTTTTCAGCTGTGGCTGACACTTCTCTCCTTTGCCCTGAGTCCTTGTTGAAACTGAATCCAGAAATACTTTTAAAAAATCTTTTTAGGGCTTCCCTGGTGGCACAGTGGTTGAGAGTCTGCCTGCCGATGCAGGGGACACGGGTTCGTGCCCCGGTCCAGGAGGATCCCACATGCTGTGGAGCGGCTGGGCCCGTGAGCCATGGCTGCTGAGCCTGCGCGTCCGGAGCCTGTGCTCCGCAATGGGAGAGGCCACAACGGTGAGAGGCCCGCGTACCGCAAAAAAAAAGAGAAAAATCTTTTTAAAATAAAAATTTAAAACATAGACAAATGTAGACAGAATTCTATAATGAGTCCCCTTGCAGTCATCACCCAGCTTCCACAATAATCAACTCATGGCCAATCTTGATTTATCTATAAATTTTACCTTCTCCCCCCCATCCCAACTCCTGTGTTGTTTGAAACAAGTCCAACGTATCACACTGAAAAGACTCTTATTTTCTGCCCTGTCACATTCCACCCATGAGGAGCAATGAGCACAGAATGGACTAGCTGTTGGAAACGGGGTTGGAGTGAATTACTAGGGGAAAAAAAGTGGTAACATTATAAAGATATTATCCTGCCATAGTAGTTAGGCTGTTTCCATTTTCCTTGCCACAGTTGAGGTTCAAGGACTTATCATTTGTCTCTGGCAACAACCTTGTTCTTAGTTTCCTTGCTTTTCTCCCTCTGGATTACTAGTGTTTCTTCATGTGACCACCTGCATCAGAATCCCTCGGAAAACTTGTTAAAATGCAGACCCTGGGCCCCTCTCCAGCCCTGCTGAATCAGATTTTTTTATTTTATTTTATTTTATTTATTTATTTGTGGCTGTGTCGGATCTTCATTGCTGCGCACAGGCTTTCTCTAGTTGCAGCGAGCGGGGGCTACTCTTCCTTGTGGTGTGCCGGCTTCTCATTGCGGTGGCTTCTCTTGTTGCAGAGCACGGGCTCTAGGCGGGTGGGCTTCAGTAGTTGTGTCACACGGGCTCTGTAGTTGTGACTCACGGGCTCTAGAGCACAGGTCAGTAGTTGTGGCGCACGAGCTTAGTTGCTCCGCAGCATGTGGCATCTTCCTGGAGCAGGGATCGAGCCCGTGTCCCCTGCATTGGCAGGCGGATTCTCAACCACTGTGCCATGAGGGAAGTCCCTGAATCAGACTTTTGAGTGTGGTTCCAGATGTTTTTTACAGGGAGCCCAGAATGATTCTGATGCACACTGATGTTGAGAACTGCTGTCCCAATCTAGCCTCCATGCTGTCCCCAGATATTCTTCAAACACCAAATCTGACCATGTCACCCCCCACTTTGGACAACCAGGAGGCCCCCCAGACACACAGGATAAGTTCCAGGTTAAGGCCTGGTACTTAGGGCCCTTCAAGAGCTGGCCTTTGCGTGCAGCAGCCTCGCTCCCCGCCACTCTCTCCCTTGAACCCTGGGTTTCAGCCCTATCATACAACCTTGATGCGCTCAACACTGCATTCTCTCCCTTACCCCTCCAGGGTTTAATAAACGTGTTCTGATTATTCAAGGGCTGGGCCAGGCCAGTGTCTCTTCTTCTTGGAAGCCATCTGTGACTCATTCCTATGTACATTGTGGTAGAAAAGCTGGGGGTTCAGATAGACTCAGGTGTCCATCTAAGCTCTACCACTTTATGGCTATGTGACCTTAGGAATGTCCTCGATTGCTTTGGGTCTCAGTCTCACCATCTAGAGAATGGGGATGAAAGCAGTATCTCACGGGACTGTGAGACATAAATGGAGACCTTGGCACAGTAGGGAGGCAAAACTTAACCTCTGTCCTCTTAGAATCTCTGGCTGGTTCCAAGAATTAAATTGACATGGGACAGATTAAAAGAAGAAAATCATATAGATCTTTACATGGGAGCCCCCACAGGAAAAACAAAGATCCAGAGAAGTGGCCAGGCCTAAGTGTTTATATAGTAGGCTGGACAAAGAGAGACAGTTGTGGAAAAGTAACTAAAATACATGGAGAGGGACTTCCCTGGCGGTCAAGTGGTTAAGACTCCACACTTCCACTGCAGGGGGCAAGGGTTTGATCCCTGGTTGGGAAACTAAGATCCTGCATGCCGTGTGGCGTGGCCAAAAAAGAAAAAATGGGGAGACTAAAGACGGATTATTTTAATAAGGTCTGTTTGTGCAGATTTCTCTTGGTCTCGACTTCCCATCTCTGGTGATAAGAATCTTTCCTCCTGGTACAGAGAGAGCATCTTTCACAAATTTTGTCTCCTGTTTTCAGGAAGAAAAGCGGAGGTCAGAGTACCCTTCACATACCTGCTATTTCTTCAAGAGCCTTTAGCTCAATAATTCTTATGCCAAAGTGGCATATTTGGGATGGCATATTCTGCCACTTTTCAGCACAGTGCCTGGCACATACAGTAGGGTGTTCATAAACAAGAGCTCCCAAACAAGGCCCTGGCCAAGAGAGAGTTAAAGGCCAGAGCATCTCAGACCACTCTGCTATCTAATGGAGCCCATGCTGTCAGAATTCACCTAATACAATGATTTATCATGACAATAACTATGAGGGCATCATAACAATGAGATCATCACTGCTCATTGGCCAATATTAGCTCCATCACAGGGCACTCTGACTCCAGTTTTGTCCCCTTTGGCCCCCTGCCACCTTAGAGTGACTTTTCTAGTAAGTGTTATAATGTTGTAACCCAGGGTTTTAGTAATTTCCCATTCCAAAATAGCATTCCAGATCTGTCCTTAGACTTACACCCTTTTCCAGTTTTCCCCAAAATAGTCAAACAGAAGTAATAGGAAAAATTCTTCTATATCACTGGAAATTAGGAAGGGTCTCACGTATACCCTGAGAATATATAGTCATGACAGAGTATGGATGGGGAGTCTGCTGGTGACACCCCACTCCCCCACTTCCCAGTCCCACTGATATCTCTTGGTTTTAAGTGGGGCCAGGAGATGAGAGCTCTAGTAGTCTGCAAAGGACGTGAACTCCAATGAGCTTGGAGCCCACACCCAGGGACCCAAGTCTGTGGGCAGTGGGGATCTTGCACTGCTCACATCCAGAATGCCATTATGGGGATGGGGGCGTTCTGGACGAAGGTGAGGAGGTGGCTTCTTGAAGAGTAGTAAACTGGGGAGGTGGACTGTTTTAGCAACAAATTATACCAAAACTTAGTAGCTTAAAACAAAAATAGACATATATTCCTTAGTTTCTGGGGGTCAGGAATTTGGGAGCAGCTTAGGTGGGTGGTTCTGGCTCAGGGTCTCTCACAAAGTCAAGATGTTACTCAAGGCTGCATCATCTGAAGGCTTGGTGGGACTGGAGGATCTCTTCCCAAGGTGGCTCACTCACATGGCTATTGGCAGGAGGCCTCAGTTCCTCACCACAAGGGCCTCTCCACAGGGGGACTGGAGTGTCCTTGTGCACTGGTGGCTGGCTTCCCTCAAGTGAGAGAATCAAGAGAGCAAGGTGGAAGCATAATGCCTTTATGACTCAGCCTTAGAAGCCACATGTTGTCATTTCTGCAGCATCCTATTGGTTACATAGGTCAACACCATTCAGTGTGAGAGGGGACCACATAGGACCATGGATACCTGTAAAGAAAAATCATTAGGGACTGTCTGGGATGCTGACTACCACAGGGATGCTGTCTCAGACATACTTGTGTTGCCAAGACGTGGGGGAGGAGGAGAGGTCCCCCCACTCTCAGCATAAAATATTACACAAAATTTAGATACATTGTTCAGCTAGAAAAGAAGGAAGGGGCATTTTCAGAGCTAGGAGAAAGAGGAACACTGCAGTGAGTGAGCCTTGAAGGCCTGTGGCCAATGATGAGTGAATAAACCTTAGGGGTTGGGGTTCTCTGGCTCTAGGCAAGTCAGTGCACAGCAACCTTGACCTACAGGACATCATGTTGGTCTACTGCATGGATGATATCATGCTGACAGGAACAGCTTGGATTCCCCCTCATCAAAAAAAAAAAAGTTACATGTCTTTTAATATTCCTATTAATTGGCTTGGGGCCCTACTCACATTCCCAAGGATGTCCTCCTTCCTGTGGTAGGTCTATAACTCAGTTGCCCTGGCTAGTTTGGCGTGCAGATGTTTATTGGATAGGACCCCAGAAAGCTTGGGGCATCTCCAGAAGCACCCCATTTTCTCTGGCTACTGTTGCTGCCAAGCCCCACTCTGTAGCCAGCGGTCCAGCAGGGGTGGGGTACCCTGTTCTGGTGCAGCTGGAGTGTCCTTAGGAAGCTGGGGTTCTGCTCCCATCGGTCTGCCAGTTACCACTTCTGCCACCATCAGTGGCTCCAGGAGAGAGAAAGTGATGGAAGGTTCAGGTTCTGGCTCACCCTGGCCATCTTCTCGAAGAAAGAAGCAGTTCTGCTGCTTTAGAGCCTCCAGAGACTCTCTGATGTTGGGCTGGACCACACTGGTAGCCTTAAATTTGGGAGGAGACTTCCTTTCCTCTATTCCAAAGCCTACCCTCATTTCCTATCCCAGAAGAGGGACATCACTTGGGGAGATGGGAGGAAACTAACCTGGCTATTTTCTCCTCTGCAGGTAAACCTTCGCAGTTAGTTACATGGGTGATGACCTCCCTCCAAAAGTCCTTTCTTGGAGGTCACCTTGTGGTAGAGATGTCTTGTACTTCTAGCCTGGTCCTCCAGGGCTGAAGATTTCCGCATACAAAATACCCCTTCACAGAGTTTGTGCATGGGATCAGTAGTTGTGCCTCGCGGGCTGTAGGGCGCAGTCTCAGTAGTTGTAGCGCACGGGCTTAGTTGCTCCACGGCATGTGGGATCTTCCCAGCCCAGAGCTCCAACCCGTGTCCCCTGCATTGGCAGGCGGATTCTTAACCACTGTGCCACCAGGAAAGTCCCAATAACCTAATGATTTTAAAGACAGAGAAATAGAATTTGAGTTACTTCATTTCTGTCATTTTACATGTGACCATATTTATTTCTGTTTAACATGTAAAACAGTGAGAGAGGAAAAAATGCAAACTGTGAGGTGTAATAATCTTGTTAGATTTTCGTTCATATATGAAGTATTTTATTAAGTTTGACCCATATCATTACAATTGATAGTTGTTTTAAATTGTTAATTTTTTTACTAAAAAATGAATCAAGAAGATAAAATATTTCATCAGTGGTATGATTTAGTAGTTGCCTCAAACCTTTTGTAGATGTTTTTATTTAATATTTAAAATTGTGGCAAAATATAAATAACACAATTTACCATTTAGACCACTTTAAAGTGTACAGTTCAGTGGCATAAAGTACGTTCATAGTGTTGTGCAACCATCACCATTATCCATCTCCAGAACTCTGTTCATCTTGCAAAACTGAAACTCTGTACTCACTAAACAATAACCTCCCCCTTCCCTCTCCCCCTAGCCATTGGGAACCACCATTCTACTTTCTGTCTCTATGAATTTGACTGCTATAAGTGGAATCGTACAACAGAGATTTTGGGTTTATTCAAATTCATGTATCAGTTAATTTACTAACTAGTCATAGTAATAACTAGATATTTATTTACATATGATATTACTAAATCAGACTACAAGAAAGAGGAAAACCGCCCCGGACATCTAGGGCTGGCCTGGCACTCACAAGTAGGCCTTGGTGTTCTGTTGAACATGACCAATTTCATAGGACCTCAACATCAGATGAGGTCACTATGTGACTGTGATGGATCAAGAAACAGGATTCCACTCAATAATCAGGTCTAACCACAGACAAAAACTTGACCATTGTCCCAACCTCCCAGAATGACCAGGCATCCTCTGGTCCTGGCACGTACGAGGGCTGCTTCTTTACCAATCACACCTTTAGCCTTCATTCATTCCTCCTGCCTTACAGATTGGATTTATTATACATCCTCTGGTCGTAAAATTACCCCCACTTCTTGACAGCATCCAATCCAGAGGAAAACCCACTGCCTTGAGCCCTCCTCCAAAATGCCTACAGGAGCCCTAATCCCATAACAAATTCTTTCCAACACCCTCTTGCTGAGTTGCCTCAGGGTTCCCCTGTGATGTGCATCCAACTTTGCTGAAATGAAAAACAAACCCCACTTGTTCAGTTGCGGGTGAGTTCTTGCTGGTCTTTGGCTGGAGGATGTTGACAGAATTGAAGGTTCACCAAGATTCAGCAGAAGCCCTCCCAACCTTGGACCAGGACCCTTGAATCAGTAATACTGTGTGCATCTGATACTCCTCCCAGTCTCTACCTATTTGAGGTGTCCATGGTCAGGAGACAAGCTCATGCTGAACTGAGATCTGATGTTTTGTTGAAATCCCTCAGCACTGAGTTTCTTTTTTTTTTTTTCCAGGAATAAGGCCTCTTGAGGTTGTTTTGGTTACTTGTTTCTAGCCTTCTAACACTTGTTCTATGGTCTATCTGCCTGCCCAGTGTCTTGAGCGTTTTTTTATAAGATGAAAACTGTGTTTTTTTAATTGAGATGTAATTGACATATAACATCGTATTTGTTTTTTTTTAATATTTATTTATTTGGTTGCACCAGGTCTTAGTTGCAGCAGGCGGGCTCCTTAGTTGTGGCTTGCTGGCTCCTTAGTTTTAGCATGTGGGCTCCTTAGTTGTGGCATGTGAGCTCTTAGTTGCGGCATGCATGTGGGATCTAGTTCCCTGACCAGAGATTGAACCCGGGCTCCCTGCACTGGGAGCGTGGAGTCTTATCCACTGTGCCACCAGGGAACTCCCAACATTGTATTAGTTTTAGGTGTACAACATAATGATTTGAAATATGTATATATTGAGAAATGATCATCACACACCAGGATAAATTTAATAAACATCCATCACCACATATAGTTACATAATGTTTTTCTTGTGAAGAGAACTTTAAGATCTACTCTTTTGGCAACTTTCAAATATACAATACAGTATTATTAACTATAGTCCTCATTGTTGTACATTACATCCCCAGAGCTTATTTATCTTGTAACAGGAAGTTTATGCCCTTTTACCACCTTCACTCATTTTGCCACTCTTACCCTGCCGCCTCTGGCAGCCACGAATCTGTTCTCTGTATTTATGAGTTTGTTTGTTTGTTTAGAATCCACATGTAAATGAGATAATATGGTATTTGTCTTCTCTGACTTATTTCACTTAGCATAATGTCCCCTAGGTCCACCCATGTTGTCACTATTGGCAGGATCTCCTTCTTTTTTATGGCTGAAAAATGCTCCTCTGTGTGTGTGTGTGTGTGTGTGTGTGTGTGTGTGTGTGTGTGTTTGTTACCATGTCCTGGATTTACTGTAAATAATGCTGCAATAAACATGGGGGGTGCAGATATCTTTTTAAGATAGTGATCTTGTTTGCTTCGGATGAATACCTAGAAGTGGGATTGCTGGATCATATGGTAATTCTATTTTTAATTTTCTGAGGAACCTCCATGATGTTTTCTGTAGTGGGTGCACCAACTTACATTCCCACCAACAATGCACAAGGGTTTCCTTTTCTCCACATCCTCTCCAGCATTTGCTGCTTCTTGAGAATGAAAATTCTATGGGAGAGATGGGCATAACCCTGATAAGTTCATTCTCTAGTTGGACATTCTTTGTCTTGGGTCATCATTTCAAAACCTTGTAAAGATTTCCTCCTTGATCTTGTCCTTGTATCCCTGAGAACTATTTTGTTTAGCTTAGTTTGCCTAGAATTAGGAGGTTGTATCTGGCTCTGATGGGTGCTGATTGATTGGCCTTTGGCCAAGCTTCAGAGAAATAAAGTTACACATGAATCATCCTTATGGACCATTCGGTTCCATGGGCTCTTTTAAAAAAGGGCTTCTTCCTGGTCGAACACTTACCTGCTGCATGCTTTCTAACCACAACACCACCAACTTGTACTTAGTTTTCTGACTGCTCCAATTTCACCAGTGACAATTTGGAATTGCAGTAGCCACTTTGGGGGGCTTTTAAAAAATTTTTAATTTTATTTATTTATTTATTGCGATACGCGGGCCTCTCACTGTTGTGGCCTCTCCCGTTGCGGAGCACAGGCTCCGGACGCGCAGGCTCAGCTGCCATGGCTCACGGGCCCAGCCGCTCCGTGGCATGTGGGATCTTCCTGGACCGGGGCACGAACCTGTGCCGCCTGCATCGGCAGGCGGACTCTCAACCACTGTGCCACCAGGGAAGCCCACTTTGGGGGGCTTTTGACATTGAAAAGATTGTTCATTTAAGAGACACCTTCAAGCAAAAAACAAACTCTCATGAAGAGATTGTCTTGTTTGTTGAAAAGAGAGATCATTTTATTTAATGTAGGATGAACTCCATGCCTCCATTTCCATACCTCGGGGATTAGTAAATGTGGGCTTTCTAATTGTAAGGCTTGAGAAATTTGTCAAAGGCCCAAGTTACTCTCTAAACCAGCTGTAATGTGGTTTCTTCTGTTTTTCTGTTTCTAAAGTTCTTCCCTTCCCTTGCAGAGGAAACATAAGTAGTCTTTTAAAATAACAATTCCAGATTGGTCTAAAGCCAGCTGCTTCTCACTTTTTCTGTTCCTCTCTCTTATGCTCTCAGTAAACTTAAAGATTACCATTAAAATGGAAAACAAAACAAGACATTCGGTTGTTATGTGCACACTCTAGAACTATCTAGTCCAAATAAATAGTAAAAGTTGTCTAAAACAAAATTATTCAACTGTGTTTTTTATGTGTGTAGACACTCGAAAGTCTATGTGCATAATAGCCTTTGTTAAAAGACAAGAAGAAGCTTTAATTCCAAGATAAAAGAGCTTTGGGCATGGTTGAGAGTCTTGGAAAAGTAGTTTACCATATAAAAATAATGTCAACACAATATTCTGGTTTGTACATGACCAGGGTTAAATTTCTCATGATTTAAACTTTCTAAATTTCCTGATTCATTTTATGAGGTACGTAAGTTACCACTGTTTCCATAACCTGTTTAAAATGAAAGATATGTATATAGTTTTATGTCACTAAATGAAATTATAATGTTGGATGTCTTTTTTTATTGTGGTAAAATATACATAACATAAAATTTTACCACTGTAACCATTTTTAAGTGTACAGTTTCGTGGTACTTAGTACATTCACGTTGTTGTGCAATCATCACCACCATCCATCTCCAGAACTTTTCTTCATCCCAAACTGAAACTCTGTACCCATTAAACACTAACTCATCATTCTCCCCTTCCCCCAGCCCCTGGGAATCATTGTCCTACCTTCTGTCTCTATGAATTTGGCTATTCTAGGTACCTCATGTAAGTGGAATTATACAATATTTGTCCTTTTGTGTCTGGCTTATTTCACTGAGCATAATGTCCTCAAGGTTCATCCATGTTGCAGTGAATGTCAGAATTTTCTTGTTTTTGAGGCTGAATAATATTCCATTGTATGTATATGCTACAGTTTGTATATTCATTCATCCACTGATGGACATTTGGGTTTTTTCCACCTTTTGGCTATTGTGAGTAATGCTGCTATGAACATCGGTGTACAAATATCTGCTCAAGTCCCTGCTTTCATTTCTTTTGTGTATATACCCAGAAGCAGAATTGTTGGGTCATAACGGTAATTCTACATTTAATTTTTTGAAGAACTGCCATACCATTTTCCACAGCAGTTGCATACATTCCCACCAGCAAAGCACAATAGTTCCAATTTCTCTGCTTATTGGCCATTTGTATATCTTCTTTGGAGAAATGTATATTCAAGTTCTTTGTATATTTAAAAATCAGGTTGTTTGTTTTTTTGTCATTGATTTGTAGGAGTTCCTTATATATTCTGGATGTTAATCCATTATCAGATATATATAATTTTAAAATATTTTCTCCCATTCCATGACTTGCCTCTTTACTCTGTTGATTTTGTCTATTGATGAAAAAAAAATTTTTAATTTTCAAGTAGTTCTATTTATATAGTTTTTCCTTTGTTGACTGTGCTTTTGGTGTCACATCAAGAAATCATTGCCAAATCCAAAGTTGTGAAGCTTTTCCCCAATGTTTTGTTCTAAGAGTTTTATGTTTTTAGCTCTTATATTTAGGTTTTTGATCCACTAAAAAATAATTAGCTTCGTTAATTTACGTTATTAAAATTTTACTTTATTTAGTTTTTAGTCATGATAAAAAAACATAAAATTTACCATCTTAATGATTTTTTTAAATATATCATTTTATTTTATTTTTTATTTTTTTGGCCATGCCGTGCAGCTGTGAGATCTTAGTTCCCCCACCAGGAATTGAACCCACGCCTTCAGCAGTGAAAGCGTGAAGTCCTAACCATGGGACTGCCAGGGAATTCCCCATCTTAATGATTTTTTAAAAAAGATTTATTTATTTAATTTATTAGTTTTGGCTGCGTCAGGACTTAGTTGCAGCTCATGGGCATTTCGTTTTGGTGCGCGGGCTTCTCTTTAGTTGTGGCGTGTGGGTTTTCTCTCCCCTAGTTGTGGCACGCAGGCTCCAGGGCATGTGGACTCTGTAGTTTGTGGCCCGCAGGCTTTCTAGTTGAGGCGCACAAGCTCAGTAGTCGTGGCACGTGGGCTTCGCTGCCCAGCGGCATGTGGGATCTTAGTTCCCTGACCAGGGATCGAAGCTGCGTCCCCTGCATTGTAAGGCAGATTCTTTACCACTGGACCACCAGGGAAGTCCCTCTTGATGATTTTTAAGTGTACTGTTTAGTAGTGTGAAGTACAGTGTATTCACATTGCTGTGCAACTGATCTCTAGAATTTTTCATCTTGCAAAACTGAAGCGCTATACCCATTAAACAGTAACTCCCCATTTTCTCCTCCCCACCAGCCCCTGGCAACTACCATTCTACTTTCTGCGCCTATGAATTTGACTACTCTAGATATCTCACACAAGTGGCATCACACAGTATTTGTCTTTTTGCGACTGGCTTATTTCACTTAGCACAATGTCTTTAAGCTTCACCCATGTTGTAGCATGTGATATGATTTCCTTCCTTTTTTAAGGCTGAATAATATTCCATGGTATGTATACATTGTATTTTATTTATCCATCCATTCAATGAACACTTGTGTTGCTTCCACCCCTTGGCTATAGTGAATAATGCTGCTATTTTGAACATGGGTATGCAAATATCTCTTTGAGATTCTGCTTTCCATTATTTTTAATATAGAGCAGTAGGATTGCCAAATCAATATGGTAATTCTATTTTTAGTTTTTGAGGAGCTGCCATACCATTTTCCATAGTGTTGTGCTGTTTTACATTCCCACCAACAATGCACAAGAGTTCTAATTTCTCCACATCCTTGTCAACACTTGTTTTCTGTTTTGTTTTGATTGTAGCCATTCCAGTGGGTGTGAGATGATGTCTCATTATGGGTTTTTTTCCTTTTAAACAGACTTTATTTTTTAGAGGAGTTTTAGGTTCACACCAAAATTGAGCAGAAAATGCACTGAGTTCCTGTAAACCCTCTGTCCCCACACAGAGCAGCCTCATCCACTTTCAACATTCTGCACCAAAGTGGTACATTTGTGACAATCGATGAATCTTACATAATTATCACCCAAAGTCTATAGTTTCATTAGTGTTCATTCTTGGTGTTGTACATTGTATGGGTTTTGATAAATGTAGAATGACATGTATCTATCATTATATTATCATACAGAATAATTTCACTGCCCTGAATATCCTCTATGCTCAGCCTATTCATCCCTCCTACCCTCCCCTCCTAACCCCTGTAGCCACTAATCTTTTTACTGTTTCCATAGTTTTGCCTTTTTTAGAATATCATATAGTTGGAATTGGAGAGCAGATTAGGCCACCCCAAGAAATCATCCTTATTGTCAGGGATAGGGAATTCAAGGCTGAGAAGGCTCTATAAACAAATTTTGTTTCTTTTCATTAATTTGCTACCCCAAGTCCAAACCCCCTTGTTTTGTCAAATCTTCACAAGTAATTGTTTCTTTGTCTAAAAGGTTAAGAAGCAGCCTGCTTTGGTAACTTCTCTGAGTCTCACATTCCTTCAAGCACTCATATGTACAAATTAAATTTTTCTCCTGTTAATGTCTTACGTCTAATTATTAAACCAGCCACGAAACCTAGAAGGGAAGAAAGGAAAAGTTTTCCTCCCCTAAAGAATAATACAGTATGCAGCCTTTTAAGATTGGCTTCTTTCACTTAGTAATACACTTTTAGAAAAAAAATTTTATTTATTTATTTTGGTTGCTCTGGGTCTTAGTTGCGGCATGCGGGATCTTCGTTGCGGCATGCACATGGGATCTAGTTCCCCAACCAGGGATTGAACCCAGGCCCTCTGCATTGGGAGTGCGGAGTCTTACCCACTGGACCACCAGGGAAGTCTCTTAGTAATATACTTTTAAGGATCCTCCATGTCTTTTCACGGCTTGATAGTTCTTTTTTTTAGTGCTGAATAATATTCCATAGTTTAGATATACCGCAGTTTTTTTTATTCATTCACCTACTGAAGGACATCTTGATTGCTTCCAAGTTTTGGTAATTATGAATAAGTCTGCTATAAACATTCATGTGCATGTTTTTGTGTGGACATAAGTTTTCAACTCAAGAGCATGATTGCTGAATTATATGCTAAGAGTATGTTTAGTTTCGTAAGAAGCTGCCAGTCTTCCAAAGTGACTGCATCATTTTGAATTTTCACCACCAATGAATGAGAACTCCTGTTGCTCTACATCCTCACCAGCATTTGGTGTTGTCAGTGTTCTGGATTTTGGCCAATTTAATAGGTGTGTAGTGGTATCTCATTGTTGCTTTAATTTGCATTTCCCTATGACATGATGTGGAACATCTTTTCATATGTGTTTACCATCTGTATATCTTCTTTGGCAAATGGTCTATTCAGGTCTTTGGCCCATTTTTAAGTTGGATTGTTAGTTTTCTGTTGTTGACTTTTAAGAATTCTTTGTATATGTTGGATAACAATCCTTTATCAATATGTCTTTTGCAAATATTCTCTCCCTGTCTGTGGCCTGTCTTTCCATTCTGACAGTGTCTTTTGCAGAGCAGAGGTTTTTAATATTAATTAAAATGAAATTATTATCTATTATTTATTTCATGGATCACGACTTTAGTGTTGTTTCTTATAAGTCATTGCCATATCCAAGGTCATCTAGTTTGTCTCCTGTGTTACCCTCTAGGAGTTTTATAGCTTTGTTGTTTTACATTTAGGTCTGTGATCCATTTTGAGTAAATTTTTTTTTTTTTTTTTTTTTTTTGCAGTACGCGGGCCTCTCACTGTTGTGGCCTCTCCCATTGTGGAGCACAGGCTCCGGACGCTCAGGCTCAGTGGCCATGGCTCATGGGCCCAGCCGTTCCACGGCATGTGGGATCTTCCCAGACCAGGGCACGAACCTGTGCCCCCTGCATCGGCAGGCGGACTCTCAACCACTGCACCACCAGGGAAGCCCCCCCCATTTTGAGTAAATTTTTGTGGAGGGTGTAAAGTCTGTGTCTAGATTCATTTTTTTAAAATTTAATTTTACTTTTGGTTGCGTTGGGTCTTCGTTGCTGTGTGCAGACTTTCTCTAGTTGCAGCAAGCGGGGGTTACTCTTCGTTGCAGTGCATGGGCTTCTCATTGTGGTGGCTTCTCTTGTTGTGGAGCATGGGTCCTAGGTGCATGGGCTTCAGTTGTTGTGGCGCATGGGCTCAGTAGTTGTGGCTCACGGGGTCTAGAGCACAGACTCAGTAGTTGTGGCGCACGGGCTTTGTTGCTCCACAGCATGTGGGATCTTCCTGGACCAGGTATCGAACCTGTGTACCCTGCACTGGCAGGTGGATTCTTAACCACTGCACCACCAAGGAAGTCCCTAGATCCATTTATTTTGCATATGATGTCCAGCTGTTCCAGCACCATTTGTTGAAAAGACTCTTTTCTCCATTGTATTGTCTTTGCTCCTTTGTCAAAGATCAGTTGACTACATTTATGTGGGTCTATTTCTGGGCTTTCTACTCTCTTCCGTTACTCTATTTGTCTATTCTTCCACCAATACCACACTGTCTTGATGACTGTAGCTTTGTAGTAAATCTTGAAGTTGGGTAGTGTCAATCCTCTAACTTTATTCTCTTCCTTCAATATTGTGTTGGCTATTTTTCTTCCAGTTACTTCATTTTTACTAGTTCACATTTTCAGCAGACAAATCAAGGTGCAAACAGGGTCTTTTACCCTTCCATAGAAACTTTAGAATCAGTTTATTAAAGTCCATAAATTAATTTGTTGGGATTTTTATTGGGATTGTGTTGAATCACAATCCAGTTTGGAAGAACTGACATTGTGACAGTATTGTGTTTTCCTACCCATGAATATGGAATATCTTTCCATTTATTTAGTTCTTCTTTGATTTCTTTCATCAGAGTTTTGTAGATTTTTCTCATATAAATCTCGTACATATTTTGTTAGATTCATACCTATTTCATTTTTGGGGGTGCTAATGTAAATGATACTAGATTTTTTCTTTTCTTTTTATCGAACTATAGTTGATTTACAATGTTGTGTTAATTTCTGCTGTATGGCAAAGTGATTAAGTTATACATATAAATACATTCTTTTTTATATTCTTTTTCATTATGGTTTATCACAGGATATTGAATATAGTGCCCTGTGCTATAAAGTAAGACGTTGTTGTTTATCCATTCTATAAATACTAGTTTGTAGCTGCTAGCCTGGAACTTCCACTCCCTCCCTCCCCCACACCCCTCTCCCCTTGGCAACCACGAGTCTATTCTCTATGTCTGTGAATCTGTTTCTGTTTCATAGATAAGTTTATTTGTGCCATATTTTAGATTCCACGATGATATTATATTTTTAATTTCAAATTCCACTTTTTCATTGTAAGAAAACAGTTGACTTTTGAATATCCATCTTGTGTCCTGCAAACTTGTATCTTGCAACCAGGATCACTTATTAGTTCCAGGAGTTTTTTGTTGTTGTTGTTGTTGATTCTTTCAGATTTTCTACATAGATGATCAAAGTTTGTTTGATCATGGGGGAGCCAACCTTGGAGAGCTGAGCGTGAGGCAGGGTGCTGGGCTGGTGGGCTGGCCCCGGGCTCCCTGGCTCAGGCTCCTGACCCCACTTCCACACGGAGGCATTTCTCAGGACAACTGGCACAAGTGCTGCAAGACTGGGGGCAAGAGAAAGCCCTACCACAAGAAGTGGAAGTATGAGGTGGGACACCCTGTTGCCAACACCAGGAGTGGCCCCCGCCGCATACACACAGTCTGTGTGTGAGGAGGTGACAAGAAGTACTGGGCCTTGAGGCTGGACGTTGGGAACTTCTGCTGGGGCTCAGAGTGTTGTACACGCAAGACAAGGATCATTGATGTTGTCTATAATGCATCCAACAATGAACTGGTCCACACTAAGACCCTGGTGAAGAACTGCATCGTGCTCATTGACAGCACACGTACCAACAGTGGTACGAGTCTCACTATACACTGCCCCTGGGCCGCAAGAAGGGGGCCAGGCTGACTCCTGAAGAGGAAGTGATTTTAAACAAAAAACGTTCAAAAAAGAAATTCAGAAGAAATATGATGAAAAGAAAAAGAATGCCCAAATCAGCAGTCTTCTAGAGGAGCAGTTCCAGCAGGGCAAGTTTCTTGCATGCATTGCTTCAAGACCAGGACAGTGTGGCAGAGCAGATGGTTATGTTTTAGACGGAAAGGAGCTGGAGTTCTATCTGAGGAAAATCAAGGCCCGGAAAGGCAAATAAATCCTCTTCCCTCTTATCTTAGCTCATGTAATAAAGGTGTTTATTGTTCTAAAAAAAAACCCAAAACTGTTTGATCACAGAAAGTTTTATTTCTTCCTTCTCAATCTGAATATTTTTATTTCCTTTTCTTGTCTTATCATATTAGCTAGGCTTTCAGTATGATGTTGAAAAACAGCGGTGAGAGGGGACATCCTTGCCTCATTTCTGATCTTAACAGGAAATCTTCGAGTTTCTCACCACTAGGTATGATGTTAGCTGTAGGTTTTTTTGTAGATCGTCTTTATCAAGATGAGAAATTTCCTCTCTATTCTAGTTTGCTGAGAGTTTTTTTAAAAAATAAATTTATTTATTTATTTTTGGCTGCGTTGGGTCTTTGTTGCTGTGCGTGGGCTTTCTCTAGTTGCGATGAGTGGGGGTTACTCTTCACTGCAATGCACGGGCTTCTCATTGCGGTGGCTTCTCTTGTTGCAGAGCATGGGCTCTAGGCACGTGGGCTCTGTGGTTTTGGTGCACAGGCTTAGTTGCTCTACGGCATGTGGGATCTTCCCGGACCAGGGCTCGTACCCATGTCCCCTGCATTGGCAAGCAGATTCTTAACCACTGGGTCACCAGGGAAGCCCATCAAACATTTATTTTTTTTTAATTTTTTTATTTTTTTCGGTACGTGGGCCTCTCACTGTTGTGGCCTCTCCCATTGCGGAGCACAGGCTCCGGACACGCAGGCTCAGCAGCCACGGCTCATGGGCCCAGCCACTCCGCGGCATGTGGGATCTTCCTGGACTGGGGCACGAACCCGCGTCCGCTGCATCGGCAGGCAGACTCTCAACCACCGCGCCACCAGGGAAGCCCCCAAACATTTATTAATAGTTCTAAACCTTTTGTTTCTCTGTAAAAGGAAGCCAGTGTTCAGTAATTAATGTTTCAGTATCTTATTTTATTTGGAAACGACCTAGTTATTTAATAAACTTCCATCATTTAACTTAATTTAGCACAACTCTAAATTTTCATGTTGTTGAATATCTGGAGAGAATTTTTTTTTTTTAGCTTCAACCCCATGCGGCATGAAGGATCTTAGTTCCCAGATGATCGAGCCTGTGACCACTGCAGTGGAAGTGTGAAGTCTTAACCACTGGACCACCAGGGAAGTCCCTGGAGAGATTATTTTTAGATGGACATTCCTAAAACATAATTATTCCTAAAAAGTTCACCCAAAACTCTTATCTCATTTGCATTTTCTTTCCTTAAAAGTTTCCTCACATTGAGTTTCTCCAGCAGTCAGCCACAAAGGGCTTATGGACTGATGAGATCCTGATCTCCTTAGCTCTCACCCATGGCGAAGTCGAGCCTGAGGCAGCCAGAACCCCTGGGCCACTGGTCTTCAGTAGCAAGCATCCTCATCCATTTACCCCAGGGTGCTGAAAACTATTTCATTTTCTACACATGCAGTGAGTGAAAATGGCTGAAAAGTGGTGAGAAGAGCTAGTTTCTCCATTTCCCTGGCCCTGAACCAGATGGCGGAGTAGAAGGACGCGCTGTCACTCCCTCTTGTGAGAACACCAGAATCACAACTAGCTGCTGGACAATCATCGACAGGAAGACACTGGAACTCACCAAAAAAGATACCCCACATCCAAAGACAAAGGAGAAGCCACAATGAGATGGTAGGAGGGGCACAATCACAGTGAAATCAAATCCCATAACTGCTGGTTGGGTGACTCACAGACTGGAGAACACTTATACCACAGAAGTCCACCCAGGGGGGTGAATGCTCTGAGCCCCACGTCAGGCTTCCAAACCTGGGGGTCCGGCAATGGGAGGAGGAATCCCTAGAGAATCAGACTTTGAAGGTTAATGGGATTTGATTACAGGACTTTGAAAGGACTGGGGGAAACAGAGACTCCACTCTTGGAGGTCACACACAAAGTAGTGTGTGCATCGGGACCCAGGGGAAGGAGCAGTGACCCCAGGGGAGACTGAACCAGACCTACCTGCTAGTGTTGGAGGGCCTCCTGCAGAGGTGGGGGGTGGCTGTGGCTCACCATGGGGACAAGGACACTGACAGCAGAAGTTCTGGGAAGAACTCCTTGGCGTGAGCCCTCCCAGAGTCCTCCATTAGCCCCACCAAAGAGCCCAGGTAGTCTCCAGTGTTGGGTTGCCTCAGGCAAAACAACCAACAGGGAGGGAACCCAGCTCCACCCATCAACAGTCAAGTGAATTAAAGTTTTACTGAGCTCTGCCCACCAGAGCAACAGTCAGCTCTACCCACCACCAGTCCCTCCCATCAGGAAACTTGCACAAGGCTCGTACATAGCTTCATCAACAAGAGAGGGCAGACAGCAGAAGCAAGAAGAACTACAATCCTGCAGCCTGTGGAACAAAAACCACATTCACAGAAAGATAGACAAGATGAAAAGGCTACGTACCAGATGAAGGAACAAGATAAAACCCCAGAAAAACAACTAAATGAAATGGAGATAGGCAACCTTCCAGAAAAAGAATTCAAAATAATGATAGTGAAGATGATCCAGGACCTCGGAAAAAGAATGGAGGCAAAGATGGAGAAGACACAAGAAATGTTTAACAAAGACCTAGAAGAATTAAAGAACAAACAAACAGAGATGAACAACACAATAACTGAAATGAAAACTACACTAGAAGGCATCAATAGCAGAATAACTGAGGCAGAAGAACGGATAAGTGGCCTGGAAGACAGAATGGTGGAATTCACTGCAGCGGAACAGAATAAAGAAAAAAGAATGAAAAGAAATGAAGACAGCCTAAGAGACCTCTGGGTCTTAAACACATTAAACACAAAAGCATTTGCATTATAGGGGTCCCAGAAGGAGAAGAGAGAGAGCAAGGACCCAAGAAAATATTTGAAGAGATTATAGTCGAAAACTTCCCTAACATGGGAAAGGAAATAGCCACCAAAGTCCAGGAAGTGCAGAGAGTCCCATACAGGATAAACCCAGGAGAAACACACTGATACACATAGTAATCAAATTGGCAAAAATTAAAGACAAAGAAAAGTTATTGAAAGCAGCAAGGGAAAAACAACAAATAACTTACAAGGGAACTACCGTAAGGTTAACAGGTTATTTCTCAGCAGAAACTCTACAAGCCAGAAGGGAGTGTCATAATATACTTAAAGTGATGAAAGAAAGAACCTACAACCAAGATTACTCTACCCGGCAAGGATCTCCTTCAGATTTGATGGAGAAATCAAAAGGTTTACAGACAAGCAAAAACTAAGAGAATTCAGCACCACCAAACCAGCTCTACAACAAATGCTAAAGGAACTTCTCTAAGTGGGAAACACAAGAGAAGAAAAAGACAAAAACAAACCCCAAACAATTAAGAAAATGGTCATAGGAACACACGTATCGATAATTACCTTAAACGTGAATGGATTATATGCTCCAACCAAAAGACACAGGATTGCTGAATGGATACAAAAACAAGACCCATATATATGCTGTCTACAAGAGACCCACTTCAGACCTAGGGACACATGCAGACTGAAAGTGAGGGGATGGAAAAAGATATTCCATGCAAATGGAAATCAAAAGAAATCTGGAGTAGCAATACTCATATCAGATAAAATAGACGTTAAAATAAAGAATGGTACAAGAGACAAGGAAGGAAACGACATAATGATCAAGGGATCAATCCAAGAAGAAGATATAACAATTATAAATATATATGCACCCAACATAGGAGCACCTCAATACATAAGGCAACTGCTAACAGCTATAAAACAGGAAATTGACAGTAACACAATAATACTGGGGGACTTTAACAGCTCACTTACACCAATGGACAGATCATCCAAAATGAAAATAAATAAGGAAACAGAAACTTTAAATGACACAAAAGACCAGATAGATTTAATTGATATTTATAGGATATTCCATCCAAAAACTGCAGATTACACTTTCTTCTCAAGTGCGCACGGAACATTCTCCAGGATAGATCACATCTTGGGTCACAAATCAAGCCTCAGTAAATTTAAGAAAATTGAAATCATATCAAGTGTCTTTTCTGACCACAATGCTATGAGATTAGAAATGAATTAAAGGGAAAAAAACGTAAAAACACAAACACATGGAGGCTAAACAATATGTTAGTAAATAACCAAGAGATCACTGAAGAAATCAAAGAGGAAATTTAAAAAAACCTAGAGACAAATGACAATGAAAACACATGATCCAAAACCTATGGGATGCAGCAAAAGCAGTTCTAAGAGGGAAGTTTATAGCTATACAAGCCTACCTCAAGAAACAAGAAAAATCTCAAATAAACAATCTAACCTTACACCTAAAGGAACTAGAGAAAGAACAAACAAAACCCAAAGTTAGCAGAAGGAAAGAAATCATAAAGATCAGAGCAGAAATAAATGAAATAGAAACAAAGAAAACAATAGCAAAGATCAATAAAACTAAAAGCTGGTTCTTTGAGAAGATAAACAAAATTGATAAACCATTAGCCAGACGCATCAAGAAAAAGAGGGAGAGGACTTAAATCAATAAAATTAGAAATGAAAAAGGGGAAGTTACAACAGACACTGCAGAAATACAAAGCATCCTAAGAGACTACTACAAGCAACTCTATGCCAATAAAATAGACAACCTGGAAGAAATGGACAAATTCTTAGAAAGATATAACCTTCCAAGACTGAACCAGGAAGAAATAGAAAATATGAACAGACAAATCACAAGTAATGAAATTGAAACTGTGATTAAAAATCTTCCAACAAACAAAAGTCCAGGACCAGATGGCTTCACAGGTGAATTCTATCAAACATTTAGAGAAGAGCTAACACCCATCCTCCTCACACTCTTCCAAAATATTGCAGAGGAAGAAACACTCCGAAACTCATTCTATGAGGCCACCATCACCCTGATACCAAAAGCAGATAAAGATACTACAAAAAAAGAAAATTACAGACCGATATCACTGATGAATATAGATGCAAAAATCCTCAACAAAATACTAGCAAACAGAATCCAACAACACATTAAAAGAATCATACACCATGAATAAGTGGGATTTATCCCAGGGATGCAAGGATTCTTCAATATACACAAATCAATCAATATGATACACCACATTAACAAATTGAAGAAGAAAAACCATATGATCATCTCAATAGATGCAGAAAAAGCTTTTTTTTTTTTTTTTTTTTGCATTACGCGGGCCTCTCACTGTTGTGGCCTCTCTCATTGCGGAGCACAGGGTCCGGACGTGCAGGCTCAGCGGCCATGGCTCACGGGCCCAGCCTCTCTGTGGCATGTGGGATCTTCCTGGACCAGGGCACGAACCCGTGTCCCCTGCATCGGCAGGTGGACTCTCAACCACTGCGCTACCAGGGAAGCCCCAGAAAAAGCTTTGGAAAAAATTCAACACCCATTTATGATAAAAACTCTCCAGAAACTGTGCATAGAGGGAACCTACCTCAACATAATAAAGACCATATATGACAACCCACAGCAAACATTCTCAATGGTGAAAAACTGAAAGCACTTCCTCTAAGATCAGGAACAAGACATGGATGTCCCCTCACACCACTATTATTCAACATAGTTTTGGAAGTCCTAGCTGTGGCAATCAGAGAAGAAAAATAAATAAAAGGAATGCAAATTGGAAAAGAAGAAGTAAAACTGTCACTGTTTGCAGATGACATGATACTATACATAGAGAAGCCTAAAGATGCCACCAGAAAATGACTAGAGCTAATCAATGAAATTGGTAAAGTTGCAGGATACAAAATTAATGCACAGAAATCTCTTGCATTCCTATACACTAATGATGAAAAATCTGAAAGAGAAATTAAGGAAACACTTCCATTTACCATTGCAACAAAAAGAATAAAATGCCTAGGAATAAACCTACCTAGGGAAAAAAAAGGCCTGTATGCAGAAAACCATAAGACACTGATGAAAGAAATTAAAAATGATACCAACAGATGGAGAGATATACCATATTCTTGGATTGGAAGAATCAATATTGTGAAAATGACTATACTACACAAAGCAATCTACAGATTCAATGCAATCCCTATCAAATTACCAATGGCATTTTTTACGGAACTAGAACAAAAAATCTTAAAATTTGTATGGAAACACAAAAGACCCCGAATAGCCAAAGCAGTCTTGAGGGAAAAAAATGGAGCTGGAGGAATCAGCCTCCCTGACTTCAGACTATACTACAAAGCTACAGTAATCAAGACAATATGGTACTGGCACAAAAACAGAAACACAGATCAATGGAACAAGATAGAAAGCCCAGAGATAAACCCACGCACCTATGGTCAACTAATCTATGACAAAGGAGGCAAGGATACACAATGGAGAAAAGACAGTCTCTTCAATAAGTGGTGCTGGGAAAACTGGACAGCTACATGTAAAAGAATGAAATTATAACACTCCCTAACACCATATACAAAAATAAACTCAAAATGGATTAGAGACCTAAATGTAAGACCGGACATTATAAAACTCTTAGATGAAAGCATAGGAAGAACACTCTTTGACATAAATCACAGCAAGATCTTTTTTGATCCACCTCCTAGAGTAATGGAAATAAAAACAAAAATAAACAACTGGGACCTAATGAAACTTCAAAGCTTTTGCACAGCAAAGGAAACTATAAACAAGACGAAAAGACAACCCTCAGAATGGGAGAAAATATTTGCAAATGAATCAATGGACAAAGGATTAATCTCCAAAATATATATGCAGCTCAATATTTTTTGTTTGTTTATTTGTTTGTTTTTTACGGTACGTGGGCCTCTCACTGTTGTGGCCTCTCCCGTTGCGGAGCACAGGCTCCGGACACACCGGCTCAGCGTCCATGGCTCATGGGCCCAGCCGCTCCATGGCATGTGGGATCTTCCTGGACCAGGGCACAAACCCATGTCCCCTGCATCGGCAGGCGGACTCTCAACCACTGCGCCACCAGGGAAGCCCCAATGCAGCTCAATATTAAAAAAACAAACAACTGAATCCAAAAATGGGCAGAGGACCTAAATAGACATTTCTCCAAAGAAAACATACAGACGGCCAAGAAGCACATGAGAAGCTCCTCAACATCACTAATTATTAGAGAAATGCAAATCAAAAGTACAGTGAGGTATCACCTCACACCAGTTAGAATGGGCATCATCAGAAAGTCTACAAACAACAAATGCTGGAGAGGGTGTGGAGAAAATGGAACCCTTTTGCACTGTTGGTGGGAATGTAAATTGATACAGCCACTATGGAGAACAGTATGGAGGTTCCTTAAAAAACTAAAAAGAGAATTACCACATGATCCAGCAATCCCACTACTGGGCATATACCCAGAGAAAACCATAATTCAAAAAGACACATGCACCCTAATGTTCATTGCAGCACTATTTACAATAGCCAGGTCATGGAAGCAGCCTAAATGCCCATTGACAGACGAATGGATAAAGAAGATGTGGTACATATATACAATAGAATATTAGCCATAAAAAGGAACGAAACTGGGTCATTTATTGAGACATGGATGGATCTAGAGACTGTCATACAGAGTGAAGTAAGTCAGAAAGAGAAAAACAAATATCATATATTAACGTGTATATGTGGAAACTAGAAAAATGGTACAGATGAACCAGTTTGCAGGGCAGAAACTGAGACACAGATGTAGAGAACAAATGTATGGACACCAAGGGGGGAAAGCGGTGGGGGGGTTGGGGTGGTGGTGTGATCAATTGGGCGATTGGGATTGACATGTATACACTGATGTGTATAAAACTGATGACTAGGGCTTCCCTGGTGGCGCAGTGGTTGAAGAGTCCGCCTGCTGATGCAGGGGACATCGGTTCGTGCCCTGGTCCGGGAAGATCCCACGTGCCGCGGAGCGGCTGGGCCCGTGAGCCATGGCCGCTGAGCCTGCACGTCTCGAGCCTGTGCTCCGCAACGGGAGAGGCCACAACAGTGAGAGGCCCGCGTACCGCAAAAACAAAACAAAACAAAACAAAACTGATGACTAATAAGAACCTGCTGTATAAAATAATAAATAAAAATTAAAAAACGTTTCTTCACATTGAGTTATATTCCTTGCTGACAAATTTGTAACAGATATAACAAGATTTTATTTAGCTTATATTAAACCTAGGCACAATAAAAGTATCATACTTAATGTTGATGACTCTAAAAAAAACAAAAAACAAAGAAACAATACTATATCACTTCATGGGTAGTGCAAGTATCTTATAACAACAAAATATTTCTAATTCCTCTTTCCTATCCCTGTATCACTGCTATCATTCAGTTAACTTACCTCTAAGCTATAATCATTGAGTATCTTGTTGCTTTATTATCTTGAATGAACTGTTATCTATTAAATCAATTAAGAACAAAAAATTTAAGGTTTTCATTTTACCTTCACTTATTTCTTCTCTAATGGAGATCTCTTTATGTAGATCCAAGTTTCTGACCTATGTTGCTTTCCCTCTTTCTGAAGAATTCTATTAACTCTTCTTTGTTTGTTTTTGGCTGTGTAAGATCTTAGTTCCCTGACCAGGGATGGAACCCATGCCCCATACAATGGAAACACGTAGTCTTAACTACTGGACCGCCAGGGAAGTTCCAATTAACATTTCTTGCAAGGCAGGTCTACTGTCCACAAATTCCTTCAAGTTTTGTTTGTTTGAGGAAGTCTCTATTTATGCTTCATTTTTGAAGGATAGTTTCACAGAATTATGAAAATATAATATAGAATTCTAGGTTGGTGTTTATTTTCTCTCAATACGTTAAATATTTCACTTCACTCTCTTCTCACTTACATAGTTTCTGAGGAGTAGTTGGGTATAATTCTTATCTTTGCTTCTCTATAGGTAAGAAGTCCCCCTTCCCCCAGTTTTTTCAAAATTTTTCTTTATCTTTGATATTCTGCAGTTTGATTATGATATAACAAAGTATAGTTTTTGTTTCTTTTGTTTTTGTTTTCAGCATTTATTCTGCTTGCTGTTCTCTGAACTTCCTGGATCTGTGGTTTGGTGTCTGACATTAATTTGGGGGAAATTCTCATTCATTAATGTTTGAAATATTGCTTCTGTTCTTTTCTGTCTTTTCCTTCTGATATTCCTGTTACACCTATATTATACTTTTGGTTGTTATCCCACAGTTCTTGGATAGTCTATTTCATTTTTTTCAGTCTTTTCTCTCTTCTCTTTCCAGTTTTGGAAGCTTCTATTGACATATCCTCAAGCTCAGAGATTCTTTCCTCAGATGTGTCCAGTCTACTAATGACCCATCAAAGGGATTCTTCATTCTGCTACAGCGTTTTGGATCTCTAGTATTTCCCTTTGATTCTTTCTTAGAATTTCCACCTGTCTGCTTACCTTATGCATGTGTTCTCTTATGTCATCTACTTTTTCCGTTAGAGTTCTTAGCATATTAGTCATAGTTATTTTAAATTCATGATTTGATAATTCCAGCATCCCTGCCATATCTGACTCTGATGCTTGCTTTGTCTCTTCAAATGGCATTTTTTTGTCTTGTAATATGCATTGTAATTTTTTTGTTGTTGAAAACCAGACATAATGTACTGGGTGAAAGTAACTCTGGTGAATAGTCTTTTAGGAATGTGGTGGTAAGGTGTCAGAGTAGGAGAAGCATTCTGTAGTCCTATGATTTGGTCTCAGTCTTTCAATGAGCCTGTGCTCCTGGGCTGTGAAGTTTACAAATGCCTCTTAGTACCCACCCACCCCCACCCCCCAATGGTTGAAGTTAGGTATTTTCCTTCTCCCAGTGTTAAACACTGATAAAATCTCAGTCGGTTAGGCTCTGGTAAAATAGTTTTTCTTGAGGGCAGGCCTTGTTAAGAAGAAAAGAATGCTTTGGCATATGTCAAAATGGTTACTTTTCCACTCCCCCTGATGGGAGCCCAAGGAGATTTTCCCTGATATTCAGGGGGATTCATAGACACTTAACCTGGTTGAGCTCCTGTGGATTAAATTCACAGAAGTGAGGGCCCCCTCTGAAGTTTTTAATTTTCAGACTTATCCACACTGAGCATCTAGCAATTTGTAAATTACAGTTCAGACTTTCCTACCCTGGTACTGGTTCCTGAGGAGGTTTCTGCTTGTGGGTTTCTGCTACAGTAAGTTGTGATTATTTGTATCCACTTTTCTGTCTCTCCAATTTTGGGGGCTGTGGTTTGCCCTGTGACCTTGCTTCTTTGACAGATCTAAGAAAAGTTGCTGATATTCCAGTGTTTTTTTCTTTCTTTCTTATTCTTAGAATGGAGTGTTGATTTCTAAGCTCCCTACATGCCAGACTGGAATCACTGTGATTTTCATTTGCATTTTCCTAATTATTAGTGTGTTGAGCATCTATTCATGTGCTTGTGCACCATTTGTATATCATCTCTGAAAAAATGTCCGTTCAAGTCCTTTGCCTATTAAAAAATTGGATTATTTGCGTTTTTGTTGTTAAATTGTAGGAGTATATATATTCTATATATTTTATATAGATTTGTAAATATTTTATCCCATTCCTTAAGTTTCTTTTTCACTCTGTGGATTGTGTCTTTTGATGTACAGAAGTTTTAATTTTCATATAGTCTCATTTATCTATTTTTTCTTTTACTGTCTTGTCACATCCAAGAAATCATTGCCAAATTCAAAGTCATGAATATTTTCCCCAATGTATGCCTCTAGGAGTTTTATAGTATTAGATTGTATATTTGGGCCTTTGATTTGATCCATTTAGAGTTAATTTTTGTATATGGTGTAAGGTAAGGGTCCAACTTTATTCTTTTGCATGTGGATATCCAATTTTCCCAGCACCATTTGTTAAAGACTATCTTTCCCCCAGTGAATAGTCTTGACACCCTAGCTGAAATTCATTTAACCATATGTGCAAGAGTTTATTTCTGAGCTCTCTATTCTATTCCATTGGTCTATATGTCTGTGTTTATGCCAGTACCACATTGTTTAGCTTTGTAGTAAGGTGTTTTTTGTTTTGTTTTGTTTTTTGGAGGTGGCATCAGCCTTTATTGTGGGGTCTGCACAGTAAGTGCCAGGCCCCTTCTGCTGAGGGAAGGCTGAGACTCCAGCCTGGACCGACCATCCAGTCTCCAATGAGCCCATCCTCCTGTGCACGGGGATCTGGGTCCTGTGGGGTAACTCTGCCTCCATCACCCCCTCCCACGTGCTCGGGTGCGTTGCTAGTCAGGAAGCAGGAGCCAGGGCGGGTGGCGGGTCACCTGGTGCAGCAGGCCTGGGGCTCGGGCCCTGGCCCGGCAGCTGCAGAGCCCCAGCTGGAAGCAAGGGCCGTGGCCCCGGCCATGCCACCCTCAGGCTCTGGGTCCAGGCTCTCGTAGATGGTGGGCAGCGAGGTGCGCTGGCTTAGCCTACGGCTAAGGCCAACCAGCAGGGGCTGGGGCAGGGAGGCCACATCCACGTTGTTGCCCAGGCCCAGCCGGGCCAGCACCGGGAACTTGGTGGTGTCCTTGATCGCCTCAGTGAGCTCACGGGCGGTAGCCCGCGGCAGCCGGTTGCTGTTGGGCAGAAGCTGGGTGAGGCGGGGCAGCGTCCAGAGGCTGGGCAGCAGCCGGTGCAGCAGCTCATCACTCAGCCCCGTGAATCTCAGGTCCAGCACTGCCAGCCTGGCGCCCTGGCTGCCCAGGTAGCGCATGATATGCTGCACGTCCCGCACCGACAGTTGTATCCCCGATAGGTTCACGGTCTCCCTTGCCAGCAGAGTCTTCTGGAGGTTGCTCTTGAGGCAGCTCTGGGTCTTCCTTCGGGGCAGGCTGGACCCCTGCTGCCGCTTGGAGTGAGGGGTGAGGTGGTAGATGAGCTGCCGGCAGGTCTTGTCTGAGGACTTCCAGAGCTCATAGTCCTGCGGGGGCAGCGCGACTTGGGGCACTGCAGGTCCCGGGCCAGGTTCACAAGCAGGTCGTGGGAGATGGGGTCCACCAGATTGAGGAAGGCCACATTCCTGTAGAGGATGTCTGTGAGGAGGGTCCCCTCGAGGCCCAGGTCCTGGCGCAGGAGGCGCAGCAGCTGCCGGGCGCGCGCCGGGCGCCGCTCGCGGAGCGTCGACTGGATCTCGCGGAGCCAGCGCACCTGGCGCTCATACGGCGCCGGCCCGCACCCCGCCTCCGCCCCAGCCTCCGAGCCCGCTTCGGGCCCGGGCCGCCGCGCGGCGGGCGCCGAGCCGGCCTGTAATAAGTTTTGAAACCAGAAAGAGTGAGTCCTCCAACTTGTTCTTCTTTTTCAAGATTGTTTTGTCTTTTTGGAAGTTCCCTTGAACTTCCATATGAACTTTAGGATGGATTTTTCTACCGTGCATAAAATGCCATTGGGATTTTGATGGAGATTGGGTTAAAAATGTAGATCACTGAGTATTGTGGAAATCTTAACAATACTGTTTTCTAATCTATGAACATGGGTTGTCTCTCCATTTATCTATGTTTTCTTTCATTTATTTCAGCAATGTTTTGTAGTTTTCAGTGTGGAAATCTTTTACCCCCTTGACTAAGCTAATTCCTAGGTATTTTATTCTTTTTGATGTTATTGTAAATGGAATTGTTTATTAATTTCCTTTTGCGGTTGTTCATTGTTAGTGTATAGAAATGCAACTAATTTTTTAGTGTTGATTTTATACCTTGCAATTTTGCTGATTTCATTTATTAGTTCTAAGAGGTCCCCCCCACTCCCCGCTTTGGTGTGTGTGTGGAGTTTTCTACATATAGTATAATGTCATCTGTGAATGGAGATAATTTTACTTTCTCTTTCCCAATTGGGATGCCTTTTATTTCTTTTTCTTGATTGACTGCTCTGGTTAGAACTTCCAATTATATGTTGAATAGAAGTGGCAAAACCAGGTATCCTTGTCTTATTCCCCATCTTAGAGGAAAAGTCTCTCACCACTGAATAGGATGTTAGCTGTGGGTTTTTCATATACGACTTTTATTATGTTGAGAGAGTTTCTTTCTATTCCTAGTTTCTATAGTGTTTTATCATGAGAGGGTGTTGAATTTTGTCAAATGCTTTTTCTGCAACAATTGAGATGATCATGTGTTTTTCCCCTTCATTTTGTTAATATGTATTCTACATTGATTGATTTTCATATGTTGAGCTATCCTTTATTCCAGGAATAAATCCCACTTGGCCATTGTGTATAATCTTTTAATATGCAGCTGAATTCAGTTTGCTAGTATAGGCATACCTCGTTTTACTGTGCTTCATTTTATTGTGCTTTGCAGATATTGTGCTTTTTACAAATAGAAGGTTTGTGGCAACCCTACATCAGGCAAGTCTGTTGGCCCCATTTTTCCAACAGCATTTGCTCACTTCATGTCTCTGTGTCACATTTTGGTCATTCTCACAATATTTCAAAAATTTCATTATTATTATATTTGTTATGGTGATCTATAGGAGTGGTTTTGTTTTTTTTTTTCTGGCTGCTCCGCGCAGCTTGTGGGATCTTAGTTCCCCAACCAGGGATTGAACCTGGGCCCCAGAAGTAAAAGTCCTGAGTCCTAACCACTGGACCGCCAGGGAATTCCTGATGATGAGTGATCTTTTTTTTTTTTTTTTTGTGGTACGCGGGCCTCTCACTGCTGTGGCCTCTCCCGTTGTGGAGTACAGGCTCCGGACGTGCAGGCTCAGCGGCCATGGCTCACGGGCCCAGCCGCTCTGCAGCATGTGGGATCCTCCCGGACCGGGGCACGAACCTGCGTCCCCTGCATCAACAGGCGGACTCTCAACCACTGCGCCACCAGGGAAGCCCCGATGAGTGATATTTGATGTTACTACTACAACCAGCTGAAGGTTTGGATGATGATTAGCATTGTTTAGCAATGACATATTTTAAAATTAAGTTGTGTACAATTTTTTTTAGACATAATGCTATTGCATACTTAATAGACTACAGGATAGTATAAACATAACTTTTATATGTACCAAGAAACCAAAAAATTTGTGTGACTCCATTTATTGTGACATTTGCTTTATTGTGGTGGTCTGGAACCAAACTTGCTTTATCTCCAGTTCTGCCTGTATATGTTGAGAACTTTTGCATTAATGTTCATAAGGGATATTGGTCTGTAGTTTTCTTTTCTTGTAGTATCTGTGCCTGGCTTTGATATAAAGGCAGTCTTGGCTTTATATTGTCATTCTATGCGTTAAGAAGTAATCCCTCTTCTTCACTTTTTTGGTGTTAGTTCTTCTTTAAATGTTTGATAGAATTTTTCAGTAGAAGTTTTCAGTGAAGCCATCTGGCCTATCATCTTTATTTGTCAGGAGATTTTTGATTACTGATTCAATCTCTTCATTAGTTATGAGTCTATTCAGATTTTCTATTTCTTTGTAATTCTGTCTTGGTAGATCTTTGGTTTCTAAGATTTCATCTAGGTTATCTAGTTGTTGGTACAACTATTCATAGCATTCTCATAATTCTTTTGTTGATTATCAAGAGCAATGTCCCCATTTTCATTTCATTTCTTGTTATTACTGAATAATATTTCATTATATGGCAGTATCACAGTTCATTTACCCATTTACCTATTAAAGTACATCTTATGTTCCTCCAAATTTGGGGCTATTATGAATAAAGCTGCTATAAACATCTATGTGTAAATTTCTGCGTGGACATAAGTTTTCAACTTATTTCAGTAAACAACAAGGAGCGTCATTGCTGAATGAAATGGTAAGAATACATTTAGTGTCTGTAAGATACTGCAAACTGTCTTCCAGTTAAATCACTTTTTAGGTAGATATAAAAACCATGGTTTTCCACCCTTTTTGGGTACTGTGACATTTGTTTATTAACTTTATTATATATATAACGTTCAATAGAAGAAAGTTTTCACTTTCTGCATTTCTTTTCTAACTACCATAATTATTCATCATGATTGTTCTTGAAAATATTTTTCTTATGGAGGAGAGGAGTGTTAAAATATTATCTATTCCAGGTGTGAAATATGCTAGGTTCCTCACTGAAGGAATGAGATCTCCTTCAACTGCCTTCAAATATGTGTTCAAAAGTCATTTCCTCGTTCTGAGGCGCACCCTATTTAGAAATTGCTTTCTCACAAATTTAGATAATATTCATGGTTTATATAAAAGTCAAGAATGTTAATAAAATATTCCAGGAAACATTTTAAAGAATCCAAGACTTAATTTTTTTAAAATTGCTTTCTCATACCCCTGCCAACCCTCTAGCACTCTTGTTGCCCTTACTCTGGTCTACTTTTTATTTTTAAATCTTTCTTATCGCTTCCAAGCTCTCATATAATGTATTTATTTTTTATGCTCATTGTCTATTTGTACTACTGGAAGGTAAACCCATGAGGACAGGGATTTTTGTTTGGTTCCATGATCCTTCCCAAGTGCCCAGAAGTGTCTGGCACATGATATATGCCCCATAAATATTTGTTAAAAGAATGACTTCATGAATCTCCCTGGGTGGATTGCACAGTGGTTGCAACCTAAGGATATGGCCTGACAGACCTTTCAGAGTGAAGTGTCAAACAGCTCCATTATTCCATTATTGGTTGGTCCTCCACACTCTTTCCCTGATCTTTGAGGAGTCAGATTCTGTTTGGCGAACTGTCTTCTTGGAATGTGCTGGAGGTGGCTTTACCTATCAGATCTCTTTTGTGGATCACCTTGATTTTTCCTATCCCACTGTCAGCCTGCACATCGTACACATGTAGGATTCTCAGTTTCCGATAGAATGGGACAGCCTGTCTACCAGTCAGCCATTTGGAGCTTACTGGAATAGCAGGAGGCCACAGCTACGCAGGGCTCACGGAAGGAATTCCTCCTTCAGGACTTGTCAGACCACAAGGGACCTTTTGGATCTCAAGACATCAACTCCTTTTGGAGCTTGGCATTAGGTCCTCCATCTCAGGAAGGAGACTCAAAACAAGGCCTGGCCCAAAGCCAGTCCCCTCTCCCATACTTCAGTTCTGCTCCCAGGATGGGGAACAATATCATTCTTCCTTCCTCCTACAGCATTTACATCAAAGTGTTCACCTTCCTGGGACCCTTGCTTGCCTTCACATCAACTTGGCCCCTAGCAAGGGAGGACACCCAATTAAGCAAATGAAAGTTCCCTTCTTCAGATTGATCCCACTTGTTTTCAGAGTGAACTGTGTGTCATGCTATGTTAAGACAGCTCATGTGTCCAATTGCTGATGTCCACTTAGTGACACTGCTATGCCTAAGATGTTACAACTTCAGTCCAAGTAAAATGGATCAGCTCTACAGCACAGGGATTGGTGGCTGCAAATTTTCTCTGGCACCTTTTGCATAGTAGTGTGGGTTTCTTCCATGGACTTGGGCTGGCTTGATCTCAGGATGGGTTTTCAGGGTACACTTGATATTGTGAAATAAAATTCATATTTTATGGCAAGACAAGAAAAATTTAAATATAAAAATTTTATCTGCCCTTTGGCCTACTCTGTGCATTGTGTATCTGCATTATACATCAACCAAAGCTTCCCCATTGGCAGAAATACCTGCTCAACAATGAAGAACAATATTCTCCTAGCATCAACAAGACAACTCCTTAAAGATGACATTCCTTCCTGATCTTGTAAGGGGCCACGATGATGCTTTGATCTGGACTGTGTAAACTGTCATTTAATGTACAGCCCTCTGTCTCAAAAAACTTATATAATTCTGCCTTGACTTCTAACAGGAGGAACAGTTCTCAGAGCTTTCTGAGATGTTTTTCCTGGATTATAATCGTCAATTTAGCTTGAATTAAATTTTCCATTTTTTTCTTAGATTGACTGATTAATTTTTTTGTTGACAATATGACCTGATGAGGTTAAAACCCCAGGTGTGGTACTGTTCCTCCTTTCTGCCTTCATATGTATTGCTTTCTAAGATGGGACTGTGTGTGTGTGTGTGTGTGTGTGTGTGTGTGTGTGTGTGTGGTGTTTGTTCCCCTACCAGTGAAGAAAACCTTATTTTCTTTAGTAATGTACCTCATAAGGAAGCTCGCCTTGCCAAGGAAGCGTTCATTTTCTTGCAGATGACAAAACTGTCTCCCTGGAGGAAAGAATATTCTTCCTGGCAACATAATATTGCCCTTTAGGAAGCCATAGCCCTAGAACCATCACATAAGGAATGTTTGACACTTCCTGGGCCTGGCTCATCTATAGAACTGGCTTCACCAGGGATCTTAGGTCTCCCATGAAGTTACTTCTAGCTCCCACTTGATTTTCTTTGATTTAAAAAGATCATTCAGATGATAGAGTGTCTGTGTGTTTCCAGTTTGTCCCATTGCAAAAGAATGCCATTTATTCATTCAGTAGGCCTTTGTTAGCACTCCCTCCATGTCACAGCTCAGCTTGGTGATGGGTAAACATTTAGAAGAAAAAGATACTGTTCTTGGCTGAGGAGCTCCTGATCTAGAAAAGGGAGCACAGAGTGACAAGCCACTGAGTGCAATGTGATAGGGGCTCACATTAGGGACGCACGGTGGTGTGGGAGCCCAGAGGCTCTGGGAAGGTTTTATAAGGGAGAGAACTTTGAGGTGAGCCTTCAAGGGTGTGTAGGATTTTGTTATGCTGGGGGCGGGGGGGCGCATGGCGGGATAACTCTGCAGTCAGAGGGAATCACCAGTGAAAAGTTCAAAGTGTGAAAGGGTATTTGATGTTCCTTGAATAATACAGTGAGAAACCCCATGAGATTTGAGTGTGGAGATGAGAGTGGCTTTGAATGAGAGGTGTGTACTTTCTTCTATTGTTTATGGTGAGCAGCTGAGGGCTGTGAGTCTAGCTGGCAGGTAGAATGAGAGTACGGGCCCAATCTGTATTGGGAGGTGTTGTGGTAGAATTGATCCTGGCCCAGTTTCTTGCTGCCATTTCACCAGGGAATGCAAACTCAACATCCAGGGGCTTGGGCTCTTATTCTTTTTGAGCTCCAATCTCCCCATCAACTGCGACAGGCACTTATATTTGAAAGTTAACAGTGATGTCTGTTTGCTTAACTTGCATAGCATTTTGCAAAGAAACAGCAACTACCATCTGCCAGGTGACCT
This sequence comes from Lagenorhynchus albirostris, assembly GCF_949774975.1. Lineage (NCBI taxonomy): Eukaryota > Metazoa > Chordata > Mammalia > Artiodactyla > Delphinidae > Lagenorhynchus > Lagenorhynchus albirostris. The sequence continues at coordinate 152,703,257 of NC_083097.1, forward strand.
TTGTTTTTTAAAGAAGATGTTGGGGGTAGGAGTTTAGTAATTTATTTATTTATTTTTGCTGTGTTGGGTCTTTTTTTCTGTGCGAGGGCTTTCTCTAGTTGTGGCAAGAGGGGGCCAGTCTTCATTGTGTTGCGTGGGCCTCTCACAATCGTGGCCTCTCGTTGCGGAGCACAGGCTCCAGATGTGCAGGCTCAGTAGTTGTGGCTCACAGGCCTAGTTGCTCCGCAGCATGTGGGATCTTCCCAGACCAGGGCTCGAACCCATGTCCCCTGCATTAGCAGGCAGATTCTCAACCACTGCGCCACCAGGGAAACGCAGGTGACTTTTTTTTTCAGTTAGAATTTTGGGGCAAAAAAATATGCATGGAATATCTGCATACGTGTATGTAAAAAATCAAACAATCTTTATTCTGAAATATAACATACATAGAGAAAATGTATATTTACAGTTGAAAGAGGAAATAATAAAGTGAATAGCTGCATACTCATCTCTCAGGTTGGGAAACAGACTGTTACCAGAACCATAACTAATCTATTTGTCCCTCCCCCACAAACCACTCAATGTCCCTAACCTCCCCCAGATAACCACTAACCTCACTTATGTATGTCTTCTTTGCTTTTCTTTGTGGTTTTACTTCTATGTATGTACTCCTAAAGAATGCACTGTATAGCTTTGAAAACCCGAGTAGTAAACCCATCTGTGTAAGGAAAGGGCAGTATGGCCACTGTTAAATGAAGCTCCAGAGGTTACACTGAACAGAGGTTCTGAGGCATACCTCAGAACTTCCCTCTCAGGGAAGGTGGTGGGGAAGATCGTGAGTGAGTCTTGGAGGGTCTCATCACAGTTGGGAAATCCCACAGGGTTCCGGAGTTTCCAGGTGCTGCACATCTGGCAGCATTATGATAGGAGGAAGGGGCTATTTCTATGTGGTGGGCTGAGCGTTCTCAGCTGATGCAGGCAGCAGGGCATGGAACAGAGCAGGAACTTTTCCTGTATAACCAAGTACAGATGAAAATCAGGACCAGGCTCAGTAGGCCGTGTGTATTCCGGTTATAAAGACGGTGCAATGAAAGTCAGCACCAAGAGATTCTCCTTCAACGTTTTCCTGGGGATTTTCATCACTTCTTTCCATGTTGGGTCTTCTGGTTCTTCTAACCCATCTCTTCCCCTTTCTTGTTTATCTCTTTTGTTTTTGTGGAGAACATCACAGTAACCTTTCAAGAAAAGATGCTTGGGAGGTCAATTTTTAGACTTTGAATGCCTGAAAATATCCTTATTCAACCTTCCCCCTTGACTGCTGGTTTGTCTTGGATATGAAATTCTAGGATGGAAATAATTTTCTTTCAATATTTTGAAATGATTACTCCTTTGTCTTCTTCCCTCCAGAGTTGTTGTTGATAAATCTAAAGCCATTGTGATTCTTGATGTTTTTGTGTATGACTTGGTTTTTTCCTCTTTTCAAGTTTTTGGAATCTTCTATTTGTCCCCAGTGTTCTGGAATTTCACAGTAACTTTCCTTGGTGTGGGTCTGTAGGTTTTTGAAGCTTTCTTCCAACCTTCAAGTCAAGATCTTCAGTTCTGGCAACATTTCTAAAATTATTATTATTTTTTGTGGTTGTTGATTATCTTCTCCCCTCCATTTTCTCATTTAGGTGGTTGAGCTCCTGGAGAGTTTCTCTCATTTTTCTCATCTTTTCCAGCCCTTTTTTTTTTTGCCCTCCTTATTGAGAGAGTTTCTCAAATTATCTTCCAACTTTTACATTGCATATTTTCCATTTATGCTTTCAGATTTTGAATTTCCGAGACCTTTTTTTCTTTTTCTGAATCTTCATTCCTTCCTTCCTTTCCCCCTCCATCCCTCTCTCCCTCTTTTCCTTCTATCCTCCTTTCTTTTTTAAAAAATAGCATTGTTGGTCTTCCCTGGTGCCGCAGTGGTTGAGAGTCTGCCGGCCGATGCATGGGACACGGGTTCGTACCCTGGTCCGGGAAGATCCCACATGCCGCGGAGCGCCTGGGCCCGTGAGCCATGGCCGCTGAGCCTGCGCGTCCGAAGCCTGTGCTCCGCAGCGGGAGAGGTCACAACAGTGAGAGGCCCGCGTACCGCCAAAAACAAGAAAAAAAAATAGCATTGTTATTGTTTTAAGGATATTTATTTTTTTTAAGCATGACATTTAAAAATTTTTATTTAGTTAGTTATTTTTGGCTGTATTGGGTCTTCGTTGCTGTGCATGGGCTTTCTCTAGTTGCGGTGAGCCGGGGCCACTCTTCGTTGCAGTGCGAGGGCTTCTCATTGCGGTGGCTTCTCTTGTTGCGGAGCACGGGCTCTAGACGTGCGGGTTTCAACAGTTGTGGCTCGCGGGCTCTAGAGTGCAGGCTCAGTAATTGTGGCGCACGGGCTCAGGTGCCCCCTGGCATGTGGGATCCTCCCAGACGAGGGCTTGAACCCATGTCCCCTGCATTGGTAGGGGGATTCTTAACCACTGCACCACCAGGGAAGTCCCAAGAATATTTAATTTTTTAAAGATTTCAATGATAGTTTTTTAAATCTTAATTAAAAATTTACATACAGTAGTATTCACTATTTTTGGTGTATAATTTGAAGAGTTTTAACCCATGTATAAAATATTCTCCCTGCATAGTGTCTATTTCCTCCAGGTTGCTTCTTTTCTCTTTTGTTTAAATGTGTTCGACATTTTTCTCAGATGTCTAGCAATTCCTGGCTCCCTGCTCATGATTAAGAATGGGGCCTAAGATACTAACTGGGGACTTTTTGAAAACATGGTGGGCCTTGTCAACTGGGAGCTTCACAGTGGGTAATGATGTGGGCCAATTGTTTGGGGTCAGATTCCCCAGTGAGGAGCCCTCCAGACTCTTGCATTCAGCATTTAGTATGTTTTTGGTATTTCCACCCTGTCTTATTCCTTTAAATATATTTTTATTACTTATTAGCTAATGACAGTATCTAGTTACTATTCTGCTGGGAAAGATGAGAAAATCAACATATTTATACTATCTTCCACCATTTCTGCCTCTCCTTTACTGACTTTACTGAAGATGGTTTCTTTGATTATTTCGAAGTCTATTTCCTGGAACCAAAGTCACTGCAGTCATTTTTGGCTCAGTTGTACATGTGAATGTATTCAGTGCTCACTACTGACTTTGTTGCTGTTGTTGCTAGTTTTTCTGTTCATTTTGGCTGAAAATTGTCTTCTAGGACAGTGATTTTCCAACTTTTATGTTCTTAAGGTTCACCTGGAGATCTTAAGACTCTGGTTCAGTAGGTCTGGGACGGGGTCTGAAAGTCTGAGTGTCTGACTGACATCTCCCAGGTGAGGCTGATGCTGCAGATCACACTGCAAGTGGCAAGATTCTAACAGGCTCTTCATGAGTTCTGAAACTTTGAAAACATCTCTCTGATGCCTTGATACTTGTGTGAAATTTGGGCATGACATTTTTGGTCACATTTTTTTCCTCAATGACTTTGCAGACATTGCTGCACTATCTGCTGATGGTGAAAGTTTTTTGGAGATTCTGAAGGTAGCTTGATCTACCCCTTGCAGGTGGCTTGATTTTTGTGTGCTTGTTTCTTTTTGGCCTGGAAGCCACAAGATTGTTGCTTTGCTTTATCTTTGAAATTCAGTGTCTTTGCAGGTGATGTCTCAGTGCTGACTGATGGGTGAGCATCTTTTCTGGGATGTGGTGTGATGCTCTTTTAAATCCGTGGACTCAAAGTTTCTTCTGTTTTGCAAGAGTTACCTGAATCTTTTTGTTTTATTTTCATCTAAATCATTTTTTAAAAAATTGAGATATAGGACTTCCCTGGTGGCACAGTGGTTAAGAACCTGCCTGCCAGTGCAGGGGACACGAGTTCGAGCCCTGATCCGGGAAGATCCCACATGCCATGGAGCAACTAAGCCCGTGTACCACAACTACTGAGCCTGTGCTCTAGATTCCACAAGCCACAACTACTGAACCCACATACCACAACTACTGAAGCCTGCGCACCTGGAGCCCGTGCTCCGCAATAACAGAAGCCACCGCAATGAGAAACCCACACACCTCAACAAAGAGTAACCCCCGCTCATGGCAACTAGAGAAAGCCCATGGACAGCAACGAAGACCCAACGCAACCAAAAAATAAATAAACTTAAATTTAAAAAAATTGAGATATAATTCGCACACTATTTTAGTATATTTATCCTTTTAAAGTATACAATTCAATGGTTTTAAAGTATAGTCACAAAATTGTAAAATCATCACTACTATCTAATTCCACAACATTTTCAACACCCCAGAAAAAACCCCATTCTCCTTATTGGTCACTCCCCATTCCCTCCACCCCCACCACTGGCAAGCACTAATCTACTTCTGTCTCTGTGGATTTGCCTATTCTGCACATTTCACATAATTGGGATCATATAAGATGTGACCTTTCATGTCTGGCTTCTATGGTCTGCATAATGTTTTCAAGGTTCATCCATGTTGTAGCATATATCAGAATTTCATTCCTTTTTATGGCTGAACAGTGTTCTGTTGTATGGATAGATCACATTTTGTTTACCTGTTTATCAGCTGATGGACAAGGGTTCCTGCCACTATCTGAATCATTTTTGAATATTTCTTTTTTTCTCTTGCTTATCTTCTTCAGAGATTCCAACTATTTGTCTAGTGGGATCTCTTTTGTTCTATGTCTGCCATTTTTCTCTAATCTTTTTTTCTGATTTGCTCGTTTTCAATTCATCTTTCTTAATATTTTCTATCCTTTTCTCTCTGTCCCTGATTGTTATCCATAATACCTCATCCCCTCTTCATGGCTTCATATGTGGCCTTTATTTCAGGGATAGTCAAATTCTCCTCTCCCTCTTTTTCCTGAGCTCTGGTAGAAAAAAAATGTTTTCATTTCTTTCTGCTGTCCTATCATTGCTTCACCAAGCACCTGCGATTCAGCTTTGAGACCTTGCATGATGGAGGTGATAGTTTTAGTATACTCTATGAGTTCTTGGGGGCGTATCTTTGCTTATGATGCTCATCTTTTATACGACAAAATCTTTTGGAGAGATGTTCTTCACTTGTTGATTTTTCCTCTTTCTTTTTTTCCTGCAGTATAGATTCTTTGCCTATTAATTTTGTGGTTGAATTCTTCTTGGATGAGCTGTTTTCACAAGGATGGTGTGGGGAGGAGCCAGGGTATTTGCATTATTTCATGGAGACGCCTCATAAGACAGGTGTGTGTGATTGAGGCTGCTGATCTCTCCTCTGCTGAGCTAACCAAGAGCGGCAGCTGCTTCCCCTGGAGCCCCTCTCTACTCCCCATGTTAGCCAGGCAGCAGTTTTCCAGGTCCTGCATGTAACCGCTTCTCTCTCTGAGCACCTTATCTCCTTCCACTCTACTGTATCAAATGTTCTTGTTTTGTCCCAACCCCCCCCCCCCGGTTGGCCACCCACTTGCATGGATGGGTCTGTCCTGCACTGGTCCTGCCTTGAAGGTCTCTGTGGATGGCCCAGTGTTCCCTGCCCCTGGCAGTTTTTCTCATTTTATTTCAGAGTTTGGAGTTAGAGGTTTTCCCTCATTTAATCAAAGACAGAGAGTTGCTGTTTCTCATTTTCTTTTCTTTTCTTTTTCTTTTTTAATGGATATGGGTCCCTTAAAAAATCTTTTTTAATTTAATTTTTAAAATTTTTACTATTTTCATTTTTGGCTGTGTTGGGTCTTCGTTGCTGTGCGCAGGCTTTCTCTAGTTGTGGTGAGAAGGGGCTACTCTTCCCTGCAGTGTGTGGGCTTCATTATTGCGGTGGCTTCTCTTGTTGTGGAGCATGGGCTCTAGGAGTGAGGGCTTTAGAAATTGCAGCAGGCGGGCTCAGTAGTTGTGGCGTGTGGGCTCAGTAGTTGTGGCTTGCAGGTTCTAGAGTGCAGGCTCAGCAGTTGTGGCGCACAGGCTGAGTGGCTCCGAAGCATGTGGGATCTTCCCGGACCAGGGATCGAACCCGTGTCTTCTGCATTGGCAGGTGGATTCTTGACCACTGCACCACCAGGGAAGCACGTGTTTCTCATTTTCTTTGCTGCTTTTGATGGGTTTGGGAGAAGAGGCAGACAGGAAGTCATTAGGAATCCTTTCTCACATGTAATTCCAATAAAAAGAATGACGAAAAGCAAATTAAATACATGTAAATTTCTGAATTCCGTTAAAAATCTTTACAGGGATATCCCCCACCCACACACTCCAGTTTATGATAGTAAAAATAAACGAAATGCCCCAATGTCTCTAAAACCAAATTTCAACTGTATTATATAGTTCATGTTTTAAGTCAAACTATGCCAAACATTGCTTCTGAATTTGGAGAAAATTCAGCCATCTCCATAACATGGTAGAAAACAGTTATCTTACAGAAAGGCAGAAATACTACTTGATATAAAGGAGCAATGGGTGTAAAACACTTGGCAAAGTGTTGCTCCCATTTGAAATCAACATTGGGTTTTTCTCTTTGCCTCATCTCCTTCCCAGTCACAATGGGGACCTGGCCAGGCTGGACCAGGTCCTGGGCAGATACTGTTTTGGAGGGAAATGGAGCTCTCCATCAGGATTGGGCCCTTAGGACAGTCACTGGGACAGCCATCTCCCACCTGGTGCTGTTTTTGGCCCTTGCAGGTCTGTGTCTAATTGCCTGTGGCTTGGGCCTCTCTCTCTGGAGCACTGTGACCTGGAGGGGCCCAGAGCTCTTTGCAGGGCTGATAAGAGACTGGTAATACCTGAAGTCACAATCTCAGGGCTCTCAGCCTTGTGTTTTCCAGCTCAGCCTCTAAAGCCAGTTCTCCAGGCCATCTGGCCTCTGTCACCACTTTGCTTGGTGTTCTCCACCTATGCCCACCCCCTGAAACGGCTACTGGAGTCCTCACGGCAGCTTTTTCACAGTCTTCCCCCCAGCTTAACTGAAATCTCGCTTCCCTCCCCCGTTGACCCTCATCCTCCCTTGTCCTGATCCTCTTGGTGCAGAGCTTGCATTGGGGGGTCCAAATGCTGCTGCCCCTCCCTGCAATTCTGCTCTGCTGTCCTTCTGAAATCCTGTTTGGGCTCATCACCCTCCCCCGCACTACTCACCACCACTTTGGAAGTTCTGGGGCTGTGGCTCTTAGCTTCTGCTCTATGCCTGGGAGATTTCCAGGGCCCACCCTGCTGTGAAGGGTTACCTCTGTGGCTCCCCTGGCTCCCCACAGCACACCAGTCACCCGCAATATGGCCCTGACTCCTGGGCATAGTTCTCTTTATGTGATTGTTTCTACAAGCCCCCCTGGAAGCTCCTCTCCCAAGATAGAGTCTTAGTCATCTGTATCCCATTGTCAAAGTTAGGGGCAGCCTATTGACCAGCACAATCTGTTTTCAGAATAAACAAGACTGGAAGTTAGGAATGTAGAGAAAGAAGCACAGGCTCTGCTTCCCTCTGCTGTGGCTCAGCGTGCCCCTTCCCCAGGCTGGAAGCTTTTCTCCATCTGGCAGTCTCAGGGGACACTTCCTTGCTCCTCCTTCCTCCCTCCATAGCCCTTAACTTCCAGGACAAGTCCTCGGGCCCTGCTTCCAGTTTTCCTTTCTGCCTAGGGAAGCAGACTGGAGGCCTGCGTGGCCTGTGGCCGGTAGTGGGCAGGCATCCTCCCAGCTGGCAGGGGATTGCTGCCTCCCCTCCGTGCCTGGGGCCGGTTTCGGAGGCTCAGGTGAGATTAAGTAAGGGTGCATTGGTGCTGATCCCTGAGCCCTGCTCTGCAGCCTCCAGCGAAGGATTTGACTACTGACTCAAGTAGGGTACCTGCCATGCAGAGGCAGCCTCACGCGGACAGGAAGGGATGAGGCTCCTGAGGTGGTGAGGTGTCTTGCCTCTCCTTTGGTGAGAGGCTCTTGGGGGCCAATGAGGAGGGAGGCCAAGCAGGGGCGTGGGAAGAGCTCGAGAGGGAGAGTTGGGAGCCCAGGTTGGGATCCCCTCTAGGCAGGTATTCATTGCTGCCTGCTGTCAGCTCTTCCAGTCCCAAGGTCACAGGTAGAGGGAGCAGATTGTCTGGGAACTTTCCTGGGACTAGAAAAGAGTGGGTGGTTAGTCAAAGAGTTGTGTTTCACCAGGTCTGATTCTTCCACCCATTTATCCCTGCAAATATACAGAAGTAAAGAAATACAACAATGGACTCACATGTACCCATTCTCTAGATTGAATAATTACCAAGATTGTGCTGTATTTACTTTGTTACTTTTTCTTTGCTGAAGTATTTTAAGGCAAAGCTCAGACATTTTGCCATGTCACTTCTAAATACTTTGTTATGCATCTTTCAAAAATATGACAGCTACTTTCATACCATAATGCCATTATCATACTTAACAAAATTAACAATGGTTCCTTGGTATAAACTAATATCAGTTCATAGTTGAATTTCTTTGGTGTAGTTTTACTACTGTTTGTCATGTAAGACCCAACATTTGGTTGTGATAGCTCTTAAGTCTGTTTTGATGGACAGCATTCTCCCTTTTATTCTGGGTCAATGACATGTTGCTGACACTGGTCATCCTGTATAATGGCTCTCAGACTCTCAATCTGTTTATCTGTATAGTAGATAGTGTTGCTGCCCTGCCAGATTCTCTTTACTGGCACACCCAACATTTTAAAAAAATTAATTAATTAATTAATTAATTAATTTTTATTTATTTTTGGCTGCGTCGGGTCTTAGCTGGGGCATGCGGGATCTTCGTTGAGGCATGTGGGATCTTCTGTTGCGGCGCACGGGCTCTTTGTTGTGGTGTGTGGGCGTCTCTCTAGTTGTGGCCTGCGGGTTTTCTCTCTCTAGTTGTGGCACACAGGTTCCAGAGCGCATGGGCTCTGTACTTTGCGGAACGTGGGCTCTAGGCTCTAGTTGAGGCGCACGAGCTCAGTAGTTGTGGCCCACAGGTTTAGTTGCCCCACGGCATGTGGGATCTTAATACCCCGAACAGAGATCAAACCCGTGTCCCCTGCACTGTAAGGTGGATTCTTTACCACTGGACCACCAGAGAAGTCCCTGGCACACCCAACTTTTGTCTGCAGTGAATGTTGGCTGTAAGGGCTCACAGCTGCCCTCTACTCAGGGCAATTGCTTGTAGAAAATTGCTCTTAGCCTACCTGAGCTCACCCTCTTCATGGCCCGCAGCCAGTGATTGACAGGGGTACTAAAGCCTAGCTTCCTTGACCTGAGGAGGGACAATACTGTAGTGGTGCTCATGCTCCAGAGCTTTCCAGGGGACTAGGCAGAGCCTAGACTTCAACTGAAAGCACTCATTTTCTCAGCTTCTTCCCCTGTCCTACTCTGCCTCCCTCAGTTCCTTGCAGGTTTCTTTTGAGAGCACTTGCATGAGAATCCTAGGGTCAAACTGTGCTTCTAGGAGACCTAAGTCTATTTTCTTCCTCAGAGTATCACTTAACTTTTACTTTGATTTCTTGAATACCTACAAATGGAAATGAACTCTGGAGGCCTAGTCAGAAGCAGGTTCAACTCTTTATAGCAAGATTACTTCATCATATTGTAAGCCATCTGGAGGCATAGGGGATCAATGAATTCAGTCTGATCTCTCTGTTGTGAAGTTCTCTATCAACCTCTCATCTAGACACTCCACCCATTGATCATTCCCTGACTCAGTTACTGCATTAAGGGTGGGAAGGAGGATATTTTTCTAATTCTTTTTCTAACATCATTTCTTCCACATTTATCACCTGGAATATTTCCATAGGGAAGAATTTTCCCCGATCAATGAAAGCGATTTGGTTATCCTGCAATGCAATTTATTCAGGAAAGGTTAGTTTCTTTCCTGTTAATTGACAATGCTCAGTAAAGAGGTGATGCCCTTTACTTCCTGGTTCTGTTACCATTATTACTCATGTCATCGTTTATTTCAGTATCAAAATATATGTGTATAAAAATTGAGATAAAACTCATATAACATAAAATTCACCATTTTAACCTTTTAAAAGTGTACAATTCAGTGGTTTTTAGTATAATCACAATATTGTGCAACCATCATCACTATCTAATTCCAGAACATTTTATCACCCAAAAGGCAACCCCACCTTTAAGCAGTCACTCCTCATTACTCCCCAGCCCCAGCCCCTGGAAACCATTAATCTACTTCCTGTCTCTATGGATTTGCCTATTCTGGACATTTCATATAAATGGAATCATACAATACGTGGCTTTTTGTGTCGGGCTTCTGTCCCTTGGCTAAATGTTTTCAAGTTTCATCCGTGTTGTAACATGTATCGGTACTTCATTATTATTCATTCACTATTGACTGATATTCCACATTTTGTTTATCCATTAATTGGTTGATGGATATTTGGGTTGTTTCCATTTTTTGGCTATTAGGAATAATGCTACTATGAACATTGAGGTACAAGTTTTTGTGTGAACATATCTTTTAAAGTAGCTAGAGGTAGAATTGCTGGTCATATGGTAACTCTATGTTACCTTTTTTTTTTTTTTTGGCTGCGTCTTTGTTGCTGCACGCGGGCTTTCTCTAGTTGCGGTGAGTGGGGGCTACTCTTTGTTGTGGTGCACAGGCTTCTCATTGTGGTGGCTTCTCTTGTTTCGGAGCATAGGCTCTAGGTGTGCGGGCTTCAGTAGTTGCAGCATGTGGGCTCAGTAGTTGTGGTTCGCGGGTTCTAGAGCGCAGGCTCAGTAGTTGTGGCGCACGGGCTTAGTTGCTCCGCAGCATGTGGGATCTTCCCGGACCAGGGCTTGAACCTGTGTCCCCTGCATTGGCAGGCAGATTCTTAACCACTGCGCCACCAGGGAAGCCCTATGTTACCTTTTTAAGGAACTGCTAAACTGTTCTCCACAGCCTCTGTTCTGTTTACATTCCCACCAGCTATGTGTGAGGGTCCCAATTTCTCTACATCTTCATCAACACTTATTACTTAACATTTAAAAAATTATGTCCAGTGCTTCCCTGGTGGCGCAGTGGTTGGGAGTCCGCCTGCCGATGCAGGGGACGCGGGTTTGTGCCCCGGTCCAGGAAGATCCCACATGCAGCGGAGCGGCTAGGCCCGTGAGCCATGGCCACTGAGCCTGCGCGTCCGGAGCCTGTGCTCCGCAACGGGAGAGGCCACAGCAGTGAGAGGCCTGCGTACCGCAAAAAACAAAACAAACAAACAAACAAAAAATTATGTCCACTCTGGTGAGTGTCAAGTGGTATCTCATGTGGTTATGACTTGCATGTTCCTAATGCTAATAATGTTGATCATCTTTTCATGTGCTTATAGGCTATTATATATCTTTGGAGAAATTTCTACTTGAATCCTTTGCCCATTTTAATTTTTATTGGATTGTTTCTCCTTTTGTTGTGGAGTTGTAAGAATTCTTTATAAGTTCTATCCAGACTAGACTCTAGGCTTTCTGCTGTCTTGATGCTATCCTTTGATGTACAAAAGTTTGAAACCCCCCCATTTATCGAGATATATTGACAAATAACATTGTGTAACATTGTATAAGTTTAAGGTGTACAATGTGGTGATTTGATATACATATATTTTGTGAAATGATAACCATATTAAAGTTAGTTAACACATCCATCACCTCATACAGCTACCATTTGTGTGTGTGTGTGTGTGTGTGTGTGTGTGTGTGTGTGTGTTTGGTGAGAACATTTAAGGTCTATTCTCTTAGCAAATTTCAAGTATACAATACAGTATTGTAAACTATGGTCACCATGCTGTACATTAGGTCCCCAGAACTTCTTCTAATTGCAAATTTGTATCATTTGACCAACATGTCAAATCTCCCCATTCTCCCCACTCCGAAATCCCTGGCTACTCTCTGTTTCAATAAGTTCAGCTTTTTTAGATTCCACACATAAGTAAGATCATACAGTATTTCTTTCTCTGACTTACTTCACTTAGCATAACACCTCAAGGTTCATCCATGTTGTCACAAATGACAGGATTCCCTTATTTTTTATGGCTAAATAATATTTGTGTGTGTGTGTGTGTGTCCATATCATCTTCTTTATTCATTCATCTCTAGACGGACACTTAGATTGTTTCCACATGTTTGCTATTGTGAATAATGCTACAGTGAACATGGGGGTGCAGATATCTTTTCCAGATAGTAATTTTATTTCCTTTAAATATGTATCCAGAAGTGGAATTGCTTGATCATATGGTAGTTCTATTTTTAATTTTTTGAGGAACTCCATACTGTTTTTCTTTTTTAAAAAAATTTATTTATTATTTATTTTTGGCTGCTTTGGGTCTTCGTTGCTGAGTGCAGGCTTTTTCTAGTTGTGGCGAGTGGGGGCTACTCTTCGTTGTGGTGCACGGGCTTCTCATTGCCGTGGCTTCTCTTCTTGCGGAGCATGGGCTCTAGGGCGCAGGCTCAGTTGTTGTGGCGCACAGGCTTAGTTGCTCCGCGGCATGTGGGATCTTCCTGGACTAGGGCTCGAACCCATGTCTCCTGCATTGGCAGGCAGATTCTTAACCACTGCGCCACCAGGGAGGTCCCTCCATACTGTTTTAAATAGTGACTGTGCCAGTTTACATTCCCACCAACTATGCATAAGGATCCCTTTTCTCCACATCCTCTCCAACACTTGTTATCTCTTATCTTTTTAATTATAGTCATTCTAACAGGTATCAGATAATATCTCATCATGGTTTTGATTTGCATTTCCATGATAATTAGTGATGTTGAGCATCTTTTCATGTACCTGTTGGTTATTTGTATGTCTTTGGAAAAGTGTCTTTTCAGGTCCTCTGCCCATTTTAAAATCCAGTTTTTTCTATTGAGCTGTTTGAGTTCCTTATATATTTTGGATATTAACTCCTTATCAGATACATGGCTTACAAATACTTTCTCCCATTCCACAAGTTGCCTTTTCATTTTATTGATTGGTTCTTTTGCTGTGCAGGAGATTTTTAGTTTTATACAGTCCCACTTATTCATTTTTGTTTATGTTGCATGTGCTTTAGGTGTCATATTTAAAAAACTTGTTGTTAAGACCAATGTCAAGAAGTTTTCCCCTATGTTTTCTTCTGGGAGTTTTACAGTTTCAGGTCTTATGTTTAAATCTTTAATCCATTTCAATTTAATTTTTGTGTGTGGTGTAAAACAGTGTTGCAATTTTATTCTTCTGCTTGTGATTGTCCCGTTTCTCTAACTATTTATTGAAAAGACTATCCTTTTCCCACTGAGTATTCTTGGCTCTCTTGTCAAATATTAGATGAATGTATATGTGAGGGTTTATTTCTGATTATGTTCCATTGGTGTATGTCAGTACTATACCATTTTGATTACAATAGCTTCATAGTATAGTTTAAAATCAGGAAGTGTGATGCCTCTAACTTTGTTCTTCTTTCTCAGGATTGCTTTAATTATTCAGGGTCTTGTGTGGTTCCATATGAATTTTAGGATTTTTTTTCCCATTTCTGTGATGTCTTTGGAATTTTGATAGACATTGTATTGAATCTATAGATGGCTTTGGGTAGTATGGAAATTTTGTGGTTTTTTGTTTTTTTGTTTTTTTGTTTTTGCGGTATGCAGGCCTCTCACTGTTGTGGCCTCTTCCGTTGCAGAACACAGGCTCCGGACGCGCAGGCTCAGTGGCCATGGCTCACAGTCCTAGCCGCTCCGCGGCATGTGGGATCTTCCTGGACCAGGGCACAAACCCGTGTCCCCTGCATTGGCAGGCGGACTCTCAACCACTGCGCCACCAGGGAAGCCCCAGTATGGAAATTTTAACAAAATTAATTTTTCTGATTAATGAACGTGGGACATTTTTCCATTTATTTGTGTCTTCTTCAATTTCTTTCACCAAAGTGTTATAGTTTTCAGTGTATAGATATTTAACTTCTTGGTTAAATTTATTCCTAAATATTTTATTTTATTGTGAATGGGATTGTTTTCTTTATTTCTTTTTATATATTTCATTGTTAGTGTATAGAAACACAACTGATTTCTATATGTGGACTTTGTATCCTGCAACTGCACTGAAATCATTGATTAGTTCTAACAGTTTGTGTGTGTGTGTGTGTTTGTGAAATCTTTAGCATTTTCTATATATTCGATCATATCACCTGCAAAGACAATTTTACTTCTTCCTTTTCAGTTTGGATGCCTTTTATTTCTTTTTCCTGCCTAATTGTTCTGGCTACGACTTCCAGTACTATGTGGAATAGGAGTAGTGAGGGGGGCACCTTTGTCTTATTCCTGATCTTAGATGAAAAGCTTTCAGCCTTTGACCACTGAGTGTGATGTTGGCTATGGGCTTGTCCTATACGGCCTTTATTATGTTGAGATATGTTCCTTCTGTACCCAGTTTATTGTGAGTTTTTATCATGAAAGAATGTTGTATTTTGTCAAATTTTTTCTGCATCTATTGAGGTAATCATATGATTTTTTATCTTTCACTCTATTAATGTGGTGTATCATATTTATTGATTTGCATATGATGAACCAACCTTGCATCCTAGGGATAAATCCCACTTGAACTTGATGCATGATCCTTTTAATGAGCTGTTGAATTCAATTTTTTAATATTTTATTGGTAATTTTTGCATCTATATTCACCAGAGATATAGGCCTGTAGTTTTCTTGTAGTGTCCTTATCTGGTTTCGGTTTGAGTGTAATGCTGGCCTCATAAAATGAGTTTGGGAGTGCTCCCTCCTCTTCAAATTTTTGGAAGAGTTTGAGAAGGATTGGTGTCAATTCTTCCCTAAATGTATGGTAGAATTCACCAGGGAAACCATCTGGTCCTGAGATTTTCTTCATTGGAAGGTTTTTGATTACTGATTCAATCTCCTTAATTGTTATAAGTCTGTTCAGATTTTCTATTTTTCCATGATTCAATCTTGGTAGGTTGTATGCTTCTAGGTGTTTATCCATTTCTTCTAGGTTGTCCAATTTTTTGGCATATAATTGTTCATAGTAGTCTCTTTGATCCTCTGTATTTCTGTGGTATCAGTTGTAACGTCTCCTCTTTCATTACTGATTTCATTTATTTTTATCTTCTCTTTTTTTCTTGGTCTAGCTAAAGTTTGTTAATTTTGTTCATCTTTTAAAAACCAGTTCTTAGTTTTGTTGATCTTTTTTATTGTTGTTATGGTCTCTATTTCATTTAATTCTGCTCTGATCTCTGTTATTTCTAACTTCTGCTAACTTTAGGCTTAGTTTTTTCTTTTTCTAGATCCTTGAGGTGTAAAGTTAGGTGGTTTATTTGAGATTTTTCTTTTTTTTAATATAGGTGTTTATCACTATAGACATTCCTCTTAGAACTGCTTTTGCTGCATCCCCAAAGTTTCTGTATATTGTTTTTCCATTTTTGCTTATTTCAAAAATTTTTTAACCTTCCCTCTTGATTTCTTCTTTGATCCATTGGTTGTTCAGGAGTGTGTTGTTTCCTTTTTACATACTTGTGAATGTAAGTATGTAACTCATCATCACTCCCCTTGCTCACATTACCACCTGAACCATTGCTCGCAATACTGCCTAAACCATTCTCCCACACCAAACCCCTCCATCCATGGAAAAATTGTCTTCCATGAAATCAGTCCCTGGCACCAAAAAGGTTGGGGACCACTGTATTAGAGTCTTGTTTTTTTAATCCATCCAGCCACTCTATGCCTTCTGATTGGAGAACTTAATCCATTTACACTTAGAGTAATTATTGATAGGTAAGGACATACTAATGCCAGCTCATTGTTTGCTAGATGTTTTGTTGTTCCTTTATTCCTCTCTTGCTGCCTTCCTTTGTGAATTAAATTTCTGTGCTGGTATGCTTTGATTCCCTTCTCCTTATCTTTCATATATCTACTATAGGTTTTGCTTTGTGGTTACCGTTAGCCTTACATAAAACATCTTATCGATATTACAGTCTGTTTTATGCTGATAACAACTTAAATCACGTACAACAAGTTTACTCTTTTTTCTCCCTTCCTTTTATGTTTTTGATGTCGTAATTTACCTGTTTTTATGTTGTGTACTTATTAACAACTTATTATAGCTACAGTTATTTTAATACTTTTGTCCTTTAACCTGTATAGTAAAGTGGTTAATATACCACCATATTACAGTATTAGAGTATTCTGAGTTTGACTATATACTTACCTTTATCAGTATGTTGTGTATTTTCATGTTGCTAATTAGCGTCCTTTCATTTTAGCTTGAAGAACTCCTTTCAGCATTTCTTTCAAGACAGGTCTAGTGGTGATAAACTCCCTCAGATAAACTCCCTCGGCTTTGTTTGTCTGGGAAAGTCTTTACCTCTCCTTCATCTCGGAAGGACAACTTTGCCATATAGAGTATTCTCACTTGGCAGTTTCATCCTTTCAGCACTTTGAAAATAACATCCCCCTCTCTCCTGACCTGTTAGGTTTCTACTGAGAAATCCTCTGATAGTCTTATGAGGATTCCTTTGTAAGTTACAAGTTTCTTTTTTCTTGCTCCTTATAAGATTTTCTCTTTGTCTTTGTCTTTTGACAATTTTACTACAATACGTCCTGGAGAAGATCTCTTTAAATTGTTTGGTGACCATATGAGCTTCATGAACTTGGATAGCCAAATCTCTTCCCAGATTTGGGAAGTTCTCAGCCATTATTTCTCTAAGTAAGTTTTCTGCTTCCCGCCCCCCTTTTCATTCTGAGATTCCAATAATTTGCAGATTGTTTCTTTTGATATTATCCCCCACGGATCACATAGGCTTTCTTCACTCTTTTTCATTAGTTTTTCTTTGTTCTCCCTGACTGGATAATTTCAAAGGTCCTGTCTTCTAATTCCAGATTCCTACTTCTGCTTGATCCATTCTGATGTTGATGCTCTCTATTGCACTTTTCGTTCACTCATTGTACTCTTCAGCTCCAGAATTTTGATTTGGTTCTTTTACATGATTTCTCTTTGTTAACGTTCTCATTTTATTTGTGTATCATTTTCCTGATTTTGTTCAATTGTCTTTCTATGTTTTCTTGCAGCTCATTGAGCTTCCTTAAAACAACTATTTTGGGGCTTCCCTGGTGGCGCAGTGGTTGAAGGTCTGCCTGCCGATGCAGGGGACGCGGGTTCGTGTCCCGGGCCGGGAAGATCCCACATGCTGCGGAGCGTCTGGGCTGGTGAGCCATGGCCGCTGAGCCTGCGTGTCCGGAGCCTGTGCTCCGCAACGGGAGAGGCCACAACAGTGAGAGGCCCGCATACCGCAAAACAAACAAACAAACAAAAAACCCAACTCTTTTGACTTTTTATCAGGAAAACTATAGATCTTCATGTCTTTGGTATTGGTTACCAGAAGATTATTGTGATCCTTTGGTGGTGTGATAGTTCCTTGATTTTTCATGTTCCTTGAAGTCTTGTGATGCTGTCTTCACATTTGAAGTAGCAGTTACCTCCTCCAGTCTTTACTTATTGACTTTGGGAGAGAAATACCTTCTGTCAGCCCTGCTAGGGATTCTGAGGTTTCTGGATATGCCTACTCTACATTCCTTGTTGCCTCTTGTGATAGAATTCTTAAGCTTATATGCCTTCTCTCCATCCTGCAATGCACCAGGCCAGAGGCTGACAGACTCCCTTTTGCTTTTCCAAGGATAGAGCTAAAGCTCGAGTTTGTGGTCTCTTCCTGGCCAGCAGATTTAGGCAACCTTTCTACACATGTTCACTATTGTCTGCCAGAGCTTGCTCTCACCACCATCAGGAGTGCATTCAGGGAGATAAGCCACAGGGAGGTGTGTAGATGAGGCACATGGAGCATCGGCAGTGCCTGTGGGCCATTTGGAAGGATTCAAAGGAAAGTGTCCCCAGCAGCTCATGACAGTGAGTAGGACCCATGTCCCTTTAATGTCCTCTGAGGGTCCTATGTGCTCTCACCCAGCCTCTTCCCACCCCCATATCATGTAGCTCACAACTCAGTACTCTGGATGGAGCAAGAGAGAAATGACCTCTTTGACAGGATCTCACACTGCTGGAGAAGCTGGGTGCTCACTCACACACTCTCACTTTACCCTGAAGGAGAAATCACTGACCAAGAAAATGATTTCTTAGCATTGAGCTGTGCCAGTTTGGGGGACAGGTAATGCAGGTAAAGTCAAACTGTTCCTCTTACCCTCTCCAATGTGTCCAAATGTGTATTTTTCTGCTCTAACTATGTGCTGGAATTTCTCTTCTGGAAACCTAGATTTCCACAAAGGCTCTCTTATTCATAAGTGATTGTCTAAGACAGTGTTCTCCAGGGAGAGAGGCCCACTCCTTCCTCATAATCTTTATCGTGCCTCCTGGATATGCACAACTGTCATTTTCTCACATTTATGTCAAGTCGAGTGTTGCAAAACAGCTCCAAGCTCTTTCATCCAACAAGTTTGCCTATCCAATATATCCCAAAATTTAAACTACAGAAACTATGGCACTGTTACTGTTGTCAAATAATTTGAAAAAAAATAACACACAAAAAGGACAAACAATATACTTGCAGGTCACCAGTCTTCAGCCTCTGATAACAGCCTACTTCTAGTTGTCCAACTTGCAGTAGGTATATTCACTTCCATCCGTTGTTTGATCTAACTTTCCTCCTGTCTTCATCTTACTCATGCTACACTTATTTTCCTGATTCCTTTCTTTTTCAAAGTCTCTGTCTTACAGTGTTATATATTCATGGGTATTGGATTATATTTTGAATTATATTGAAATCTTTTGTACATTTGCATCTCTACAGGCTCCATTTCCCCAAAATGGAATTCATTCCCTATTCTTCATATTTAAACCATTTCATCTTTCAATGTTCTACTCATGTACTCTCTCTTTTATAAAGACCTCCTTGGCATCCCTTTTCCCATTCATCAATCCATCCATCCATCCACCCAGGTCTCACCCCATTCCGAATTCTGAGAGCTCTGAGTACCTCATTTGTTAGATCACTTGGGACCTTATCAGGTGTACACTTCTTGCTCTTTGTCGTGGGTTGAATGATGGCTCCACAGAAGACATGCCTATGCCCTAACCCCTGGACCCTGTGAATATGAACTTATATGGAAAAAAAAGGTCTTTGTTGATATAATTAATTTAAGGACCTTGAGATGAGGTCATCCTGGATTACCTGGTTAGGTCCTAAATCCAAATGACAAGTGTCATATGACACAGAAGAGGGGACACAAGAGGAGGAAATGGAGGCAGAGATTGGAGTGTTGTAGACAAAAGCCAAGTAATACCTGGAGCCACCAGTAGCTGGAAGAAGATGAAGGATTCTCTTCAAGAGCCTTTGGAAGGAGTGCAGCCCTGCTGACACCTTGATTTTGTACTTCTGGCCTCCAGAACTGTGAGAGAATAAACTTCAGTTGTTTTAATTTACCATGTTTTATGGTAATTTGTTATGGTAGCCACAAGAAACTAGAAATTCAAATGGCCAGTTCTTTAAAATCAGAGGCAGTGTGTTTTACCTCTTTGTATGAGGTCTTTCCCCTACCTGGAGAAAAGTAGCCAGAACAGAGAAAAGAACACCAAGAACTGAGTTGAATTGACTAGGTTTCAGCATGGCCCATCCATTATTAGCTGGCTCTCTTTTCTAAATTAGGGACATATGCCATTTCCTCTACACAGTGACTGTGAAGGTTTCATGTGGAAATGGATGGGGAACTCTCTTCTACTGTGTGTGTGCAGCTCTCCCATATACTCACTGTTGCTCTTTTGTGACTTGTTTCCCTATTGAAGTGTCAGGATAAGGTCTCACCTCTGTGGGTAGAGGACAGGGTCCCTCTGAAAAGGATGGTCATTCTGGGGTTAATCACTGGGGAAGAGGCAAGTCCTAGACATGAAATCATAAATTAGAAAGCAGGCTGCAGGCAGCCTCTCTGGAGTTGGGATTTTGCTATAGTGGCCTTCTTTCAGCTTCCCCAAATAGCCATGTGCTTTTTTGTTTTAGGGCTTCTGTATGTGCTATTCCCTCTAGCCAGAACATTCTTCCCCCAGCTAACTCCTATCCTCTGTCTCAGTTCTAAAAAGCAGCCTTCCATTACTACCTAGATTAGGCCAGGACTCCTGACATATTGCCCTTAGCCCATGCCCTTCTCCTCAGAAGTATACATCACCCTACGTCTTGTTCAACATTCTGCCTCATTTGGTGTCATACCACAGGTTCCATGGGCAAGAATGTGCCCACCTGGGTCTTGTGCTTCTCCTGCAGCAGAGAGCAGAGCACCCTCCCCACCCCCACCCCCAGTTTCAGATAAGGGAAGTGACCCTAAGGTCACATTCTCTGGTTAGAGGTTACTCTCCAGTGGTCCCCGCCCCCAGCCTTCAGTTAAGTCTCACTTATACTTTCTGAGGCTAATTGTGGCCAGACACACCAGTGAGCAGCACCCCTGAGGCTTGCAGTCATCCCTCAGGAGTATCCTAGGGGAGGGTGCATCTATCTCAGGGGCCAGGGCTTTCACAGCTGCCCCACCCTATGGGGAGTCTCCCTCATTGATATTCCTGACATTGACGATTTGGACTTGATTTTATTGAGGGTGCCAACCAGTGAATTTCCTTATAACAGAAAATGTCAAATTCATGTGACAGATGGCTATAATCCAACAGGGCAACCAAAATAGGGCTTGGTAAAATGTGGACTAGATCAGGCAGAAGCAATGGGGGGTATCTACCCCTGTGTGCACTTGTGAAGGTTGAGTTACAGGAGATGCTGAATGTAATGGAAACATTGACTTGGAATCTTTAGGCATCTCCTGAAAGGATTAGCCAATGGCATCATAAAAAGAGAAAGAGGTCAACTGAAAAATAGCAGGATGACAGAGGTGCCCATCAGACTCCTTGAAGAACCCAGCAGTCCAGGTGATTGGAATAGGATAGCACATGAGCCTGACCAGAGCCCAGAGAGAGAGAAGGCGGGTTGGGCACAGGATCACCACCAGCATTCAGGTTACCCAAAAGATGGGCCCAAATTGGACTTTTCTGGAAAAGGTTCCACATGTTGCTTCTGGGGTAAAAGTATTCTTCACCTCATCCATTTTGAGATCAGTCCCCCACTAATGTTAATCAAATATTAACATCTGATTGGACACATATAATGAATTGCAGAGTAGGAGGCAATAAATATTTAGGTCAGAAAATTTGACAGTTATAATTTATATTCACTCTTAGTTCACCCATCCTGTTTAATGTGGGGGTTGGGGTAACACTCACCCCGCTCCTGCTCAGTCTCACAGAGCAGCAAAGGAGCCTACAGCTCCTCCCACCCATATGTCTCCAGCTTGAAACCCATCCTCTCCCAAGTCCTGGCTCAGAAACCAGTTTAAAGAGGTCCTCTGTCCCCCACCCCACACACACCAGTAACAAGGAAGTCCCTCAGGGTTGGGAGGGGTGGGAGAAGCCAGGAGACAGACCAGGCCAGGCCACTTCCCATTATTCAGCAGAAGGGGAATGAGTGGGGGCTAAGCCTCTGGTCTCTAGGGCTCATCTACACCAACTTCTTGGCTTTAAAGAAGCTCTTGAGGTGCTGCATCTGCCAGATGCCAGTGGCCACAAGGATGAAGGTCTGCAGAATGAACCACCACAGCACCCGTTGGTTGGTGCTCTCGCTGGTCTGCCGGAAGCGCTCCTCTCGCCACTGTGGGAGGGGAGAACAGGAAGGTGTGGCTAGAACTGAATTGACCCCCAGGGGAAGAGCTGAAAGAGCCACTCTCTGGGAGGTTACACATCCACTGTCCCAACTGGCCCAGCCCAGCCCCTCACCCTCTGGTACTCCTGCTCCTTCTGGATCTTCTCCACTTGCTCCACCAGTTGCTGTATGCGCAGATGCAGCAGGGTCAGCTTGTCATTGGCTGCAAGTTCCGTATAATCATTGGTGTGTTCACCCAACTGCATGTCCAAGTGAATGGCCTGGGGAGCAGAGGAGCCAAGGGTGGGGGTCAGGGAGCTCAGCTCCACACACCTGCCAGAAACCCAGCTTCCACACACCAGTCTGGGCCTGACTGAACTGAGCAGTTCAGTGCCTCACACTCATTGATGTGAGGACTAGCTCTGCTCCAGGTGCCAAAACACCAGATCAAGGCCCTGCTTGCATGGAGTTCCATGTCCAAAAGACAGAAGGGACAGAACAAAATGTGCAGAACAAAATGTGTATGACTCAGTGTTTGAGACAAGCAGCTCCTAGGAGTTCCATGTCAGTGGGAGGTGGTAATGAAGAGCCTGGGAGCGTTCAGCTGCTGGACAGCTCTGAATTTTACATTATGAAGCTTGGTCTTTATTCTAGGGATGGCAGGGAGCCGAGCGATGATTTTAAGTCAGAGTGACTCCTTCCTGGGTCCCCTCTCATTCTTCAGGACCTGTCCTCTGTATGCTTACTTCATGGAAAGCCCAGCCCTCCTCAAGAGGCACCGCCTACTGAACCCTTTTCACCCAAGGGACTGAGATGTTAAGGGTTGGTGACTTTCCCCTCCATACTCACCAGCTTGCCATCATAGAAGAGGGCGAACCGGATGGACTCGAGGTGAAGGCATATCTGGTGCTCTCCGGGAGACTGAGAAGTGAAGGTAAAGCTGCCCCGAGGGCCATACTGACGAGCCAGCAGATTCTAGAGGAAACAGCCTCTGTGAGCACAGAGAAGCTGACCAGAAACCTGCTTCTAGGAGAGGAACTCTGGGGGTATCCCAGGTTCTGATCCCCACAGGCCAGACCAGTAGGGAGGGTGTGAGGAAAATGGCATCAGTTTGGGCTTGAAAATCTCAGATCCCAGCACTGCTAGTACACAATACTCTACAGACTGCAAAGAGCATGGCCTTTCTTGAGCTCTCTTGCCTGTGAGGAGATGAGCCCTCCTCTGAGAAGTGGAGGACTAGGGAGGACTAGACAATGACGCTGGAGACGTGGGGGTGGGAGGGCTGCAGGGAGTCAAGGCCTACCTCACCTTGTTCTCGGGGTCCTTCACAAACACGAACAAATTGATCCACTGCGGGGAGGGCTGGTACTTTTCCATAGCAGGGTCGTATAGCTCGGTCTTGTAGTTACCTAATGGGGAGGCAGCCTGAATGCATCCCCATCCACACTCACGACCAAGAGCCCGCCCAGGACCTCCAGGAGTCACGGGGGACGGGGGGAGGAACAGGAAGATCCGGGTGTCTGATTGCGGGGCTTGACCACAACCCTCTGCCTCTCTCCTTCCCTCTCCTGCCCCGCTTTTCTGCTGTCATCCGGGTCTGGATCAGACTTGCCTCCTCGGCGCCCCCCAACTCCGGCACAGGCAACGGAGAGCATGCTTTGCCCACACTGCTGTCCACCCATTTCCCACCCGTGCCTACCCCCGGCAGCAGAGGGGAGGTATGGGCCTGAGCTGATCCCGCGGGGCCTCATCCCCATTCCCTCTCAGGACTCTGGGTGCGGGGAGGGCAAGGCCGGGACTCTGGGTGCGGGGAGGGCATGGCTCGGGCGCACCTATGACCACTGTGCCATCGGGGATCTCCTGGATGAAGCACTTCTCCTCCAGCTCGCTGACCTCGAGGTAGAACGCGTCTCCGCCGCCTGTGAGCGCCAGCAGCTGCCCCAGCAGCAGCGGCAGGGCCAGTTCGGCTGCCCTCGCTCGGCCCCATCCCCGCCCGGGGCCGGCCCCGGGCCCAGCGCCTTGCGTCCCGCGGGCCCCCGCCACCTTCCCAGCCGAGCCCGAGGGTGTCTTTGCTGGGCCTGCGAGACTGCAACTCGGGCACGGACTACAAATCCCAGGAGTCCCCGCGCGGACTCGCGTTGCGGAGGGGCCACGCGAGCTCCCGCCCCACTAGCGAGGCGCTGCCCAGCGGTTTCCTTGCCCCGCCTCGCTTAATGCGCGCAGAAACCCAAGGAGGAGGTTGCTCTTAGCCCCATCTTGCTGATGTGGTTACAGCCTCAGAGAGAAGAAGGAAGGGACTAGCCCTCTGAAACTTGCAGGAGCGGCTGCCTGAGATGGGTGTTGAGAGTGTGGGCATGTCCAGGCATGACCTGGACCTGAACCTCGAGGAGGTTAGAAGCGATGGTGAGACAGAATGAGAACTGCAGAGAAGCCCTGTGGGGTTCAGAGGCTGACGTAGTAGTTCAGGAAAGGAACGGAGAAATGTCCCTTTTATGGAAGGGGTAAGTTTGACTCAAGCTCTGAAGGATGGTTAAAATCTCCCTGAGCAGTGACGGAGCAAGACCAAATTAGGTAGAGAGACCTAGAATTGCCTAACAGCAGTAGGCCAGTTAAGGGACTAGGGGAAGAAAGTTTATGGGCACATGGAGGGAGGAGGTAAGTTGGGCCGAATCACTGAGGGGGCAGGAGCTGCCAGGCCAACTTGCACAGGTGGGACTCTTCATCCAGTGGGACCAAAAGAAAAGACTGTGAGTGAGCCTGGAGGGTGAAAGAAGTCGGCAGGAATGCAACTGGAAAAGGAAAGGGAATACACAACTGAAAGGTGTGGGAGGGTGGGGCCAACATGACAAGACAGGGACCCAGGAATAGCAAATCTCAGGAATTCCGGAGCTCACGGTGCTCTGAGTAGGGCAGTGTATACTCAAACGTCAATATAAAGCAGTAGCCCTTCCCAGGTGGTGGGATGAAGTCCTCCACCATCTAGAGCCTGATGATAATAGATGCTCATTGGTTTATTCAGTAATATAAAATGATGATGAAAATAATAATACTTTTTATTCTTCTGTGCCAGCCACTGTTCTAAGCACTTTTAAATGTATTAACTAAATTAATATTTTAAAAACTCTATAAGGTAGACTCTAATAGGATTCCAGTTTAACAGTTGGGGAAGCAGTGGCAAAGAGAGGTTGAGTAATAACTTGCCCAAGGTCATCCAGTGATAAGCGGCAGGCATTTGCTCACACAAACTCTGGGCATGACTTTACGATACATGTTGGACATGAATATGAGTAAAACCTGTCTCCTGTCCTCTAAGAGCCCACTGAAAAGCAAAGGAGCAATGTCAATACAGTGTTTTAAGATTAATAATATGTTTTAGCTACCAGAAATTGTCCCCTCACTTTATCAGTGTGGTCCATTGATAATTCTAGGGGAACGTTTTTATTCCTTCACTGGGAATGATCTTTAAACGAAAATGATAGATGCAGGTGTTAACAAAGGCAGACACTTTAGAAAGGTCAATTAAGACAACAGCTGAAAAGCATCTGTTGGATTTGGGAACTAGCTGTTCATCAAGGGCATTCACCAGGAGCTGGGAGCAGGGGTGATGACTCAGGGTTTGGGAGGCAGGATGAGGTGCTGTCCACGGTCCTGAATCGTGATTGCCTGTACCACCGCCTGCAATAAGGGACTGGTTTTGTTGTTGTTTTGCGGTACGCGGGCCTCTCACTGTTGTGGCCTCTCCCGTTGCGGAGCACAGGCTCCGGACGCACAGGCTCAGCAGCCATGGCTCACGGGCCCAGCCGCTCCGTGGCATGTGGGACCTTCCTGGACCGGGGCACGAACCCGCGTCCCCTGCATCGGCAGGCGGACTCTCAACCACTGCACCACCAGGTAAGCCCTTGTTGTTGTTTTATATATAAATTTTCCAATTCCTCATGAACTAATACTTTTGTAAAAAAGAATAAAATATGAAACTGATTATGGGCTGGGATGTCACATCAATGTTAAATTTCTATAAAAGTTTCTAAGCGCTCAATTTCTGTGTTTATCTCATTGCGGACCTATAACAAACACTCATGGACCAGCACCGGCCCACAGTGAGTAGCACTGTTTCATAGCCAGTGATCAGACTGCCCACAGAAATCCCCTAAAAGGACAAAAGTGGAAAATTATTAGGGCCTGCAGTGACATGCATGTAAGGAGATAGTGCAGCAGTGACTTTACAGCAAGATTTCAAAGCCAAGAACCCAGATGTTGGGAAGGATGAGATGGTTCCCAAGTAGAAAAAGTACTGTGTTGATGATAAAATCTGATTCTGAGTGATGACAGGGCTGAGAATATAAGAGCAGAGAGCCCATCATTCTGGGATTCTCCCACTTGACAGTGATCTCATTCCACACTGTCTGCCAAGACCACTGAACCTGGGTGCCATTTGTGAGATTTAAAGAAGACATTGGGGAACTGCATCTACTTGCCCTATCTGAGGTTCCCCTAAGATCGAAGACTCTGTCAGGCCTCTACTACATGCTGTTCCCTTTCTAAGGGATGTCCTGAGCCCCCATTGCTGCCCTCTTTTCCACTTGCCTAATTCCTATTCACACTCTCAAGACTCAAGTGCAGCATCCCTCTTTTAGGTGTTTCCTGCCCTGGGCTCCTTGGGACCTTGCGTTAACCATGTTGAATTATAATTGTCCATTCACATGCAAGTCTCTTGGGGCTGATAGCTGGAAGAGATTAAGACAGGTTTCTGCCACATATATTTATCTCTGTGCTCCCCAAAGCCTAGCGAAAATCTAGGAACAGTATGATTGTGCAGTGTATGTTTGGTTAGAGAAAGGGAAGAGAGAGGAAGGAGAAAAAGTAGAGGGGAGTATGGAAGGAAAGGGGGGGACAGAGAGAGGAAAAAGAAAGAGAAGTTGGAAGAAAAAAGAGAAAGAAGAAAGCAAGGATGAAGGAGTTTGGAGAGAAAGAAGGAAGAAGAGTAATGATGAGTCATAAGCCATAATCTCCATACCTTGTGCCTGGCCTTTCTTATGATGTCCCCTCCTCATTATTCCCATTAGGCATCTCGAACTAGGGATGGTGGGGGTGGAGATACCTCATGGTTAGAATGTTCTTGCACATAAAATCAGAGCTTCCATGTGCAATTCTGCTCTGGTGCTGGGTGGATTCTGTTGGTGTGCTGGTGACCTCCACATCATCCCCAGGACACCACCATGCCAGTGTTCCTTCCTCTGGTCCACTGGTCTCTGCATTCTTCTTCCTCCCTGGCATGTAGAAAAATATTCCTTGTGACCATCTCCACGAAGGAATTTCCTATGAAAGTTCTTTTCCCTGTGCTTTCTTTCCCAGAACACCTAGGCACTGAAGGGTGTGTATGTGCTGAATCCAGGGATATCAAGAACCGTATCACGCTGGACCTGGAACCAACCACTGTTCCTGCTTCATGCACCACCCCCACCCCCCACCCCCCATACAGGCTCACACTTATCCCTCTGACAGAATTCTTCCACTCCTGGTGAGTTTTCTCAGAGTTTTCTCACTGTCTCTCTTTCCAGTCCATCTCTCTTCAGGGCTTCAGGCAGTTCATCCCACAGGTCTGTGCCTGGCTTGGTCCTCCAACCCTCCTTCACTGCAGGGGTTCCCATAAGGAGGGCAAATCAAAGGGAATGGCTGGGCTGTTCCTCAGTCCCTGAGAATCAGGAAGCCATTGATCCCAGGACTCAGAGGACCTCTAGGGGTAATGTGGCCAAATGCAACATACCAGTGCACTTAAGACTCAGCTCTACCCCAGCCAAAATACCGTTATACTTTCCCACAGTAAAATGTTTGCAGCATCCTCAAAGGTCTCCACTGTCTTCCAAACATCTTTTCTGGATGAGTAAAGAAATGCACAGACTTGGTTGAGGCACCAGGACTCCTCTCTGGGCTCAGTTTTCACCAAAGGTGAATCCTCTCCCCTCATGCCTGAGGTTGTATAGATGAACCTGGATAAGGGATGCAGCTTTCTCAGACATCTTCTATTTATCATCACCCTTTCTATCAAGTTCCCGAACTGGTAACCACTTCTGCCCTTGAATGAAGACTTTCTCTCCAGTCTTCCATGCAAATGGGAAACCTCATTCTTTTGGTTCAAAGATCATTCATTGTATAGAATGAGATAGAACCCAGGGAAAAAGGAGGGTAGGGGACATGATGGGGAGACCAAGGTGGAGGGAAGAGAGAAGAGGAAGATGGCAAATCCAGACAGTGACACTTCCTTACTTCCCCTTTCTTCCCCTTTCCTCTCCACTATTTCCTCCCTTCTTTTCCATAGCGCCTCCCTCCTCCCTTTTTTCTCTCTGATTTTAAAAAGTAAGTTTTACTATTATTCAGGCGTGGTGAGGCCAACAGATCAGGAGATGATTACTATTGAAAAGATAGTTTGGGAACTTCCCTGGTGGTCCAGTGGTTAATACTCTGCACTTCCACTGCAGGGGGTGCAAGTTTGATCCCTGGTTGGGGAACTAAGATCCCACATGCCGCAGGGCATGGCCGAAAAAGAAAGAAAGAAAAGATAGTTTTTTACTCACAGTTCCCAAGCAGACTGGGTACACCAAGTCATGCAGGGCCACATGGGGAAACACCAGTGTTGGTCAGGAGGCAGAGGAGTGAGGGGAAAGCATGGATAAAAGCCTTTATTATGGTGTTCATGGGAAGGAGTGGGTGATTGGTTAGTTTGAAGAATTTCAGCAGGCTCTGTGGTGTTGGGGCTGTCATGGGTTATCTGGTACCCGACCCTGAGGTGATTAGGGCAGGAGGAATATTGGCTTGTTGCGTGAGAGTTCAATAAAGATGGTGGTTGGGGGCAGGGGGGTATGGGCTTTGGATTGGTTGGTTTACATATGAAAGGTACCCTCTCAGGTGAGTCCTTTGCTATCTCTAAGAACTAACCCTGGGAGGGGTAGTGAGGCCCCAGATGCCAGAGCATCAGGAACACAGAATATAAGAAAATATAGTTAATACACTCCTCAACCAGAGTCTGCACCACTGGGTCTCCAAAAGATCATGGCAGCATTCTCATCCCACCTACACTGAGGGTTTTACAAGTCAGGAGTTGGGGAACAGGGTGGAGCAGGTGAGGAGAAAGGTGGGTCACAGCCCTGCCTTCTCTTGGACTGGGGCAGAGCAGATTGGGGCCAAGGTTAAGAGGAAAGTAAGACAATTAGGTTTCTACTGCTGCCACTGCCAGGACACTGCTGCACTCAATCTGGCAAGTCCCAGCCATGTTTCTGGCTTTGAAGAACAAGTTCAAATGACCTAAGGTATGTCCATCCTTCCCCATCCCCATCCCCAAAACTAAGATTCAGGATTCTGTACTGGCTCTGTCATTAGTTGACTGTATGACCTTGTACCTTACTTCCCTTCTCCGGTCCTCATGTTTTCCTGCCCCTACAGCTGCTCCAGATGAGGGCTCAGCCCCCTTGCTCCTGGTCCATGTTGCTGAACTCTCTGCCTCTCAGGGGGTTGTGTCAATCACTCCAGCTTACAGGTGCCAACTGTGTGAATACTTGTTGGTTGAATGGGCACTGCCACCACTGGAGAGGAGGAAGAGAACACCAGGACTGCTCCCTGAGTGTGGGAGAGGTGGCGCTGGTGTTTGCTTCCTAAGATTGGAGTCTCTTCATGAGGGAGCTTCTGACTTAAGGATATGTGGATGGAATCAAAGTGAAGTAAGTTCTTCAGTTACCATCAACACTGTGATGTTATTTGATCTCCAATTTCCCTGTTCCCCTGAATGTATGTCAAGAATAAACTCCAGGGCTTCCCTGGTGGCACGGTGGTTGAGAATCTGCCTGCCATTGCAGGGGACACGGGTTCGAGCCCTGGTCTGGGAAGATCCCACATGCTGCGGAGCAACTAGGCCCGTGAGCCGCAACTACTGATCCTGCGCGTCTGGAGCCTGTGCTCTGCAACAAGAGAGGCCGCGATAGTGAGAGCCCTGCGCACCGCGATGAAGAGTGGCCCCCGCTTGCCGCAACTAGAGAAAGCCCTCGCACAGAAACGAAGACCCAACACAGCCAAAAAAATATACAAAAATAAATAAATTAATTTTAAAAAAAGAATAAACTCCATACCTGTGTCCCAAATTACACACAAACACACACACATTGGGTATACATTCATATTCTCCTACTGCTGCCTTCTTTCCTTTCCCTGTATTATTTAATCCCTCATGAACTTTTCCCCTATTACTGTTCAGACTCCGATCTCTGAGTGTTCTCAAAGCTGTGGCCCTGGATTTAGGAAAACTGTTTGGGACATGGAACCCATCTTCTGCTTTGACTATGTCCAATGCTCAGTGGGGGAGATTTCCAACAAGACTGGTAAAGGTCTAGATAGAAATTATTCTCTTTTTCTCCACTGACACAGAAAGAGAATGGGCCAACAGTTGTCTACTTCTTACCATTCCAGTTCTCAATGTGGAGATTCTGACTTAAAGAACTCAGAGGAAACGAATGGAACAGACAAGACAGTGTGTCAGACAAAAAGCACACAGCCTGGTGTCAGCATAGCTTGGGAAATATGACATGTGTGAGATGTAGAGATATCCCTTTCCTCATCTCACAAGATATAGGAAAGCAAAGAACTTCCTGTAAAAGGGCTTTAGCAAAACCCAAATTTTAAGGCAATGATACCATTTAAAAACATCTAACTGGGCTTCCCTGGTGGCGCAGTGGTTAGAGTCCGCCTGCCGATGCAGGGGACACAGGTTCGTGCCCTGGTCCGGAAGGATCCCACATGCCACGGAGCGGCTAGGCCCGTGAGCCATGGCCGCTGAGCCTGCGTGTCCGGAGCCTGTGCTCCGCAACAGGAGAGGCCACAACAGTGAGAGGCCCGCGTACCGCAAAAAACAAACAAACAAAAAACAAACAAACAAAAGTAAAAATTCAAATAGAAAATGGGCAAAAGACATGAAGAGACATCTAATTAAAGAGGATATAAAGATGCAAATGAATGCATGGAAAGGTTTTCAACATCAGCCATTAGAGAAATGCAAATTAAAACCACAATGAAGATGAGACTCAAACCCAGCTGCACCTCAGATTGGGACTTGAACCCACAATCACTGACTTAGGAGGGGACTCAAACCCACTGTCTTTTAAATGAAACCACACATCTAGTCTCAGGACTTATTGAAGCTCATGTTGTTTTGTCTCGGCACAGAAAGAATTCAGCAGGAGGCAAAGAGTGAGTTTATCAGCATAGGATGCTTGTGAGAGCTACAAGCTGGCAGGCAAGGGAAGGCAGCCCTGAGAACAAAGAGGGCTACATTTTTATAATGAAAGAAAAAGTGGGGAGGGGAGAAGACCACCTTCTTCCTCATTTTTGGGTAGACGTCAAGGCTTACATTATGAGTTCTTCCTTTAACCCTCTATCGTCTAACTGGGACTGTCATGGTGCTATTTAAATCTTATGTATATTAGCAAAAGGGTGGTGACATACTAAAATATGGTAATTCATCTCAGGTCTCTGCATAATGTTCCCTTTCCCCTAGTTGTTCACCTCTCACCTATATTGCTGTAGTAGCTATGTGCAGAAATGCTACTCTTCAAGGACCATTAACTCCCTGACTTCATGTAACAAGATTCAGACTCCATAACTATTGAACAAGATTCAGACTCCATAACTATTGTCTTGTATTTTAACTATGAGTATTTGTGGCTTGAGTGGGTCTGGGGCTTGAATGCACCTGGTCTTCCTTCGAGGTAGAGTAGATTATTACTGGGTTACTTGATTCTTTTCTTGAGTGCTCATTAGCTTACAACAGTCTCCCAAACACCCTTAAAATTCCTTTTCTGTCTTTAATCCCCCAGTGGAATTTCTAAACTATTTAATTATCCTACTCTATCCTTATCAAAGTATCATTACAAACATATCAGAATGGCTAAAGTAAAAAATAGTGACAACAACAAATGTCGGTGACAATGTGGAAAAACTGGATCACTTATACATTGCTGGTGGGAATGTAAAATAGTAGTCACTCTGGAAAAGAGTTTATCAGTTTCTTTAAAAACTTAGCATTCAACTACCATAAGACCCAGCAATTGCTCACCTAGGCATTTGTTCCAGAGAAAAGAAGACTTATGTTCATACAAAAACCTGTACATCAGGTTTCTGTGGTGGTGCAGTGGTTAAGAATCTGCCTGCCAATGCAGGGGACACGGGTTCGAACCCTGGTCTGGGAAGATCCCACATGCCGTGGAGAAACTAAGCCAGTGCGCCACAACTACTGAGCCTGCGCTCTGGAGCCCACGAGCCACAACTATTGAGGCCATGTTCTGCAACTACTGAAGCCCTTGTGGCCTAGAGCCTGTGCTCTGCAACAAGAGAAGCCGCTGCACTGAGTAGCCCACTCACCGCAACAAACAACTATATTCATCAGTGATATCGGTCTGTAATTTTCTTTTTTTGTAGTAGAAAAAAAAACTGTACATAAATGTTTATTGCGTCTTTATTTGTAATGGAAATAAAAGTAAGCTGGAAACAACCCAAATGTTCGTCAGTGGCTAAACTGTGGAGCATCATAGGATGGCTACTACTTAATGGTTACTTTTTCCTTCCCTTTTTTAAAAAAATTTATTATTTTTAATTAAAAGTCAAATTGGGGTATAATTGACATATAACATGACATTATATTATTTTTAAAATAATGAAATGAGAATACTTTTCATACATTCATGTAATAAATACTTATTGATCATCTGTTAGGTACTAGACATTGTTTCATACCAGGATACACAGCACTAAGAAGACAAACTCTGTTCCATGGACTTATATTTTACCGCTAGAGTGGGGGAAGATAACTGATAAAAGTACATGAATAAAATAAGAAAATATCAGGGGGCAATACTTGCTTTAGTAAAAATAAAACAGAATGTTGTGACTGAGAGTAACTGGCATGGGGGGTCTCTGGGTTGGGAAAGCCTCTCTGAGATGGCATTTAAGCTGAGCTTTGAACATCAGGAAGAATTCATCACGTCAGGATCTGGGAAAAGAACATTCCAGAAGAGAGAGACAACCTACATTGTGTATCAAAGTTAGGAAAAAAATTTGAATTTTATTTTGTTTTTTTTTTATACAGCAGATTCTTATTAGTCATCAATTTTATACACATCAGTGTATACGTGTCAATCCCAATCACCCAATTCATCACACCACCACACCAACGCCCCCGCTACTTTGCCCCCTTGGTGTCCATATGTTTGTTCTCTACATCTGTGTCTCAGTTTCTGCCCTGCAAACTGGTTCATCTGTACCATTTTTCTAGGTTCCACATGTATGCATTAATATATGGTATTTTTTTTTCTCTTTCTGACTTACTTCACTCTGTATGACAGTCTCTAGATCCATCCACGTCTCAACAAATGACCCAATTTTGTTCCTTTTTATGGCTGAGTAATATTCTATTTTATATATGTACCACATCTTCTTTATCCATTCATCTGTCAATGGGCATTTAGGTTGCTTCCATGACCTGGCTATTGTAAATAGTGCTGCAATGAACATTGGGGTGCATGTGTCTTTTTGAATTATGGTTTTCTCTGGGTATATGCCCAGTAGTGGGATTGCTGGATCATATGGTAATTCTATTTTTAGTTTTTTAAGGAACCTCCATACTGTTCTCCATAGTGGCTGTATCAATTTACATTCCCACCAACAGTGCAAAAGGGTTCCCTTTTCTCCACACCCTCTCCAGCATTTGTTGTTTGTAGATTTTCTGATGATGCCCATTCTAACTGGTGTGAGGTGATACCTCATTGTAGTTTTGATTTGCATTTCTCTAATAATTAGTGATGTTGAGCAGCTTTTCATGCGCTTTTTGGCCATCTGCATGTCTTCTTTGGAGAAATGTCTATTTAGGTCTTCTGCCCATTTTTTTTTTTTTAAGCGGTATGCGGGCCTCTCACTGCTGTGGCCTCTCCCGTTGCAGAGCACAGGCTCCGGACGCGCAGGCTCAGCGGCCATGGCTTACGGGTCCAGCCTCTCCACGGCATGTGGGATCTTCCCGGACTGGGGCACGAACCCGTGTCCTCTGCATTGGCAGGTGGACTCTCAACCACTGCACCACCAGGGAAACCCTGCTGGAAGATTTTTAATCACAGTTTCAATTTCATTACTTGTGATTTGTCTGTTCATATTTTCTATTTCTTCCTGGTTCAGTCTTGGAAGGTTATACCTTTCTAAGAATTTGTCCATTTCTTCCAGGTTGTCCATTTTATTGGCATAGAGCTGCGTGTAGTAGTCCCTTAGGATGCTTTGTATTTCTGCGGTGTCTGTTGTAACTTCCCCTTTTTCATTTCTAATTTTATTGATTTAAGTCCTCTCCCTCTTTTTCTTGATGAGTCTGGCTAATGATTTATCAATTTAGGTTATCTTCTCAAAGAACCAGCTTTTAGTTTTATTCATCTTTGCTATTTTTTTTTGTTTCTATTTCATTTATTTCTGCTCTGATCTTTATGATTTCTTTCCTTCTGCTAACTTTGGGTTTTGTTTGTTCTTCTTCCTCTAGTTCCTTTAGGTGTAAGGTTAGATTGTTTATTTTGAGATTTTTCTTGTTTCTTGAGGTAGGCTTGTATAGCTATAAACTTCCCTCTTAGAACAGCTTTTGCTGCATCCCATAGGTTTTGGATCGTAGTGCTTTCTTTGTCATTTGTCTCTAGGTATTTTTTTATTTCCTCTTAGATTTCTTCAGTGATCTCTTGGTTATTTACTAACGTATTGTTTAGCCTCCATGTGTTTGTGTATTTTACATTTTTTTCCCTTTAATTCATTTCTAATCTCATAGCATTGTGGTCAGAAAAGATGGTTGATATGATTTCAATTTTCTTAAATTTACTGAGGCTTGATTTGTGACCCAAGATGTGATTTATCCTGGAGAATGTTCCGTGCGCACTTGAGAAGAAAGTGTAATCTGCAGTTTTTGGATGGAATGTCCTATAAATATCAGTTAAATCTATTTGGTCTATTGTGTCATTTAAAGCTTGTGTTTCCTTATTTATTTTCATTTTGGGTAATCTGTTCATTGGTGTAAGTGAGGTGTTAACCTCTTCCAGTATTATTGTGTTACTGTCGATTTCCTGTTTTATAGCCGTTAGCAGTTGCCTTATGTATTGAGGTGCTCCTATGTTGGGTGCATATATATTTATAATTGTTATATCTTCTTCTTGGATTGATCCCTTGATCATTCTATTGTGTCCTTCCTTGTCTCTTGTACCATACTTTATTTTAACGTCTATTTTATCTGATATGAGTATTGCTACTCCAGATTTCTTTTGATTTCCATTTGCATGGAATATCTTTTTCCATCCCCTCACTTTCAGTCTGCATGTGTCCCTAGGTCTGAAGTGGGTCTCTTGTAGACAGCATATATATGGGTCTTGTTTTGTATCCATTCAGCAAGCCTGTGTCTTTTGGTTGGAGTATTTAATCCATTCACGTTTAAGGTAATTATTGATATGTATATTCCTATGATCATTTTCTTAATTGTTTGGGGTTTGTTTTTGTAGGTCATTTTCTTCTCTTGTGTTTCCCACTTAGAGAAGTTCCTTTAGCATTTGTTGTAGAGCTGGTTTGGTGGTACTGAATTCTCTTAGCTTTTGCTTGTCTGTAAAGCTTTTGATTTCTCCATCAAATCTGAAGGAGATCCTTGCCGGGTAGAGTAATCTTGGTTGTAGGTTCTTCCCTTTCAGCACTTTAAGTATATCATGCCACTCCCTTCTGGCTTGTAGAGTTTCTGCTGAGAAATAACCTGTTAACCTTATGGGAGTTCCCTTGTATATTATTTGTCATTTTTCCCTTGCTGCTTTCAATAATTTTTCTTTGTCTTTAATTTTTGCCCGTTTGATTACTATGTGTCTTGGCATGTTTCTCCTTGGCTTTATTCTGTATGGGACTCTCTGAGCTTCCTGGACTTTGGTGGCTATTTCCTTTCCCATGTTAGGGAAATTTTCGATTATAATCTCTTCAAATATTTTCTTGGGTCCTTGCTCTCTCTCTTCTTCTGGGACCCCTATAATGTGAATGTTGTTGTGTTTAATGTTGTCCCAGAGGTCTCTTAGGCTGTCTTCATTTCTTTCCATTCTTTTTTCTTTATTCTGTTTCACAGCAGTGAATTCCACCATTCTGTCTTCCAGGCCACTTATCCATTCTTCTGCCTCAGTTATTCTGCTATTGATTCCTTCTAGTGTAATTTTAATTTCAGTTATTGTATTGTTCATCTCTGTTTGTTTGTTCTTTAATTCTTCTCGGTCTTTTTTAATTTTTTTTTTTTTTTTTTTTCAGTACGCGGGCCTCTCACTGTTGTGCCTTCTCCCTTTGCGGAGCACAGGCTCCAGACACGCAGGTTCCGGACGCGCAGGCTCAGCGGCCATAGCTCATGGGCCCAGCTGCTCCGTGGCACGTGGGATCTTCCTGGACCAGGGCACAAACCCGTGTCCCCTGCATCGGCAGGTGGACTCTCAACCACTGCGCTACCAAGGAAACCCTTCTTGGTCTTTTTTAAACATTTCTTGTGTCTACTCGATCTTTGCCTCCATTCTTTTTCCGAGGCCCTGGATCATCTTCACTATTATTATTCTGAATTCTTTTTCTGGAAGGTTGCCTATCTCCACTTCGTTTAGTTGTTTTACTCAGGTTTTATCTTGTTCCTTCATTTGGTACATAGCCTTTTCATCTTGTCTATCTTTCTGTGAATGTGGTTTTTGTTCCACAGGCTGCAGAATTGTAGTTTTTCTTGCTTCTGCTCAGCATTGCTTTTTAAAATCCAAGATTTATTTCTTCTGCTAGTGTTGGAGGGTCTCCTGCAGAGGCCAGGGGTGGCTGTGGCTCACTGTGAGGAAAGGGACAGTGGAAGCCCCCCTTTTTTCCCCCAATATAGTATGGTAAAATACACATAACATAAAAGTTAGTCTCACCCATTTCAAGGTGTACAGTTTAGTAGTGTTTAAGTACATTCATATTGTTATGAAACTATAACCACTATCTCCAGAACTCTTTTCATCTTGCAAAACTGAAACCCTATACCCATTAAATAACAGCTTTCCATTCCCTGCCCCCCATAACCCTTCAGGGTTTCCATTCTACTTTCTGTCTCTATGAATTTGACTACTCTAGGAATCTTATGTTAATGACATAATACAGTATTTGTCTTTGTGATTGGTTTATTTCACTTAGCATAACATCCTCAAGGTCTGTCCATGTTGTAGCATATGTCAGAATTTCCTTCCTCTTAAAGGCTGATTATTTCATTGTATGTATATACCACATTTTGCTTATCCATCCATCTGTCAATGGATACTTGAATTTCCACATTAAAGCTATTGCTATTATGAATATGAGTGTAAAAAATATCTTTTTAAGACCCTGCTTTCAATTCTTTTGAGTATATACCCAGAAGTGGAATTGCTGGATCATATGGTAGTTCTGGTTTTTAGTTTTTTGAGTAACCACCATACTGTTCTCCACAACAGCTGTACCATTTTACATTCCCATCAGCAGTGCACAAGGGTTCCAATTTCTCTACATCCTTTCAACATTCGTTTTCTGCTTTTTGGTACTAGTCATCCTAATGGATGTGAGGTACTATCTCACTGTAGTTTTGATTTGCATTTCCTTGTTAATTAGTTATGTTGAGAATCTTTTCATATGCTTATTGACTGTTTGTATATCTTTTTGGAGAAATGTCTATTCAAGTCCTTTACTATTTTCGAATTGAGTTGTTTGTTTTTTTGTTGTTGTTAAGTTTTAGGGGTTCTCTATATATTCTAGATATTAATCCCTTGTCTAATATATGATTTGCAAATATTTTCTCCCATTCCGTGGGTTGCCTTTTTACTTTGCTGATCGTTTCTTTTGATGCACATTTAAAAAATTTATTCATGAAGTCCAATTTGTCTATTTTTTCTTTTGTTTCTTGTGCCTTTGGTGTCATATCCAAAACACCATTGCCAAATCTAATGTCATGAAGTTTTTGCCCTATGTTTTCTTCTAAGGGTTTTATAGTTTTAGGCCTTATATTTAGGTCATGAGTCCATTTTGAGCTAATTTTGTATATGGTGGCAAGGGTTAAACTTCATTCTTTTGTATGTGGATAACCAATTTTCCCACCATTTTTTGAAGACTGAATGGTCTTGGCACCCTTGTTGAAAATCATTTGACCATATATGTGAGGGTTTATTTCTGCACTCTCTATTTGGTTCCATTGACCTACATGTCTGTACTTTATGCCAGTACCACACTGTTTTGATTACTGTAGCTTTGTAGTTAAGTTTTGAAATCAAGAACTTGATTCTTCTTTTTCAAGATTGTTTTGCCTATTTTGGGTCCCTTGATATTCCATATGAATTTTAGGATGGGTTTCTCTATTTGTGCAAAAATAAATCATTGGGATTTTGATAGGAATTGCATTAAATCTGTAGCTTGCTTTGGGTAGTAACAACATCATAAAAATATTTATTCTTCCAATCCATGAACATAGGATGTCTTTCTATTTATTTATGTCTTCTACAATTTCTTTCAGAAATTTTTTGCAGTTTTCATAGTACAAGTCTTTCACCTCCGTGGTTGAGTTTATTCCTAAGGCTTTTTTTAATACTATTGTAAATGGAATTTATTATTAATTAATTAATTTAGTTTTTGCCTGCATTGGGTCTTCATTGCTGTGCATGGGCTTTGTCTAGTTGTGGTGAGCAGGGCTACTCTTCGTTGTGGTGTGTGGGCTTCTCATTGTGCAGTCTTCTCTTGTTGCAGAGCACAGGCTCTAGGTGTGAGGGCTTCAATAGTTGCGGCACATGGGCTCAGTAGTTGTGGCACGTGGGCTCAGTAGCTGTGACTCACCGACTCTAGAGCGCAGGCTCAGTAGTTGTGGTGCAGGGGCTTAGTTGCTCTGTGATATGTGGGATCTTCCTGGACCAGGGATTGAACCCGTGTCTCCTGCATTAGCAGGTGGATTCTTAACCACTGCGCCACCAGAGAAGTCCCCTCCCCTTTGCTTTTATCTCTTCTGTCTGCCAGGAAGTTTTCAAATCATTTAGTTCAAATACCAAAATACTCAATAAGCAACTACTTGATTTTTAATGATGACGTCAGAGGAATGGTCATCACTAGGTGCTTTGTTTCTTTTGTATTATACTTGCACTCATCTCTTGGATTGGATGTAGCAATAACGTTTTTTCATTGTTGAGAGCTCTTGAATTCAGTCATGATCCCCAAGAACTAAAAAGAATTGGTTCTGAATTCAATTCAGATTAAAATTATTGAAATTTACCCCAAACAATACAAAATTTGGTTTTATTTTTGTCCTTCAGTTACCTAATATGAAGTTTGGATGAATAAAGCATGCACAACTACAGGCTTTCTACTTAACTTCTGGGTTTGCTATTAAAAATGCTGTTTACCCTCATAGCCTTCTCCTTAGCCCTTCGTATTTCTTTGCCTCTATTCTTCTATACTGCAGATTTTTCTCATCTATTGTACAAAGAAATTGCGACATATATTTTCATGTAATTTGATTGTGGAATTCTGTCACCAGTTCTTCCAAAATATAATATGTTTCCAATAAAATAAAAAAGTAAAATAAAATAAAGTAAAATGAGTCTCTTGCAGATTGCATATAGTTGGATTGTGGGTTTTACCCAATTTTCCAATCTTTGTCTTTTTGGGGGTTTTTTGCAATATGCGGGCCTCTCACTGTTGTTGCCTCTCCCGTTGCAGAGCACAGGCTCTGGACACACAGGCTCTGGACACGCAGGCTCAACGGCCATGGCTCACGGGCCCAGCCGCTCCGTGGCATGTGGGATCTTCCCGGACCGGGGCATGAACCCGTGTCCTCTGCATCAGCAGGCGGACTCTCAACCACTGCGCCACCAGGGAAGCCCCAATCTTTGTCTTTTGACTGGAGAATTTAATCTATTTACATTTAATAAATTACATTTAAAATAATTACTTATAAGGAGGAACTTACTTCTGTCATTTTGCTATTTTTTTCCATTTCCCTTATAGGTTTTTGTCCCTAATTTCCTGCATTTATTTCTTTTGCATTAGTTTTTGTAGTGAAACATTTAAATTCCTTTCTCATTTCCTTTTGTGTATATTATTATTATTTTTAGCCATGCCTCACGGCATGCAGGATCTTAGTTACCCGACCAGGGATCGAACCCGTGCCCCCTACAGTGGCAGCACAGAGTCTTAACCACTGGACGGCCAGGGTAGTCCCTTGTGTATATTCTTTAGCTAATTTTTTTGTGGTTACCATGGAGATTACATTTAACATACTAAAATTAAAACACTCTAATTTGAATTTATATCAGTTTACCTTCAATAACACATAAAAACTCTGCTCCTTTCACAGATTTGTTCTCACCCCTTTCAATTGTTGATGTTACAAAATTATATCTTTATACATTGTGTGTAATGGTTATTTTTTTACTACAAAAAGAAACTAACAGTTGGAATAGGCAATAAAATGAATAAATCTCCAGAGAATTTTGCTGAGTGAAAAAAGTCAATTGCAGAAGGTTACATACTGTATGATTCCGTTTATATAACATTCTTGAAATGACAAAGTTATAGAAATGGAAAACACAGATTAGTGGTTGTCTGGGGTTACAGAGGGGGTAAGGGAGTAGGGAAGTGGGTGTGGCTATAATAGGACAACATGAAGTATCCTTGTGGTGATGGAAGTGTTCTGTGTCTTAACTGTATCAATGTCAATATTCTGGTTGTGATATTGTATTATACTTGGGCAAGATGGTACCATTGGGGGAAACTGAATAATGGGCACTGTGGATCTCCTTTAGTTATTTCTTACAGCTTCATGTTAATCTATAATTATTGTGGTGCTCCAAGGACAATGGTGCTTCAAGGACAAAGGACAACCTTGCCTGAAAAAGTTTCAGGGTTACACCCCCTACCGGACTCTTAATCGCCCTCCCCACTATGTTGCTATGGTTACGAAATTCCTGAGCCCACCTGGGTGACGCCCACCTGGGCAATGGGACCTGTCCCAAATAAGGAAAGGCATATGCCCTGTCCCACTCCCACTCTATAGATGGAAGGTATATGTGCCTCGACCAATCAGTAAATGAAATTTTCACCTCGGACCATTCCTTTGTTTTCTGGCTATAAAAACTGATCAATAGCATGTTCGGGCTCAACTCTCCCAGACTACTAGGAAGTCGGCCCACTCTTCTGGCAGTGACCCTTCCCTCTAATAAATTCTATGTTCTTTACATTCTGCCTTGTGTCTGGAAATTCTTTTCCAACCCGCGTTTGGACCACGACAATTATCTCAGTATAAAATGTTTACTTTTAAAAATACCTGAAAGTATTATCATAAAATGTTATCATTTATTAATTCTGTAATTATTTGTTAATTCTGAGTGGTGGTTACAACAGCAGTAATATAGTATGTAGTTATAATAGCACAAAGAAAAACACAACCAGCAATTCATAGAAGAAAACAAATGACCAATAAAAAAATGTTCAGTCCTCAAGGAAATAGAAATTAAAGGATAGTGAAATACTATTTTTCATCCACTGATATTGCAAATATTTAAAAGGTTAAGAACATTTGACCAGGGTGTGAGGAAGTAAGCACTCCAACACACTGTTGGTGAGGTTGTAATATGGTACAAAGTTTTTGGGAGGACAATTTTGTGATCTCTTATCAACAAAACTATGTCCTACAGCAATGGTTTTTAGAAAATGAACAAGAAATTTTACTGCAGCGTTATTTGTAAGAGCAAATAATTAGGGGGATAGAAATCTTAACCACTTTCATCAGAGTTATGGTTAAAAAAATAAGGTACATTCATTTTATGGAATTTTATTACTGTCAAGAAAAATAAGGTAAAGACTTTCCAATGAGGGAGAAAGCTAAACACATTCCCACTAACCCCCCCCTCCCTAGGGACAAATGAAACAACAAAGAGAACTCAAAATAAAGAGAAAACGGAAGCTTCTATGAAGTCTTGAGGTAGCACAATCATAAACTGCTAACTCCGGAGGAGAGCTGCCAAAATACACTGAAATTTGGATACAATTCACGAAAGGCAGATCTCTGCTGATCCGACCCTGAGCTCTCCAAAACGCGCAGTTCCGCCCCAAGACCCCCACCAATACTCCTTTACCAGCCTGCCAATGGGGCACTGAACCCCGGTTCAGAGACGAGCCATCAAGGCTGGTATCTGACAGCAAAGCTGGCGTGGATGAGTAGCGGGGCGGGGGGGGAGTTGGAGGGGGGACGAGGGGCGGAGGTAGGATGCCTGGAAGCACACAGACAAGTGGACGGCGTTTCGGGGACAAAGACATGGCAAAGGGGTTCCGTGGCGGCGGCGGCGGCTGCTACCGCTGCTGTTTCTTGTTTTTTCTTCTTCTTCAGTATTTGAAACATTTTCGAAGATAAATTCATGAATTGTTTGTGTCATTTCTTTCAAAATTTTATTTTTAAAAACAGAAGCAAACGGAGGGGCAGATGCTATGCCCAGGGAAGTCAAGGATCCTAGGTTCGAATCCTGTCCCTGATCATAATTCGCTTCGCGACTCAAACTGCGTGTTTCATGATTTGTAAAAAATTGATAATCAACACCAGTTACTGGGCCGCGACGAGGGTCAACGGAAAGAATTTGTCAATTCTGCGTCCCCAATTCGCTCCTAGGTAGAAGCGGCGCCCCAATCAAGTACCGCCGCGCCACGGCCTCGGGGCATCTGGGACTTGTAGTCCGCCCGGCAGAACTCGCTGTCCCGGCAGGCTGCGCGGCGGCGGCAGGGCTACGTGGCAGGGCCGGCTGCTGCTGCGCGGGCAAGTGGGGTAAGATGGCTGCACAGCGGGGCGTGCGGGTTGTTGGGCTCTGCCCCGGAGCCCGGTTGGGTAGGGTCGTTAGGGCCCTCCTGCTACTGCTGTGGTTTGCGGCCCGCGGAGGCGCGCTTTACTTCCACATCGGGGAGACGGAAAAGAAGTGCTTTATTGAGGAGATTCCGGACGAGACCATGGTTATAGGTACGAGGGCAGGGAGAGAGTTTTCAACAAGACCGCGGTCTTGGGGCGGGGTTGCGGGAGGGTCATCTCCTCAGAGCTGGGAGCAGGCGGCGTCGGCGTGCCCTGGCGACAGCGGACTCAGCGCCACCTCGCGTTCCTTTGACTGGGCTCGCCCTGCTTGCTTCCAGGAAACTACCGGACGCAGTTGTATGACAAGCAGCGAGAGGAATACCAACCGGCCACCCCCGGGCTTGGCATGTTCGTGGAGGTTAAGGACCCAGAGGACAAGGTGAGTCGGCTCCTT
Organism: Lagenorhynchus albirostris; assembly: GCF_949774975.1. Taxonomy (NCBI): domain Eukaryota; kingdom Metazoa; phylum Chordata; class Mammalia; order Artiodactyla; family Delphinidae; genus Lagenorhynchus; species Lagenorhynchus albirostris. The sequence goes on from NC_083097.1 coordinate 152,746,147, forward strand.
AGCCCCGCTGAGCCCTCCGCTCTGAACTTGAGCGCCAGACCAAGCAGGCGCCGGTACTTCCCCTCCTAGTTTGCGCATCTGCTAGACTGGTAAAAACAGTTGGTGTTGTGGGAAGATCCTGGGTTTTCACTCCGGGCTAACCTTGGGCTTTTTCAGTGCTGGCTGCTTCTCTTAACTTGTTACTGACCGCTGCATGAACCCGCCAAATCAGCTGCCTTCTCTAAGCCATTTCTTTGGTCTGTGAAATAGAAATTCATCTGTCTTATACATGTGGTGAGTGGATTAATTGTGCTAGAAACCAAAGAGTTTTGTCGACTCTAAAGCCATGACATATATAGACTTTAGGATTTCACGGAACAGGGTACTTTCCAAAAAGAATGAGCAGCTTTTAATTTGACAAATAAGGATATTAAAACAAACAAAAAAACTTCAAAACCGTTCAACTGTCACCTTTCATTTGAAAGAATGACAGCAAAAGAGTTGAAAGGGCATGAGCTATGAATAAAGTAAAGCCCTTTCCAAGAGTGGTCACATGCCAACCTAATGTCAGACTCTTCGCCCCTTCTCCAGATAGTTCGAAGGCAAGTTTTTGGCAACTGCTGCTAAGCAGCATTGGAGCTTTTAGTTTTGTGGGATGCCTAGGGCTCTGCTTGTCAACTTTTGAGGCACTTAGAGCCTTACGCACCATCAGCCCTATTCCTACCATAATACTCACTGAAGTCCCTTCTCTCCAGGTCATCCTGGCCCGGCAGTATGGCTCTGAAGGCAGGTTCACCTTTACCTCCCATACCCCTGGTGAGCACCAGATCTGTCTTCACTCCAATTCCACCAAGTTCTCCCTTTTTGCTGGAGGCATGCTGGTAAGTGGACCCATGTTGGACTCTTTCGGCCTCTAGCCCCTGGTCAAGACTGGGGACTGGTGCTACTGTAGGTGTGAGATGACTATGTCAGATTTTGTGTCTCAGTACAGCTGGGTTTCCAGTGAACATTCAGGGTGTGGTTACGGAGCTCTTTGTATGTGCTTTGGTTAGAGTATCAGCCAAGGCTTATTCTTGCCCTTGGGCCTAGAGCCCCACAGGGCCAGACACTAAGGAGGCCTCAGTCAGTGTTGGCTAAATGAACAAATGAAGAAAGGTGGGAGGACCAGCTGTTAGGCCCTGGCAGGAAGACAGAGCAGGGCTACCTGATTCTCCTATCTTCCTTGTCTGTCTGTCTCCAGAGAGTTCATCTGGACATCCAGGTAGGTGAACATGCCAACGACTATGCAGAAATTGCTGCGAAAGACAAGTTGAGTGAGTTGCAGCTACGAGTGCGACAGCTGGTGGAGCAAGTAGAGCAGATCCAGAAAGAGCAGAACTACCAGCGGGTGAGTGGCTGAGCCAGGAGCAGTGGGCTTCCTCCCAGAAGCTGCACACTGACTTAGCCAGGAGTCACATGTCAGATTTATTATGAACCCAAGGGATTTACATGTCTGTGCCGCATTGCAAGTCTAAAAGGTGGGATGGGTATTACTAACTACTTTTAATTGAGGAGGCAGTCTCTTAAGGGGCTGTCATTATCTTATTAGGAGACACACAAAATGACAGAGCAGGAATTGATACCAACACCTTGGGTGTTATTTCCATGGTTCTCAGTGCTCCCGGGATCAAGGGTTTTAATCTCTCCTGTGTCCAGGAGGCAGGCAGGTACTATGAATGGATCTGTGACCATAATGACGGGTAGAATAGTGACCTATCTAAATGGAAACAGCTACTGTGGTCAGCTGAGGGCAGCATTGCAGAATTGCTAGCCCAGGGTTTTAAGAGGCACTTAGAGGTCTCAGTTTTTTATGTAAAAAATTCTGGGTTTTAAATGTTATCAAAACACTGTGTGAGCCAACAAAAACGTGTATGGGCTCCATCCAGCCCCTGGACCACCAGTTTGCAACCTGTGCACACAATATTCAAGGAGCAGTTTGGGAGACCCAGGCAGAGGGCTCAGAGCAAGTCCACTTCTGAGCGTTCCAGGACAGCTCTGTCTGATAGGGTGATACCACAGCCACTTTACCACTCCCACAGGCATCAGGGTAGGACCAGGTAAGGCTGTACCTTACAGATGAGCAAATAGACCTAGGAGAAATGAGTGGGTTGCCTGAGGTCATCTGGCTGGTGAGGGTGAAGACAGTTCCCAGGTGGGGTGGCTTTTTTCGGGCACTTGACTGGAACCTGGGCAAAGTTAGTTGGCCCTGGGACATCCTCTGGGGAGGGAACCCAGCAGTTCTAGTGGGCCCAGGTGGGGCCCAGCCAACTCAGGCTCGTCTTCCTTTCTCCCCTCCCACAGTGGCGAGAGGAACGCTTCCGGCAGACCAGCGAGAGCACCAACCAGAGGGTGCTGTGGTGGTCTATCCTGCAGACCCTCATTCTCGTAGCCATCGGCGTCTGGCAGATGCGACACCTCAAGAGCTTCTTTGAAGCCAAGAAGCTGGTGTAGCCATCCCAGGCTTCCCAGGCCATCCTTCCTCCCTGGCTGGGGAAGCAAGGGCCTCCTGGACTGACTTCTCTCCGGCAGGAGGCCTGGTCCCCAGCCATGGGTGTCTGCAGGGGAGAGGGGCCACAGCACAAGCTGAGGGTAGCAGCTTGGCTGGCTAATACTGAGCAGGTGGTAGGGTAAATGCCTGCCCCCTCCCCTGGGCCCTTTGCAGTAATCTGAAGCCACTGGGAGCCCTACTGACACCTCAGAATCACAGTGTTACTTATCAGGGATGTGAGCCTATTGTCTGGGATGACTGGGGGGAGGGGAGTGGGTGGGCAAGCCAAGTCTTCCTTCTGTCTTCCTTTCCTAACTTGGAATTTTGACCAAGTTGGGGCATGATTCCCTGCCACCCAGGAAACCTCACTATTCCCTCCTTGGGCCTAGACCCAGCCTGCTGATCCGGGGTGTGTGTGTCAATTGAGGGTGGGGTAGAGGGAGTTGCAGTGTGGGAAGGTAGCCCTGAGGTGGACCCCAGGTTCTTCACGTGGTTGTTCTTGTGGGGACTAGAGAAACTGGGGTTAGGCCAAATAGAGGCCTTGGTGCTGGTTGGAGATGGGGCCTGCAGAGTCTTAGTTACTGATTTCATTTTCAATAAGTTTAGGTTTGTTACATTGGTTTCCCAATAAAAAAAAATTAACTTCTTGTCCAGTGTAAAGTTACTCTACTGTCAGTGGGCATAGCACTGCAATGTGCTTGAGGGAGTGTCAGTTTTTCCAATGGGAAAAGCACTTCACATTCTGTGTACCCACCTGTGAACTTCATACTTTTCATCCTCTCCATACCCTCCAGTGACAGTGGGTGGTGGTTTTGCCCAAGACCATCTAACAAGTGAAAAGTAGGTGGACAGAATTGTTGTGGTGCTTCAAGGAAGTGCCTAGTTAGTGAAGGTACTGCACATTGAACAGAGGAATGCTGCAGGTGTGGAAAGGACAGGAATCCCTGAGTTGGGGGCAGGAGGGGAATACTGATGGACTTAACCAATAGCATGGGATCTCAGCAGTGACCTTGAAGGAGAGGAAGGATTCTGATGAAAGAAGGCAGGACAGGGGTGGTTGAGGAAAACAGGCAAACAGCTGGTATGCAGATAGATGGGCATTGTTTCAGCTGGAGTTGAGGGGGCGGGGTTGTGAGAAAGCTGGAAAGAAAAGTTGGTTAGAGTTAGAAGAGCCTTGAACGCCAGGTAAGAGATTTGGATATTACCCAGTGTTCAACAAAGTTTTGAGTATTAGAACACCCTGAATATAAACTGAGGAAGGTTAATCCAACAGTGTGTGAGAAGGAGACGGGGTAGGGAGGCAAGTTTGGGGACTACTTGAACTGTCAGGAGAATGTAGTCTGAGCTCATATTGCCACTTAGACCTCCACATTTAGGGGAAAAAAAAAAACTTTTAAGAACAGCTTTAGAATTGCAGAAAAATTGTGAAGATAGTTTACATCATGCAGTAGTATGGTATATTTGTTAATGTTAAAATGAATGAATCAATAGTGATAGTCCATGCTTTATGCAGATTTCCTTAGTTGTTACATAGTGTCTTTTTTGTTCCAGGAGCCCATCTAGAAGATACCATTGTTACATTTAGTTGTCTCCTTGGGCTCCTCTTGGCTGTGACAGTTTCTCAGACTTTCCTCCTTTATTACCTTGACAGTTTTCAGGGATACTGGTCAGGCATTTTGTAGATTTCCCTCAATTGCAATTGGTCTGATGTTTTTCTCATGATTAGACTGGGGTCCTGGGTTTTTGAAAGACCACAAAAGGAAAGTGCCATTCTCATCCCATCATATTAAGGGTACTAATTATCAACATGATTGTGGATGTCACAGTTTAAAATAAGTTAATTTGGATTTTTACATGAAACCTGACTTAGATCTGATACTAGTGGGGCTTCATCCTGATGCGACAACAATTAGCTGGACTGAATGGGAGCTATCCCCTTAAGATGGGCTTGTGCTTTCCAGGTCAGGCCCATCTCCCATTTTCCATCTTTGGCCTTACCTGACTGTCTCTGCAGGGGTCAGCCTTGACTTTGTCATCAGCCAAATCTAGGCTGGATTTTTCGAGGTTCTGGTATAAGGTACGCTGCCCTGGGAGAGCTTAGCAGTAAGGGGACTGGTGGGTTGTATGATGGGTGAAAGGGGGCTCCTGGGAATGATTAATTTCCTACCTACTATAGTGAAGTCCTCTCAGAAGCAGAGTGGTTGAGACCATAGATTGTGCAACCAAACTACCTGGGCTTACATTCTGAATTACTTCTCTGTGCTTCAGTTCCCTCATCTTTAAAGTGGGCATAATAAGTACAATACTCATAAGGACAGATCGAGATAACAGTAGTAAAGAATTTAGAAAAATGACTGGCACATAGTAAGAACTCAATTGATGTTATTTATTAGGAAACTTAAAATGTGCCTGGAAGAACAGGAGATCAAGTCTAATAACTTTGCCACTCTCTTTTCCCAGGTAGGAAGCTGGCCCAGCTGGGGCCTAAGTTCTCACGGTGACAGGGCAGATATGGGAAGTCAATCTTATTCCCTTCTTCAGTTCTCAGCTCCACCAAAGTACTCCTCTCCTGGATGATAGCTGCCATTTGTATAGCGTTGACTATTGTGCCCATCACTGTACCAAGTTTTTGCATTTTCTCCTTTAAATCCTCACAGCAACCATATAAATCAGGAACCATTTATATACTCAGATGAGGAAACAGAAGCAGGCTGTTCCCCAAAACACAGCCGAACTGGCAGAGTCAGGTTTCAAATCCAGCCAATCTGCCTTTAGTGCCTGTCTTCTAACTACTACTTGGGGTGTCACTTGAGGTATCAGGCTGAACGCAAGACTGAGCCCTGAGCTTGGCCCTGCCGCCCTCCAAGCTCGCTGCGGAGAAAGAATGCACTTGGGTTGACGGCAGGACTACTTGGACGCCTTCCCTTGGGAAGAGGAGGAAGATGCAGATTATCCCAGAGCGCTGGTTTGGAAGTCTGGAGTCTATAAATCCAGTCCAAGCCCACTGACTTGAGCCCTCTCCGGGGCCTCAATTTCTCGGGATGTTCAGCGGCCCCCGGAAAGCAGTTAGCAGTTCAGGCGTTTGGAGCGCTCACGTGTTCCTGTGGATGCGGAACCTTTGACGCCGCAGCTCCGGGGAGCAGACGGCGCGGCCGGAGCAGCGGACCCTGTGGACCGAGGGGCGGGGCGGACGGGCTTGGGCGGGGCGGGAGGCGGAGGCGCCGCGTAGGCCGGGGAGGCCGGGCCGGCCCGGCTGGGAGCTCGAGCCCCATGAGCCGCCGCCTCCCCCGACGATGTTCCCCTCCCGGAGGAAAACGGCACAGCTGCCCTGGGAGGACGGCAGGTGAGCGGCGGCGGCCGGCCCGGGCCCCGTCCTCCCGGGTGCCGATCCCTTCCGGGCCGCCCCGCGGAATCTAGGAGCCCGAGGCCGTCGCGTCTTCGTCTCTGCGGGGCTCTCTGAGGGTCTGTGGTTCTCCTTGTGGGTCTCTCTCTGTATTTGGGTCTCTGTTTGTCTCTATGTGGGTCTCCGTCTCTACCAGTCTCCGTCACTCAGCAGGTCTGTATTTCTCCGTTGACTTCCCTTTGTGAGTTTCTGTCCCTCTATGCGAGTCTCTCTCATTATGGGTCTCTGTGTTTTTCCACTGGCCTCTATTTTCATGCCGGTCTCTGACTCCGTTGACCTCTCTCAGTGGATCTCTGTCTTTCTGTCTGTCCCTGGTTTCAGAGGGTCTGTCTTCCGTCTCTCTGATCTCTGCCTCCCCCATCACATCCCTGTAGCCTCAGACGCTACCCTCCCTCCCTCCCTCGTGCTTCCCCCTTCTCTGCAGATCGCCCAGAAGAATACACCAGACAGAAGCTCTATGCTCTGCCTGGCTGGCCACTGCCTCGCCGGGACTAAGTACTCCCAGCGTAACATTAGTTCATTTCCGGTGCAGCTGTACTTGAATGTGGCCTGCCCCATGTGTTAGGTGTGAGGTTGACCCAGACCTTAGCTAGTGATTACCACTAGAGCAGAATGGGGGTGGGGGGTGGGGGAGAGCTAGTTGGCCGTTTAGATTGGAAAGGGCTCCCACACTTCAGTCTTGAGATGTACCCCCAAAACTCTTCTCACCCAGAACACTTGATAGTGGATCTACACCTAGTGAATGAAACCTCTTTCCCTTTTCTCTGTTAAGTTTGCCAGGTGCCAAAAGACTTTGGAATATAGTGGGCACAACTCTTTATCGTTGGGAATTTTTCAGACTTGGTGCTGAAGTAAGAAGACAGAAATATAGTAGAAAGCCTGGACTGTGGATTTAGGCCTGGACAGGAATCCTCTTTAATAGCCATGTGACCAGAAGCATACTTAATCTTTCTCCTCAGCTTTTCCATCTCTGAAACAGGGATCATAATATCTACTCTGCAGGTCTGTATGAGGATTAAAGGAGATCACATATATAAAACTGTTGACACTGTGCTTGGCATAAAGAAGGTGCCAGTTTTCTTCCAGTTACTTTTGCAGTTTGGAGGTGCTGTAACCAGAGCAGCTGAGTATTGAAACCTGTATCACTAAGCTTTGTGTGAGGGAAGAAGGGGAAGGTTATGGAGGAGAATTTCCATTTCCTAATTCCTTTCCATAAACTTTTGGAACACAACCATGATCCCACAAAACTTGTATCATTTCATGCTTTTGACACAGGGGTACAGAGATGCATGCAACAGATGCAGATAATGTAGCAATTAAAGAGTGCTGGCTCTGGAAACAGCCTGTCTGGGTTTGAATCTTACTAGCCTTGGACACAGATTGATGAATGAGAGAAAACCTCATCTGGTCTGCCTCCCCACCCCAGAAACAACGATGGCCTGGGCCTGGTAGCAGCTGAGACTGCAGATCTGGAGTTTGCCAGCAGGTGGCACCAGAAGCAACTTCTCAGTGTCCGCTGTCCTGAGGAACTGGGATTTCAGCTCTGAATTCAGTTGTTCAGTGATTGGGCCCTTGCAGCACAGGAAGAGAGTGCCCATGGGGACGTGATCCTGGTAGGAAGGGAAAGCTGGACCGAGGGACCAGCACGTGAAAGTGCATGGAGTGCCCAATCCATGCCATACCCCTGGATAATTGTCACTGCTTCTTCCCCTGAAGGTGGGATGTTTCCCCATGTCCATCTCCCCAGTCTCTACCCTACCCCAAGAAAGAACCCAGAGGGAGAATCTGTAGAGGTTCCAGCCTTCCCAGGCCACTAGGAGTATTGGCCTCTGCTCCTCCCCCGCGGAAACCCCCACCACAGGACAAGGGGGGGTAAGTCAGAAGCCCTGCAAGGGTGTCCTATCAGTCTCCCTCTCTGCTGTGTGTGGGGCCTGAGCCTGGCTTCAGGCCTTCTGGCTACCAGATTGGCAGTTGTTCCTCTAGAGAGAGGCAGGAGTTGGTCTGGCTTTAGTGTGTGACAAGCATGCCCTGAATGCTTGAACCCTTCCTTTAACTCATTTAGCAAGCTCTCTGCTGTATGATTTGTGCTAGAGCCACAGCTGTGAATCTGATGACCTGTGAAGAAGACAAGCACGGACACAGGTGATTACAAAACTCTTAAGTGCTTCAAAAAGGGCAGTACCAGATACCATAGGAACACAAAGGAGGGAGGGAGTATGTATCTCCGTTTGTGTGCACGTGGGGGTGGGGTGTGGCAGTGCTAGCCATGACATTGGTGTTTGGCCTTGAAGGATCAGTGGGGTGCTTCCAGGCAGATAAAATAAGGAAAGGCATTTTAGGCAGAAGCAGTGGACTGTGTGAGGGCTAGAGCAGGAAGGAATATGGTGAGTGGAGAAACTCTGAGTTGCCCAATGTGTAGCACTGGGTGAGTAGCAGGGAGCAACTGGAGATGGGACCAGGTCACAGAGGGGTTTGACTGTCAGGCCAAGGAATTTGGCCATTATCTTATAAACAGGAGGATCATCCATGAGATTGAAGGGGTCTGAGCAGGGCAAGGACCAGATGAGACTTGGGCTAAAAGACAGGCAGTGGGTGAGGAAGGATCAAAGGGCACTTAGGAGGTAGAATCTATATGACCTGTAGCTAATTGGTGACTCTCAGAGGTTATAAAGTAGATTGCTTTGCTGATTATTCTAGAATAGAGGAAGCTTCCATTTTCTTGGATTCCTTAGTTCCTCCTTCACTGCCCTCAGGAACTTCCAGAGAGAGGGGCAAAGAAACCAAGTGAATTCCACCATTTCTTTGTATTTCATAACCTGAAAGGCAGTCTCTCCCAGCACTACCTCAAAGTCTAAGATATTCCGCTGTTTTTCCAGCTTCTGAAGTGAGCCTGGGTGCTGTTCCCAGCCCTCGTCTTTCCTTCCCTCTCTGTCTCTCATCCCGTGTCACATGGGCTGCCCTGGACTGAAGCTTTGACATGCATTCAGTAAACTGCCTTTGTTGGTTTGGGCCTCACATTGGTTTGGGGGCAGACCTAATCTTCTCAGAGTAAAGAGTGGTCTTTTCACTGGGGCTGAAACAGGCACATGCCCCTGTTTGGGGAGCTTTCTGGTCTGAGAAACAGGATGAAGCCAAGCTTTCTGATGAGGGTGAACCTGCAGGGGAGCAGGTGGAAGGCAGTGGGTGGGGTCTCTAAGGCGGGCTTCTGCCATCAGCTCTGGACATGAGCCATTGTCTTGGGGAGGGGCAAGCGCAAAAGACAAGGAGTCTTGTCTCTGCCCTTCAGCAGCTCTTGGTCTGGCTGGGACTCAGGCACAGAAGGTAAGAGAGCATCGAGGAAGTGGGGCAGCTCCGAGACCTGGGAGTGTTTGGAGGGCCTCCTGGAGGTAGGGGGGCTCAGGCTGAGCCTAGGGCTCTAAGCAGAATTCTGATGCATGGTGGCAGCACGAACAAAAGCACTAAAGTTGCTTCTGCACTAATTCCCGGGCGCTTGGGGCAGACCAGCCACGTGCGCCTTACTTGTGGGAAGCCAGAGAAGGGGTCTGTCGCAGGACCTCGGCTCAGCCTTGCCCTTCTGACCTGCTCCCTGTTCTTGTCCCAGGTCCAGGCTGATCCCCAGCGGCCTCCCCCGGAAATGCTCCGTCTTCCACCTCTTTGTTGCCTGTCTCTTACTGGGCTTCCTCTCCCTGCTCTGGCTGCAGCTCAGCTGCTCTGGGGACGTGGCCCGGGCAGCCAGGGGACAAGGACAGGAGACCCCGGGCCCATCCCGGGCCTGCCCACCAGAGCCACCCCCTGAGCACTGGGAAGAAGATGAATCATGGGGTCCCCACCGCCTGGCAGTGCTGGTGCCCTTTCGAGAACGCTTCGAGGAGCTACTGGTCTTTGTGCCCCACATGCACCGCTTCCTGAGCAGGAAGAAGATCCAGCACCACATCTATGTGCTCAACCAGGTGGATCATTTCAGGTAAGGACCACCTCCTGAGCCAGCACCCACTCACCTGGGCCTGCCCTGGTCTCTTGGGGCCTGCTCCCTTTCCCGACAGCAATCCAGTAGCAGGTGGCCCAGGCCCATGAAAGGTCAGCCAGGGCAGCAGTGAGAGGGTGGGAGGTGCTAGACCCCTCTCACTGGGTGTGACAGGAATCTGGGGGGAGGGTTTGGGGCTGGGGAGGCCCCTGATCTGGTTTCCATTTCACAAAGGTCCCTATGGCTGCTGTATGTGTCTGGGCCATACCAGGACAAGAGGGGAAGCAGGGAGACCTGTTGGGCAGTCATTGCAGTCACCTGAGCTGATGGGGGCTCGGGCAGCGTGGCAGAAGGGGTGGAGAGAAGTGATGTGGAGGAAGCGCAGACAGGGCTTGCTGGTGGATTGGCTGCGGAGATTAGGGAAAGGGAGGGTCAAAGCCACGGCTTAACTTGTTCTGGCATTAACCTAAAATCCTTGCCCTCACCAAAAACTGCTCCCCTCCATGATCACAATCCAAGCATCTCACACTCCACCCCCCCCTCCTTTCCCTCCAGCTCTCTCCCACTGGGAGACGTGGACCCAACAATTCTTGGACCCTGCCAGGCCCTTTAGTCCACGATCCTCCCAGTGTTCTCCATCCTCCTTGTCCTTACTTTCTCCTGATCTAACTTGGATTCCATGGTCCTTGGTGAAAGTCACTCCCTCACATGCACTTAACTCCCTTCCACTTTCTCCCTGGCACAACTCCCACCGGATGAAACTCGACTCTGCCTGCTACACACCTGCACCTGGCAGCTGGATGTAGCTGGAGACACTGTTCATCTCCCTGACAATGAGCTCTGGCGCAGGAGGGCTCTCATTCCTCTGGTCTGCTGCCTCTCCCCTCCACGGCAGCCTTGCACACCCGCTCCTCTCCTCACTCCTCCCTATCTTCACCTTCAGCCAATTACTTTGCTTCCTATTTGAGAAAACAGAATCAATTGGAAGAGAACTAACCCAGGTCCCCACGGCCGGACTCCTTTCACAGCTTCTGTGCAGGTGTCCTCAGTTTCCCACCGCCTTTCCCGAGGATGACCCTCCAGGGCCAGCTCTCCTACTCGGGCGCTGGGTCCCTTTTCTGCTCTTCTACTCAAGGACATCACTCCAGCCATTGGCTCTCTTCTCTCCTGCATGATCAATTTTCCCCCCTCCTGGAGTATTCAAATCAACAAACATACTGAAATAGCCCCCATCTAAACAGAAAAAAGAGAACCCCGCTTGATCCCCTATCGCCCACATCTATTGCCTCTTTGCTCCCCTTTCTAGCAAAACTCCTTCCCTTTCTCCCCCCTCGCTCTCTCTTGAACCTATTCCACTCAGACATTTACCCTCATCATGACATTGAAACAGCTGTTGTTGACATCACCAATGAGCCCACCTTGATAATCCAAAGCCCAGTTCCCAATCTTCATCCTATCGACTTCCCGGCAGCATTTGCCAAGTGGATTACTTCTTCCTTCTTAAAACACCTCAGTTTGACCTTTGGGACAGTGCTCTGCTTCTCTTTCCTCTCTGGCCACCTCTCCCCACCTCCTTTGCTGGTTCTGCCTCATCCCCCTGATCTCTCAGCCTTGGTGTTCCTTGGGGGTCAGTGCTTGGGCACCGTCTTTTCTGGCTCCAGTCGCTCCCCAGGGGATCTCATCTAGTCTCAAGACATCAAATCTCATTTCTACCCTGATGACTCCCAAGTCTGTATTCCCAGCCCAGACCTCTCTCCTGAACTCCAGACCCATATATCCAGCCAGCTGCCTGTGCAGCCCTCTGTTTGGTGGTCTCAAGAGGCATCTCAAGCTTAACATGATTAAAACTGAATTCCTGATTTCCCACCTGTCCCTGACCTTCTCCTGCCCCCTTCCTCATTTCAGGAAATGGAAACTCCACACTCCCAGCTGCTCAGGCCAGAAAGCCTTCAGGTCATCCTCAACTCCTCTTCCCTCACACAACACGTCTAGTCCATCAGCAGAATGCATCTAGAATCTGCCCTCTTCTCACCGTCTCCACGGCCACCTCCCTGAGTTAAGGCATCATCATCTCATGCCTAAATTATTGTAACAGCCTCCCAACCTGTCTCCCTGCTTCCACCCCTCACCTTCCAGTCTCTTCTCAACACCCCAACTAGAGTGATCCTATTAAACGCTGAGTCACAGCACATGATGCCTCTGCTCTAAGCCCTTCAGTGGCTCCCCATCTCATCCAGGGTCAAAGCTCAAGTCCTTCAGGGGCCTGTCACCCTCTGACCTCATTCCCTGAGACCTCTCACTCACTCTGCTTCACCACCTTGCTATCTGCTCCTGCCTCGGGCCCTGGGAGTTGCTCTTCTCTCTGCTCGGAGCCCTATTCCCCTGATTTCCATAGGGCTCATTCCCTCAGGCCTTCAGGTTCTGCTCACGTGTCACCCTGTTACACAGGCCCTCCCTGACGACCTCCTCTAAAAGGACAACCCCCACCCCACAGCATGCTTTATCCTCGTCACCCTGCTTTACTATTCTTCTCAGCACTTACCACTCCCTGGCTTGTTACATATTTACTTACTTGTTTATTTTTGTCTCTTCTTATTAGAATGTCAGCTCCTTGAGGGCTTTGATTTCTCACTGCTGTATCTCCAGTGCTCTGAATAGTTTCTGGCACATAATAGGGTCTCAGTAAACATTTGTGAGATAAGTGGAGGGGCAGATGTGCAGCTGGGCAGACCCACAATGAAGTCAGTGTCAGGCTGGAGGGCAGCATGGGTACTGGGGGTGGGTGCTGTGAAGGATGGGCTCTCATGCAGAGATTGGGGGAGAGCAAGCTCACTGCCCCTGGCCCAGCCTCGGTGCCCTGCACAGGTTCAACCGGGCAGCACTCATCAACGCGGGCTTTCTGGAGAGCAGCAACAGCACAGACTACATCGCCATGCACGACGTGGACCTGCTCCCTCTCAATGAGGAGCTGGACTATGGATTCCCAGAGACCGGGCCCTTCCACGTGGCCTCCCCGGAGCTCCACCCACTCTACCACTACAAGACCTACGTCGGTGGCATCCTGCTGCTTTCCAAGCAGCACTACCAGCTGGTGAGGCCTGGCGCACCTACTCTGCTGAGAGCCAGAGAGCACCCACCTGGATGGGGGCAGTGGCAAGAGGAGCAGCATTTCTAGGGCCCAGCAGATGGAGGGTCCTGCTTGGGGAGCCCAGGAGCAGCCAGAGGCATGAGAGGAGCAGGACCAAACAAGCCAGTTAGGGAGGGTTCTGCCACAGCAACAGAACCCCTGGGCAAACTGGCTTCAGAAGCCCTGGGGTTCGTTGCCTCTCAAAATGGAAAAGTCTGGGTGGGGCTGTCTTGCCCAGCCTCTCAGATGATGTCACCAGGACACCATTTCACCTTCCATCTCTCAGCTCTGCCTTCTCTAGACTGGCTTTATTTTCAGACGTTCAGGATGCAAGGTGGTGGTTGTAGCTGCAACCTGCATCCGTCTAGGCCCAAGTCCAGTGGAAAATGGAGCTGCCTGTTTCCAACAGCCCAGACAGGAGACCCACAGCTGCCCCATGCTGGCTCTTGATTGGCCTGGCTTGAGTCACAGGTCTATCCCTGAATCAGTCACTGTGGTAGGGGGTGGGAGTGGGTGGTGGGGTGGGAAGCTGGGGAGGAGGAGGAAAGGGGGTCTGGCCTGGCCCAGCTTGGGCTAGGGACTCCCAAGTGGTAGGAGACCAAAGAGCACCCTGGGAGGATGGGGCAAGTGACATTGCTTGTCTTTGTGTCAGTGCAACGGGATGTCCAACCGCTTCTGGGGCTGGGGCCGTGAGGACGACGAGTTCTACCGGCGCATCAAAGGAGCCGGGCTCCAGGTAATGCTCCCCCGCCGCCCCACCTCTTCAGCCATCATGGCTGCCCTGAGGTTCCTCTCTGCCCTCAGATGAAGTTCCTGGGGCTGGGAGATGGCACCCCTGGTTCTGATCCCAGCCCTGCCCCCGACTAGCACACCTCCTGAAGAATGGGAATGCAGGCCCCTGCCTGTGGGCTATGGCAGGCAGTGGGACCCCAGAGGACTAGTGGTGAGGGCCAGGGCTCCAGGAGAGGCAGCCTGATCCAACTTCCTTTGGTCTCTTTAGCTTTTCCGCCCCTCGGGAATCACAACTGGGTACAAGACATTTCGCCACCTGCATGACCCAGCCTGGAGGAAGAGGGACCAGAAGCGCATCGCGGCTCAAAAACAGGTACTGGCTGGTCCCTTGATCGGGGATGGATAGGTGGTATATGGGGAACCACCAGGCTCAAGCATTTCATCAAGTTCTCCTTGGGCCCAAGTGGCCCCCTCCTCCCCTGCTTGGCCCAGGTCAGTCGTTGGCATTCTGCTTGGGCACCGTGCCCTCCTCTGGTGGCTGCCATGGCCCCTGGGCTCTGTGGGTCAGCCGAGACCTCAGGGTCCACGCAGGCTGTGTGTGTGGGGGGGAGTGGGGATGGGACTCAGCTGAAGGTGCCAGCATCCTAGGCAGACCTGGGATACAGGAGTCCCCATCCCTCAATAGCCTCTTCTCTAGGAGCCAGATTAGTTCAACTGGAAAACCCCTGCTGACGAGGATGTGTAGCCATGGGCGAGAGACTTCCCATCTCTGAGCTTCCCTTTTCCCTCTCTTCTGTGGGGATCACAGGACCTCTGATGACAAGGTCGTGGGGGATCAGTGGACAGCTGGCACCCACAAAGCCCTGAGTACATGCTCTCCCCCTTTCCTTCCCAGGAGCAGTTCAGGGTGGACCGGGAGGGAGGCCTGAGCACCGTGAAGTACCGCGTGGATTCCCGTACAGCCCTGTCTGTGGGCGGGGCCCCCTGCACTGTTCTCAACATCATGTTGGACTGTGACAAGGCTGCCACCCCCTGGTGCACATTCAGCTGAGTTGGCTGGACAGCAAGGAAGCCTGTGCCTACAGGCCATACTGCTACTCAAGCCCAGGACAGAGCCTCAGGCCCTGGGCCCAGCTCCAATAGGACGTGGAGTGGCCTGAAGCAGTGGACAGCAAGCCACGTGTTTGCAGCAGCCCGGCCCCCAGAGGCAGGCTTGAGCCAGGAGAGGACACACGCAGGGTGCCTGGGATGCTGCCAGCAGTAAACAGTGATGGAGAGAGGCTGGGACATGGTTTCCAACTGAGACTCTCCACTCTGCCTTCCTGCTTGCCCTGCCCTACCCTCCTTTGTGTGCTGAGATCTGCAAGATCTTGTTCCTTCTCCTGGACTGCCAGGCCACTGATGTGGGTGGCAAGGGCCATCA
Source organism: Lagenorhynchus albirostris (assembly GCF_949774975.1). Taxonomy (NCBI): domain Eukaryota; kingdom Metazoa; phylum Chordata; class Mammalia; order Artiodactyla; family Delphinidae; genus Lagenorhynchus; species Lagenorhynchus albirostris. The sequence goes on from NC_083097.1 coordinate 152,761,302, forward strand.
GGAGGGTTAAAACTGCAGAGACCAGTGTGCAAGCCCCACAGAAAGGGAGCAGCTGAGACCAGCTCTAGCTGGTTGTCACCCTGAAGGAGTGTGGGCCTGGTGTTGCCAGATCTTCTGATTTTTCAAAAGAAAGTAGAATTCTGGATTCTTGAGTGAAATTGGTTAATTTAAAAATGATAGCAACTAATTCAAACTTTTAACAAGTATGGTAAGCCAAACCAAATGTGTTTTGAACCACCAGTTTGTCACCTGTGGCTGAGGGGAAGGGGATGGGGCAAAAGATAACACTTCTCTTAGTTATAAGCTGGCAAGGAGTTGGGGCAGGGCTAGGGAAGACGAGGCCAGGGGAAGCTCAGGTGGGAGAGAACCCCAAGGCACAAGGTCCCTACTCCCTCCCTCAGCACTCCAGGCTTTTGCTGCCCTTCTGGACAGTCTGACCACTGCCAGGCTCTGGTGGGCTCCGACTGGAAGGGGTGCTTCATCCTGCCTCACTGAGATGGACAGAAATAGATTGCAGGACTGGACTTACGGTAGGCAGGCTGCATCTGCAAAGACTCACTGGGTCATGGCTCAGGGAGGGAAGACCATGTTTCTGAGGCGGGAGGAAGATGAGAAGTAGGAGAACCCCTCGAGTATTCCCACAGCACGAGGGGAGACTACCAGTGGTCACCAAATGCCACAGAGAGGTGAGGGAGGGGAACCAAGGGAGCTGGTGGAACTGGGGAGTCATCTTGGAGGAACCATCTGGAGGTAAGCCCAGGGCCAATGAGAGAGGGAAGTGATGGGCCCTGAAAGGTAAATCACTCCTTCAGGGCATTTGACTGCCAAAGATTTGGGGCAGAAGTCAGAGGAGACTGGGACCAGTTACGGTTAGTTTGTTTAACAATAAATAGGACACCTGAAGTGCAAGAGGAAGGACTGAGGTCCCCGATTTCAGGAGGGTAGAATTCAGCAGCTCTGCTCCAAAAAGACTCCTCCAAGGATGATCTTAGGGCTGCTGTGTGCAGTTGTGTGGGTTGTGCACTGTACAACCTGAGCATAAACCAAGAGGTTTAAGCAAAGATGAGTGGAGGGAGTGAAGAGCTTCAGGTTCCATGTAACTATTCAAACTTATAAGAGAGGGTCCTTGCGATCCTAAATTGACCTCGCCCAGCAGTTCAGTTTTACTCTCTACGGTGAAGGGCAAACAGACCTTGATTACAGTGCAAGGGTATTCAAGGGACTTTCTCAACTTCAGGCCCAGGAGAGGGGAATGGTGTACTTTCTGTTTGCTGGTCTCCTGAACAACCCTGACTGTCATCTTGGACTTAGAAAACATGAAGCCTCTTGGAGATGGTGGGAATAGATGTGACAACGCCTCCAGCTCTGTACTCACCTGGTAGGTATGAAGACCAAAAAGATGGGGGATTCCTTCCTTTCCATGTGCACTGGGAATTGGGATGAGCAGGAGAAAAGCAGGATCAGCCAGCTCAGCCTGGGCTGGGGTGCATTTCTAACCCTACGCTCTCACACTCCCCCACAGCCGCTGCCACCACCTCCATCATCCAAACACCAGAAGGCACCCCAGGCCAGGCCTGATGCAGCTTGAATCTTCAGCTCCCATCACTCCCCAGCGCGGGCCTCCCCCAAGCCACTCTGGGAGAGTGGGAGAAGGCTGAGAGGTGGTCAGTAATGGGAAGAAGCAGACAGCCCTTCTGCCTCCTCAGCACCCTGGCTGCTTCTCTGTGGCATGGAACAAATGTCCCTGCCTTGCTGGTCAGAACCCAGGATCTAGAAGCACCTGGCACACGCTTGGCCAATGTGGTTGTAATGATAACAACCAGCACTTGTTGATCATTCACATATACAAAATTTAATATATTGCTTTATTTCATGTAGGCCTTCACCTAAGAGCTAGGCCTTATTTATTGACCTGTTTTTTAAATTTATTTATTATTTTTGGCTGCGTTAGGTCTTTGTTGCTGCCCACGGGCTTTCTCTAGCTGCGGTGAGCGGGGGCTATTCTTCGTTGTGGTGCGCATGGTCCTCATTGAAGTGGCTTCTCTTGTTGCGGAGCACGGGCTCTAGGCACGTGGGCTCAGTAGTTGTGGCTCGCGGGCTCTAGAGCACAGACAGTAGTTGTGGCGCACAGGCTTAGTTGCTCCGCGGCATGTGGGATCTTCCCGGACCATGGCTCGCACCCGTGTCCCCTGCATTGGCAGGCAGATTCTTAACCACTATACCACCAGGGAAGTCCTATTAACCTGTTTTATAGATGAAGACGGTGAAGCACAGAAAGGTAAGAAACTTGCCCAAGGACACAAAGCTGATAAGTAGTGGAGCTTGGGATTTGGACCCCCAGAATCTGCCTTCTGAGCAGAAGAAAACATAGGAGAAAATCTAGGTGATGTTTGCTTTGGCAGTAAGTTTTTAGATACAATACCAAAAATAAGATCCATGAAAGAAATAATTGATGTTAGACTTTATTAAAACTTAAAACTTCTACTCTGTGAAAGCAACGGTTAAGAGAATGAAAAGACAAGCCACAGACTAGGAAAAAAAACTTTGTAAAACATATATCTGATAAAGGACTTGTGCCCAAAATATACAAAGAATCTTAAAATTCAACAAGACAACAAAAATCCAAGTGAAAAAATGCGCAAAAGATCTGAACAGACACTTCAACAACGAAAATATACAGATGGCAAATAAGCATATGAAAAGATGCGCAACATGATTTGTCACTAGGGAATTGCAAATTAAAACAACGACACACCACTACATACCTGCTAGAATGGCTAAAATCTGAAAAATGACAATACCAAATGCTGGTGAGGATATAGAGCAAAGGGAAGCATTTTCACCATTAGTGAGAATGCAAAATGATACATCCACTTTGGAAGATGGTATGGTAGTTTCATATAAGGCTGAACATAATCATGACATATGATTCAGCAATCTCACTCCTAGGTATTTACCCAATCGATTTGAAAATTTGTCCTCACAAAAACTTGCATGTGAATGTTTATAGCAGATTTATTCGTAATCACTAAGTACAAGAAGTGACCAAGATTACCTTCAATAGGTGAATGGATAAACAAACTAGTGGTACATTTATACAATGGAACATTATTCAGCACTAAGAAGAAATGAGCTACCAAGTCATAAAAAGACATGGAAGAACCTTAAATACATGTTGCTGAGTGAAAGACGCCAGTCTAAAAAAGCTATATAGGGAATTCCCTGGTGGTCCAGTGGTTAGGATTCTGCTCTCACTGCCAAGGGCCCGGGTTCGATCCCTGGTCAGGGAACTTAAATCCCATAAGATGTGTGACATGGCCAAGAAAATTTAAAACAAACTTTAAAAACTGTATAGTATATGATTGCAATTATAGGACATTCTGGAAAAGGCAAAACTATAGAGATAGTAAAACTATAGAGACAGTGGTTGCCAAAGGTTTGGGGAGAGGGAAGGAATGTTGAATAGATAAAGCACAAGAGATATTTAGGGTGGTGAAACTATTCTGTGTGTAATGGTGCACACAGGGTAGTTGATGTGCATGACATTATGCATTTGTTAAAACCCACCGAACTTTTAGCATAAAGAATCAGCCTTGGGAATTCGCTGGCTGTCCAGTGGTTAGGACTCTGCACTTCCACTGCAGAGGGCATAGGTTTGACCCCTAGTGGGGGAACTAAGATCCCGCAAGCCACACGGCGCAGCCAAAGAAAAAAAAAAAAAGTGAGTCAATGTATGCAAATTTTAAAAAGTCATTTAGTAGGTAAGGGGATCCCAGGAAGGAATGCAGACTATGACAAGAAAATCTAACTACATTACAATGTACAAAACTACCTCACTGAAGGGGATGGGGGATTAGGTGCTGACCTAGGTAACACTAGAAACAAGTGGAATCTGTAAGACTAAAGTCAAAAGGAAGTGCACATATGCACTATCCTCTAGTTGTTTCCCATGGGGATATGGGGTGTGGTATAACAATTCTGTATATTAGGATTGAGCAATTAAGTGAATGGATGGTGGGAGCCAGGTTTCTTACTGTTGGAGTGGGAATTTATGAATAAGCAAAGGGCAGAAGGCTAGAATGAAGAATGTGATGATGGATTAGAGTTGGATAAACCAGTATGAGTTTACATTAAGCTTAATTATACAGAGAAATATTTACATATGTGTGTATACACACGTATCACACACACATATATTTCCTTGTTCTGTCAGCTGAGAGGACCTA